>NC_090936.1:87642977-88284125 GCF_040938575.1 Ambystoma mexicanum | reverse complement strand
TTTGTAACTGTTGAAATGTCATAGTTTTGCACTTAGAATCAGCATCCTAGCTGCATGTGTAAAATTGCAAGTTAAGTTAAAAAGCAACAAAAAACCTGCCAGTTAGCTGAAGGTCTGGCTTAAGGAACTGAATTCTGCCTGGCAACTACCCCCATCAGGAGTGAAACTTGAGTCACCACTGTGTTCCCAGGCCAACCTTCCTTTTGCTGCTCACACTAAGGATATGCCATCTATCTGATAATTGAATTACCTGTGCTCTGCAGGAGAGTGAACAAAGCCCTCTTCACTCAGGCAAAGGTTTTATTACGCAGTCGTAAAATGTAGCTTCCTCTTGGCAGGAGCTGGGAGGGGCACTGCCTGTGAGAGCAAGCTGGCTTGGCAGAACTGGAAAAACCAGAAATTCAATCTTGTGCTGAGGGTAAACCACACCCCTTTGGAGCCAGAACATAACTTTAAAAAGATGAATAACTCATAGAGCGGACATGTGAAAATTTTATAAATGATACCATAATTCTTGTGATTTTCTGCCCACATTTTAAGAGGTTTTTCGACCCGGTGGCATGTTCAGGGGGGTTTTAGCGGAAAAGTGGATATTACTCTAAATGTATGCATGTTAAAAATCTGAAACTTCATCAGTTAATGTCCATACTTCCTACGCACATGTATGTAAAGTTGGGTCAATGTCAGAAATTGAAAAATCAGTTAAAAAGTCAATAATGTGCCATTTCTGAATGCAAGCTCTTAGAAACAGCAGATTTG
Source organism: Ambystoma mexicanum (assembly GCF_040938575.1). Classification (NCBI taxonomy): domain Eukaryota; kingdom Metazoa; phylum Chordata; class Amphibia; order Caudata; family Ambystomatidae; genus Ambystoma; species Ambystoma mexicanum. The sequence continues at coordinate 88,283,366 of NC_090936.1, read as the reverse complement.
GACAGAGACATGGCTAAATTCAGCCACACCATGTATATGTCATTTCAAGCAACTGTGTAACTGTGAAATATGTCTTTTATTATCAAATATAGAATGTGTGCAATCTGACAGAGGAGTGTCCTATCTGCAAGCCATAAAATGACATCCCTCTGACTCACAGTTCATTCCCCAATCAAATGATAAATGGAAGTTTGACCAATTAGAAGCTGAGAGAGAGGTAGGGTCAGTGATGCTAGAACACACCCACATTCTAAACACATAAAAGCAGACAGACAGGACAGATAGGGACCTTCAATTCCATTTGCTGCAACGCACTTTGCCGGAAAAATCCATACTTACCTCCATCAATCTTCAAAGAGCCAACCCTTAGACTCCAAGATAAACAGAGACTTCAGAACCTTAACCAAAGAGGCCACTGCCAGCAAGAGTATTTGTCAGCAGGCCTCAAAATATTTTTGCAACTGAACTCTTCAGACAGCCGGGCGAGTCGTCTGAATTTTGCCAAGAACTTTTGCAAGAACCCGGTGACAGAGATATCCAAAGAGAAGGCAGGAACCGACCCAGAGAACCGGTGCCTAGCAGAGAGAAAGCAGTGCTGTACCCAGAGAGACCCAGACCAGACCGCTGTGAGCAGTTCCAGAGGCCAGGCGCTGTGAGCAGAACCCGGGAAGACCTGACCAGACTGTTGACCAGATCGTGACAAAGCCGCTTTCCGGTTCAAAATCTCTTGTGAGTACTCAGCAAAACTCAGAACACATCTCTTAGTTAAAATCATATAATTCAATCCATTTTAATCTAAGTAGAACTGCCGCTTAGCAATTGTGTTATCCTGCCATCATTTTTAAAGCTGAAAAAGTGTGCGTTTAAAATTTGCAAAAACCAAAAACGACCTCTAGTAAATCGGTCATATCTCCGCAACCGTTTGGGCTAGAGACTTGCAATAACTTTCATTTGGAAGCTGAGATCCTAGGCTTTCCTAGGACCCCAAAACGATAGAGATAGTCCTTGCGGTTCCTCTGTAATAGCGCTCGGCGCATCCGCGAATTTTGCCGCGATTTGCAAATTTCTTCACATGTAAAAAACTGCTGCCGCTTGCTTTCCATTTGCCAGAAATTCGTTTAACCTGCTAACTATCCCTGCATCATTGCTAGTGTGAGCCTGGACTAATATTAACTAGATACCACTCACCCGGAACCTCTGAAAGGGAATTAAAAAGCATTTCCAGCATATTTCTCATCCATTGCTAGCACATATCAAAGCATTTGGGCTTGTGTTTTCAAAACTCCTATCTGTTTTCTGTTGTCTAAGCTTGCTGGGTTGAACTGAATTACATTGATTGCATTTCTGAGAACTGTGTGTTTCCTCCCATTTCCTTGCATTGCATAAAGAGGGGGGGGAGTGAATAGCCAGAGAAAAGTGATTACATTGTTTGGTTGAAATCATATTGAGTATTTTCTGTACTGCATTCATTGAATATTGCATCCACCTGAGCTTACATAAAGCATCCTCTACCACATTATACTTTTGTTCCTATTTACCAGTGTGCTACCTTATCCATTTCATGTCAACTCATTAGTGATTATAAGAAGTGTGCTAGTGCCAGATTCTCCGTTGTTGATCTTTATCATATCAGATTAAGTGTGCTATTCAATTATTAATTTATTATAAAGCGTGATATATATATCTATTTTAAATTATCAAATAAACCTTTTAAACTTGCAAAACAGAACTACTTCTTGGCTCAGTGGGGTCAGGGGGATTCCAAGAGAGGGGTGTTATACAGGGGTAGTCATCCAGAACGCATGAACTGGACCTAAAGATATATCAATAAGGGTTTTCATTCAGTATTCTAGACTAGGCGTTAACTTAGCTGTAGTGCTGAATTGAATCCTCTTACACTACTCACGTGCCATTAGAAGGATAATCTTCATCGTCACAGCATCTGAAAAGGGAAAGACATAGACTTTACAGACTTAAGACTTTTGAAAGAGAAGAGAACAATGCAAAAGGAACTTTAATACTTACAAGGCACGCTCGTGCATTAACGGCGTCTTCGCTCTCAGCAAATCCTCTGCTATCAAGAGGCAGAGCTCGCATCCAGTGAAGCAACTGGACCCAGCGCCCCTGCACAAGACGCAGGATGGAGAGCCCGGCATTTACCTATATAAGGTAAGCGCAATATCAACCCAGTTCCATGGGGAAAGAAAGGGCGAGAGGGGCTAGGAACTTTCCGAACCTTCCACACACTAATACCTTGGTTTACCCTTGCAGACATCTCACTCTTCAGCTTAAACTGTCGGTGGGAAGGGGGCCCAGTCCGGGAGCAAAACGAACCCTGCGCCTAACACTGAAGACAGTATCCTCGCCAGATCAAGACCTGCGCCTCCGGGGGAACCAGGTGAGCGTTACAGAACGCGAAGCCTTACCACAAAATTCCCGCCCAGGCGCAATGGAAACCTCAGACACAGACCAGTTGGCCCAATTACTCGGGGAGTTGAGGGCGGAAGTACACGCTGCACGTCAGGAAACAAATGCCCTAAGGAGGGAGTTAGTGGTCTCCAAAGAGCGAACAGACGATTTGGCTAGACAATTGCTGCAAGCCCAAGCTGGACAAACTCCTCTACCAACCCCAAGTGGGGGCCACGCTCCTCCAGCTTCCTCCAATCCGGTACAAATCAATCTACCAGGAAATATACCTTTGGCTCCGCCCGAACGCTTTTCAGGTGATCCAAAAAGGTTTGCTGTGTTCTTCAATCAATGTCGCTTGCACTTTTTGTGCAGACCCGCCGCTTTTCCAACAGACCAGGCTAAAGTGGCCTTCGTGCTCTCTTATCTCGGTGGCAGTGCCGCAGATTGGTCTGTTCCTTTAGTGTCTCAAGATGACCCCATTCTCCATAACTTCCAGGACTTCCAAGCCAGTATGGAGAAACTGTTCGCAAGGCACTATCAGGGACAGGCCTTGGACAATGAACTTCTTTCACTACGACAGGGCAATCAAGATCTTCTGACTTATATTGCATCATTTAACAGACTAGTGGTGGAAACCGGATGGCCGGAGGATAAGAGGATCACACTGTTTTACAGAGGTCTGCGTGGGGAATTAAAAGACGTTCATGCTCAAGTGGTAAATCCTCCACAAGACTGTTCCGAATATATCGATCTGGTAGTGCAATTGGATCATCGACTACAGAATCGGAAAGCCGATCGATCCAGATTTGAAACCCAACTTTTTTCAAGGCCACAAAGTTCTACGAAAGGAACTGATTCCGTGGAACCCATGCAAATAGGGGGTGTAAAAGGACCTTTAACCCAAAAGGAGAGGGAAAGGAGGAGACAACTGCAATTATGCCTCTATTGCGGAAACTCAGGGCACTTTCTTCGAGATTGTCCAGTGAAGCCCAAGAAGAAGATAGTAGGGGCGTCTGATAAAGGTACCGAGAATTCTGAGCCGGGAAACGACCTCGCCCGGCAAGTGTAGAGGTCCGCTTGCCGAGCGTTAAAACCAGTTCTTTGACCTCGCATTTCATCATGCCCATGGTCCTCGTGAGTCCTGAACAACCTAATCGTATGCATGCCATTAAGGCATACATTGATAGTGGCGCAATCGGGAATTACTTGGACTGTGAGCTGGCCGCCAGGATGAATCTATCTCTTTGTCCAAAGACGGTGAAAGACGTCATTACCACCGTGGATGGGACGGAAATAGCTTCCGGACCCGTAACTCACACCACCATGGAAGTAACGTTAGTAAGCCAAGATGGGCATCAAGAGAAGATCGTGTTTGATGTGATCAAGGCCCCTCAGTTTCAAGTCATCTTGGGAGTTCCTTGGTTGGAGAAACACAATCCTCAAATTGATTGGCGAGCAAAGACAATCCGGTTTCCAGAATGCGCTTCTACCTGCTACCCTCAGCTCTCCACCAAACTAGCTGCAACTGTTTCTGAGAGTCTGCAACTGCCTCCTGAATACCAGGAATTCCAAGATGTCTTTCGGAAAGACCAAGCTAATTCTTTGCCCCCCCACAGATCATACGACTGTCAGACCTGATTCCCGGATCCACTCCTCCGTGCAGTCGGATTTATGCCCTTACTGAACCTGAAAATCTCCACCTAAGGCAATATTTGGACCAGTACCTGGCTAACGGATTCATCCATCCTTCGAAGTCCCCGGCCTCCTCAGCTCTGTTCTTCGTGCCAAAAAAGGAGGGAGACTTAAGAACGTGTATAGACTACCGTGCCCTGAACCAGATTACAATTAAGAACAGGTATCCATTGCCATTGATCCCAGAACTACTTGACCAAGTCAAAAACGCCTGCATATATACTAAGTTAGACCTCAGAGGAGCCTACCATTTGGTGCGAATAAAGGAGGGCGATGAATGGAAGACGGCCTTTCGTACCAAGTATGGACTGTTCGAGTATCAAGTGATGCCCTTCGGGTTGTGTAACGCACCGGCCGCATTCCAGTTCTTTATGAATGACGTGCTCCGTGAACTCATTGATGTGTGTGTAGTTGTATACATTGACGACATTCTGGTTTATTCGTCCTCTGAGGCAGAACACCGAAAACATGTAACCGCAGTACTGGAGAGGCTCCGCAAACACAAACTTTTTGCAAAATTAGAGAAGTGCGTCTTTCATGTTACTGAGGTCGAATTTCTGGGATTTATTTTGTCACCTAACGGAGTTCACATGGACTCGAGGAAAGTAGATGCAATAATCAAGTGGCCCTCACCATCATCTGTAAAAGGGGTTCAAAGTATGTTGGGCTTCGCCAACTTCTATCGCAGGTTTATTCCAGACTTTTCTCGGGTAGTCCAACCCATTACAGCTCTCCTCAGAAAAAACAAACGTTTTGAATGGTCTACCGAGGCAGAACAAGCCTTTCAGGAGCTAAAGACTAAATTTACCTCCGCCCCGATTTTAAAACATCCCCGCCCGGAACTACCTTACATCGTCGAGACCGATGCCTCCATCCTTGCTATGGGAGCAGTGCTTTCACAAAGAGATCCAGAAACCAACCAGTTGCACCCCGTGGCGTTTTGGTCTCGCAAATTATCAGCCCCAGAAATCAATTACACCATTACCGATAAGGAACTGTTGGCTATTAAGTCCGCCTTTAAGGCCTGGCGGCATTATCTCTTAGGAGCCCGACACACAGTCACTGTCATTACTGACCATCGTAATCTACAGTATCTTAAATCAGCCAAAGCTCAATCCTCCAGACAACTTCGCTGGGCATTATTTTTTGCCGAATTTGATTTTATAATCACTTACCGACCAGGCAATAAGAATGGTAAAGCGGATGCCCTCTCTCGAATCGGAGTAGAGGAACACATGGTTAACCCTGAGCTCGTACCTATTATTCCTGAACAAAGAATCCTGGGTTTGATCAGCATGCAGTCCATTGAAGAAATTGAAACCCAGGTTAAACAACTTGTAACTCCAACGGACATACAAAAATGGCAGCTTCAGGGGGAAGACTTTACAGTAAAGAACGACTTATTATACTTCAAGGAACAACTTTATCTACCCTGTACCAGCTTACAAAATCAAGTCATCTCTTGTTATCACGACTCCTTAATGGAAGGACACCCGGGTATAGCCAAGACCTCGGAAAAGGTCAAGCGTCACTTTTGGTGGCCATCTTGGAGAAAAGACATCAGAAACTTTGTCATGTCCTGTGGAGTGTGCGCCCAGAACAAGAGTCCTAAGGAAAAACCAGCAGGCCTCTTACAACTACTTGAAATCCCACCTCATCCCTGGCATACCCTTTCCATGGACTTTATCACTGACTTACCTCCCTGTTCCGGATACAATACAATCCTGGTAATCGTAGACTTATTTTCAAAAATGGCACATTTCATCCCACTAAAGGGGTTACCGTCAGCAGCAATCCTGGCTCGAGAATTTCTTGAAAACATCGTTCGGTTGCACGGCTTTCCTTCAGTTTTAATCTCAGACAGAGGAAGTCAATTCATCTCCCACTTCTGGCGGAGTTGCTGTCGATTAGCTCAAATTGATGTGAGGCTTTCCACCAGTCACCACCCACAAACCGATGGTCAGACCGAAAGGACCAATCAGACTTTGGAACAGTACCTACGCTGCATGCTGCAACAGACAGGAGGAACTTGGAAGGACATCCTTTGGATAGCCGAGTACGCTTACAATAACTCAGTCCACTCTGGAACTGGAAAGACTCTGTTTTTTCTTTTGTATGGTAATCATCCTCGAACCTCTAACCTGGATCCACCTCAGGATCTTGGAACACCAGCAGTTGACCACCTACATTCAACCATCACCCAAGCCTTCAAGGAAGCTACTACCCACCTTCAAAGGGCCAAGGAACAATACAAGAAAGGAGCAGATCAACATCGAAAGGAAGCCCCTCAATACCAAATAGGAGTTCAAGTCTGGTTATCCACCAAATATTTACCCCTAAAAGGACCACGCACCTTTAACCCAAGATACCTGGGACCCTACTCTGTTACTGCCATAATAAATCCAGTAGCGGTCAAGTTGGAGTTACCCCCTCGCATGAAAATGCACCCAGTCTTCCATGTCTCACTACTAAAACCTGTTCAACCAGAAACCCGATTGACTAAATCTCCTGAACCTATCCTAGTTGACGGAGAACTTGAGTTTGAAATCAAAAATATCCTGGATTCCAAGATCTCCAAATCAAAACTACACTACCTGATTGACTGGAAAGGCTACGGCCCCCAAGAAAGATCTTGGGAACCTGCAGAAAATGTACACGCACCCCGACTAATCAAGAAATTTCATCGGACATTTCCTAACAAACCAAGACCTCCGGAGAAGTCAACCTTGGGAGGGGCCTTGAGGGGGGGTGCTGTCATGATCCCTGCTTCCAAGGGGTCAGGACTTGCCCCACGACCTTGGAAGCAGGCCCATGACTCTGATCCCAGGAACCAGCCAGTCCCTATAGGGACCCTCTGGACCTTGTCCTGGCGCCAGTGGCGCCAGGCTCATGATGATGACTGGTCCCGGCACAGGAAGCGCCGGGCTCATATTAGATAAGAGTGCTTGGTGGACCTACCTGTAGCAGACCATGCTGCTTACTTACCAGCTAACTGGTCTCCTGATCCTTCTCTGCCTGGAACTACTTTTTCTGTCTGGGTGGAGCAGGAGCCACTCCCTGGAAGCAGAACACAGGAACTCTTTTAGAAATCTGGAACTCTTTTCTTACCTGGGTGGGACCGTGGAAGGAGACGCCTAAGCACTACAGAAGGCTATTTAAACCACACCCGATTGGTTTCACGTGCTTCGCGTTATTCTGCATCTGCAGCAGGACGCTCACCGTGTCAGCTCCAGGAAACCTCCAGCTCCAGATCCTGTGAACACGAAATAACCTGCTGGAATCCAATCTTCAGTCTTCTGCAGCTCCTGCAAAACAAAGGCACAGGTTAGGCTAAAGTAAAGGCAGTGAATCTACTTACCTAATCCAACGGCAGCATCCAAGGCGCCTTTTTCTGCCTTTCTCTTCCGGCATCCGACATCTGCAAAGAGAGAGAACATGGGTCAGTAATATTCAACTACAAGTTCTGCTTACCTGTGTTACGCCCGTTCCAACTCAGCTCGCGCTGCATTCCGGCACCTGCAAGGCAAGATACATTGGTTAGTAACGCTTAGTTACAAGACTGCTTACATGTGTTACGTTCGCTTTCAATCTGTTCGCGCTGCACCTCAGTACCTGCAAAGACAAAAGAGACATTACGGAGCATTCTCCAGCGCTAGTGCAGTCTTTCTACTCACGTGCCATTAGAAGGATAATCTTCATCGTCACAGCATCTGAAAAGGGAAAGACATAGACTTAACAGACTTAAGACTTTTGAAAGAGAAGAGAACAATGCAAAAGGAACTTTAATACTTACAAGGCACGCTCGTGCATTAACGGCGTCTTCGCTCTCAGCAAATCCTCTGCTATCAAGAGGCAGAGCTCGCATCCAGTGAAGCAACTGGACCCAGCGCCCCTGCACAAGACGCAGGATGGAGAGCCCGGCATTTACCTATATAAGGTAAGCGCAATATCAACCCAGTTCCACGGGGAAAGAAAGGGCGAGAGGGGCTAGGAACTTTCCGAACCTTCCACACACTAATACCTTGGTTTACCCTTGCAGACATCTCACTCTCAGCTTAAACTGTCGGTGGGAAGGGGGCCCAGTCCGGGAGCAAAACGAACCCTGCACCTAACACTGAAGACAGTATCCTCGCCAGATCAAGACCTGCGCCTCCGCGGGAACCAGGTGAGCGTTACAGCCTGTAAAAGCTGTCCCATGAATAAGCAGGCCCACTCCGAAGGCTATTGATTTTTGGAAATTGATGGCGAATCCCACTACCTCCCTGAAGCCCTGGATTTCTGTCAGGGCTGCCCTCATGGAGGCTTTGATGTTTGTGATGGTTAGCAATACATCATCCGCGTAGAGGGCAATCTTGTGTTGCATGGTGCCGATCCTCGGGCCACTGATCTGAGGGTTTTTGCGTACTCGTTGTGCCAACGTCTCCATGGCCAAGGCAAAAAGCAGGGGGGATAGTGGGCATCCCTGTCTCGTTCCGCATGTGAGAGGGATTGGGTCCAACAGGCGGCCATTATTTCTCATCTGGGTTTTAGGGGCTTGGTAATTCGCTAGGATCATCTTCCTGAAGGTTGGGCCAAAGCTGAAGGCCTCGAGGGTGAGGCACAGGTAGGGCCAGTCCACCTTGTCGATAGCTTTAGTTGCATCCAATGCCAGCAGGGCCAACTGCTGGGAATTCTGAGTGGCGATCTCTGTAAGGTCCAGTGCCCTGCGGATATTGTCTTTCGTCGATCTGTGGTTTATAAACCGCATCTGGTCCAGGTCTATAATGCTCGGAAGGACAGGTGCGAGGCAGTTGGCCAGGATCTTGGAGTATATATTAGCGTCCAGGTTCAATAAAGAGATGGGTCTGTACGAGCTAGTTTCTTGGGGGCCCTTTCCAGGCTTAAGAATGAGGACTGTGATGGATTCCTGCATTGTTGCGGTGGCCGCGAACGAGTTGAAGAGGCGGGCTAAGGGGGCCACTAATTGGGGGCAGAAGAGTTTATAGAATCGGGGGGTGAACCTGTCTGGGCCAAGGGCCCTAGGCTTCAAGCTTTTTATGGCCTCTTCCACTTCCTCATTTGTAATGGGCATTTCAAGTCCTTCTCTTACCTCCGGGGTCAGGAGCGGGAGAGCCGCCTCTTGGATGTAGGAGTGCTGCTTGGCTAGGTCCCTCGGGACAGCCGTCATTAATTCCGACTGGTGGGCGATCGCTAGTCGTAGTTTCTCGTGATCCGCGTAGGAGACTGTCCCCCGTGGGTCGCGAAGACCTAGGATGGAGTGTCGTCTCTTCTCCATAGCCAGCTTACTAACCAGCAGCTTGTTAGCCTTGTTATTATGGACATAATACTATTGTTTGGTTGAAGTAAGCAAGTTTGCTTTGGCATCGGCGTAGTGCGCCTCAAGCCTCTTCCTTGCCATCTGTAAGATTTTGGGGACCAGCCCTTTCGTTTATGGATGGCTTCGGCTTCGCAGACTTTGGCTTCCAGGGCAACTCGGGTCGCCTGCTTCTGTTTGTGGAATACGGCGCCTTGGGCGATCAATTCCCCTCTAAGCATGGCTTTCATGGCGTCCCAGGTGTTAGCCGCGGGAGGTGTCCTCGTCGCGGTTTTCCACGAAAAAGTTTTTTATTGTTCTGCCGATTGTGTCTCTCACTGCCATGTCCCCCAAAATAGGGTCATATAGGCTCCACTGGCGGCGAGGAGGAGGATTCGGGTCATGGGACCGGAGGGTGAGTCAGACTGGAGCATGGTCCGAGAGGATGCGGGGCCAATCGTAACGTCGTCTGTGAAGGCCAGAATCTGGGGGGAGGCCAGCACCAGGTCGATTCTAGAGAAGGTATGGCGCACGTACGAATAGAAGGTGAAGTCTTTATCTTCCAGATCTAGCATCCTCCAGGTATCGACAAGGTTGAGCGTGTGAAACAAATGGAGCAGGGCTGTTGCCAACTTCAGATCCCTGAGTGTTGGAGGGTGGGATCTATCTCTGAGGAGGTCCGGGGCCCCGTTAAAGTCTCCTCCGGTAACGACTTGCCCCTCAATGAATGGGAGGAGGGAATCCTCCAGATCTTGGTAGAACCGTTCCTGGTGCTCATTCGGGGCGTAGGCTAGATGAGGGTGTAAAGTTGGCCCATGATGATGCATTTGACTGCCATAAAACGACCCTCCTGGCATCGTAGCACGTCGAGGATCTGGGGCTTCAGGCCTTTTGCAAAGAGAATGGCGGTACCTCCCTTTTAGGTTCCGTTGGATGCCAAAAATTGTATGGGAAAGGACCTGCTTCGCAGACGAGAAAAGTCAGCTGGGATTAAATGCGTTTCTTGCTGAAAAGCGATTGAGGTCCCGTCGCTTTGCAATCTTTGTAAGATGGATTTCCTCTTCGGAGGTGGGGGAGTTCAAGCCCCTGACATTTAGAGTAGTAAGCTTTAGATGCGGGGGCTGGTTCTCTGAGGTCGTTTGCTATGGGGGGAGGATTGGAGGGGAGTTAAGTTAGCCATAGTTGCGAGGGATCAGCGGTTTTGTGTTCTCCTGTGGCTGAAGGTTTTAGAAATAATCTCCAACAGGAGATCTGAACTTTCGGCATTGGCCTCCAACGGGAGGTCCAAACTGTGGCCAGGGGGACCGATTTTACACTGTTGGTGCCTCCCCCAGCTGCCCAGGCTGTCATTGGGCAACATGGCCAACATGGTTGAGGTGCTCTCCAGGGGTAATATGGTGACGTCCACCTTGGAGGAGGGTATGGGCCGCATGGGGTCCGCGGCAAGCTTGAGGGAGTTTAGATGGTTCCAACGCTATGTTTTCTTCAGGAGTGTCCTAAGTCGTCATTTTGGTTTGCGGGTTCTCTGCACTCTTGACCAGGGAGCCCGTTTCGGTTTGGGGTAAGCTGCATCCGGGGCACGGCTTGTTCGGCTCAGGAAGGGCGTCTCTGTGCCCCGGGGGGAGTCCGGGCGCAGGATGGATGCGGCATCGTCGAGGTGGCTGATGGCGCGGTGGGAGCCCTTGTATGAGAATTGTAGTGCCGTAGGAAACAGCCACCGATATCATAGCTGCTGGTCTCGGAGGAAGATCGAAAGAGGACGGAGCATTCTGCACTTTTGGAGGGTTAGAGGGGATAGATCCTGGAAGATTTAAAGTGGGAGCCCTGGAAGGAGAGATCATCCTTTGAGCGGCCTATCGCTGAGATGGCCTCCTTGGTGGTATAAAAGTGGACTCTTGTGATTACGTCCGGAGGGGGGTCTGTGTGGGATCCCCGACGGGGCGCATCCTGTGGGTGCGGTCAAGTAGAAGCTGAGTCTCATCCAGATCCGGCAGCAGAGACTGGAAGAAGTTGCTTGTGTGTTCGGGGAGCTCCTTATCAGAGATTGATGAGGGCACCCCTCTGATGCATAGGTTGTTGCGCCGGGAGCGATTTTCCATATCTTCCTGCTTGAATTCAAGGATTTCAGTTCTATCCATTAGTGTCTGGATGGTGCGTTGCATCTCCGTCAGCGAATTAGAGTGATCCACGGCTAATTCCTGGGCCTCCTCCATCCTGTGCTCAATACTGCCGACCCGTTGTTCTGTTTGCTCTAGTTTAGCAGTGAGTTCCGTCATACATGATCTAAATTCCGATTTAATGTCGGACATTAAGGCCTGGAAGTCTTCCTTGGTTGCGAGCGTTCCTTTGTCATCGGTGGCCTTGTAGGGTGTAAGTTTGGGGGGGTCCGTTTTCTTTCCACTCTCCGGGGCCAGCAGCATGGTGGACATGTGAACAGATTTAGAGGGCTTCAATGCTTTGGTCATGGCTCCGGGGTGAGGAGGCGACTTCTAGGGAATGGGCCCAGTGTAGGCGTGCTGCAATCTCCACCAATAGCTACAAGATTCAGAGGTGGCAGTAGCAGAGGGTGGAGTGGGCCGGGGCACCCCAGGAGGTTGCGTGGGCAGGAGGTGTGTCTGTGCCTTCAAGGGATGGCGGTGCTGCAGTAGTGGAGAAGTCGCACCGGGTAAGAAGGCTACAGATTCACGGCTCACCCTCCGCAGCAGGAATCCAGGGCGAGGGTGATGAGGTAGGCTCTCTTCGGCTGGCGAGGATAGAAGGCGGGCAGGGGCGCCCCAGGAGGCTGCAGGGGGCGCTACTTCCACTGCTGGGGGGGCAACAGCTGAAGGATCAGGGCCTAGATGACCCAGGGTGGGGGGGGGCGGAAAGCCTCAGCTAGTAGAGGGGGGAGTTCCAGCGGGCCCCAAAGAGGCCAGTCGGCTCCCAGCAGCGGGCCCCCCAGGAGGAAGCTGGTGGCAGGCTAGGCCGCGGTAGAGAGCTGCAGAGAGCAGGGGGGCCCTGCGCCAGTGGGAGAGGTGGGAGGCAGGACTTCAGGAAGCTCCGGGCCGGAGGATATGGAGCCTGCCCCACACAATGAGGGGCAGCAGGAGCTCACCTGGTGTGTTCCCCTCTCTAGGGGGCGCGGCCTTGTAGCAGGTGGTGGCCGGGAGCCCCCCATCCAGGAGGGTGCCCAGCAGTCACAGGAACGCCGACGCCGCCAGCCGGAAAGGCACTGGAAGCTCAGTGGCGGACCCTGTCGGAGCCCAGGCTTCAGTAGGAGCCGCTCGGGAGAGGGCGGGAGCAGCCGCAGCGGACTCCTCCGCGCTGAGAGCCTCAAGTGAGAAAGGGAGCCGGAGCGCCCAGGCTCACGGAGTCCGGCCGGGAGGGCGCCGATGATGCAGGGCCCTCTCAGGGTTCCAGGGCCAGCCGCAGCTCCAGGCAGCCCCCAGCTGAGCGCCGCGTGAAGTTGGCGGGCCGGGGGGAGAAGGCGCTTTCAATGTGCAGTCAATGGGCACCGGAGGTGGTCTGCACCTCCATACCGGATCAGGGCTGGTGAGGCGAGGCCAAAGGGCTGCGGTGGTGAGTATCAGAAGTCGCGGACGCCATCTGGGATCGCGGCGGGGAACACTGGAGGAACGTTCCCTCGCTGCGTTTTCAGCGATTTAGGGGGCGTTAGGCTGCGGGGCTACAGCAGTTGGTGCAGGAGCTGTTCCGCCGCATTATCCCATAAAGCAGAAGCGGCAGGCATAGCAGGAAGCGGTAAGATTGCGGTCATAGCCGCAGACCCATACGGAGGCCATCAATGGAGCTGCCTCATCGCCCACACTCAAGGCAAGGCCCTCTTGCAATTTTTTTTTTAACTTTAACTCATTAAAATGAAAAGTAAAAAAAAGACAGTTTGACAAATGCTTTCTACATGACGTTCCCAGAAGCTTGTAATAACAAGCACTAGCAAAGTCAACCAATCTGGTTTTGTAAATGTAGTCAGTAAGATCTTTCTGTAAATGCCCCACAGGACAAACACTACTTACCCTCTGAATTTGCAGAGCTATAACTGTTGATTCTGCCAACGCTAACCTTTGCATGTTTGCTCTCAAAGAGAATTCTCAATGTTTCTACTCCATAATATCTACCATGTTGCGGGTCTTCCGTTTACTCTGTAGTCTTATTTGTGCTTTTTATTTTTCTTACCAGTACCTATCACGCATGGTCCAGAAATGAACCACGTCCTGTTTGAAAACCCAGGAATACCTGCTGTTTGGATTAGGAACAGCTGCTTTCTTCCTGTAAATCATGTTGTATTTTCAGATGGGAAGGATTAGAAATTGGTGAGCGGAGAGATTTGCGTGAGTACACAGTGCTGTGCAAACAAACACTAGCACCCTAACTTGGACATTTTTCAGAAATAGTACAATATGCACACACCAGGTTGCTCTGCGGTGGACAAGGCTGTTCAGTACACTACAGACAGGAAATATCACAAGCTGCTTTAATAAAAGTGAAGCACACTTACTCCCAACCCTCCAGCAACTTTGTAAAACTTCACAGAAGCAATTACACCAGGAGTATGGAAGTAGTTTTTGAAGGGTCTTTCACGGTAGCCCATACCATTCAAGAAGTGGGCCTTTTGAACGCAAAACCTTTCTTTAGAAAAAATATGCCGGTTGTGGTATCATAATATAGGTTATAACAGAGTGCTTGAGGCCTATGGTCAACAGAAACAAATGCTATTGACATGACCCCAAGCCTGGAATTTACTGACAAGTAGCTATCTGCAACTACTGACAGGAAAGTGTAGGGGTAGATTCAGTGACGGCAACCTGCCTCTCTGCACTGACGGATGAGGAGAAATCCCTGCACAGGAAGAAAGTATCCAGCACAATTTTGTATGTCACATCTAAACTCAGAATATAATGATTTCTGAAGATTACAAGGCTGCTCTGTAATACTTTATTCACTTTCCCTTGCTGATTGATTCAATGCCGCCCCTTGGGTGCATTATTAGACAGTGGCAGATGGTGAACCTTTGAATTGAAAGGGTGTACATTGTTTCCAAGAATGTGTGCGAATGACCATGCGTGTGAGCGCCCAAACCAACAAAGGGGGTTTTGGGAGTAGGGTGGACAAATATTTTAAAATAGGTTAAATTGTGCATTTTACAGCATGCCTTCTGTGAGAAATTAGGTAAAAGTACACACTTTACAATCAGTTTTGTAGGGTAACGCATGAAAAATCTAGTAAATACCTTGTCACCAACAGTGCACAGGAGCATGTTCCAATGACATTTTCATAATTCTTTTTCCCACAATATATGCCAGTATTCTACTACTGAAAAAACATTTTCATGCTGGCTGTGCCCAAACGTGTCCATGCTGGCTGCGATAATATTTGCCAGTATCCCTGTGTAAGTGCATACTCATTTTTGCTTTGCCTATAATGGCAGTAATAATACTGTAAGGAAATATGTCCATACTGGCTGTGCCAATATTGGCTAGTAGTTCTGCATAAGAAGGCTCATCAGTACTGTCTTTGCCATAATGCCACTAAAAATGCTATGCCTCTGTAAGAGAACATGCCCACACTGGCTGCATCAATGAAGGCCAGTGTCCCCACTTAAGAACACAGAAAATATTAGCTTTGCCCCTAATGGCAGTAATACTGTTAGGCCACTGTAAGAAAGCATGTACATACATACTCCAACATCTGTCCCCTTTCCTTTATACTGTCTGGGCATTCCCATAGGGGATGGGACTGGAGCCTTCTGCACTGGAATAGTGCTTTACGCTTTAAGTGTTGAAGGCGCGCATGGGCGTGGCTGTGGAGTATGACTCCGCCGCTCAAGCTCCACCCTCTTGTGTCCAAACGTCCATCCCTTAATCATGCAGATGGGAACGGTGGCTGAATACCACAGCTCTTCTATTTGGCATGCGTATTCCACATTTTTCGTTTTCACTTCCAATTCTTTCCCCTGGCCTTTGCTTTTTCAAAATATGCCATTTTATTAAAGAAATTATATAAATTGAACTCCTTGTTTGCCCTACTCTACAGTGGAATTCCCTACCTACTCTAAACACCAAGGGAACATTGTCTAGCATGGGAAAACTGGCCCGTACACTAAACAACAAACATACAAATGAAATTATATAGCAACACAATATCTAAATGGCCTTATCCTGTCCTCGGTAAGATCCCTTCCCCAGGATTCAAAGTCAACTCCAAAATATTCAGCAAATCTTTACCAAGATCTTAACTATAAGATGGGAAAATTATATGGGAGGGTTGGTAGAGCGATCTCAGACAGGATTTATGAAACAGCGATATGGATACGACAATATTAGAACGCTGTTAGATATATTGAGGTTACTGGACTCAGAGATCAAAGATGTTTTGTTGATTTTTTTTAGACACCGAAAAGGCCTTTGTTAGGGTAAACTGGAAATTCTTGAAGTACACATTGTCAAAATTGGGATTTGGGCCTTTATTTATTAAGGCTATTAAGGCGCTACAAACTGACATAACAGCTAAGGTGTGGGTGAATGAGGGGTTTTCAGCATAATTCCTATTATATAGAGGCACACGACAAGGCTGTCCTTTGTCACCCTTGTTGTTTAATCTAGTATTGGAACCTTTGTTATCATACATACGACAACATGGGAGTGTTTGAGGCCCATCTGTGGGAGATGGAGAAGTTAAGACATTGTCCTATGCGGATGATGTAGTGGTTATTTTGAATATGAAGGAAGGTTATCAAGTCAATTGGGAAAAAACTGTAGTATTTCCGATGAGAAACTCGCCGGGACTTGAGCAATTGTTAGGATGGAACTGTAAATGGGAGAATGCGTGTGTAAAGTACTTGGGTATTTACATTGTTCGGGATGTTAAAAAGATAGTGAATTATAATGTAGATAGGATCATTGAGGTCCTCCAAAGGGATATTATGAAATGGGGGCGTATCACTTTAACCATTTGGGGTAAAATTAATGCAATTAAAATGCTTCTGTTGCCAAAGGTTTTGTATATTATTCAATTATTGCCCCTTCTCTTCACAAAGAAATCTCTTGGGCGTATAGATAGGCTGTTTCAAGATTTTCTATGGGGAGTAGGGAAGAGGGCCAGAATTCCTCAACACATTATGGTCTGCAGCGTGAAAGATGGAGGTTTTGGGTACGCAATACTAAGGAATTATAACCGCTTTCTGTTGAAAAAGGTGACTAGCTATTCTAGCGGGGATCAGAAATTGGGTGCCATGGTGGGTGCAAATTGAGATGCAGCGGTTTTCACCATGTGACAATAAGTGCCTGTATTCTTTTGTGAAGTTACCTGGGAAGGTGCAGAGTTTAAAAACAGTCTCGGCAACAAAAGACGCATTGACGTTGTTGATAGTAGGAAGCGGGCAAGGATTATTCATTTATGAAGAGGCCTCTCTTTGGCATAATCCAGGTCTACAGATCAGTAATAAGGTATTGAATTTCGAGGAGTTGGATCAAGAGAGGCATCTTAATGATTGGTGAGGTCTGGAGTGATGAAGGGGTGGTACCCTTTGAGAGTCTAGTAGAGAAATGTGGGTAGCAAAATAGGGAGTTAAGAATACACAGTGAATTGGTAGATTTAATCTCTGAAAGGAGGCAGATGATAGATGCACCTATTTTGCAGATACCGTAAGTTTTTAAAGTACTGACCAGTGGATCAAAGAAAGTTTCAAGTATTTTGAAAATTATGCGACTTGATGCAAAATGGTTGGATTCAAGGGAGAAGTTACGACTGTCGTGGTCGGAGGAGTTAGGCAGAGATCTTACACAAGAAGAGTGGGAAAAGGTTTGGAAAGTCCCGGTAATTGCTAAGGCAGATTTACAGCTACGCCATACTCCTCAGAGAATATTGGGCAGAATCTATTGGACCCCGGTGCGTATGTTTGTTTTGGGGATGATTGATGTCTGTTGTTGGGGTTGTGGGAAGGAGAGGGGTAGTCTGCTTCATATGTTGTGAAGTTGTGAAAGGGTGGTGAATTTTTGGAGGGATGTTGATAGGATCGACCGAATCTGGAACATTACTTATTCACGCAATCCCTTAGCAGTCATCCTGCATCTAAACTTGAAGTGGTCATAATAATAGTTGGGTAACATCGTGTTGGATTAATAAAGTTTTGTTGGTGGCAACTAAACAGATATCAAAGCTCTGAAAGACAAGGAAGAAACCGACAGTGGAGGAATGGATTTTAGATGTGGAAGTTCTATCAAGGTATGAGAAGACTATGTATTATAAACAACACATACAGCTCCCCTGGCGTTTTCTCGCCGATTACTGTGTGAAAACAACGCCTGCTGCTCCGGTATTTTCTATTATGTGGCTCTTTAGAGATGAGCAACAAGAGTTTTGTAAAAATTGCTAATGTAATTAAATACAAAGTAAAAAAAAAAAAAAAACACAAGGAAACATTTTATGATGAACTGTGGGGAAGTTTCACTGAACTTTATGGGTGATCCTGGATTGAACTGTGAAGTGGAGTTGGTTTGATTTCAAAACTAATGGGTGTGTTGGGGTGGGAGGGTGGTTGTGACTGTTATGTATTTTGTTTTGTGTCGTCCTGATTGTTTGTGGATGTCAGATTAGTGCTCATGGTTATTTTTTAGGTTAGGTCTGTGTCTTTTTGTAGATTGTAGAGCTACAGTTTACTGTTTACTTTGAATTCTGTTTAAACTATGGTGTTGTTTATAGTCCAATGACCTAAGCTGTAATTACTGTTGCATTTGTTCTTTTCTGTTGAAAACAAGAAATAGAGTTTAAAAATAAAATATTCAGCAAAAGAAAAAAATAGGTTTTGAACCAGTTCTTGCAAGTTCAATGTCAATGGAAATGTTCAAACAGAAATCCACTGTTAACAACTCTTTGTTCCTGGATCAAAAGATCCCCTTCCAACTTCCAGAAAATGACATGGCACCAACGGTAATCATGGCTATTATATATTGGGCCTCATTATGAGTCTGGTGGTAACATTTTGCTGGCCCCTAGCTTCCCAGTGGTACCGGGACATTACAAGTCCCGGCGGACCGGGAAGCTGGGTGCTGGTAAAAGTTAGTCCCATGGACTCCATGGGAATGGGTTCACAGAAGCAATTGCACTGTTACTAACAGTGCCGATGCTTCCGTGATGAGTTTGCCTACCGGGGCCACTGCGCCCGTCAGGGTCAGACCTGATATATGATATGATATGATAGGTTATTTATAATGCGCTTAATACCCAGAGGTTTCTTAAGCGCGGACCCGGGAATCAAACCTGTGTTGCTCCGTGTCGTCTTGCTCCCAAGACAAGCAAGTTGCAGCTGAGCTATCCTCCCGAGATCAGCGGTCCCGGCAGGTAAACTTGTAATTTGCTGGTCCGGAAACGAGGGTACCGGTAATCTTACCCATTGTCTCTTCCTTCACATGAATTGTCACATTTCAAAAGAAGGTGTAATATTTCCCCAATGTCAGTAATACATAATTAATTGGGATGTCTTCAGTTACAACCCTACATTTGGTATATTTGTCTGAATGCTCTCTCTGTGCTGCTGCTTCTATTTTTAACAACCACCACATTTGTACTGTGGGAACTACCAAAACAGTCATCTTTGTCCCATAGTACGTTACTGCTTCAAACCACTTCAATGTGACATCTGCTGACAACTTAATATACCACCACCGTTCAAGTACTCTTACTATGGCTCTGTACTTTGGAATGGTTAGTCAGGTTCTGACAAGACACTTCAACTGCTTCAGGTAGGCAAGGCACTCTTCCTTTTAATAACCTGCTTAAAAAGGGGCAACGGTCGGCCACCAGGGGGCGCACGGATGAACCTCTCTCCTGTGTGAGCTCCGTCAACCTTGGCCCGACATGTGACCTGAGCCCCCACTTGCAGCCACTCCCCCCCTGGAAATCAAGCGAAAAACACGACGTGAAAGAGGGCCCCCTCCTCCCGAGCACACTTGGCTGGTGATGAAGGGCCTCACATGAAGGTGAATGATCGAGAACTGACTGGGCCTGCATTCGATGTGCGTCACCCTAAGCAATTGGGCCCATCCAGCTAGCCATATTGAGTGAGAGATACCAAGGAGGCGACGTGGAACTACGTGGGGAACCTCATACCAGACTCTTGGAACCGCCGATGACGGTGCGACGGACAAGCGCACAACCTCCTCGCAACTGCGTATACCGCAGCCTCTGCTCTGCTCCACTCGCACCATTGATTCCGGAGGAGGAGAACCTGATGCCGCAACGGAACACAGTGAGAACCCCCAGGGTGACACACGCTCCACATGAGACTAACTCCGTTTCAATTGCGAGGTGCACACAGCTCCCAACCCCCGCGGTCGGAACGCTGGCATGGCCCGTGCGCCACCCGCTGCCCAAAGAAGGCTCCAATTAAGCAAGGAGACGTGGAACTGATGGGGTGGAGCTCTACACCCCGCAGCTACTGACTTCTATAATTTACATCTCATCCTCCCTCTCTCCCGGACTAGCCCTAGGAGAGGCTGGACGTGCTAACGAGAGGCTGGAGTGTGACGCAAGGAGCTGCGCTTTGGACCTGTGGATCTGGTGAATATCACGCTTACTGGCCAGCCCCCATGGCTCGAAAGGTGAGATCCCCTCCATTACAAGAGGCATAGTGGTGGGTCACAACGGGCGGGCAGGGGTGTGGGTCCAGCGGTCGCGGACTGGTCCTGGCACCGTGGTTGCCCCCCTCCCCCACCAGCAATAGATAGAACATACCACAGCGACCCTCGACCACCTTGCCTAATTTTGGCCCGTGCTTCCCGGGATTTTCATAGGCACATGACACTAGCCACCACGGTGGCCCCAATCGGACGCTACCTCCCACAAACACATTATAAGATAGTGCCTGGACGCCCATGTAAGCGTGCCACACAATAAAATAAAACAGAAAGGGAAACCCCAGCTTTCATGGCACTGTAAGAACTGTGTCCTATGCCCCAGGAGGAGAGTGAGTGCACACTACGGGAGAATGTTCTGGGACCTATGCAAGTTGTATTTTCCAAGATAGAACTGTTATTAGTGTTCCTGGAATCAATCTGAAGCCATCCACAGTGGGTACGGAATCCGGACCAAAGATTGTAGTGTACTAGTTAAACTCCAAATGTTTTTTCCTTGAGGAAACCAGAGCCGGATATCACAGAAAATACAGCTTTTCTCCTGGTACCCGGCCAAGGAAGTGACCATTTGGAAAGCCTTAGCCACCCTTCCCACCTCCCCCCAGCACCGGTCTACAAACCCATTTGCTATCTCATGTGCTTCGTCAGCAGCGGTCATATCTGACGACTGTGATATAGAGAACCCAAAACTTTCCTTAACACGAGAAGAGGTAGGGGGAACACCACTAATCCACAATCCGTAGCCGACTGGACAATGATTACAGATACTTTCCTGCAGGAATCATAGAAGACCTGTCTACGATAGCAGAGTTGGACACTCAATTCAGGAGTCCGCAGTGACACAGTGCAATCCATTGGTCACTTCCACCCTATCGGCGCTGCCCAAAGTCTCTAAAGGTTACCCCCAACTTTACGCCAGCCTATATGAGCGCAAAGCAAAAGCTAGCCATCTACCCCCTACGTCCCAACACCTCTCTGCATCACCAACTCCTACTCTGCAATAATGGAGACACCTGGAACTGACTCAGCCCCCATGAAAGGTGACATTGCCGCCCTCTTCAGTGAAATTAAGAATATGGGGGCCAGCATAGGCGGGAAGATAGACAAGATTACACAATGCCTAGACGACATCGAAGAAAGGCTTGACGGAGTGGAGAAAATTCAAGCATCGATAGACACTCTTGAAGCACAATTTGAACACAGGATAGCCGATCTGGAGCAGCGTGAGGAGGACTTTAAGCTCAAAATGGATGACTTGGAAAATCGGGAAAGACGGAATAACCTGTGCTTTTTTGGGATCCCGGAACAAGAAGAAACGGAGAGTGATCTCAGGAATGTGCTCCATGACATCATCAAGCTCCTGGTTGCTGATGATGCAATTGATGAACCCAAAACCGAACGGATTCACAGAGCCGGAGGCCCACCTGGTGGTCCGAGATCCGTCCTTGCCCGTTTTCACCGCTATCAGGACAAGACCAGAGTGCTTGAAAAGGCGAAAAGTGGTGGGGCGATCACCTTTGGAGGCGCACAGATAACGATTTATCAAGACTTATCATCATTGAAGCTGTCCCTCAGGAGGATGTGTGGCCCCCTCACAAAATGGTTAAAAGAAAGACATTCGGTATAGATGAGGCTATCCCTTCTCCCTCTCATTTGAACACGGAGGTACAAAGATACGGTTGAGATCAGAGAAAGAAATTAAAGCATGTACCTCCGAGCTAACTGAAACGCACAGGGAGGGAGATAACCAAGAAGAACCGAGACAAGACGGAAGGGAATGGCGCATCCAAAGACCTAGAAGAAAGCAGGTGAAAGGCTTGAGAAAGTACAGAAGAGGCAATGTCTCTCCAGAGGGGGACAATTAAGCCTGGTCAGACTCAGTATCCTTGGAAATTTTCTTACTCTAAAAAGTGCATTTTGACCAAATAATCAACCTAGTGAATTCTGTTTTGATATGAGCGAGAGGGGTGGGTTGGGGGAGAAGGCGATGGGGGCTCATTGGACATTTTGATTCTCTTGCTGAACGGGGCCGTGAGGTAACGGTCTCCATTGGTTCTGGTGGTTCGATGCAGGGCCAATCTTTTCAACCGGGCTCGATCGGACGCCACCAATTGGGGGATGGGAAAGCGGGTGGAGGGAGGGAATTAGGGGCAAAGGACGGGGAAGGGGAAAGGGCAGAAGCAACATTCTTAGTGGTTGAAGTAAGAAACAGTGTGAGGTATGTGGAGAAGACGACATGTTTGTGGCTGTGGTTGAAAAACGTTATCACTCCGATATTACACAATGGTGGTAATTGCTGATTCAAGGGGAAAGGGACTCCCTCAGAGTGGGAACGCTTAATGTCAAGGGTCTTAACTCACCGAACAAGAGATCTTTAGTAAGGGAGAAGAAAGACAGATTCTTGAGAAACGTATAGGAACAGAATTCTGGGGCACTGGACCATTGAGAAAAGGGTGAGTGGGAATCCTCATTAAGAAAGGGATAGAGTTTAAAGTCACCAAGACATGGTCAGATGCGGAAGGCAGAGCTCTATTGGTAACAGGAACTATTGGGAGTGCGAATGTAACAATTGCCACGATTTATTCCCCCAATGTAGAGCAAGTTAGATTTTTGACTAAAACAATTCCTAAAATAATGCTTGGGGCCACAGGGCACATTATTCTGGGCGGCAACCTCAATCTATGGGCAGATCACACTATGGATCTGAAGTCTGGTAACCCTGTTATGAGAGATCCAGCCAAGGGGGAATGTAATGAGTTCGCAGACATGATTGATGTGTATGGGATGAGTGATGTGTGGAGATGTGGAGAGGGTTGCTTCCGGATGAGCGAGGCTACACCTTTTACTCAACCCCGCACACCTTTACTCGGATAGATTATATTTACTTTTCAAGAGATTTCGATAACATTACAAAACGAACAGAGATTACCCCAATCACGTGGTTGGACCATGATATAGTAATTGCTGACACCCAGTGGGAAAACCTGCCTGTTTGAGGAGGGAAATGGAGATGTAATGAGGCCCTCTGGAAAGATCCTGTCTTCAGCCTGAAATGGAAACAGAAATTACAGAATACTTCAAATTGAACAACACTGAGGAGGTTACCAAACAAGTCGTGTGGGTGGCGTGGAAGGCAACTTGGAGAGGCATTTTAATGAGGGAAGGGTCCCGTAAGAAAAGAGAAAGGACACTGATTGAAAACAGACTCCGAAAAGAGATATGCCAGTTGGACAAGAAGGTTAGGAGAGATGATAAGGTGGACCCCGAGAAAATCAACTAAGCGAAAATGAAACAGGAGGAACTGCGCCTCCTAGAGCATGATCAGACGGTGTGCAAACTGCACTTGCTGAAGCAGAAGTTTTCTCAAAAAGGGGACAAAGCCAATGCACTACTAGCCACCAGACTTTGAGAGCAAAGGGCGGAGCGAAAAGTGCTGGCGATAGTTGAGGAAAGGCCCACCCCAGTCACAACTATATCCACCATCCCGGAGGCCTTTGTCACCTTCTATGAGACACTGTACACACCAGAGGCAGACCCAGACCCGGCTGGCATAGAAAACTACCTGGCTTCCATTAGCATGCCAAAGATGACAGGCCTAGACTCGGAGCTCTTAGAATCCCCCATAACCGAAGAGGAAATTCAAAACGCAATAAAAAGGTTGGCTTTAGGCAAATCTCCAGGGGACGACGGCTACACGGCTGGTTTCTACAAATCTTTTACTGTCTACCTTATACCATTCGTGGCTGAACTGTTCAACTAAATTTTAGATTCAGGGAGGGCCCCAGACTCCTTTGTTAGAGCCCTTATTACGGTAATCCCCAAAGAAGGAAGAGACCCCAAAAAGTGTGGATCGTATCGCCCCATTTCTCTGCTCAATGTAGATGCGAAGTATTTGCACACGGGTACTAGCTTCCAGATTAGAGTCACACATGCCCCATCTCATCCATTCTGATCAGGTGGGCTTCATACTTCATAGGGGCTGATGCAATGCGAAAGACCTTGCATCTTGTCAATGCATCCCAGAACATGATTAATGAGCCAGCACTGATCTCCATCGATGCGGAGAAGGCCTTTGACATGGTAGAATGGGACTTCTTGATGGCAGTCTTACGTAAGGTGGGGATAGGGTCAAAATTTAGAAGAGGGATACAGGCGGTCTATACTTCACCCAAAGCATCTGTATTTGTGAATGGCAAATACTCTAGATGGTTTGAATTAAAACGTGGCACCAGGCAGATATGCCCTCTTTCTGCTATCCTCTTTGCTCTCTCTGTGGAACCCTTAGCACAAAAAATGAGGGAAGATCCCCGGGTGGAGGGGCTGCGACGAGGTGAGACCGAGTATAAAGTGGCACTGTATGCCGACGACATACTCCTTCATGTGGCTAACCCGGCAACATCTATCCCCAGAGCTCTGCACCTCCTTGATGAATATGGCCAACTATCTGGTATTAAAGTAAATAAGGCTAAATCGATTTTTTGTTCCCCCTGCAAGGGTCTGCAGAGACAAATGAAGTGAAATTCTCCTCACTGGGCGCCGCGATGGAACATCGCAAATTGAAATATCTAGGCATACATAATACAAGAAAGCTAGAGGAACTATATGAAGCCAACTTCCCTTTACTTCTCCTAAGGTTCAATGCGGACCTTACAGGGTGGAACAAATTGACAAATATCTTGGTTAGGACGGCTCAATGCAATAAAAATGATCTGTCTCCCACGGTTCTTGTATCCCTTTCAAATGCTTCCTATCAAGATGCCAGGAAACTTCTTTATAGTAGTCAAGAGAGCTATTGTAAGATTCCTCTGGCAGGGGAAGAAGGCTAGAATAGCATACAACACACTGACACTACCAAAGAAGAGAGTGGGGTGGGCCTCCCGGATCTCAGGAAATACTACGAGGCAGCATAATTACGGGCTTTAATCCCACATCTACGTAATCACAAATAGCCCCAGTGGATTGCTATGGACTATCACTACCTATCCCCTGCCACAGTTTCAGAGTGGCTGTGGGATCCAAGGAGGAAACTCTTAAACAGAATAAAAAATCATCCGATATTAGAAACCATATGGGAAATAAGGAGAAAGGGCACAGGGATGAGGAACATCTCCACATGGCCATCCCCAATAAGCCACCTGTGGTCCCCAGGTATGAATGAACACATCCCTAATGTAGAGCAATTTCATACCTGGTACGAAGCGGGTCTGGAAAGATTGGGCCAACTATTGCAAAATGACTCCTTTATCACGCTCCCAGAGTTAGTAGAGGCCTTGGGAATAGGCGCGTTATCTACCTTTCAATTCCTACAGATTAAGGGCATCCGACGAGAGCAGAGTGGAAGGACAAACTGAAGAGAGACCTTAGTCCCTTTGAAATAGTACTGAACTCCAGGACTGAAATGATGAAGGGTTTAATATCTGCCATGTAAAAAGAACTGGTAGAAGTGGGAAAGAGAACTACTGAACCCCTGAGAAGGAAATGGGAAATCCTATTGACCCAGACATGTGGGGGAAAATGTGCCGAACGACACCTCAAACATCTAGATCGAGTCAGTATAAATTGCACGCCATCAAATTACTACACCGGTGGCAGTTCAACCCACACAGACTTTCTAAAATGTACCAGTCAACTAGCCCATTTTGTTGGCGTGAATGCGGCGAAGTTGCAGATTATTGGCATATGTGGTGAGGATGTCCCCGGATTAAGATTTACTGGGACGAGGTCCTGTGCTGGATCAGAGATCTAGACAGAGTCCACAGAACTGCAGACCCCCTACCTCGTTTTGTTCGGCTTTGAGAAGTATGAGGATGAATGGCGAAGGATTAGAGGTCTGGTCACACAG
Organism: Ambystoma mexicanum; assembly: GCF_040938575.1. Classification (NCBI taxonomy): domain Eukaryota; kingdom Metazoa; phylum Chordata; class Amphibia; order Caudata; family Ambystomatidae; genus Ambystoma; species Ambystoma mexicanum. Next base: position 88,257,505 of record NC_090936.1, on the reverse strand, counting down.
TTATTGCTAGCTACCCAAGCTTTGCTGGTTATGAAGTGGAAATCCACAACGATCCCGAATGAGCGTGAATGAGTCAATGTAGCCTCAAATATATGCACCATGGAAAAAATAACAGCATCCCTACATGGGAGATCCACACAATGTGATAACCTGTGGAAGGGACTTGCCGAGCAAATACATGCCAGGAATGGCATATTAACATGTAAGGGTGCGGACATGTGACCACCTCCCCTGTGGGGCTATCCTGGAATATCTTATACAATGTACGATGTTGTCCACCATGAAACATGAAATGACACGAAAGACTGTAGAAGATACTTGGGGGGAGTCCCTTGAAAACTAAACTGCGACTATTGTAAGATAAATTCACACGTCTTGAATAATAAATGCTTATCCCAAGGTGGGGTGGGGGAAGGGAATGGTCCCTTTGAAGGTTCGCAGACTGAAGTTGTTGCAATGTGTAAGGCCTATGTTTTGAAACTAATTGGAAAAGACCTCAACTCTGTTCTGTACCGAATTGACTGCTTTTTTTTCTTGTGAATTGTGTTTATTAAAATTTAATAAAAGTACATTTTTGAAAAAAGGGGCAACCTCTTTGTCTCTTTAGTCTGTCAGACTGCCTTTAGAACAACCTGCTTCTGCCCACATGACTCACTTCTTTCAGGCTTCAGCAGTCTTTAGCACCACAGGTTGTATTTCACTTCAGAGTATTCTTCACAAGCATTTCTTTCCCTTTCCCCAGCTTTAGCCCCACCTTTCTGCCAATCATCAGCCCAAGTAATTACCAAGACGTTTATGTGCCATTCTCTCAGCTTCAGGCAACAATGGTGTGTTTTTTTCTTGGGCCACTTGGCTGTTAACAACTTCACAGTACAAGTAGAAGGCTCTTTCACTCTTGGCAAGACTGATTTCACTATGAAAAGGTGTTGCCTCTTGGCTATGGGTAATGCGTGTTTTTCTCTTCAATACTTTAGGCTTTTTACTTCTTTGAAACAGAACAAATGTCACTTTTGGAGACTGTATAGGATTCAGTCTTTCATGCGAAAACACAATTGGGCACACACAACCTCTCTGTAAGGCAGATTTTAAGGTTTAATGTCGCATAAAGAATTGTATTCCTGTGTAATGGTAAAGGATGAGATTCTGACTTTCTTTGGGAATTACAATTAGGCACACGCAACCTCCCTTTGATGTGACTTTCACTCTTCGTTACGTGTAACTCATATATAGACACTGTTAGGTATTCAGGGAGCGTTCCCTCGTGTTAATTAGGGACACGCGACCACTCCATTAGTTAATGTGAGAAACCTGAAGGTGTCTCCCTGACTAGTGCCCGGGGATCCAGGTGGCCAGGTGCGGCCATCGCTATTGGATCCAGTTCCTGGGGGTGGAGCAGTGAGGGAGGATCACCTGGATGGGGGGTCCTCGGGAGTGGAAGTGGGACATAGACGGGTGAGATGCTGTATCCCCCTTCTTATAACACCTTTTCCCCATCCGACCCCGTAGGATTCTCAAACACTCTACCCCCCCCCCCCCCTTTGTGACACGAACACTTTTGCACACCACGAAAGACGACAGAGAAATGCCAGAGCCGTCTACCTGACATGTCCCAACACAAGGGTTAGGCAAATTCAGGGCAGTTGACCAGAATCACACATACCTAACTACCCTTTACTTTCCCCACAGGGATAAAAGGTGGAGCACGAGAGCACAATACGAGCAAGGCAGACCGCACGACGAGAGAGCTAACTCAGCACTGCAGTTCAAGAGTAGGAGAACGAAGGTGGGAACCAAGTTGGTGACAAGGAGAGAAGCGATATTGCCCTTTCCGACCATGGTCCGTGAAACCTCCACAGAAGGAATTGTAAGACTGCGAACGATAGTCAGCGTGTGTTGCAGTAGATGTCAACGGTACACAGGGCCCTCCTCCGCTGATAACCAAGCCGGGGAGAGACGTTTGCCTCTGTGGTACCGGCCTTGACTTCCGACCCGTGAATGCAATAGAGAAAAGGCAATAGAGAAAGTCTTTTGAATACAGGCCAGAGTGAACCGACGGAGGGAGGCTGATATTCGAGAGGGGTCTAAGCCCAGAAGAGGGGGACCCAGGGGTGAAAAGACATCACCCAAGTACAATTAGAAAAGAACTTCTGAACTTTTGTTTATCATCTTCAATGTTTATTCGGAAAAAATCCATAAACCACGTATAATTACAGCAATACATCAGAAGAATGATCAATGAACAATATAAAATCAAAATATGCCCCAGAAATGTAAAACATACAAGAACAATAAGTTAAAAATTGCCCACCAGCATTTCTTTCCTACGATGCCAAGATTTTCTCAAAAATTCCAAGCAACCCCATGCAACTGGTATGGTTTCTGCACGTAAAAGATAAATCAGCGGAGGTAGGGCTTGTGTGGGATTTATAGTTTTAAGCAACGGAACAATAGTTTACGTTCTAATATCACGGTAACAGGGGCAGAATAATACAAAGTGCAACAGATCTTCTTTTGCAGCACTACACCCTGGACAAACTGTGGACTGGTCATGAGGTCCCCAGTTCTTGGTAACTGCTCTAAGCCATAAAAGGTTAAATCGGGCTCTAGTCAGAGCCCAGCGATCTGTCACTATGTTACTGTGCAAAAGATAATGTTGGACGCCAGCTGGGTCTGAAATTAACAAGTGTTTCCTATTAGATTTGATCCTGAGCACAGATGTTTCCCTGTTGGCAATAACTAAAGAACCAAACATCTGGTTATATTTGTTAACTACAGCCAGTGTTAACAGAGCAGAGGGACACTACAAATTTAGTGTTCAATTGTAACGAGCACTGAGAGATAAAATGTAGCCAAGGAATTTTACGCCAGAATAAGCTCTGAATCAGGGCCTTGATGATCATGTGTGTTAACTTAGCTCTTGGATTAGACTAAAGTGCCAACCAATGCGAAAGCGGAGCCATGTGCTACTGATCACCTAGGTGCGGTGTACCTAGTTCGACATGTACATCGAAATTTTGTGCTGAACTTGGGAGACCCAATAGTTTCTTGAAAAAAATATTCTCTATTACTCAAATAGCAGTGATTTTCTTCATTGCCTCATAGGGCAGTGCCGTAATTCGTTGCCGCTTTGGTCTGTGCACTATACACTTCCAAAATAAGCTTAATCGGCTGACCCTTGCACATATTCATAAAACGAGACAATTCCCCCAGGGCCTGTCAAAATCTGAGACACTGTTTCTCCATGTGCGAGGCCCCCCGCCAGTTTTCGCTACAGTGATGCCCAGATAATAACATTTTTCAACACGTGGAATAATTTCACTGTTGCTCAGCATTCTACTCATTTTTAGAACATACCATCACGGCTGACTTTTTTCTATTGACGGATAATTTTAGGTCTGACATAAAGGCAGTGTAGGTGTATATTAAAAGTGGCAAGGCACGTTAAACCCCCCCCCCCACCCCAATAGCAGTAGTCCCTCTGTGCGATCAAGTATCTCCCCCACAACCTCCTGCAGGATTTGCATCTGCCCACATTCGGGCAATATATCGAAGCAATGGACACCCGTACTCCCTTGATGGTCCCAGTGATCAACAAAGCCCTCCCGTCAGACCTCCTCCAGACCAACGGGTCCACTATGCAGGTGCTCTGGCTAAGAATAATACCCACTCCCCACCTCTTGGAGGGTCCCGAGGCCCAATAAGCCTGTCCAACATGGTCCCCCGGATACGCCTTTCCTCCCCTTGAATCAGCCTTGTCTCCTGCACCAGCAGAGCATCGAGAACGCAATGTCAAATTTCCCTTCCCAAAATTGAGCACTTGGTGGGTGAATTCATGGCCCTTAACATTCAAGGTCACCAACCTGAGTGTCTCATCCCGGCCTGCTTTCTCAAGATGCGCCATCTGGAAGCGTAGACTCCCATCCCGGCCACTCTACCAATGGCGCTGCAATGCTCTCCATCTTTCCACTCACTTTGAACTCCCTTCCCCTAACCCCAAAACTCCTACACCCTCCCTTCCCCCTCCCCCAAACCATGAACAAAATCCCTTCCAAGACGCCCACCATACAATGGGCCACCTGAGGCATCTGATAATGGAGGCATGGCTTTAGATAACAGAAGACAGGAATTGGGGCCCCCTCAACTGCTGCCATCCATCTCGGGGAGCAGACTGGTTTCCGATTTCCCCCTGGTAAGCCTAAATATTTGTTGTAGAATGGTCAGAATAGCTGCATTCAGGACTGTTTGTCTTACGTATAGATAACCCAATCAACTAGGTCGAGCCACTGGAGCTAAATAAACAGGCCCCAGCACCTGAACCCTCACAACAGCTTTTTGTCTACAGAAAAGCAGTATCCATCCCACCCACTACACAGAAATTCCTTATCCATGCCCAAAGGACACAAAATCGTAGGACTCAAACAGAAATAAGAGCTACAAAAGTAAAGGAATCGTTCTTCACAACACCAATTAATCAAACAAGGAACATTATCCGCACAAGTCCTGACAACTCAATTAGAAGTCCTTGAACAGCCTTTATTACTGTGCATTTAGTCCAACAACTTCCTGTACTGGCATCCGACAACCATCCCTCTCCACACACCACCAACTCATCATACAGAGATCCCACCCCCACTATCAGACAAACTACCAAAACTATCCTACTCACACTGCCATTGCTCATTGTACCAAGGACAACCACCCAAAACCTATTAAAAAGTTGATCAGCCTGTTTGACGGGGAAGGCAACAACCTAGAGACCTAGGTTTTCCCCCTCTCAAAAAGTGAACACCTGGGGTGACTCCTCTTCAGAAAAACACCTAAAGGAATGATTGGAACAAGATGTCTACTCATCAATACCCGATCTATCGCCAAGCACTCTTCTGTCATCTATGATCTCCTTTGCAGGCACCAAATATACCTACTTTTTTATCACAGACATTTGGCTAGTAAAAGACCACTGTACAGTTCTACAGAAGCCATTTGCAGAAGATACAAGATCGACTTCTCCAACAAAGCATTCAAAAGAGGAGGAGGAATTGCACTTTGTGAGACATGCATGGTATCTTGAGAGAAACACAGACACAATGATTTAAGTTTATGAAAACCTTTAATTTGTAAAGAAGGGGGTTTGATGACTGCCACACTTGCCTCAGGTCTAAAATGGGCATGGTCTCGACCATCAACAAAAATAAAAGTCCAAAGTCAGTCAAGTGAGTCAAAACAAAAAAGTGTCTGTGTTAAACCTATGCTTGCCCTCACACTCTCTAATACAATAATGTGCATAGTATTGGACTAAATAAAAAGGGTGCTTCAAAGTAAAGGTCAGGATAGTATTGGAGCTGGTCCACAGCTCCCTTCCTTAAGTCGTGAGTCACTTGGGATTCAGCATGCGTTCCTCGGCTTTCAAAGGCACTGCACACAGTTCTTTTTACAAAGTTCAGACAGTTCTGGTTGCACACATTCAAAGTTTCTTTAGGTAGCAATTCCTCTGTCTCACCTCTCCTCAGGAAGTCTGCTACTTATCATTAGTTCGCAAGACTTCCACAGTTCACAACAGGTTGGTGTATTGGTGTATCAGAGCCTTTCGCCAATGCCCAGTATTCCTCTGCCACAGGCGGAACCACTCTAACACCTTGGCTCTCCTCACACAGTTATTCAGCAGTACTTCCGGCCCTGTGTGGGACCACTCTGATACTTGGGCCTCTCTTTCAGTTTTCTCATCGTGCCCTCTGCACCATTTTGCAGTTAAATATATGATAGGTTATTTATAATGTGCTTAATACCCAAAGGTTTCTATGCGTGGACCCGGGGATCGAACTTGTGGTGCTCGGTGTTGTCTTGTTTCCAAGGCGAGCATGTTCTCCCTGAGCTATCCTCTAGAGAATAAATCTTTTACTTTCATCAGCGTGCCCCTGGCACCTTTTTACAGTTCAACTTCAGCTTTTCTGAATATATCGTGCGCCGGCACCTTTTTACAATTTATAAACAAGGTTTCACAGAGTCTCGCCATGCCTTTTGCCTCAAGGATTACCCCATTCACTTGCTTCCATATTTGCTCTCTCTGTGAACTTCACTCCTGTACACAATGTCTCTGTTCACTGAAGCTCCTTTCACCATGTGTTAATGTACATGCGAACGTTTGCTACTTTGTTTCTCTCATCTTTCAACTTTCACAACGGACAATCGAAGCCTTCCTCTTCAGCGCACTTCTTATCCTACGCTCGTTCTTGTAGAAGATCAAGGACTCCTCGCCAGCCCCTCCTGCTCTCCTGGGGGGCTTCTGCGACCCAGGATAACGAACACTCTTCCACCCACGGACTTCACTCTGGAGAACAGCTTTGCACGTATCTCCCTTCTGGCTCCTTTGAGACACAGCTCCCTCGCCACGCTTTTGTTAGCCCTTTTACACCATAGGCTCTCAGCGTCTCGGCCCTCAGTTCTCCACCAGCAGGACTCAGGTTCTCTGGGTGTCCCAGTTTGCCTGTACTCTCATACTCTGACTCGTGGACCTCCTTGGGCTCCAGCTCGCTCCTTCTGTTTTTCTGGCTCACTCCTTTTGTACAACTGTGGTGTGCTAAAGGTCCCCCGGTGTGTTCGTTCTGTATTAAGTACCTGACTTCGCCTGTCCTTGTTAATGGAACATTGATAGAAATGAAAAAGTATCTCTGTTGGATTTCAGCAGAGCGGGGAGGTTTTGTCAAAGGAAAAAGGGGACAGTCTACGGTCATGCAATAGGAGGGAATATCAGGTAGGGGGTTATTGGGGGAAAAGGGGATCCTTTGCTCATGAGGAACAACTTAAGGAATCATATGACTTCCACCCCTTGGTCTTACTCATTTGTTTACTCGGCTGAGGGGAGGATATCAGTACATCAGCCTTTTGGTCTGGATAACAATTAGGGGAAAATAAGACTGGATGTTGAATGTTTAGAATAGCGCAGTTGGTTACAGGGTTTTGTGGATTTTCTGGGTCAGTGTTTCTTCTTTTCCTTACAAGCATATTTTAGGGGTTTCTCAGGACTGATAATGGGTACACAGCATATCCCATAAGTACCTCTGGATATATATCCCTTGTGCTCTTATGTGTTGGAACATGTGGTTCTTTACCCCCATCTCCCAAGGATCCCTCTTGCAGGTGATCCATCCTCGCTTGTCTGCCTCCGGGTTTTGGATCCAACAGCGATGGCCGTCCCCTGGCCACCTGAACAGAAAATCCTCAGGGAGTAGGTAGGGAAAAGCCTTCAGGTTTTTCACAACTTGTACAGAGAGATTCCATTGAAGTTCCAGCACCCCACAACAACATATCAGACTGAATCTCTCTTGCAAATCTGCTCTAACTCCTACATCTTCAAACCAGGATTCCCACTAATCAATTGAACCCCCTCCCATGACCCATTACTTGCAGACATATTAGCCGACAGTCTCTAACTTTTCATTGGAATGCTAATACCTCACCATACTGGGCGATGTCAACAGCTAGCAGGAAAAAAGAACAACGAACCACAAAGTCAGTTTTGTCAAATCTTGGCAACTACTCCTCAAGCAACTGGCTAAATCGAATACCCACGAAGCTGGGCCGACCTTGGATCGAGTCTTCTACAATGAGAACTTCACCATGTCACCTGCTTACCCTGGCGCAATCACATCTCCATTCAATTTCATTCTGAATCATTAACGAAACACAACCACTCAAGAAACCTACCAAAGCACCCCCAACACTAATGAGAACATGAAAAGAGATCCTCCTGGAAAATCTTGAAGTGGCCATACCCTGCCAACAACTAAAAATAAAGATGGCAACACTGGGCGATCAATTTAACAACATTCGAAAATGAATAACCAACACCCGTAACAGGCTATTACCCAAAAAGCCTTTTAAATTCTCAGAACATCAACAGGTAGCCATTGAATGTCATCCAAATGCGATCTCACTAGAAAGGAAAACATACGGTTTATGAAATTTCAGAGGAGGAATCGCCTTCCTATATACTACCTGCCTACCATTGACACATTCTACACTACAGAACATAAATTATCAAAGAAAAAAAACTGTTTCAAACTGCAAATGGAATTTGGCCAACACGGCCAAATGGATGTCTTCAACACCATCCACGAATTCAGAAATCTTTCAGCACGCAACACAGTACCAATACCATCACAAAAACTTTGTGACTCCATCACTACACACTTTTGTGAGGAGTTACTCTAAACTCAAGACAATCTAGACAAGAACTGAACAAATCCAACTTTTCTAAAGTGGATAGCATCACCAGAACAATCGTCCACCACTAACAGCCTTTTGTCCATTTTCTAACCAAGTCTTCCTCACCACGATCAATAGCAGCAAACTAGCAGCTTCACTGGAAGACCCATGCCAAACATCATCTACAAAGCAATAAGTAAGCAACCACAACAAGCTCCAACCTTCTGAGACTGATCGTCTCAATCAACCAACTGATCGTCCCTAAGGGCTTCAAAACAGACTTGGTCAAAAGTTTACACTAAAAACAATGACTGCAGGCCAATGTCTAACACACCTTGTACTGCCAAACGCGTTGAGAAATTCATCTAACAACAACTATGAGAATACGTAGACGACAACAATTTCCTTGGCTGGAAATAAAACCCCTTGGAGAGTCTACCCCCGTGTTGCCTTTTCACAAAATGACACGTGGCCAAACCCATCTAGTTCAAAACTCTATATGCTATCTAGAGGGCACACCAGGCTAAAGAGCCATCTTTCCCTCCCAGCAAATTCCAACCTTTCCCTCTCTTTTCAACTTAGATCTTATTTGGGCCAAGCACACCATTGTAACCTTCCTGTTCAAAAGGTATTGGAGACTTTTCACTGTGAACTGTAAGGAACTTATGGTGACAACAGTAAAGACAGGCACAAGTGATCACACTTCAAGGATGTTTATTAAACTGTATACATGGGTGAGAAAAACACCTAATCTAAACCTAAATCTAAGATGGGAGTAAGCTACAACCATCAAATAATAATAAGGCAGTCCTACTGGCGTCTTGTCAAATAAAAAGGGCCTATACTCAAAAAACGATTGCCAATCCACTGCTATGTTACCAAAATAGTGTGGGATAATGTTCTTAAGTAAAGAAAGAAGTGTTCACCAAATGATAAGTCAGGATGATATGGCAGGAGTCTCCTTTCCCTACATTTTTAGCCATGGGACAAGGCAGGACCGTTGAGCACAGAACACTCTTGGGCCTCGCCAGCACAAGGTTACAGTTCCTTTCAACGATGCCAGGACCTTCTGGGGCCAAGTCTCTTTCCTATAAAGTCTCTTGCCTTAGACCATAAACAATCAAAAGTTCTTTTGGTAATCATTCACGTTGGGCAATTGCGGTTCGCCTCTTGAATCCCCGGTCAGCCGGGCTCGGGAGGATAGCTCAGGGGCAACGTGCTCGCCTTGGAAGCAAGACGACACGGAGCAACACAGGTTTGATCCCCGGGTCCGCGCTTAGAAACCTCTGGGTATTAAGCACGTTATAAATAACCTATCATATCATCCTTCTTGCAACGTTAGCCTCCCTCAGTCGGGTTCACTATGGCCTTTCACTCAAAATGTAACATTCAAAAAGTCTCAATATCTTCGCAGGCATCCCTCAGTTGGGTTCACATTTGCCCATATCAAAGTTCACAATCTCATCAGAAAGCGGGGGTTCCCTGCCCCTTGCTTTCACCTGGCATCCCTCTGTCGGGTTCACATTGGCCACAGTTCACAAGACCCCTTGGGTTCTTTCCTTTGCCTAAATTCGGGTCTCAGTCCCCAGTCAGGCTTCCCTTACAGCCCCCAGCCAGGCTTCACACAGTTATATCAATGGCTTGTTTTCGGGTGTGTCACTGGTTACCCTGATTTGAAGGCATCCCTCAGTTGGTTTCACATTTGGTAATTTCACAGTTCACTCCGTTTTCCTCAATGTGTCAGACTTTCGAGTGTACGAGGGGTTTTGCTCCCCCCTCGTAGGACCACTTTGACACTTCACGCCGGCCTCTCCTTAAGGCCTCTTGGTTCTCGTAGTTTAAACAACACAACACAAAAAGGCTCCAGTCAGAGTCCTTCGAATGAGCGCCCCCGCAGCGCTGGACCACTCTGCTTCTGGATCTTTTACTACGGTTTGTTTGAAGTTCCATTTACACAAGTTCTTTGTTCAACAATGTTGCCGCCTGCAACCTTGGGCCCAGCTCAGTTCGGTTTACTATCCGTCTTCTCCGGCTCACCGGCTGTGCTGAACTGTTGGAGCTTCTTGTCTCGGGAGTCAAGGACGGCACCACAGCGGCAATCGCTTCTCCCCGCTTTGGCTATCAGCACGGGAGGGCCTTGTGTGCTGTTGACACCTGTCACACCACACACCAGCTGGACTTCCTGGTCTTATGATTTCCCTTTCGGAGGCTTCGCAAGTCTGAGTTGAAAAGGGCAAGGGCAATTCCCTCCTCTTTGTGCCTCCAGGTCTCCCCACCTTTCTCCTCCGTTTGAACTTCTGGTCCGGAATAGCTGTTTCGTTGTGCGTTCGGCCGTGCTCTCATGCTCTGCCTTTTATCCCTCTGGGTAAGGGAAAGGGCTGTCAGGTGCGCATAGTTATTGTCGATTGCCCGAGTCTGCCTGACCCTTGTGTTGGGACATGTCAGGTATAAGGTTCTGTTGTTAGTCCATTGTCTTTCACAGTGTAAAAAAGTTTTTGTGTCGGAAAAGGGGGGGGGGGAGAACTTTTGAATATCCTATGGGTTAGGATTTAAGGAAGGGTGTACCGTGTCTCACCCATCAATGTCCCACTTCTATTCTCTGGGGACCCCCCTTCCAGGTGATCCTCCCGCACTGGTCCACCCCCACAAACTGGATCCTATAGCGATGGCCGTGTCCGCGCCACCTGGATGACAGATCCCCGGGGACTAGTAAGCGAGACACCTTCAGGTTTCTCACAAAACACTGTGCCAACTCTGCATTTATCCTCAAGGAAGGCAGCGTGCTTACTGGGACGGTTATCTACCGGGTATTAAAGCACCATACCGAAAGCTATCCAATATCACTGATGGGACACACCTGCAGCTCCAGAGACCAGATGTTGAAATACTAAACAGTGAAGAGTCCACGAGCAACCATGGAGACGAAGAGGGTTAATACATACCCCAATCCTCCAGCCTGCTCCTTAAAGTCTTGTGACTGGAAAATGGCTTCTGAAGACTGCCCATCTTCGACTGACAAAGTAGCATACCATTAAGGGAAAATATGCATAATGTGGGAGACATCTTGGAATGGGTTAGCATGTACGTCATTTCATACCTAAGCCTAAATTGAGGTAGAAAACGGTTATCCCTTCCATCTGTAGTGACATGATGCCTAAGCCCAAATCATAAAGCAGAGTCCATCACCACAGTGCTTCATGCTGTTGCTGATGTGCCATACTGCTGCAAGAAATTTGGCACATCAAGGTGCTAACCTGTTCCCTAGTCTGCCGTGATGACCTGAAGGATCAGTGCACTAAGCTAGCCGTGATACACTATAAATGGCATCTTAGATTAAACGTTTTTAATGATCTCCACAGGTCTTAAAAGTTAGCACAGGTGATAGGCTTTTCCTGTTCCTGACGGCAAATCGTCAAAATCTGTTAATTATGGCAATAAGAGTCACGGAAAACCATCACTCCTTTCATAGAAAGTGAATATCTAGCCCTTCCTTTAATCGTCCATTGAGGACAAGAATTCTCTGCAAGAAGTGTCATTGCCCAAAATCCACCAAAATGTTAAGTGGGCATTAAAGAAATGGACACACAGATACATAAATGATCTCCCAAATGTGTGCTCTTTGTTTCAGTGGAATCTAAAGCAATGCCCCATGAGTCCCGCATGATCTTTTGCGTGGATATAATAATACTTATAATTTATATTATTCCCCAAGTAATGTGACGAAATTAAATATGGAAATATTCACCTTGTTAAAAATGCTAATGTATCCAACTAAAATTAACTTATTAAAAATGTGTAAGTCTACATCAAGGGACTATCTGAATTCTCTTGATGTCTGCTACTCCCTCTCCCCTCCCCCGCCCCCCCCCCCTCCCAGGCTGAGGTCTGATTTGCCAGGGTAATTACATGTTGGAAGGAAGATATTTACCTTTGAAGACTTGCAGAGCTTCCAAGTAATCAGCCTGGCCATGTACTGACAGAGGGGAATGCTTGGACGATGAGGCATTTTGGCATCCTCTTGTAGCTTAACGAAAGTCTTCATTCGACTGCAATGCTGCGGTCACAAAAATGCTTACCTAGAACGTAATGCTGTTGCTGTCCATGTGTGTTTCGTATACCTCTCGAAGACTTTCCAACTTTGTTTTTTTCTGGGTAAAAGCTTGTTGTTGCCAATACCTCATTGTAAAAGAATGTTATTGCTTTCATATGCTGAACGTTCGGTAATGTATTTCGTTAGGATTTCGTGCGTCTCTGATAAAAAAAATGTATGGATTTATCAGAAGCAGATTGCTAGACACCCATAACTGCTCCGTCAAGTTTATGCTTAGACATGTTTGCATTCGTGATTGAAAAAAACATGGTCGAATACCCTTTCTTGGTACAGCGGAATAATCCATTAGGTAAATAAGGTTACTGTATCTCCATTTTGTGTATTCTCATAGTGACCCAGTCTATAATAAAAGCCACATTCATACTTCTACTTGAGAAATTCAGAAATGCGCACATTCATATTTTGCCAGAGTTGCTAAAATGACCTCCCTACTCTTATTTATGAAAGGTAAAACCTAATAATTACTGCAGAGCAGGGCATATGTGTAGGAAACAAAATAAAAGTTTGGATACCTGCATATTGGTAATTGTTTGTGAAGTTGGTGTATTGAATCACGATGGAAACGCAAATACGGATGCTAACGTTACAAGCTACAGAGAAATTAATTTTAGCCAAGGCAGAGAAGAGAGAACCGTTACGTTATTGAGATTTATACCGATCACGACTGCCGTTTTCAAGGCCTCCAGGTGCTCGAAGGGTTCTAAGATGGACGGAAGGATGGTTGAGGAGGGTTAGTTAGTGGGATGGAGAGGGATGGCGCAAGAGAGCTTTTTGCTGTGCTGTGCTGTTCATAGCTCCAGTTGGGGTGAAAACTGGTAACTGTGTTGGTTTTGCTTCTACATTTTATGTGCTAGGTGTTGTTTTGGTGTGTGGGTCTATATGGGAATTGGACAAATGTATGTACAAACTAATATGAAGGAAGAATAGAGATGTAACTATAGTTTTATGGTAGCTACTCTTACAGCCCTCTCCTGCTAATCCCTCCTTTTAAAAATGATTGTCTAGGCAAGAAAATGAAGAGACAAAGAATGTCCAGCCTGTAAATCACATGCAAAGCGAACATGGGGCCTGGGTCCTACGCAGGCAGACCTAAAGAGAGGCAGGTGAGGAGGAGTGGAATCCAAGATGGCGACAAGACCAAATAAAGGCTTATTCCCGCCCCTTTGACCTAAAGTGAGTCCAGCTGCACCCAGGAGCATCAGCCAAGTGCAACCCAGCCCCAATTAACAAATACTGATGCAAACACCCAATGCCCAATTCAGGAAGCGCACTATAAAACCCAGGTATCACAGTCAGCCAGTCTGGGATTGAGTTTGTGGTAGCTGAAAATTGGAGACAGTATGGATAAGCAGAGGCTGTAGAGACGGACACGCTGAAGAGGTAGCAGCAAATGAGGGCAGGAGCAAGTGGTGAGCTACGAGAATTAAGGGAGCGGCTGTAAGATCAAGGGTGCTTGAGGAGGTGGCAACATCGGAAGAGAGGGTGATCATCTGGAGGAGATGGTAAGATTAAGGGTGCAGGAGGAGGTGGCACAAAACACATCAGAAGGTAATAACATCAGGGACAGGCAGTGATATAAAGGAGGTGGAAAGATCAGGTGGTGAAGATGTTACAGGGGAGGTAGAAAAGACAATATGGTCAAGATAGTGTCATGATTGAGCCCCATGGCCCCCGCTGGATCAGCGCTCCACATAGCTTCAGGTTGAAGTTGCCATTGAGCTGGCGACATAGAGGGCCTTGGGGAACTACAGTGCCTAGCAGGACATGCAACCAGCATGCCATTGGCACGCTCTCGGATGCAGCTCATTAGTGGAGAAGCAGCAGTATTGAGAATTGTTGTACAGCACAAGAAGACTGAAGACGAACGCTGCAGTGCTCCTCAATGTCTTTATAACTTCCGGCCCCTGAATAACTTCCTGTTTATGTGTGTGATCTCTGTGCTCCTCCTGACCAGAACTCTTACCTGTTGTTGGTTTTTCACCTGGATTCTGGATTGATTGCTTGTTCACCTGTGTACCAAACTGAAACTCCCCGTTTTATTCTGGTTCTGCCTTGTGGATCACGTTTTGTCCTTGGTTTGCCCTGCTTCTTCAACCTCTGGAGTGCGTTTAGTTTGTAGTCTCAGAACTTCCTTTTTGAATTGTCGCTCAATATATATTCCTTGAACTCTCCTGGAACACTTGCTTGCCCGTTGGACTTCCTGGGTTTCTTCGCCTTTGGTTAGTGCTGGATCGAGTTTTGGAAATATGTCGATATATTTTCAAAAATCCATATTCAATGAGACAATATTGTTAACATTGAGATATACACATATACATACATTAGTACATATACTACAACTTTGTTTTTACATTTTGATATTTACACAACTGTGTGTTTTCTCATACAGGAAGAGGAACCCTGTATTTGCACGTTATTTTGATTAATGTCTCATAAATAAAGGTGTTTGTGACATCTCGCATGTAGTTGGCAGCTTACAACTGAGCAGTTAAGACACATTATCGAGATATATGTTGTATATCGCCATTCAGCCCAAAGATATTGAGATATGACTTTTTATCCATATCGCCCAGCCCTACTTTTAGGATTGCCTCATTGAACTGTTCCTGGTTTCAGCCTCAAAGATACTGTAGGGAATTGCACCTTCATTATACCCTGTAAAATAATGCATCCTCCTTTGGGCCCTTTTCTCCTTTCAGGCTCCAGTGCTTTCAGCACTGGGGAAAAGCAGGTTTCCTGAAAATTCTGCTACAGTGCCAGGAATTTATTAGGGATTCTGGGGAAGGCAGGGTAACCTTTGACTGCCTGTATTCTCACAGTACTTCCCTTCTTTCGTTTCAGACCACATGAGGGTATCTAAAACTGCTTCATCTTGCCTTTTTACCCAATCAATTGGCCACCGAGTTGCTACTCTTTTGGGAGGCTGGTAGATTAGGGAATAAGCCCTCCTGTATAGGATTTGCAAGTCGGGGGTATTGGCTCTGTTCAGGGAGACTGGTTTGTTCATAGTCTGTTCTCGCTGCCGGCGCCTGACAGATTGGGGAGACTTCTTTCGCGATGGAGCAGGGAGGTGATGCCGTAGCCACTCTTATAATTTGCCTGAAGATCAAGCACAGGTTGTATAACAAAAAGAAATAATGGGTGTAAGGTTTTGAAATAATCTGAACCACTGGCACTGCTCTGGGCAATCCTCCACACTACTTTTTTTTTTAGCCCTTCTGCGCCATTGCAAGAGGGGTCCAGCCATATGCAAATCAGTCAGATACTATTTGTTGGGTATGGTTTGTGGAAATAATGTCTTTAGGAAATGTGTATAATGGATTATGCCCTCAAGAATGTTTTTTGAATTGTTTGTGTTTTTAGTGTTTTCAAAATGAAGTAGTTTTTGAACATCTATGTCGAAACTGGTTGGGACTGGTTAATTACTGGGTCCTAGAAATAGTTTGGGAACCATGACTTCTGGACTAATGATGTGTTTATGAAGTCTTACATTGTGTATTATCTGTTCTTTTGTGCAATGTTATCGTTGATTGTGGATGAGCTTTTTTGGGGTGATTGGTATGATTGAGTATATGGTTTGTATTAATTGACACATTGGGTCTTTGCTGGATTGTTTTACTTGTTTGTGCTAGTGGTGGGCAGTTAATTGGATTTTGACTTTGCTTTTGAAGCAATTATATGATACATTTTCTACTTTCATAATTAAAAAAGAACCTTGAATAAATGTTTCTTCAATAAACATTACCTAGAATGTTTTGTCCGCAGTGAGCAAGGTACCCGCACCTGGACATACCCTCCCTCACACAGGGAATCAAACTATAACCAAAAATATGATAGATGGAAGTTTTTGAATAACTCAGAGCCACAGGTATTGCTCTGGACAACCTTCCACACCACCTTTCTTTAGCCCGTCTGTGCCATCGCAAAAGGGGTCCAGCCATATGCAAATCAGTGAAGTACTGCCACCAATGTGGCCAGCCCAGCCCGAACAGCTAGCCCAAGTCCCCTCTGCACGGAAACACAAGCAACCCCAGACATGTTTCGGCCTTATTGGGCCTCATCAGTGAAGTACAGCTCGATTCCCTATGGCACAGCGAGCAAGGGACCCGCAGAAAGACTTTCATGGGAAGCGTGCCCACTCCACCCACACGTAGTACTCCGAGGGACAGAAGGAAGTGCCACCCCCTGCAGTTCAAACAACCCGGAACCTCCTGACCAAGCCAAAGGAAAGAGACATGGTTCTTTAGCAGTGACCCCACCACTCAAGGGGACGGCTCAGCACCTGGGATTTGCAAGAGTCTATTTCATTGAATTCCTGAGAGGGCTTCCAGTGGCAGACCTGGAAAGAGAAAAGCAGATGCCACCTTTCCAGTGGAGAGAAGATTCTTCACTGTGATCCAAGATGGGGGCCAACCTTTTTAAAGATATTTTTCTGGAGGACCTGAACCTCCCGGTTTCCCTTCCACGGAACATGTTAGCATATTTAGACCCATCATGTGACCCTCACAGGCGATCAGGCGAAACCATTCTCGCTAAGCCCTCTATAACTGCAAGCACCCAGCACATGTGTGAAATGTACATTTCAACCTGCATAGTGAACGTTTGGAGATGAAGAAACATTGGAGGAGGCTGGCAGCAAAAGGCGCAGGAGGGAGGTGCCTGGAGAGAGGCTGCATAAGTGCAGGACAGGAAGAAGGAGGGATGTAGAGGAACAACAGAGGAGGTTAGGTAAAATGAGTACCAAAGTTATTGAAATTTCCAGGGAGGAGTGGGGAAATATTAAGGAGGTTGTAGGTGACATCAAGGGAGAATAGGAGTGTCTTTAGAAGTATAGTCTGGAAGGAGGACCCGTGGAGGTGGTGTGGGAATGTATTCAAGAGGTGGTTGAGGGAGATATTGAGGCTTCCAACCCAAGCATGGGTTGGAAGAAGAGTTGAGGAGGACAATAAGAGAGAAAAGTTTGGAAATGAAGAGTAACCAGGAAGTAATAAAGAGAGGGAATCGTGTCCTGAGCCAAAGGGGTGTCCTAGGAGGTCGGGTGGAGGTGGAAGCACCTTACTGATCATTGAGGACGTGGAAAGGAGTCAGAGAGGAGAGTCAAGTCAAGGAGTTGAAGAGGTCTCCATGAGCACAAGACAATTATGACCAGGAGGTGGTGTTGAGGACTAGAGACTGGACCCTAAACCGAGAGGAGGTAAAAAGGATACCGAGGCCAAGACGTTGTTACACTGCACACAAGCCAAACACTGTAACAGACACCTAGGTTAGGGGCTTTCCTGAGAGAAAAGGATGGGAAATTGTGGAGCTGAATATACAGAATGAAGAGCCAGGAAGGAAGAATGGAAAGTGAACGGGTGTGAAGGGAGACTATCAAGAGAAGGGATCTCTGATTTCTTTGGGCCCAAGAGACTTTTGTAGAACCCTAGAGACTTTTGTTTGAACACAGAGCTCTTTTTTTCATCCAAACCAGTGACTTTATTATTGAGCCAAGGGGAAACTCTCCTGTACGGTGTGGCATAGGCCACTCAAAACCCTTACACCATCCTTACTAAGGAAATAAAACAACCTGAAACATATCTGCTGTCTTGTGTAATCTGTAGCGTTCATTAGGCTAGAACAGGGTCTGAAACCTGTTGCTCTCCAGCTGTTTTATTTAGACTATAACTCCCATGATCCCTCACTATTGACTATGCTGGCTAGGGCTGATGGGAATTGTAGACGAGAACATTCTGGAGAGCCAAAGATTGCAGACCCCTGTACTACAGTTATCCGTAACATTATACTTACTACCCTAACTCAAGGAATTGTAGATTGATTTTAGTAATATTTGTATATTTTAAAATGGTGGTTTGTATTCTTTTTATCCTCATTTTGCTTTACTTTCTTTAAGCTTTGTTTTCAAACATTTTAAGGATTTGGGGTTAAAACAATTCGATACAATTTATATAAAGGATAAAAATGGGAGACTTGAGATAGAATGATAGGTTTCCTTAGAAGGAGCGCACCTAAACCTTAGAAAAAGATCTTTGAATTGCATCTCAGAAGTTAATGAGTTGACCAGTGAGGCAAGCATTGAGGCCACTGTTTTAAATGCTTCCCTCATGATCCAAGAGGGAGGGGTCTGAGTCACATGTAATCCATTCACCCTAGTAGAGAGAGAAATGTGAGATCAGCAGTAGAAACTGTGACAAAGGCATCCCTGGGCGAGAACATCTTAATTGTCTTGACTAACTGTGGAATTGATGGTTAAAATACATTCTCAGATGTGAATAATTCTACTGGCTTAGGGCATGCTTCTCTAGGGTGCAAACCCTGATGGCAATGCAATCTCCCCTGTGTTTGCCTTTGATCACCCAGGAAGAGAAACGGGACACACACTTTGACCTCTACTCATGCAATTTTCTTTTCTAGCATCATAGTGCTTATACACTTCTCTTTGCCTATTTCTGAACTCTGACTTATTGCACAAGTAATTGGTTTACATGAATTTGGGTCCTGCAGCTGCCATTTTGCAGAAGTGAACCCCACTCCTGTCCTTTTTGATTGCAGCATTGGGGCCTCAACATGCACTGCACTTGTGTGTGATTCTTTTTCAACCAGACCATTGAAGAAATGGTTGCATCGGGTTGGGCGTCTTTCAGTGCGCCTGCGAGACGCCAGACTTCGTGACACATTAGCAAACATAAGTACATTGCTTTTCTCACATACCCCTTGCATGGGTACTCTGTTTTTTTCTGTATAGATCCTCTTGACCAGGTATGGGATCCTAGTTGTCAAATTGCTCTGGAATCTGGCTAAACAAAGGTCAGATCTCCCCAAGCTGCCTCAAACATCAAGACATGTCTCAATGGGCTGATTCAAAGTAACATTAGGGATACCCTGATGATACTGCAAGGTATAACACCAGAACTTGCCCAGAGGAGCTGTCAAAGCAACTGTGCTGGTGCCAGTACTGGCCATTTGGGACACTCCTGCAACCTTCAGGCTCTTTCACTTTCTGGCATAAGGGCAGATTCAGCATCCACGTAACACTCAGTACTCGGAATCTACAGCATTAGGTAGCATCAAGAACTCTTCCATCACACGTGTGAGTCACTTAGTCTGGCTGTGTTTCACATAAACCCTGGTTATATCCAAATGAACCTTAATGTAGATGAGTTAGTCTGGTGCTATGGCTGCTGCAGAGGGCTCTGCTAATGTGTAATTTGCCTTGAGGTCTCCCTGGCTTGCACCACAGAAGCAAGTGCGTAATTTACTTGTTCTTCAGCATGGGATCTGGCATGGATTCTCATGCTCATGAATAGTCCCGGTCATCAGGCTGGGAATCCTCTGTAAAAGAAAAACAGTTTCACTTTCACTTACAAACTTTATTTCGAATGGATTGTGTCCTCCCATGTATTCCTCATCTTAGATATAATCCTTACCTTCAGCTTGCTGCTTCGGAAAAAAATGTTCTTCCACCAGAGGGCGCTCCCCTTGAGGCCGCGGCGTCGATGTCCCTCGGCGGCATCGGTCGAGCACCAACGTCATCCACTGTATAAGAGCCTCGAGCGCGCCCGTTGGCTTCAGTTCCGTTTTCCCGTTAGCTTCGCTTCGGATCGAGTTAAACGGCGCTTCAGTCTTTTGTGAAAAAAAAGAACTGTGTCGTCCTCTTCGAACCCTTCCACACCAAAGACAGGCTTTAAACAATGCCTAAAATGTGGAAAGAAGATGTCCCTGACGGATCCACACAAGAATTGTCTTTGGTACCTCGGTCCCGACCACCGTACTGAAGACTGTGGTTCGTGCCAGTCGATGACCCACAAGGCCTTAGAAGAGAGTAGAGGTAAACTGGCGATGGGGGAGGGTTTACCGAAGTCCACTTTAAAAAAGAAAGACACGGCCGAGTCTTCGAAAAAGTATCATAAATATTGATCGAGGAGTAGATTGAGAAAGTCTTCTTCTTCGTCATCCAAAAAGGATAAGAAAAGACAACATCGATCTCCCTCATCGTCTTTGACATCTTCAGAGGAGGTTATAGCATGTCCATCAAAGCATGATTCCCCGAGTAAACAGGAAGCCTTTCGAGTTTCCGTGCTTAACATTTTTGAGAACGCGGCCCAGACCCCCTAAAAAAAAAAGCTAAAGAAGACCATGCTGCTGTCTATAAAAATAGTGACAGAGGAAGGTCCAAAACAAGGAAAACTGATAAAAAGACATTGAGAGCATCATCGAGAGACTCTTCTCAATCACCTCATAAAAAAGATCCTTCGGTGCATAAATCGAAGGTAGAGGGAAACAAAATGGCATCGAAAAATCACAGGCCATCAAAGTCGACATCGACGCCAGCGAATGCTTCGAAGGTCCTCGAGTCGACAACTCCCTCGAAGGAAGCTATGTCGAGTTCACGCTCGATAACCTCGAAAGCTCCTTTGACAGTTTCCACAGCCCCCTCGACGATTACATCGAGGTCGTCGAAGGTTCCCTCGACGACGTCGAAGGATGTGATTAAGACATCAGCGACATCGACGTTTTCGTCGACACCCAAGCCTCTAATAACGGAAAAACCTACATTACCAGAAAAGGTTTTTCAACCTGAGAGTCGACATGATTTTTTCAGAACCATGTCATCCATCTATGAGGGAGATTCATCGGAAGAGGAAGAAGTCACCTCGGCTGGTGTTAAATTTGGCACAAGATCTGTTCCAGAGGAGTTAATTAACCCTCAATCAAGAATTCAAGATCTGCAAGAATGTTTGCAAACAGCAAGTGGCCTGGACACTTCTCCAGAGTACGAATTTGACAAACCAGACCCATCAGAACAGGTTGATATGGGTTATAGAAAACCCATGAGTAGGTTTACAGTTACAGAATTTATGGGGTGGGGTAGGAGTTCACCAGTCTGTCAAGATGATGACATGACGGATATATTATCTGGAACACCCCAACAAGACCCCATTCTACCATTTCATATTGCCTTACAGAGAAGGGTTAGTTCTGCATGGGAACGTCCCGAAGCCATAGCGGCAGTAAATAAAATGTTTGTGGCAAAATATAGACCCTGCAGATCTGATCCGGTATACCTGAGCAAACACCCAACTCCGGAAAGTTTGTTAGTACAGGGAGCCACTTCCACAAAGAATGCGGCATACCCTACAATCCCTCCGGATAGGGACGATAAAAAGGTGGATGCATGGTCTAGGAAAATCTTTACATCTGGCAGTATGGATTTGAAGTCTACTAATGTAACTTGTACCTTGGGAAGGTTCACATATTCCCTGTTGGACTGCATGTTAGCGGCAGCTGAACACATCCGGAAGGTGAAGAACGTGATGACTTTCTAGCTATTATAAGGGATGGAAAGGAGGCGTCGGGTGAATGCCTTCAATCAGGTTTGGACACAGCTGACAGTATCAGCAGGTCCATGGCAACTAGCACAGTGCTACGTAGATTTGTGTGGCTAAGAAAGTCTGGGTTTGCTCCTGATGTGCAATCCAGGCTTCTTAATATGCCTTTTGATGGCTCGAGGTTGTTCGGTAGCAAGGCAGATGAAAGTCTGGAGAAGCTACAGACCTCCAAAGCAGCAGCAAAATCTCTTAGTGCCGCTATAAAACAACCTCAGCAAAGCCCCTACACAGGCTCATCTTCCTGGAGGGGTCGTCCTTTTCGCTATTATTCCTTAATTGGAAGAGGAAGAGGGCAGGCCAGTCAGAGAGGTCAAAGAAAATTTCGTCAGGGGCGAGGAAAAGGTGCTAGAGCTGCCCCAGCAACGGCATCTGTACCTTCAGCTGCTGCTGCAGCTGCTGCAAAACCTCTCTGAGGTTTTGACCCACAAGACCCTGGTGGGAGGCAGGATCTCACAGCATTTAGAAGAATGGCGGGGCATTACTTCAGATGCTTGGGCACTGGAAACAGTATCCCAGGGTTACTGCCTTCCTTTTCTAAAGAAACCTCAGAATCACCCCCTGGAATAAAACTCTGCCAAACATCCGGATCCGCTCCTGTTGCAGGAAGTTTTACCCCTGCTACAGAAAGGTGCAATAGAACATGTACCTGTAGCGGAGAGGAACAAGGGTTGGTACCCCATATTTCCTTATTCCAAAGAAAGACGGAGGACTGAGACCCATCTTGGACTTGAGAAACTTGAACAAGTTCCTAAGGAAGGACAAGTTCAAGATGGTCACGCTTTCTCAGATCTTTCAGGCTCTCCAACTCCAGGATTGGTTGGTATCATTGGACCTTCAGGATGCTTACTTTCATGTGCCAATCCATCTCAAGCACAGAAAGTACCTGAGGTTTGCGATTGGCAATTCTCACTTTCAGCTTCGGGTTCTGCCATTCGGGTTAACCTCCGCCCCAAGAGTTTTCACCAAGTTGATGGCGGTGGTGGCAGCGAGTCTCAGGAGAGGGGGGATTCATGTCTACCCCTATCTGGACGATTGGATGATCAGAGCACGTTCTCCAGAACAAGCCCTGGATCATCTGTTCAAGACTTGTCACTTCCTTCACAAACTAGGTTTTTCTCTGAATTTAAAAAAGTCAAACATGATACCATCACAGAAACTCCAGTTTATAGGAGCAGTCCTGGATACCTGCTCAGGCAAAGCCTTGCCTCCCGAAGAGAGAGCTCACCACATTCTGCAGATGGTAACGAAATTCCAGAATGCCCAGTATCTTCTGGCCTTCGACTTTCTCGGGTTGCTCGGTCTGATGGCATCCTGCATTTTTCTGGTGCCAGAAGCGAGATTGAGAATGAGATCCCTTCAATGGGCCCTCAGGACTCAGTGGTCCCAATTCTCAGGGGAAATGTCAGATCTGTTAAAGGTTCCAATCAAAGTAGCACAGGATCTACAATTGTGGGCTTGCAGACAGCATATCCTCAGAGGAGAATCTTTTTGGCAGCCATGGCCGGAGATAACAGTAGTCACGGACGCCTCACTCACGGGGTGAGGAGCCCATACCAGCAATCTGACAATCAGCGTACGTTGGCCTCCATCGGAGTCCAAACTACACATCAATCTTTTGGAGTTGAGGGCAATCAGACTAGCGCTGAAGGCCTTCCTGCCCTCTGTACGGGCAAAGCATGCTCTGATAATGACAGACAACACAGTGGCCATGTATTACCTCAACAAAAGCGGAGGAGTGGGGTCACTGCCGCTGTGCAGAGAGGCGATGCAACTCTGGTTCTGGGCAATACAAGAAGGGATCTCTCTATCGGCAATTCATCTAGCCGGAGAGCAAAATACAACAGCGGACGCTCTGAGCAGGCAGAGCACAGTCTCTCACGAGTGGGAGATAGCTCAGGAAGTCATTCAAGAGATCTTCACCCTTTGGGGAACCCCTCAAGTGGATCTGTTCGCGACTGGGGCCAACCGGAAGTGCGAACTGTACTGCTCAAGGGAATTTCCCCCGAGAGGAGCTCCAGGAGACGCATTCGTAGTGGAATGGGAGTTTCCTCTTCTGTATGCGTGTCCTCCAGTCCTTGTGATCCCTCAAGTAATAAGGAGGTTGAGAAAGTTCAGGAAAACCATGATCCTAATTGCCCCGGATTGGGCCAGAAGGACGTGGTACCCGGACCTTCTGGACATGTCCATCTGCCCTCCAATACATCTTCCAAGAAGAGACCATGTTCTCCAACTGGAGGTCAAAACACTCAACCTTCAAGCATGGCTTCTGAAAGGCTGAGATACAAGGATTGGGATCTTCCGCATGACGTAATGGAGATTTTGCTTTCGGCCAGAAGGCCAGCAACCAAGTCTCTGTATCAGTGTTATTGGAACAAGTTCAGTAACTGGTGCAGAGAAAAGAATGTGGATCCATTTCAATGTAATAGCCCCACAATTTTATCTTTTCTATTACATTTAGCTAATCTGGGGCTCCAGGTTGGGACTATAAAGGGATACTTAGCAGCGCTATCCATCTTTAAGCGCTCTTCAGAAGAAGAATCATACTTCAAGATACCCTTAATAATTCAATTCTTAAAAGGTTTAAATAATGTGTTTCCACCAATACCTTTCCAGGTTCCAGTGTGGGATCTGAACTTGGTTCTAAAATTTCTCACATGTATTCCATTTGA
The DNA here is from genome assembly GCF_040938575.1 of Ambystoma mexicanum. Taxonomy (NCBI): domain Eukaryota; kingdom Metazoa; phylum Chordata; class Amphibia; order Caudata; family Ambystomatidae; genus Ambystoma; species Ambystoma mexicanum. The sequence goes on along the minus strand of NC_090936.1, from coordinate 88,233,137 downwards.
GCCTTTACATGCTTGTCCACTAAGGCTCCTTACTTTGAAAACAATACTTCTTGTAGCATTGATATCAGCCCGCAGGGTAAGTGAGTTGCAGGCGCTTTCGAGTGGTCCTCCTCACGCCATTTTTTATAAGGACAAAGGGTTAAACCTTCTTTTTTACCAAAAATTGTTTCGGATTTTCATCTGTCACAGAAAATAACTTTACCTACTTTTTACCCTCCTCCTCATGCAAGCAAGGAAGAGGAGCGGCTGCATAGACTAAATCCCAGAAGAGCTCTTAGTTTTTACATCTCAAGATTGGCAAAAATGTGTCTGTGTGATCAACTTTTTGTGGGGTACACTGGACGCAAACTGGGTCTTCCAGTAACTAAACAAACATTATCCAGATGGATAATTTTAGCCATAACAGAATGTTACAGATTGGCTGGGAAAGAAAGAACCACCTGATGGACTGAGAGCTCATTCAACCAGGGGCATGGCAACTTCAACAGCACTAAAAAGGGGTGTCCCTGTACAAGATATTTGTGCAGCAGCGACATGGTCATCCATGCACACTTTTATAAAACATTATGCTCTGGACTCAACTTCTTCTGAAGGAAGTCTATTTTCTAAATCTGTACTCCATTCTGTACACGATTGAAAAAGATACTGTACTCCCACCTCCAATACAAAACTTCTTTGGGAGTCTATCTAAGATGAGGAATACGTGGGAGGACACAATCCATTCAAAGAACAAGTTACTTACCAACTGTAACGTTCTTTCAATTGGATGTTCCTCCCACGTATTCCTCATCAACCCTCCCAACCAACCCCACAGTACAGTTTACGTGAATTACACTCTAAACTCTTTTAAGGCTTGGGTCAAAAGATGCATGCCATTAACTAATTAAACAGTTGGTAAGTAACTTGTTCTTCTCCCTAAGTCCTCTCCCTAAGCCCCTCCTGTGGCAGCCATCTTCAGATTTGTACCGCACGCTTCAGTGTTGGGAGTCCTCAAGTTTTTCTCAGTGATCTACTTCTACGTTTTTTTGGTTTTCCAATGGAAAAAGTTGCTATTTTTGTTCCTAAAGAGCCTGTGTGTTCTTCTCTCCCTCTGCTGACAGTGGGGATCTGTTGGTCAGCAAATTTCAATACCCTGGAGTTTCAGCACAGGTGTTTGCGGATCCCTCCCGTGGCACGGCAGGAACAGCACATCCTTCAGCTCTTGGAGGAGGTACGGGCCATGCTTTGAAAAGGGGCGATAGAGCTGGTCCCCCAACGACTCTGGGGCTCTGGAGTCTATTCCAGATACTTTTTTGTCAAAAATAAAACCGGGTGCTGGAGGCCCATTCTAGACCTGTGATGTCTGAAAAAGTTCTCAAAGCCCAAAATTTCAGGATGGTCACGTTGCAGCATGTGCTCGGCCAACTGGAAGAAGGAGACTTCTTGATGTTGCTGGATCTGGAGGACGCCTACTTCCACGTCCCAATCCACAAGAAGCGCTGGAAGTTCCTATGCTTTGTAGTGCAGGGACGGCACTACCAGTTCAAAGCCCTCCCCTTTGGCCTGAAGTCGGCCCCCAGGGTGTTCACGAAGTGCCTGGCAACGGTGACGCCCATCTACAACTACAAGGGGTACACATGTACCCGTACCTTGACGACTGGTTCATCCGGGCCAGGTCGTGAGAGTTAGCCGTCGAACACACAGAGACCACCATCTCGCTGCTGAGGGATCTGGGATTCTCCATCAATTATCCAAAGTCTTGTTTGACAGCATCGCAGAATGCTCTGTTCCTGGGAGCCAGGCTCAGTACAGTCTCCTGCCTAGCATCGCCCTCGGAGGAGAGGGTAGCAGCCATGCGTGGGAAAGTGCAACGCCTGTTGTCATTGAAGACCTCCACTGTGCAGACCATCAAGTCGCTGCTCGGCATGATGTCATCTTGCATCTGGCTTATCCAGCTCTTCAGGTCACGGATGCGACCTTCCGGAGTTGCTGGACGCTCGCTGGGTACAGGTGTCCGGAAGCTTCGTAGACAAGGTCCCGCTCATCGAGGAGTCTGTCGGGCAATGAGGGGGTGGGGCGTTCACTCCGTCGCCCGGGGCACAGGGTTCCAAAACCCCCATACCAGGAAACGGTCCCTACGGACGCTTCTCTGGAATGCTGGGGAGCCCACACCAGACGTCTGCATGCCAGAGGCCTGCGGCTGCCGGAGGAAAAGAATCTCCACATCAACATCCTGGAGCTGCGGGCAGTGTTCTGGGCCCTCAAGTCATTCCTTCTGTCTCTGAAGGGCAAAGTAGTCAGGATCTTCATGGACAACACTACCACGATGTTCTACATCAGGGAGTAGGGGGCACTCATTCCCCAGCGCTCTCCAAAGAGGTGCAGGGCTTGTGGCACTGGGCTGTTGGACAAAAGATGGTCCTCGTGCCTCTTCACCTGGCGGGAGTCAAGAATACCATCACAGACTCCTTCAGCAGGGAATTGCGCTCCTGCCACGAGTGGGAGCTTTGGCAGGACCAGCTGGACTGCATCTTCATCAAGTGGGCAGGTCTCAGATCAATCTGTTTGCGACGGCGGCAAACTCCAAATGCCAGATGTTTGCCAGCAGGTTCCACCAACCGAGGAGCATGGGGGACGGGTTCTCCTTCCCGTGGGAAGGCCTGTTCATGTACGCGTTGCCGCCGTTGCCTCTCCTTCTACGAGTCATCATTACACTCAAACAGTGCCGATGCAGGAGGATACTCGTCGCCCCGGCATGGCCGAGGCAGATTTGGTACCCAGACCTTCCCAGCCTGTCGGCGTCGCCTCCGGTCAAATTGCCAGTAGTCCCGGATCTTCTCACCAGAGAAGGAGGCGCAATCCTGCATCACTACCCAGGATCGCTGAACCTGAGGGCTTGGCTCCTGTAGCCCTCGAGTTTGGAGGATACAAGTTGTCAGCAGACTGCAGGGAGGTCCATGCCAAGGCCAGAGCATTGTCGACTTTGAAGTGCTACGGTTACAAGTGGAAGCGTTTCACTACGTGTTGCCGGTCGCATAAGATCACCCCTCTGAGGGTCACGGTCCCGCAGATTCTTCCATACTTGTTATCCTTGGCCAAGGCCGGACTGGCGCACGCCTCTATCAAAGTGCATCTGGCGACTATATCCCGCGACACCAGGTCTCCACGACTATTTTCTCTTTGGTTGCACCGTCTCGTCAAGGAATTCCTCAAATGTCTGTTTCGATCTTTCCTGCTGGTGAAGGCTCCCGCGCCGGCGTGGGAACTCAACATGGTGCTGACGAGGCTCATGGGGGGGCCCTCTTCGAGCCTATGCATCAGGCCCCTCTACAAGTTCCTCTCGTGGAAAACGGCGTTCCTTTAGCCCATCACCTCTGCCAGCAGGGTGGGTGAGATCGTACCCCTCTTTCATACCGAGCGTTCCGTCGGAATTCCACCTCAACGGGCCTTTGGTGTTACCTGTGTTTTTCCTGAAGCCTTTGTCACCGGCTGAAAGGTCCTTGCTCTCCCTGGATGTTGCTCGTGCCCTGAAGTTTTACGTGACACGCACAAAGTTTTTGGATGACTTCTCAACTGTTCATCAACTTTGGTCCTGTGAAACATGGGAAGCACATGTCTAAGGCTTCCATCACTAGGTGGCTCTTTAGCTGCATCACGCACTGTCATAGGTTGGCGAACCGACCGCTTCCCCGGCCGTCCGAGAGCCCACTCCACCAGAGCCATCGCTCAGTGATGACAACAATGGCGTTCGTCTGGTGTACCCCTGCTGGACATCTGCAGGGCTAAGTGGAGGTCCATGCGCGCCTTCACAAAGTTCTTCTGCTTCAAAAGGGATTCCAGAGAGGAGTCCAGAGTCGGCCAAGCAGTGCTACGCAACCTGTTTGTTTGAGGCAAGTCTGTTCCAGAGGTAAGAGTTGCTTCTGTTGAGCCCTGCCACCTCCCGTGGTTGTCTAATGTTGTACTGCTTTGTATTCGTTATTTATGAGCATGTAAATCCATGCCAGACCCCATGCTGGAGAAGGAACAAGTTACTTATCTGTAACTATTGTTCTCCAGCATGGGTCTGGCATGGATTCAAATGTGAACCCTCCCTTCTACCTCTCTGCGGCTCTTCTTGGTCATACTGCCAGTTTACGTGCTTTCCAAATCTGAAGATGCCTGCCAGAGGAGGGGCTTAGGGAGAGGATTGTCATTGGCTGGCGGGCAGTATGACCCAGAGGGCAGTGATTGGTTTCAACAAGAAATACAGTTTGTAAGTGAAAGTGAACCTTTTTTTTTTTTTTTAGCAAGGATTCCCAGCCTGATGACGGGGAATATTCATGAGCATGTGAATCCAGACCCATGCTGGAGAACAGTAGTTACAGGTAACTAACTTGTTCCATATATTGTGGCCCCCTCGCCCTGTAGTCTCCAGAGTAGAATGAAATTAGTCTTTGCAGCCCTTTTATGCAATGTATTACAGCTAGCCAGCAACTTTCCTCTCTGCTCCAGCAATTCTTCCTCTTTAACACAAGAACTCACCTTCTCTCTACCACAAAATTCCCTTCCACATGGGAGCCAGCCCTTATATAGTGCTTGTACTGACAAGTTTTCCACTGATTGGATAGAGAGGTCACATGTCCGCTCTAGGCATGCTCCATGTCAGTGATGCGTTGTAGTCCTCAGTTCATGGGGGAAGTCTTTAAATGGGGGAGGAAACATCTTGGATTCAGGCTATGTTTGTTGCTGGCTGTGAAAGAGCTGCTGGTTTGTTTCCCGATATCAGGCGGGTGAGTTTTCCATCTCTGAATTGCATTTAAGTGTCCTCCTGTGTCAAACAGCTCAGGCTTGTATTAAGCATTACTCTTGTACGGTGCGAGTTTGGAAACACATTTTTCTTTTGTTTGGTGCAGTGCTGGTTTCCTTTTCCTTGCTTTAATGGAGGCTGCAGGTGATTGTGTCTCTTTTGTGTTCTCTCCTCCCCAGTGTTTCTTGTAGTGTGGAAAGGAATATGGCGGAGGACTGGGCTTCCTGCTGCCGCTGTAGATATCAAATGTGGGAGATGCACTTGTTCCTCAAGACGGCCCCCTTTGGGTTGGTGTAAAACAGTTCTGTGTGTTACCCCGGTTTTCCCCATTATCTTTCTGAGTCCAAGTATGTAAGCACATTCTGCTAGTCCTCTGTTGGGGGGAGAGGGAGGGAAGCACTATGAGCGATGTACTCTGTTTCTCATTGGTTGATTGCTAACCTGGTTTTGGGCCATCTGGCCGGGGCGTGTTTTCCAGCCCTATTCCTGTCCTATGTGACCTGACTGGGTGGTCCTCCCCCTCTCAGGTCCAAATTTCCCCTCAATGGATCCAGTCCGGGTTTTGGTTTTTTTCAAGGCAGGCATTATGGAAAATGTACTTTTTTACTGGTTTAACACAAAGGGATTTGTCCTTAACCAGGGATGTGCTTTTACTGCAGACAGTTGCTGTTGTGGACCTGGATCCACACCCAGATTCGATGTGGCAAAGTCAGTCAAGTTGTTTTGCAACAGCGAACAGTCTTTATGCAGAAAGAGGACCGTCTTCATCGTTCTCTCGTTTTACAGTGGATGGTTCACAGGAATACTCATGCTCAAAGGTGTTAAAGAACCATTCCTGAATAAATGGAGGGGGTGGGCTATTCAGATTACTGCAATATGTCCGCAATTCCTCCCTCCAAAAAATCTATTACCTTTTCAGCTTTTGCAAAGCCTGGCTCAGCCACTGACACTTTCTGGGCTGGCTCAACTGCAGTCTCACCCCTTTATTATGTTTGGGATCAGGCTTTGCTGTGGATTTTTTCGACCATAGGTTCACCTATTTTGGCTGTAGTTTTTTCGAGGGGCCTTTTTCCCAGATTGGTCTTTAGGCTCCCCATTTAATTGTGACCTTGTTCTTCTCTTCACATATTTCAGCATTCTACATGAGCCTGCGCTTATGGGCCTGAGCTTTTTCCTTTCATGGATCTGTATGGAGTAGTTACTGTGGTTAAAGCTGCAGTACATTCTCGGTTAGACTACCACACTATTATTCTCAGAATTCCTCCAAACTATAACCTATAAATTGTAGGTCTTATAGACTGCTGCAGTCTTGCTTGTGCAGCCTGAGAAAAAGTTAGAGCCTACCTGTGTATTGTAGGATAATGTTCCAGATTCTCTGCTAAACATTTGAAGATAAATATGGCTTTGCGCCATGTTATCTGAACTCTAGCGTAGCTTTTTGAGCTGGGCGAAGGCTCAGATCTTATGTTTGGTTTCCTTCATACAATCCGGTCGCTTTCGAGTGATGAAGATTCTTCTCACTGCAGATGGCTAATGTGTCGAACTCCTTACTTAGGTCGGAATAGGGCTACATATCTTGCTGAGAACACCTTTGGTCTAGCCTGCAAAGACTTCTCATCAAAACCAAAAGTCTCAGATTTGGGATATTGAGCTATACAAATTTGGAAAGTCTTTCACTCACTTATAGTAAAGATCTTTGGTTACCTTCTGTGGTTTGTATGCCTCAGATTTCTGAACCCCCACTGCCTGTACCTTATGGGACAGTGTGCCAGTTTTCTTAAGCTAACACCAGCTCACTGCTCCACCCTACCCAATGAGGATTCCATTTGAAACTGTGCGCATTGTGTTTCTGTGACCAACGATAGGGCAAAATCTGAACAACTGAGAACATTGTCAATGTTGTGAGCTTTACTGTGGCCTCCAACCCTCGAGCATTTTGCGAGTGTCATTTTGTTTGCTCTCCATGTTACTGCTAGCTTGGTGGTCTAGCGTGGCTCTGCCCCTCCAGGACGTCTTCCCGTCAGAGCCGAGCAAACGATTCTCTCTTCCCAATTCAAAGTTAATCATGGTTATATGTACATCATGACAAACAAAAGGGATTTGTCATTCTTCATTGACTGTGGCGCTTAGATGAGGGCCAGCGTTACCTGGAGCCAAAGAGATTGAAGAAATGTCCATAATCGATGAATGCCAATCAGAGTTGACAACAATCTTTCTGTTTCCCATGTAGGCGGCTAATGTACTCTGGACCGGGAGTTCCTTATCACAGTCCTTGTCCCTGAGAGGGGAGTCACTCCCAGTTAGGTCCCACTTGCCCAGACTGCTAGGGAGTGTCTTGCTGAGTGGGCTTACCTCCTTAACCTCAAAGGAGGTGGCTCCCCTCTGGGGAGAAGGGACGAATTGTCCAGATTCATCACAATATACTTATTAGGATCTTGTTCAATAACAGCATATATCTCCTCAGATCTAAGTTGTATCCAGCATTCTTCATTGTAATCTATGATTTTCATAATCACCAGCACTCCTCCTTTACAGGCCTGTCGTATGGTGATACTATCGTCGGTGTATATCTTTCTGCGTGGATAGCTCAGCTGCAACATACTTGTCTTGAAATCAAGATAACACTGAGCAGCACAGGTTCAATACCCTGGTCCCACGCTTGGAGGCTGGACTCTGGCATGAAGCGCAATATAAAATCCCAATGTAATTATTTTTTTCTCCAAGCTTTTACCAGTGTTCTGGTTTTCTTCAGGGCTCTGAATGGGGGTATGAACCATCTGGCAGCTGTTTTTCTTTTGGGAGGGGTTGAAGAGTGTTTTCCTGTGATACAGCATATAGAGCTCGGTGGTTGATTTTTGGAGTGTCTCAAGTTTTCTGTTGGAAGTGTGTTCAGGAGAGCATTTGGTGGTTTTATGGATTCCATTCTGGTGTGGAGGTCCATAGTATTGAGGGTATTTCCATTTTTTTCAATTGGAGTTAGATTTATGTGGGTGGCATGTACTTGTTACTCACCAACGAGCTGCCGGGGGCATTGACTAGAAGACTCGAGCCAACTGGGTAGAACAGTAAGAAGACACTCCCTCAGATCTCACCAGCCAGGTTCTCCCAGAACCCCAGCCTCCTCAACTTGTGGGAACTCTTCTTTATGATGCGCCTTTCTGCTGTTTTAATACTAGACAGACAGAAGGATTGATCACACAAAAGAGCGGGGAACACGCTCACCGCCAAACCAATGCTGCAAGACAGTACAAAAACAAATTAGCACTAATGACAGATGAACAATGTACAGATTGTCACAAAATGTGTTTAGCAATACCTTAAGCTTTTGGCGGAAAGGGTGTGGGAATACTGGACCTAAGGAAAACCTAGAGGCAATGATGAACCCCACCTTAATGGAATAAGGTAACAGGCTTACCACAGAGGGAATCGAGTTAGATTTAAACAAGGATGAAGTCCAGAACAACAACGATGGGTATAAAACAACAAAAGGGAAGGTTAGTATAGGAAAGTCTCCCAGGTGGCACGAGGCTCGCACTAGTTACGGTTTGGTGCACGGTGCTGCAAAGCGTTCGCGAGTGCACGTACTGAAGTCCGGGATAAGTTGTTGATAGGATCCCCTGTAGAGTGTGGAATCAATGGAAGTCAATATAGGTGAATGGCTGTGTCCACATACACATGAACCCCCTGAACTGTTATAATCCAGGTTAAGAGTTGGATTCAGTTTTGAATGAAGAATCGGAGCGTAACTTCCGGAAAGTACATACAGCAAATCTTAGTAACCAAGATTTACCGGGCAGTAATCGGCAGCTGAGGCTTGCACGCTCCTAGCAGAAGCTACAAGGAATGAGGGAGTCCATTGAGAAGGCTGAGGTCGGCAATGGCGGGTCAAAAGGAGGCAGGATGTAAGACTGGAGAAATCCGTGTGACTGCCTGAGTGGTCTGCAGTCAGTCCAAATGAGATACAAGGAAACACTGACAGAATATCTGTTAAGAGTACCGTAGTGAAGAAACTAGTAGAATTCAAATGTGATAAAGTAACGCTGCAATTAGAAGCAGTGCCATACCGCATAATTCAGCTTTTAAAGTCAATGCGGAAGGCGGAGTCTGTGAACCCGTGTCGCAGACGAAAGCAGCTGTCGGGTCACGTGACGCGACTTACGCGTCTGTACCATGGAGACTGGAGCTAGTGTATGTCTCCATAGCAACTTCAAAACTGCTAGACAGAGGCAGTCACGCAACGGGTTGAATGAAACAAACGCCTGCCGGCGCAAGGTGCATGTAGACCCCTAAGTGTAACAGTACTTGTAATGGAGCATGGATTCCGAAAGGTATTATCAGGTGATCGCTCCAGAGAATGTGTATTAAGGTTTAATTGTGGCTATTTTTTTTTGTGTGCAGAAGATTGCATCCAATGTGTGTCCGGCTGAATGGGTTGCTCCCTTGACCAATTGTTGGTGGTGCATGGTGAATAGTTGAGAGGTCAGTGATTTGGCAGAGTTGGTGTTTTCCTCGATATTGAACTCTAGTATGATTAGGTGGTTGTGCTCTATATGCTCCATTGTGGTGTGAACAAATCTCTCTGTAAAGATCTAGTTGTATGTGTGGTCTGTATATTAGCAGGAATGAAAGATTGCTGTGATGGACCAGAGTTAAGCTGAGGAAGAGTGATAAACAATTTTAGTTAGTTAATGAAGGTGTCATTGTGATGTGTAGGTGATCTTTGTATGCAACGGCTAGGCCACCTTCTTTTTCATTCTCACTTGGCCTCCCAGAGTTTGAAGTGGTTCAGGAACAATTTGTGTGCAAGTACCTTGAAGACCTTAATTGGCCACATTTCTGTGAGGAAAGAGGATGCCGGTCTGACCTTCACTGAGGAGCTCATATATCTATGTGCTGTGTTTTGACATTGGTCTTGCATTGACCAGGTTGCAGTAAATATTTTTGTTTTCAGGTTTGTTTGTCCTTCGGATGTTGTGTTGATAAGGCGATTTGACATTGGTTCCTACTTTCTTCGATCCTACAGTTGGCTTTGCTGTGCAGTTTATGGTGTGAGCCTTGGTTGTTTCCAGTTCTTTATTGAGTATCTCAAGTAGGTTCTGTGCCTGGTCGAAGACGTCTTTGGGAGTGCCTGAGGGTTTGCACCATGGAGTTTTGTTCCCTCCAGTTTTTTGTGATGAAATTTGGGAGGTGTGTTAAGTTGTATTGGTTCTGTTCTAGATTTTTGATCCTCTTTGTTTGTGTCCAGTGTGCTTCAGTTCCACAAAGTCGTAGGTTACGATGTTTGGTTTTCTTTGCTGGTTCTTGTGCTCTTGTGAGTACTTGTCCGGCTGTCTTTTCGCAATCAAAGCATCCCATTCTCTCTTTATTGTGCATTTGGCTAAATAATAACCTTAAGCACATTTAAGAAAATTAAAATTACATCAACAAAAAGCATAGTCAGATAAAATTAACAATATTAAGAACAAATTTAAAAATGCAATCAATTCATATAAAACTCGTTGAGATTAACTATTCAAGTAAATGAAGCATATAATCCGATCACCTCATGCCATTTTTTTCTGTGCTGCATTCCATACATGAAATGCAGCCGCAGTAATAACCAGGGAAGTTGCACTGTATAAGGCATTCCAAAATTGATCAGTTATGATAAAGTCCATTTTTTGTGTGAACTTGCCGTAACTCTTCAAATAGACATGTGCTAGGGTGGGACTCATAGTCAATATATGGCGATCCGTTTCTAATCCACCTTCACAAATTCGACAAAGTTTTTGATCTCTTGGAATCTTCTGTCATGCGCCACGGTATTCCAATGTGGGTAATAAAATTAAAACATAAATATATTATACATCTTACTAAGCCCGAATCACAAGGCTTTGTAAGGTCATTGGCCGCAGAGTCGGGGGGGGTAAAGCCTTGCGTAGAATATTGTCTGTAACGTTTCTTCAGTGCAAGCCTATTCACGTTGCATGCTCTATCCCAGGCTCTTGCCTTTATTTACAGAACTTGTTCTGCATTTGGCAGCGGCATGGCCAATGAAGTTAAGAGATTGGTTACTTAATGTACCAATTCTTGAATTAAAAATAGTGCTCTCAGAGTCTGCTGTGCAAGAGCCCAAAATATTGCATAATTTATTACTATCACAAGTCAGTGAAGTTGGCCTGAGATAGAGAATGGCACCCCAAGCAAGCCAAATAGAAGAAAGTGACTGTATGCCAAATTCCAACCTTAATGCTTCAACGGGTATGAAATGCAGCAAATTCATCATAAGGCACAATATTTTGGCTGCAAGCCCATCAAGCCATTTCAACAGACTCCAGGGTAGTGCCTGCAGGCCGTAAAGTATAGAAGGAACAAGAATGGTGCTATAAATAATCAAAAGACCCCCCCCCAAGTTAATTCCTCCTTTGTGGTTGATGTATCGCTTGATGGCTAGCCATTTCTTCCATGTCTTGGGGGTTAATTGAGCCTTTATGTAGGAGAGCGATGGATTCAGCTTCAGGGGGAATCCCAAGTACACGTATACATCTACAACGTCTAACAGCTCGCTCCCCAAATTCCATTTTTTTAAAAACATTTTTATTGAATATTTAAACAAACAATACAAACTAAACTTGCAGTGTATACAAGAACATTTCAATTGTGCGTCATTCAATCGCGCTCACTGCATCCCTTATCCCACCCCCTGTTACGAGCCTGCTTCTACTAATGTTCTATTCCTGCATCTTGTGATAGGGTACTTCTTTCCATGGGAACCGATGGGTCTTGCATTGACTCAAATAGTTCTGTTATCATTAGCTTCCAAGCCATCAGGGTCTCAGTCTCCTCCTCCCCCCCAGCGCTACTCGCTTCTTGCCATACCACGGTTTCTGCCTCTGCCCATTTCTGCAGATCCCTCCACCATACCTCCAATCGTGGTTTGTGGCATGTCTTCCACCCCATAGCAATTCCCCTCTTCGCAAGCGCATATGCCAGGTCCTTCAGTTTGCTTACAAGCCTAAGTTTCCGTGACCTAGGGAACCCCCCTAACGGGCAGGCCCACGCAGTATCCACCACAATCTTAATACCCTTTTCTGCCAATTTGTGTGCAACCTCACCCCAGAAGCACTCAATACCCGGGCATGACCAGAACATATGTACCATGCCCGGGTTTTCCTCATCACATTTAGGGCATGCCTGCCGTCCCGCGTTTTTGAATTTGGCTATCCTCTGGGGTGTCACATAACGCCCTATGTGTGATATACAATTGCATCTGTTTAAGTTTTGCGTTCCTCAACACTTTCTTGTGATTGCCTTGGACTCGCTCCCATCTTCCATCGGGGTTCCTACTTCCTCCTCCCATTCCAGTCTCAAGTGCACCACCTCTTTCCCAACTATGGACATCATCATCTCATATATTCTGGATATCTCGTGTCCCCCCTCTGCTATGTCATATATTGTATCTATCGTAGCATCTGGTTCTTCCTCAAGCGCTGGTTCAGGCCACGTTCTCTATCTTCCGCAGCAGTCTATGGTACGTGATATACTGGCCAGTGTGTAACCCAGTTTCCGCCCCCAACTCCTCAAAGTCTGTTATTGTCCTGTCCTGCCAAATATCCCCCATTGTTGCTATACCAAACGGCTCCCAATGGTTTCTGATTATCATCCTTAACTGCTCTTCTCCACCCGCCAGTGCAACCAGTGGCACCTGAGGGGAGCACGGGTATGGGTTCCCCATCAGTTGACAAGCCCTTCGCACATCTTCCATCCCAGCACCATCATCTTTGGACGCCCCTCCACCACTGTTTGGGACAACCATATAATCTCCTTCAGGTAAAATGGGGCACAGTCCCGCCTGAACAGCCTGGTTTCAGTGGTTTCATCCTCTGAGAGCCACTTGGCCACATATTGCAGCTGACTTGCAACATAATAAACTTCATAATTAGGCAACTTTATACCCCCTTTCTCGTAAAAATTCTGTAGCTTCCAGAGGGCCACTCTATTCCGTGTGCCGTGCCACAGGAAGTCCCTACACATGCTGGCCAGTCTGCCAAAGAACTTCTTGGGTATCATATACGGGATATTCCCGAAATAGTGCAGGAGCCTAGGCAAGACCACCATTTTCAGCATTGCACTACGTCCCATCATTGCTAAAGGCAGCTTTACCCAGAACCGCATGCAATTCTCAATTTTCTTAATGTATTGCGCTTATGCTCTTCCTCCACTGCATGGTATATATCTATTCCTAGGTAGCAGAATGTACTAGCTGCCCATGGTACCTGCAACACCGGTAGCTGATTTAGAGGGGTCCCTTTGTATCCACCCAATGGGAACATGCTAGACTTCTGAGGATTCACCGCTATACCAGACATTCCCGCATACCTTCCCATCACCTCCAAAACATATTGGAGGTTTTTCCTCTGGGTATTGCAAGTACAATAATATGTCATCTGCATATAATGATATCAAGTGTCATTCACCACCCGCACAGACGCCTATCATATCATATTGCTGCCTTAGATAGATCGCTAAGGGTTCCAGGGCCAATATGTATAGCATAGGGGACCACGGACAACCCTGTCTGGTACCCCTGCAAAGTTTCCACCTCTCCGATATCACTGCCCCCGTTTTAACTCTGGCCAGCGGTTCACTATATAACATTTTGGCCCACTGTAGATATCCTGGACCCATCCCATAGCCAGCCAGGGATGCCAACAACCATGGCCATTTGACCGAGTCGAAGGCCTTTATTGCATCCCGCGACACAATTGCCAATTCGTCCTCGCTTTCATTCCCATATTCAATGACCCTATGGTGCCTCCTAAGATTATGGGATATGTTCCTATCAGGGACATAGCCTGTCTGGTCCGGGTGTATCAATTTACCTATGACTTTCCTTAACCTATTTGCCCAAACGGCAGTCAGAATTTTACTGTCTTGATTCAACATCGACAGTGGTCTATAAGAACTACAGTTATGCCCTGCCTTGTTAGGTTTGGGAAGTGGTATTATGATTGCTTCTCTAAGGGACTCTGGCAGTCTGCCTAGCTCATACGCCTCATTTAGCATGTCTAACAACGGGGGGAGCACCTCATATTTAAATATTTTATAAAATTCGCTTGGGAGTCCATCACCCCCGGGGCCTTACTAGTTGGCAGCTGTCTCACCACCTCCTCCAGTTCCTCTAAGGTAATCGGTGCGCCCAGCTCCTCCCTTTCCTCAGCACTGATCTGCGGCAATCCAATGTCCTCTAGGGTTTGCACTATCATCGCACGATTCTCTTCCCCATCATCCCCATATAGCAGCCCATAATAGTTTGCAAACTCCAGATTGACTCCCTCCTGGGTGTCCACCACCCTTCCGTCTTCTCTTATTATTGATCTAATCGGGGGTCTAGGGGTTTCACTTTTATATAGCCATGCCAAGATCCTTTCCGGTTTATCCCCTCCCGCATGCTGCCTCTCTATGTACTTTCTGTAGTTAAGGTTACGCAATCTCTCCCAGTGCCCTGCGCACCTTTGCTGCAGTCTTAGTATCAAATCAGTGTCTTGGTTGGTGCCGTTTTCTCCCTTAAGTGCCCTTTCCAGTTCTCCCTCGGTTTCCTGCAGGTCCGCCAGGATCCCTCCTTGCAGTCCTTTAGATTTTGCAATAGCCACTCCCCTAATCACAACTTTGAAGGCCTCCCACAATGTGCCCGCCGAATCCACTCTGCCCGTGTTCGTCTCAAAGTAGCTAACAATTTCTTCCCTCATGTCCTCCCTAAAAAGGGGGTCTCTGAGCGCCTCTGCCCTGAGGCGCCACGTCGGGATTCTTGCCCTCGGGGGGCAACATTGCCATCCAAGGATCAGGGGCGAGTGGTCCGAGAGGACTCCCGCCTTGTATTCAACTTGCGTGATCTCTGTCAGTATCTCTGGAGTGACAAAGACATAGTCCAGCCTAGTGTGCAGTTGCTGTGGGGCAGAATAATGCAAATATTGCCTCTCATGAGGATGGCATGCCCTCCACACATCTTCCAACCAAAATCATTCAGCAGCGTCTGTAACGCTTTAGCCGATGGGGTAGGCCTATCAATTTTTTCATCTGACTTGTCCACCCTAGGGTTTAATACACAATTAAAGTCCCCCCCAGATCACCGCACTCCCCATACACATGCTAAGATTGTTACACAGCGTTTTAAAATATGCAGCAGTATTTTGGTTTGGGGCATATGTGTTTACAATACTTATTTCCCTATTTTCCACTAATCCCTCCACCACAACCATTCCGTCTCCTCCAGCGTTTGTAACAGCTGAAACGGGACATGTGGCGCCACCAGGACTATCACTCCCCTGGCATAAGCCGAATATGAAGAACCCACCACAGTCCCCTTCCATTTCCTTCCAATCATCTCCATCTTGTCTCGCGTCAGGTGCGTTTCTTGCAATAAGGCAATATTTATCTTCTGTCTCCGTAGGTATAGCATAACCTTGTTTCTCTTCAGGTCGCTATTAAGCCCCCTGACATTCCAAGTGACTATTTTAAGATCCCCCATAGCGTGTCAGAGTCCTTCTACCTCCCCCACCTATGCAGTCCCATTCCAGTGGCTTAACTTGTCTATGTAGACTCGTACCCTGACAAAAACTCCCCTTAACTATAAACACAACAAACCCTCCCGCTTCCCTCCCTCCCCCCTCTCTACCTATCCCCAACAACACCCTCCCCAACTGTTGCCCAGCTCCATACCTGGATCTCAGGCACCCCCGCATCTAGCCTTTTCTGGCAAAAAGCCTGTACTCGCAGCTCAGCAGGTTAAAGTCACCCCTAGTGGCCGCCTTACTACTAACTCTCTGGGGTAGGTTGCTTCCCTCCTGTTGCTCCTGTTTGTTTCAAATTCACTACGGATAGCGCTAGCTAGTTTACTTGTGCAGTTTGATCACTATATTCCATTCCTGCAGAGTCACAGAGTCCAAATGCACCCAATACCGCTTAGATATTCCAAAGCTTCATACTAAGGTTCACCCCCCCCCCCCACTTATCCCCACAGTGTTCACGACACATTCTCCTCACTTGTCATGCTTCTGGCGATCTTGCTCCTCATCTTGCTCCGGGCATCCCTGCAAGTCCAGCCATGACGCCGCTTCCTCTGGGGTCTCAAAAAAGAGCGCTCTGCTTTTGTGCAAGACTTTTAGCTTTGCAGGGTACAAAAGCATATACTTGATGCCGGTCGTACGGAGTCTTCTCTTGACTGCCACGTAGCTATACCGCTGTCTTTGCACCAGCATAGTGTAGTCAGGATATGCCGTGATGTTGGTGGATGCTCTTTCTATCGTCCCGCCTCTGCGAAAATATTCCAGGATCTTCTCCCTGTCTTTATAGTTCAACATTTTTGCTATTATCGGCCGAGGTGGGGCCCTAGGCCGTGGTTTCCTCATCAGGGCCCGATGCGCGCATTCAACCGTGAACCCTTGTGAGAGCTTGTCTGCCCCGATACCTTGCAGGATCATGTTCTCAACATAGTTAGTGGGGTCTTGGCCCTCTTCTCCCTCCGGCAGGCCGACCACCCGGATGTTGTTCCGTCTTGCCCTTCCTTCTGCCTCTTCAACTCGGTGTTCAAGGTTGGCAACCTGCTGTTTTAGTACATGGACCTCTTTCGCATTGTTTGTGCTGACCTCTGTGTTAGTCTTCACCGCGCTTTCCAGGCCACTTGTCCTTTCCGCCAGCGCCTTTACGTCTTGTCGCAGCAGGGTGACTTCAATTCCTACTGCATCAATTTTGTTCTCCAAGGCCGTCCGCAGATCCGCCATTGCTGTACCCCATTTGGCGCTCAGTTCTGTTATGGCTTCCAGGACCTGGTGGTTCCCTCCTTCTGGGGTATAATCCGCGGATGCCACCACTGCACTTTGCGCCGGGGTCGAGGGGGTCCGCTGTGCCTTTGCAAAGGTCTCCATTGTGGGTTGCTTGCTCTTGTCCCTCACCCCTTTCACTGACATCATGCAATCCTTCTTACGTTTTAAGTTCCAGCTCTTCTGTGTTGTTGCGACTTTGCCAGTTTCGTCAGGCGTTGGAGTGTGTTCCTCAGCGGGCCGCGTTGTGTGGTGGCGTAAGAGGTCGCGTTTCAAGTGGGCTGTGTCCTCCCACGTCCCACCTCTGACTCCTGTAGTCGATGTCGATTTGGCTCCCGCCTCACTCCTCACTTATCAGTTTGACTTGGGCTTTTGTATGAGCCCAGGTGCGACACCTTGTCCCGTGCTTTGGTTTCGTTACAGCCTGTAATACCCACGTGATGGGCAGGGTTCCTTATGATTTCATGCTCAAGCCAGCGCTCCCCTCCACGTAGCACAATCCAGCATGCTGCACTGTTCTCCTGGTGGGCGCTTCGCAGTCACTCGTCCATTGCTTCCGTGCCCGCCTCAGTTTGCGTGTGCCACATCGGGTCATGCGGCCTGCAGTGTCATCTTGGACTGCCGCTGCTTAGCAGCCGCGCGATGTGCAGGATTCCGGTTGCTTCCCACTTCAGGGGGCTTAATTCGACTCCTCAGCCCTGAAACAGCTCCTTGCGCCCCCTCTCTGCCCTGTGCGTAGCCCCGTGTCTTTGTCCTCTGGGTGCGCTTTCACTTGCCGGGGTCGTCTTCTAATATAATGCCTATTCTACAGTAGTTCGCGCCTGTGCGCAAGCTCGTGTTATCTCATTCCGGTAGCAGCGCTTTGCTCATGAAAGTGTCCCGGTCCCATCACTATCACTCTCGGTGCTGTTTGCTGCAGTCTCCAGCTCTCCGTGTGTGCACTTTCCGGTGCTTGTGGAGCCTACTCCTGAACTGCAGGGCTCCGGATGGCACTGCTCCTTAATGTTTACTGGTCATCTCGTTTGCTGCTTCACCCATGCAGGCTTTTGTCTTGGCTGCTTTCCCCTGTTCGTGGTATCTGCTGCTACAGTGACCATATGTGGGTCTGGGGTGTTCACGCTTCCTTGCTACCATCTCGTAGCACCAAGCCTTTGTCCAGTCAGGTGGTGGGCACCATTTTAGATTTCGCCGTGTAACGAATGTCCGGCAGCGTGTTTGTTTATTCCATAATTCTACTGCGGGTCACAGTTGAATACAGTTTTGTTGCCTACCATACACTTTGTATGTCCGCTCCCCTTTTTTCTCCAAGGTGCGTTTTTTCACAGCTTGTGCACTGCACGTTCCCCCACTGATCTGCGCTTATGGCATACACGTTGTTTGCTACCATGTATCTCGACTAGATACTTGTTATCCTTGACGTCGCGCCCTTCGGTGCCTCTGCTACAAAAGTACTGGATACTTTCCACTTTGCTTTCTTAATGTGCGCCGCTTCTGTTTGTCGGTCCGCGCCGTGCTTTATTCCGTCACAGCCGTTCTGCAGCACCGAGTCTTTGTAATCTCAGGGCAGGCGCCATCTTCCGATTTCGGTCGCAGAGACTGCCGTACTTCTCTGATGCTGTGTTGTTTCCAGCAGGCTTTATTTTCATGGGGCAAAGTTCCGCTGTTAGCTCTACTCATTCACATAGCCGTGGCTTCAAGATCACTTGTCACTGCATGCATTTTAAGCCTTTTTTTCATTTGGATCAACGCCGGATCACAGGAGCTCTCAGGATCGGCGACCTAGCTCATGGCCCTGTAGCCCCCCAAGCACATAACATTTGTTTTGTTAACGTTGATAATCATACAATTGTCAGGCGCAAAGGTGGTCAGCGCATCTTTAGAGCGCTGGAGACCAATGGGAGAGCTGCTCTCTCTCTCTACTTGTGGTGTTCCTTAGGGATCTAACCTGTCTCCCTAGCTATTCAACCAGTACCTGGCACCTCTGGCCCACCGCATCGCTACATCCTGTTCGAACTTTCAGTGTTATGCGGATGACACCCAGCTCTCCTTCAGGCTCCCCTCGGCCACCTCTGCTCCTTCTCTCATACCAGACTGTATGGCCGCAATTCAGGAATGGTGTGCTGCCAATTATCTATATCTTAATGCCAGTAAGACTGAGATCCTCCCCATTGGCACACTTGATGCCTCCTTTCCCCCCTCTCTCTCTCTCTGGATGCCCACCCTTGCCCCTCTTCCTTCTCCTTCATATGGGGCTAAGAACCTTGGTGTCATCTTCAACTCCACCCTCTCCTTCTCTCCTCACATCTCCGATGTCTCTAAGAAGTCACACTTTCAGCTGCACCTCCTCAGAGGTATTCTGCCTTTTCTCACTTCCCCCAGAAGCTCACTGTCTCTAGAGCCCTAGTCCTTTCCAGGCTGTACTATTACAACAGCCTCTTTCTAGATCTTCTGTCTCTACTCTTTGACCTTTACAACTCATCCAGAGCAGGACTGTGAGACTTGTCCTTGGCCTCAATCCCAGGGATCGTATCTCTCCAGCTCTGGAATCTCTACTCTGGCTCCCTGTGGCTGCAAGGATCAAATTTAAGACCCTTTGCATCGTCCACAGGGTTTTCTGGGGCCTGGGACCGTAGTACCTCCAACGTTCTCTTCCTAAACATCTTCCTTCTCGAGCTTTACGTTCATCCACCTACAATTCTCAGAGGGTCAGATGCTTTTCCAAGCACAGAATGGGGGGCAGATCTCTTTCCTCGGCTGGGACCTCACTCTGGAACAGCCTCCCTGCCTCTCTCAAACTTGAGCGTAACCACCTCCGGTTCCGGAAGCAACTCAAGACCTTCCTTTTCGCTTCCACGTTTCTCTTCCCCTTCCCTTGCTAATGTCCCTGATAGCTCCACACACTGGTCACCTGGCCAGCCCTGAACTTGGGCCCAGGCTCCTGCATGTCCAATTGCCCTTGCACTGCCTCCTGGCTGCCTCAGCACTTGATGGTCTGTATCTGTAACCCTACAGTCCCTACTCTTTGCACTTAAGAACCACCCTCTGGCAGCACTTATTGAGTTATCTGCACTTCTCCTCACCCGCCATCCCCATCCCCTCTACCCTGCACTTGCGTGATCTGAATTACACAAGGCCTAGTAAGATTGTTTTTTGTCCTCCTTCTGTTTCCCCCTCTTTGTCTTGTCGTGCCTAGAAACACTTGTGTACAGGCGCATTATAAATGACTTATCATATCAAAGAGTATGATGTCGTCAGGGTACCCAAGCCAAGTGACAGGGACACCATTAATCTTGGGCCCAAAATGTCTCGCCTTTCCCAAATAAATAGGCTTATCAGCAATGTCGAGATTAAAGAGCAGGGGGCGAAAACACACCACTGCTTCAGCCCTACGTTTGTCTCCACTGAACTAGTTGTTATTCCCTCTAGGTTTAGTTGAACTGAAACTGTCGTGTTTGAATGCAGAAGCTTTCAAAGTACAAAGGATGGGGATCCCCCAAGAGGCAAGCTTTGCCCAAAGAAGGGGACGAGATACCAAATTGAATGCCTTGCTAAAGTTTATTAGGCAACAGTAAAGGTTAGAACCAGGACGGGAAATGGTATCAGCCATAAGTGTTTGTATTGTACAGATGTTATTCAGAGTTCAATGCAATTTCCTGAAGCCAGTTTGGAAAGGCTCAATGAGAACGCTTTCAGTAACCCACCGATTACGTTTTTTAAGAAGGGTGGTGGAGAATATTTTCAAGCTGGTATTGAGCGTGGCCAAAACCCTGTAGTTGGATGGATCCTGTAGACCAACTTTTTTATACACAGGAATAAGTGTTGATTTTAGCCAACTACCAGGAACCTGACCAGTATGCTCTATATGTCGAAATAATGCCAGCAATACCGTTGCCCAAAAGACTGGATTGGACTTCCAAGTTACGTTGGCCATGCCGTTTGGGCCTGGCATGTGAGAAGATTTTAAGTTACTAATAAGGAGGAATATGTCCTCAAAATCGTATTTTTCCCCAAAGAGGCAAGTGGAGGGAACATAGTTGGAAATATCAGGCAAGATTTCCTTATCTGAGAAATATAACTTCGAAATGTGCTCCATCCATTGGAGTTCTGATATGGGGTTCAGTTCAGTTGGAGCGTGCCCGGCCAGATGTTCTCCGAAGAGTGACCAAAACCAGCAGTTATCATTGAGTTTAAGCATATGAAATATGGAAAGCCATTGGACTCTATTTAATGAAGATTTGTGTTGTCTTAGCCAATGCGTATGGCGAGTTGCCATAGAGAGGATAGACTGCTTTTCTATTGGGAGGAGGCATAGCTGACCTCTGACCTTGGCCCTAGCCTTACTGATTTGATACCTTTTTCTCATGGATTAAGGGATCAGAATTATTCAGAGAGTCCCCAACCCATATTTCCGAATGTGCCCGGGCTCAACCTAGTAATTGATTGTGCTAATTTGGCTATAAACAATTCAATATCCCAAGAATTCAGTGAGAACCAGGATTCTAGATAAACCTTGTTTGGCAGTAGTTGTTGTTGACCATATAATGCGGTTCCCAGCAGAATTCACACTCACTATGGGAGCATCCAATGATGCCACATAATTGGTACCCATGGTGGTAGACCAAGTGAGGGCCGCATAGTCACTCGCTGTGTGATACGTGATTAGTAGATGTGAGCATCGATTAAACATGTTAGCATTAACTACAACATAGTCAATAAACAACTTGGAACTGCCATTAGTTCAGGTATATGCTGAGTTAGTATATTCAGGATGAACTATAGGTAAGCAGGGGAGATGACTGTATAAAAAGGTGGGCCAGCCATGGGCGCCCTAGAGGCAATATACGAGGTACCAGTATAATACATCTCTCACACATCATTCGACATTAATAGATGTAGATCTTGCACATTCAGGTGCCCAGCAATCAATACCATAGTATTTGGATATCTACTGTGCCATATCAGTAATGTCTTAGCAATCAAACAATGTATTTTTAGGGTTGTTGTGCCATCGGGAGGGTCATAAACATTAACGACCAACATGTGTTCCTTAGTATCAGACAGGAATAGAATAGCCGAAAGGACTTGGGTAAGGCAACCATCCACAGAATAGAATAGCCGAAAGGACTTGGGTAAGGCAACCATCCACGTAAAAATAAGATAGATTAAGATTGGAATTGGCCCCAATAGCCAACCCACGACTGGGACGACATGTACCGGACACCCTTGCCGGATTGCAAAGTATACTGTAGCCATCTATATAGAAAGCAGCCATTCCAGGATGGCAGTTCAAACGGAGAAGAAAGGTGTCGAGACCTGAAAGGACGTCAAGGAGGGAGTTGCTGTCAGGAGTCTGGCTGTGGACTATGGGGCAAAGGCTATATCTCATAGAATGCACTGTAGATTGGGGATATTCCTAAGGCAATGCTAGCATATAACAGAAACAGGGTACATACCAAGCTGATCTGAGTTGAAACAGGTATTCACAGGAACTGTAGGGGCAGAAGCTGGCTGTAAGCAAAGAGACACGGAGAAAGCAAAAACAAGCAAATCTACTGAGCAACACAGATTGATCAGAATAAAGGGTGTACTGAAATAAGATAAGGAGTCTTCAGGGATTAGGGAAAGCCCTTGGGATCAGTACCAGCAGATTACTCTTAACAACGGTCATACAGCAGCGTCATAAGTTTGGTGTGCCAAATAAACTGTTATACTCAGTGCAGGGATAAAAGTAGAGACCGTATACTGAGACAAGTAAGTCTTCAATGGACTAGGCGAAGGCAACAGAAGTCTTTCCCTTATCTGATTTTAACAGAGACCAACCCAGGGGTCACGCTGTAAATGGATTCAAAGCAGAGGCACAACAGTGGACCAAGATGTAATACAGGTAGAAAGCAGCATTGAAAGAAATAACCAGGTACATGACAGGACAGAGAAACAGAATACACAAAACAAAGGACTAAGGAAAGATTGATGCCTGCCAACACAGCGAATACGAGGGATTCGGGAAACTCAGAGTACTTAAGAACAGGCACTAGAACTATGGACTGAAGTCTGGAAATATCGCAGGCAAGGAACAAACAGGAAAACTTCAAAATGCTGGGTTTGCATAAAGAAATAGAGAAAAGCAAAGCAGAAATGCTTAAATAAAACAGGATGTTTACAGAAAGTCAGAAAGGCAGAAAAGATATCAGTTAAGAAATGAATGTCTTTAACAGCAAAACAAGATGAGGTTACAGAAGTCAAAAGCTGGTAATCAAGGAAAGATTTCAAAAATAGACAGACTGCAAAAGCAAGACTGGAATGGGTGCTGCAAGCAGCAACAGCAAATAGGATTCAAAAGCCAAAATGAGGATTTTCAGGAAAGGTCAAAACTGGTAACAGGAGCACAAGCCCGAACTCCCAGTGGAAGCAGTTCACTGGCAAATGCTTCTGTTCAAAGTGAGCTTATGAAGGCTCTCCCAGCCAACAGACCAACAGGGTGGAGCTGATTGCCGGTAAAACAGCTCAGCGGGTTGAGCACTCGCTGCTGCGATCTGAGCGTGATCTGCAGGTCGCAGGTTTGAATCACGGCAAGGCCAACTCGGCCTTTCATCCTTCCGAGGTCGATAAATGAGTACCAATTTCGGTTGGGTGATATTGTATGTAAATATGTGCTCTGTAAAGCGCTTTGGATTAAGGCGCTATAAAATAACACATCATTATCATTGCAGTCTCCCATAGCTGTATTCAATTAAACCCAGCCCTGACTTCAGTAGCCTGCAGCAGTGGTTTCTAACTAAGGGCTCTCCAGCTCTCTGCAGCCGAGCCTACAGTAGCCTGGAACAGGTGAATGCAATCTGGGCCTCTCCAGCTCTTAGTAGCTTGCTGCAAACAAATGTACTTAGTATGCCTCCCCCAGCCCTCTGCCTTTTGGACAGCATAGATGTACCAGAATGCATCTGCTGGTTTAACCCAAAACCCGAATGGAACATGAAATTAGACTGGTCCAGAACTGCAGCGGCAAAACAAGTAAATGAATGCAGAGGCAGTTTGCAGGTTTTAACTTGGTAAGTATACCATAAACAGAGTCTCTGAATGTGCACATGTAGCAGTGATTGGTGGCAGGTGAGTAGGATCGTGACAGTTGCCCTTGCCCTTTTCAACCTAGACCCGCAAAACCTCAGATGAAGGAACATAACACTGGGAATCGCAGCTGGCCCATGTTGTGATGGATGTCAGCGGTACATGGCACCCTCCCGCATTGATAGCTAGGGCAGCGAGATAAGGTTGCCATTTTGGTACCCTCCTTGACTCCTGCGGCAAAGGAACCGCCAACAAGTTCAGCACAGCCGGTGAGTAGGAGGAAGCTGATAGTCAAACGGACTGTGTTTGGCTCAAGGCCGCAGTGACAACAGTCAGAAGATAATTAGACAAGAGGTCTTTTGTGAACACATTGGTACCAGAGAGTGGTCTGGCACCATGTGGGCGCCCAGTCGAAGGTCTCTGGTGGGTTCCCCTCTTATGAACAAAGAAACTGTATTGAAGGGTGAAAGATAATCACCTGACGTAAAGGTTAACAGAAGGAACTTGTGTTTTGTTGTTTTGGCGTATCAGGCCCTATGAAGTAAGAGACTTTGCATGACTTAGAGACTTGGGCACAGAAAGCCCTGATACTGAGAAAAGGAACTGTAAGCTTGTGCGGGAGAAGCCCAGGAGTGTGCTGTGCTCGAGAGTCCCGCCTTGTCCCGTGCTAAAAATGTGGGGGAGACCCCAGCCATAACATCCTGACTTATCATTTTGTGAACACTTCTTTCTTTTCTTGTGAACATTATCCCACACTCTTTTGTACCATAACGGTAAGGATTGGCAATGTTTTCTTTTAGTATAGGCCCTTTTTATTTGACTAGAGTCCACTAGGACTGTATTATTATTATTTGATGGTCGTAGCTTGCTCCCATCTTAGATTTAGGTTTAGATTAGGCGTTTATCTCACCCACTTTATAGTTTAATAAACACTCTTGAATTGTGATCACTTGAGTCTGTCTTACTTTGATGCCATGCTTTCCTTACACTGGGTAGGTGTCCATGCCATTAGGCCCTGCTAGAAGTAGCATCTACACAGAGCCACTGAACAGTAGGCTTCTTTGTTGCCAAACTGCTAGAAGAATGCAAGCAGGATGCGAACAGCAAGCAGCATTCTGACTGAAAGGTAGATACTGAAGTATTTTTGGTTGTGAGGAACCTGTTTTGAGGTACCTCTTGGTAGAACTCTGTGCCCTTTGTTTATTTTAAAGAATATGTATTTAAAGGTCGCATCAGCTTAGGTAAAATGGAGTCTTTGGTTCCTCTACTCCATTTGGAAAAATATAGTCAATTACACTGAATTATGCAAATGCGCTCATTTCTCCAGCGACAAGAGAAAAAAGAAAGAAAAATACAAACAGCCTCTTTTTGGTTCACACAGTATTTTTATATCATAGGGTGCCCTTTTGTGATGACACGTGTATCGACGGATTCCCCGTCTTTTTCAAATCAGGGCCGGTCCTTTGCAATACACTTTGTTCTTAACAGCTTCTAAATCCAGTCATGGGGTAATCCCAGCTACACCTTTGTCTCGAGAGCTCCGTGTGATTCTGTCCTTTCGCTGACTGGTCCGGAAGGCCACCTCTGTGTGTGTGTGTCAGATAGGCTCGGCTTCAGGCAGAAATGGACAGCAGGCTCAAGCCAGAGGAACAGCCAAATAATCCAGCAAGTTAGAAAAGAAAAAGTCAAACTCTGCTTACTCGGTACCTTCCGGTCCCGCAGAGGACCACAGCAGGCTACCTCTGCTAAACACTCCGTAATTCCCGTCAGTACAGCACACACCAGAACACATCTACACCACCTCCGCTCTGTGTATTAGTGAAGGTTAAGAGTCCTTTGCTGGCCGAGACTGTAACAAGCTGCTCCTCCAAACAATAGCCACAGAAGAAACACTCTGTAATTCCCCTCAGTACAGCACACAGCAGACCACCGCTGCACCACCTCCGCTCCGTGTTCTGCAGAATACTATTCAAGTGGTAGTTCATCTGTCTGGGTAGATATTATTGTTGCTAGCTTGTATAATGGAGAGGTGCGATTTTTGACTATTAATATTCTAACTGCCTGTTATCCCAACCGCCAAACTATCTGTTGCTCAGAGTCTCAGTGGCCAAGTAATCCAGTGCTCTTGGACTTGTCAACAGTGGGTCAGTAACATAGGGGGAGTGTCCTGGAACCTTTAAATAAAGGGTAGATTTAGCTGAAGTTTTTGATTGGTCCTGCAAACCAGCTGTAGACTGAGTTGTATTCATTTGAATCTAGTGTTCCTCAATACCTTATTGATTTGGGAACATATTTTAGACCACACGCCCTCATCCATTTATTCACCTATATCTTTTTTCCATTTCTCATTCACCTTTAATTGTGGTGTGGTCTCGCTATCCTGAAGTGCCTATGCCTAGCATAGCATGTCTCCCCATTCCAAAAGTTAGCATACTCTAGAGTATTGGTGTCACGTGCGGGTTCCTCCGGTAGGGTCTCACTTTGTCGCCAAAGTTTTAACCAGCCTAGCAAAGTTTAGGAATTGTCCTGGCGGCATCTGACATTTCTCTGCCCATTCAGTAAGTGGCAACAACTGTACTACATCGAACAGGTCTCCTATTAACATGCATACATCCCTAGTACATTTGCCATCCCCTAACTCTTTAATTATAGCTGCCAACCTCTTGTCGGAGCTTATGGAAATATGTGGGTTATGCCCTTCTTTTAATTGTAATTTGACAAAGGTTTGCTTTCATGATAGCTAGACCACCCATACAATGCAAGATATATTGGTTGTCACCATAGTAGCTCTGTCCCATTTCTAAGTCTCAGGAGCTCACCCAGCAGAGTTCTGTCTTCTACTCAATTCTCCAGAACATCCCATCTAGCTGCATGTTGTAGCTGGGACGCTAAGAAGTATAGCTCGAAGTCAGGGAGGGTAGGTAAGTCCTCCATCCTGATACTTCTGATGTGGTGTGGAAGGTGCAACCCTATGTCCTCCTCTGCCTCCCCCGCCCACATGAATTCCGATAGTTTACTGTACAGGAGCTTAAAGAATGGCAATCTAATAATGTGTGGGATATTCGCAAATAGATATAGCAGCCTAGTGATTACCACAATTTAACTTATCTCAGTCTTCCCCCTCAGTGTTGGCAGTAGTTCCTCCAGAAACCCATCCTGTCTTCTATGTTGGTGAGTGCCCTCCCTGTATTATACTGAAATGTGTCCACCACTATGGGCCTGATTCATGGAACGTTTTCCTATGGGATTGCGCCATTATAAACCACTTCTATGAATCAGGCGAACTTGCATCCCCAGATATTTGAAGGAGTCCATCTCCCACCGGATTCCTACTTCCGGATCTCCCCCCACCTTTTTCCCTTTTGCCAGGCCAGTTGGAAGACCACCGACTTCTCATTGTTAATTGTAAATCTTGACAGCCTCCAAAAGTGCTCTAGGACCGCCAACATATATGAGATAGTGTAACCTTCATCTGACATCGTTGGCATATAAAGATATCCTGTGTGAGGTTCCCTCTACCACTATGCCAGCATCTCGTAATTGTTCCCTAAAGATGCTCGCAAGAGGTTCTAGTACCAGAGTGAATAGAATTGGTGATAGGGGGCATCCCTCGTGCGTGCCTCTTCCCAGCTGCAGCTTGGTGAAATTTCTCTGCCCGTCTTCACTTTCACTGTCGATTACTGATATGAGCCTATCCCATATTTCTCCTCTCCAGTACATGAAAAAGCCATATCCGCTCTCCATGGAGTCAAACGTCTAAATAGCATCCCGTGAGGCTACGGCCATTTCACCCTCAGTCTTGTATCATTTCTATAATATGGTGTTACCGGTGCAGGTTCATAGCTGTATTCCTCCCCCAAATAAACCTGCACTGGCCGCAGTGAATTAAATGTGATGTCTCCTTCAGTAATCTATTGGCAAGAATGTTCCTGAATTTTGTGTGTCTACGATAAGCAGCGAGATTGGGCGATACGATTTGCACTGCCATGGCTGCTTCCCTGTCTTCACTATCATCACTATGAGCACCACCCTCATAGAGACTGGAAGGAACCCCTTGTGGAAGACATAGGAGCTCATTACAAGTTTGCTGGTATTCTGTTGGTAATTCCGCCTTCATACCAGCAAACTGATTTACTTATATTGCCTCTTGGACAGGTGGAATGTCCACCGGATTACGAGTGCCGGTAGTCGGTGTAACTCTCCATTCATTGAGTCCATAGGGAATTTTGCCGGTATTCCAGACGCTGGTATTACCAGCACCTATAATACCATCTATATTTGCCTCACATGTAGCAGAATGACCTCCAACTCTTAGCTGGAGGTCATTCCGCCACCTCACCGGTAAACTCGTAGTTGGATGGTGCAGTAATGTGCTGGCATACGTTAATACCAGCACGTTATTACTGCACTGGCCAACTTGTAATGAGCTCCATAGTCTTATAGTTTCAATTTGGCACATCCACATACGTTTTATAGAACTTGGCTGGAAGGCCATTGCTACATTTCTGTTTTTTAGGGACTCGATTGCTACCCTGATTTCAGTTTTCGGAATATGTTCTTCCAAGGTCGCTCAGGCAGCCTTGTTCAACCTCGTGAGAGTTGCTTGATCCGTCTCGTCCATGACATCAACCTCATTGTCTAAGCCGGAGCTCTTGTACTACTTCATATAATAGTTGAAAAAAACCTTATTGACATCAGTTTGCGTTGTTGCTAGGGAGCCATCTTGCTGTTCTTTTTTTGTAATGGTATCATGTGGGGTTTCCCTCTTTAAGGGCCAGGCCAATTGGTGTCTGGATTTGTTGAATCCTTGTGTTTCCCTAGCTGTTTTTTTTTCTTGTTGTAATGTGTCTTTCCTAATTAATTCCGCCCCACACATATTCCCCAGCGCCATATCCCCTTCTAATTTCATAACATTTCTGTTTCCTGGAGCGTGCACTGGGGTGTCGCTCGGACCACATTTCGTGGTGACGAGACACTTCACCCTAATTGTAACTTTGAACGCCTCCCATAAAACTCCAAAGTCGTCCACAGATCCGACTTTAAATTTGAAGTGTCCCACAATGGCTTGTTGAATAGTGTTTTCGGTAGACCTTATCCATTAAAGATTCTGTCCGCCCATTAAAGATTCTGTCCGCAGCCTTCAAACTAGGTATGATTCTTGTAGACCTCCCTCAAATCAGTGTAGTGACTAACTTGGGGTGGTCGGAAATAGTTTTCCCAATGTATTCCACCTCCCTAAAACTAGAAAATGTACCTTTCCCCACTAGTATATAATCAATCCTCAAATGTGTGCCATGTGGGTGGGAATAAAGAGTATTCCCTCCATAATTCAACAAGGTATTTTATTGTTCGCTTCAAGGAGCTTGATACATGGACTTTGTACGTAGCTTTGATGTCCAATCCATCTGTGTGGGTCTAGCAAGCAATAAAAGTCCCCTCACCAAATGAGCTCCCTTTATCTGTGGCCTCCCATCAACTCAATGCGTGTCGTTGAAAATGTTGGACATAAGAATTGATCAAGCCCGCTTCCCTCTCGTCTAGTACCAGATGTACTACCAACTGTATCCCTTCTTCATTGCTCTAGATACCTGCCACAGGACTCCTATGGTGCTCCAAATAGCACACCCCTTGGGAAGGGTGAGTAAATTGTACCATATATTTCTCCCACCATCTCGTCTTCACATTTCTGAGTTCTGTAGATTTTAAGTGTGTCTCTTGGATAAACCCTATCTGTACCTCTACCTTTTTATGTACACTATAATTTGTCCTTCTTTTTGCAGTCTGACCCATCCCTCTAACATTCCATGTCATTATTGTGTAAGACCCATTGTTTTCAAGTTTCCAATCCTCTTGTCTCCCTACCCGCCTAAATTTGCCGGTGTGGAAGTGCAAAGACCACAACCTTACAGGGTGAACCATAACGGTATCTCTTCGGACGCACTCCTCCTCCCCCTTCCAGCCTCCCGCCATTACTTCCCAGAACTTCCCAACTCTGTTGTGTAACATTCAACTATAAACATAACTCAATGACATGATAGCACATCTCAAAGTGCGTGTGGCAGCCGGTAATCAACCACGCAGGTGGGTCCCAGCCTTCAACCTCTGCGAGAGGAACGTGGCAGTCCAGGCCTCACATAGAATTATTTAGAGACCAGTGAGTAGTAGCCGCCGCCATCCCCCAGCTTGGCCTTCACCCGCCTCATATGACAATTAGCTACGCCTCAACATGTCCAAATATAAACATCTTCCACTTGGAACCCAATAATTTTAATATTGTGTTGCTACCAAATTTAGGATTCAGGTGGGGGGTTCCTGTGATTTTCCCAGTCTCTAAGCGATGAATACTTCATCTTTCTCCTTACAGTTTTATGCAGCGGATCGCCCCATGGTGAGTGTTCGTCCTGTTCTGTGTTCGTGGTCCAGCTGCCCCTCTGATTCCGACCAATCCCATACCTCCTCTGGAGAGTTACAGAATCATTGTCTATTTCCCCCCGAACTCTCCCTCCCCCAGCCCTCCCCCCAGATGATCTTGAGCTTGGCTGGGTGTAGAAGCATATAGCGTATCTCAAGTTCCCTCAGAACGGGCCTAATTTCCTCGACATTCTGATGTTGCTGGTGCACTCTTTTAGTATAATCCGGAAATACCATAACCAAAGCATTATCGATGCATATCGGGCCTTTGCGTCTGGCTACCTGAAAGATTGCATCTTGGTCTCTGATTCTGGCCACTATGGATCTAGGCCTTGTTTCTGGCGGCGGATTCTGTGCCTGGAAGCCTATGGCGCCTGTCTTGGCATCCAAAACCACTCCGGACCTTTGCAATTCTGTCTTCCAGGCTTCTATGATGGCCTGCCTCCATGGCTGGATTTGTCGCGTTCCCAGGGGTTTGTGCCAGAGATGCCAGTATTGCATATTTGTCCATCTTTGGCAGTTGGGACACAACTTGTCAGTTCTTTCCTCCAGTCATAGCAGCCTTGGAGATACCCTGAGCAGGTCCCCTCTGTTCATTGAGAATCTGTCGCAATTCAGGGTATTTCCTTGGTGGGGGCAGGGGAAAAGAGTGTAGGCTAAGTCAGTCTGCTTTTTATCACTATACAACATATATGGCAATGTATGAACTGCATAGCAAGGGAGCTGCAAATGAGAGACCCCGAGAACTGACTGCCCTCCCCCAATCCCTCCCTCCGTCCCCCTAGTGGCCATAAGAAACTCAATAACTTGGAAACGGATCAATTAACAAAACCGTCCCCAACTGAGGCTTATTGCATCAGAGTCTGCTCAAGAGAAAAGGTTGATCCTTCCATGGAGATAGTCTTCCATTCCAAAAATGTGAGGGGTGCCACTAAAATAGTTCTGCTCACTTTGCTGAAGAGGGGCATTCCGCCCTTTTCTCACGGATCCACCATTGGAAGTTCCACCACTAATACACACGCCTGCTCATCCCGTGGAAAGCCTGCTGAGTTAGTTCCATTATAATCCCGCAAGTGCGCAGTTTAGTTTCGGGAGTTGCTTTATGGTCCTATGAAATTCTAGCATTTTGCTATGTTGATTTTCTTTTTTCCCTAGAGACTGCAATCACGCCTGCACTTACCAACTCTGCACAATTCATGCAACAACGTCTCAATACTCAGGATAACATTGATAGGGCTTAACTTTGTCTTTAACTCATTAGAAAAGCTTTATGAATATATCAATAATGAGTTGAAGGACGACAAAGTTATTTTGCATGAAATCAATGGCAAAGTGAATTACTTTGAGGGTTGTATTTGTGCCAAACAACAAAGCACCTACAGAGGAGACTCCTCCCGGTTACCCTCCCAGGCTCTGGTCGTTTAGTAATTCCTCCTTACCCAGCTCGCACCCTGGGCACTCTGTTACACCAGAAACGACACCTAACAAGGAAGCTGAGTCCAATTTGATTCAGATAACAATAAAGTGTGCGGTACCTCTCCCTAACACCCGTGTCGAATCATCCATGAAATTAACTCAAACCAAAAACGTCCAAAAGTAGTAATAGTAACATTCTTTATTTGGGATAATGATATCCATAAAAGGACACATGGAAACACATACACATTATAAACAAGCATTGGCAATGCCAATAGTTTGAGCTTTTTGTGGGGCTCTAAAAGGCACTTGCGAGGCACTGCCATAGTGGTATTAGCTGGCCATTGATGGTAGGTAGTGCAAAATGGTGCGGGTATCTGGGCAGCTAATAGCAGTGCCTGGCAAATGCCTAATTCTTATACACAAGCCAAATCTGGTGGCTTTGCCAATGCTTGATTCAACGGGACTTCAGTGGATTGAAGGACACGATTGGCGCTTATAAATCCAGTGGCTGAAGGTAGACCTGGTTAAGACGTTTTATTACAGCAGTAGCACATTTACTACTCCAATTAAGTCATTAACACTCAGAAGACTGCTTTGAAAGAAACGCTGGCAGGCACTTGCGCAAAATGTAATGGTAAGGATTGATTAAAGTGAGCTCAGTGTTCCCATGAGGAGGTGTGAAGAGAGGGGCAGAAATTGGGTGGGAGTGGCCATAGGCATTAGCATGGCCATGGGTGGGCAAATAACTAAAGCACACCTACAAGCTGTGTGTCCCTCCTCCTCTTATGCCATTTCCCCTCTGCGACAATTAGCGGGGCACGGTAATCAAAGTTAGCGGTATAAACGCAGAGATGCCACGTCAGAAAAAGATAGTGGCTCAGAGTTTTAGTAGTGAGTTGTGTCGACTGCACCACCAATCTATCAATGTATGGTGGGGGGGGGGGGTTAATGCTGGAGAACCTCTACATCTGTTACTCTTGGAAAAGGGTTTTCTAGAGGCCCAGGGCAGAAAAGGGTTGATTGCTTAATTCATAACTGTTACTTAATGTATTTATTATTCGTCTACTCCTCTATTCCAAATACAAATACGTGAGTGTTTTGAGTAAACCTACGCCCTGTGCGGCATTTGGAGAATCTTCGTCCATAATACTTTTGAAAACATACACACACATTAAGTCCGTTTCTACCTCAATGTTCTACATGCTGCGCACACTATGGTTTTCCAAATGTGCATCTTAAACTTTCATAGAGAAAAAAAAGTATTTTCCAAACTGAAAAATGCTGCTTACATTTGCATTCACTAGTTTTCTTTGAAATATGTTTCTTTTTTTGTCAAGACTACCACACAATTACCCTGTAATGTTTGCGCCCCTTCCTTTGTGTTTTATCACAGGTTATATGCTTGTCAAACTGCTTAATAACAAATAAATGCTTCTGCTGTGCTGATAGCAGTTATTGGGAAAATAAACTGTGGGTTCATGGTTGCCAACTTTGGATTTTCACTAGAGGGGCAGAAATGCCCCACCTCCGCCCTGAATATAAGCAAGCGACCAGCCCAGCCTATGCCCGGGCCAAACACCTTTTAGAGCACTTATTTTTGATTAACAACCAGTTTTTAATATATAACATCTCCGCAACGGTCTCTCAACCTCCGGAGCTACCCTTGTAGCCTTCTATTGTTGAGCGTGTATATTAATGTGTTTTTTTATTAGCATTTGGTTTTACAGTTGAAAAACCTTAAGCTTTTTAACAAAAAGTAAAAAGAACCTTCCATAATAAAAAAAAGAAATTTAAAACGAGAATAATATGAAGCATAAGAAGCAGGGAAGCAATTTTAATTGTAAGGTGAAAAGGTAATTCGTCCTTGAGGAGATATTATGTTATCTACTCCAGTGGTTACATATACCTCCTCTGACAGCTATATTCACAGAATTACTATCTCCAAAAAGGATTGTTGCCCACCAATCATCTACTGTTCTGGTTGTGAACTTTTGAACAACTTTGCCCATACATCTATTCCTCTGGGTGTTTAAAGTAGGGCAATACATAATTAGGTGCTGTAGTGTTTCCATTTTCTCTCCACACCACCTACATGCATAGTCTCTCTGATCTCTCGGTTTTCTTGCTTCCAATACTTCTTTAGTAGGCTTTAGGTACACCCGCAGTCTCATAAACTCTCTTCTGTGCCTGCTGCAAGGGAATTTTATTAAATATTCTTTTTTTCAACATATTTTATTGATTTTATTCAACCAAACAACAATACAACCAAACATGCAGTGCATATATCAACAGTTCAATTATACATTTCTTAATTTCAACCACTGACCCCCCATCCCACCCCCCGTTTATGAGCCTATTTATTCCACACACTCTCTATCTGCCTCACGTGGTGGGGTCTCACTTTCCGTGGATTCTGCCAGATCTTGTGTTATTCCAAACAATTCCGCTATTAATGATTTCCATGCCATCAGGGTTCCCGCCTCCTCCTCTCTCCCTACATTGCTTGCCTCCTGCCATACCATGGTTTCTGCCTCCGCCCATTTCTGCAACTCCTTCCACCACACCTCCACCCGTGGCCTATGGCATGTCTTCCATCCCATGGCAATTCTTCTTTTTGCGAGCACATATGCTAGGTCTTTCAGTTTACCAACATGCTTAAGTTTCTGCGATCTGGGGAACCCCCCCAACCCCCAACAAGCAGGCCCAGGCTGTATCTATGATGATCTTGACCCCCTTTTCCGCTAGTTTCTGCGCCACTTCCCCCCAGAAACACTCAATTACTGGGCATGACCAAAACATGTGTACCATGTCAGCCTTTTCTTCGTCACATTTGCGACATGCTTGTCGTCCAGCGTTTCCAAACCTAGATATCCTCAGAGGTGTCATATATGCCCTGTGCGTAATATACAGTTTTAGCTGTTTCAGTCTCGCATTTCTTGACACCTTCTTGTGGTACCCCAGGGCACGCTCCCACATCCCATCCTCTATTGGGGCTCCTACTTCCGCTTCCCAGTGTAGTCGAAATTGTGATAAATCCTTCCAAACCTTAGACTTCACCATCTCGTACAGTCTAGAGATCTCATGCCCCCCTCCGATATATCATATATTGCATCTATGATAGCATCTGGTTCTTCTTCTAATACTATTTCGGGCCATGTCTTCCCGATTCTCTGCACCATTCTATGGTATGTGATATATTGGCCCGTGTGTAGCCCTGTTTCTTCTCCCAGCACTCCAAAATCTATAATAGTCCCCTCTCGCCAGACATCTCCTAGCGTTACCAACCCCACCGATTCCCAGTGATTCCTAATTATCATCCTTAACTGCGTATCGCCCCCTGCCAGTGTCGCTAGCGGCATCTGCGGGGAGCATGGGAATGGGTTCTCCATCATCTGGCATGCCCGGTGCCACATATTCCATCCAATCATTATCCTAGGGCGCTCTTTCATTTCTGTCTTGGGCAGCCAGATCATCTCTCTTAAATAAAATGGGGCACAATCCTGTCCAAACAACTTAGATTCAGGGGTCACTTCATCCGAGAGCCATTTGGCAACATATTGCAGCTGGCACGCTACATAATAAACCTCATAATTAGGCAATTTTATCCCCCCTCTTTCATAAAAGTTTTGCAACTTCCATAGCGCCACTCTATTTCGGGTACCATGCCACAGGAAATCCCTACACATGCTGTTCAGTTTAGCAAAAAACTTCTTAGGTATCATATATGGAATATTCCCAAAATAATGTATGAGCCTAGGTAGGACCACCATCTTCAGCATTGCACCTTGTCCCATCATTGCTAGGGGCAACTTGACCCAGAATTTCATACACTTCTCAATTTTTGCAATAGCTACCTCGGTATTGGGCTTGTGTTCCTCTTCAACAGTATGGTATACGTCTATCCCAAGGTACCGGAAAGTACGAACCGCCCATGGTATTTGTAACACTGGTAGCCGTCTCACAGGGGGTCCCTTATAACTGCCTAGTGGGAAAATACTAGATTTTTGAGAGTTTACCGCTATCCCCGACAGACCAGCATATCTCTCCATCACCTCCAGGATGTACTGGAGATTTTCCTCCGGGTGCCTCAAGTACAGCAACAAATCATCCGCATATAAGGAGATCAGGTATCGTATTGTTGTCTAAGGTATATTGCTAGGGGCTCCAGGGCTAGTATATAAAGCATTGGGGACCATGGGCACCCCTGTCTGGTGCCTCTGCTGAGTTGCCATCTTTCGGATATCACTGATCCTGTTCTAACTCTAGCTAGCGGTTCACTGTACAGCATCTTCGCCCACCTTATGTATCCAGGCCCCATTCCGTACCCCGCCAGGGCCGCCAACAGCCACAGCCATTTGACCAAATCCAAAGCCTTTACCGCGTGTAAGGACACAATCGCCATTTCGCCTTCATTCTCTCTTCCCCAATCAATTACCCGTTGGAGTCGTCTATGATTATGAGTAATATTTCTATTCGGGACATAGCCCGTCTGATCAGGGTGTATAAGTTTATCAATAACTCTTCGCAATCTGTTTGCCAAGACAGAAATCAATATCTTGCTGTCTTGGTTCAACATCGACAAGGGTCTGTAAGAGCCACAGCTATGCCCAGGCTTGTTGGGTTTGGGAAGCGGTATTATGATCGCTTCTCTAAGTGACTTTGGCAACCGTCCTACCTCGAACGCTTCATTTAACATTTCTAACATTGGGGGGAGCACTTCCTCCCTATATACTTTATAAAATTCACTGGGGAGCCCATCCGCCCCAGGGGTCTTAGTAGTGGCCAGCTGCCTCACCACTTCTTCTAACTCCTCCAGAGTAATCGGTGCATCCAGCTCCTCTCTTTCCTCAACGCTAATCTTAGGCAGTCCTATGTCTTCCAATGTTTCTATTATCTCCCTGTGGCTACTTCCCCCTTCATCTCCATATAGCAACTTGTAGTAATCTGCAAACTCCTGATTAACTCCCACTTGGGTGTCCACTACACTACCATCTTCTCTCGTTATCGTTCTGATCGCAGGTCTGGGAGTCTCGCTCTTGTATAACCATGCCAAAAGCCGTCCTGTTATATCCCCTCCCGCATGCTGTCTTTCTATATACTTTTTGTAATTAAGGTTGCACAGTCTTTCCCATATGTTCCGCGCATTTCTGCTGTAATTTAAGCACCAGCTCCATGTCTTCACTTCCTCTCGTTAATGCCTTTTCTAGTTCCCTTTCTGTTCTCTGTAGGTCAGCCAAAACCCCACCTTGTAGGCCTTTTGATTTTGCTATGGCTACCCCTCGCATCACTACCTTAAAGGCTTCCCATAATGTACTTGCCGAGTCTACGCTACCCGTATTCGTCTCAAAGTAGTATGTAATCTCCTCTCTTATATCCTCCCTAAAAACACGGTCCTTAAATGCCTCTGCTCGGAGGCGCCATGTCGGAATCCGTGCTCTCGGGGGGCAGTATTGCCACCCGATTACCAGGGGCGAGTGATCCGAGAGGACTCTCGCTTTATATTCTGCCTGAGTGATCTCTGTTATTACCTCCGACGTAGCAAAGATATAGTCTAACCTTGTATGTAACTGCTGCGGGGCGGAGTAGTGCGAATAGTGCCTCTCTTGGGGGTATTTCGTTCTCCACACATCTGCCAGACCAAAATCGTCCAGCAGTGTCTGCAGTGCTCTAGCCGCTGGGGCGGGTCTATCTATCTTGCCATCTTATCTATCCACCTTGGGGTTTAATACACAGTTAAAATCCCCACCCCAGATTACCGCACTACCCATACACATACCAAGGCTGGTGCACAGAGTTCTGAAATACGCTACCGTGTTCTGGTTGGGGGTGTACGTATTTACAACGCTTATTTCCCTATTCTCCACTAATCCCCTCAATATGACCATCCTCCCATCTGTTCCCGCCACTTCCTGTATTAGTTGAAACGGGACATGCGGCGCCACCCAGATGAGTACTCCTCTAGCATTAGCAGAGTATGTCGAGCCCACCACAACCCCTTTCCATTTCTTCTCAACCATCTCCATCTTTTCCTGTGTCAGATGTGTCTCCTGCAGCAGCGCAATGTCTATCTTTTGCCTGCGCAGGTACAACATGACCTTATGCTTTTTTAGATAACTGTTAAGTCCCCTGACATTCCACGTAATTATTTTAAGGTTCCCCCATGGCCCAGTAGAG
Organism: Ambystoma mexicanum; assembly: GCF_040938575.1. Lineage (NCBI taxonomy): Eukaryota > Metazoa > Chordata > Amphibia > Caudata > Ambystomatidae > Ambystoma > Ambystoma mexicanum. The sequence goes on along the minus strand of NC_090936.1, from coordinate 88,195,508 downwards.
TGCCCCTTTCCATCCCCCCGGTGCGATCCAGATCCCACTTCTGTCTCGATCTATTTAGGCTCATTCCCCAATTCAAACTTCCTACAACTAAAAACACTCCAAACACCCCTTCCCTCCACCCTCCCACCTCCCTTCCCTTCCCCAACAAAACCCTCCCCAACTGTTGCCCAGCTCCATCCCTGGATCTCAGGCATCCCCGCATCTAGCCCTTTCTGGTGAAACCCGCCCTATTGGCTGCCTTGTTACTAATTCTCAGGGGTAGGTAACCGCGATCCTGCTGCTCCTATTTGTTTAGAGTTGCCACGCCTAATGCTCTCATGTTTACGTGCGCCATTATATACCACATTATAGTCCACCAAAGTCATAAAGTTCAAGGGCTGCACCTCATCTATCAAGTACATCAAGGCTCAATGGTAGATGCCCACCCTCCTATCCCCGCAATGTACATGATACAATATCTTAACTTATCGGCTCTTGGCCATCCTGTCCCTCATCTTGCGCCGGGCAGCCCTGTAAGTCCAACCACAACGCTGTTTCCTCCAGTGTGTCAAAAAACAACGCTCTGCCTTTGTGCAGAACGTTCAACTTCGCTGGGTACAGTAGCATGTACCTAATATCCGCTACACGCAATCTTCTCTTGACCGCCACATAACTATATCTCTGTCTTTGCACCAGCATAGTATAGTCAGGGTATGCTGTAATCTTAGAGGCGGCTCTTTCTATCGCCCTGCCCTTGCGAAAACACTCCAGGATCTTTTCCCTATCTTTGTAATTCAAGATTTTCGCAATTATCGGCCGCGGAGGAGCTCCAGGCCTTGGTTTCCTCATCAGGGCTCGGTGTGCCCACTCTACCGTGAACCCCTGAGAGAGTTTGTCCGCTCCCACTTCTTGCAGGATTATGTTCTCCACGTAGTCCGTGGGGTCTTGGCCTTCTTCTCCTTCTGGCAGGCCAACCACCCGGATGTTGTTCCGTCTCGCCCGTCCTTCTGCTTCCTCCACCCTGTTTTCAAGGTTGGCGACCTGTTATTTGAGCACATGGACCTCCTTCGCATTGTTCATGCTTACGTCTGTGTTAGTCTTCACTGCGCTTTCCAGGCCACTAGTTCTTTCTGCCAGCGCCCTGACGTCCTGTCGCAGGAGGATAACTTCAATTCCTACTGCATCTATTTTGTTCTCCGGGGCTGTCCGTAGTTCTGCCATTGCCGTGCCCCATCTAGTGCTTAGGTCCGTTATGGCCGCTAGGACTTGTTGGTTTTCTGTTTCAGGGGCGTCATCTCCAGATGCTTCCCCCGTTTTTTGTACTGGGTTCGGAGGGGTCCGCTGTGCCTTGGCAAAGGTGTCCATAGTGGGTTGCTTACTCCTGGCTTTCAGCCCCTTCACCGACATCTTACAGTCTCACTTCGTATCCTATATCAGCTCTCCTGTATTCCAGTATATTCCAGTTCAGTGTCTGGCGGCCCTCAGTGGGCCATGCTGCAGGGCGGCCCGCAAGATCAAGCTTGGAATGGGCTGTGTCCTCCCACGTCTCCCCTAGAAGCAGTATTTTAATTGCGAATTTCAGGGGCCCGTATTCCCACTCACTTTTTCCCCCTTTTTCTTAGCAACGTGTCACCTTGGGCTCCATGTACATTTTGCAGGTCTCAATCTCTGTTAAGGCTGCTATTGTTGTGGCAGTTCATGAATGACAGGTCAACTGTTCACCTCAAGTGCTTATTCCGCACTATATTACGCGTGGCCTTGCTCCACAGTCACGGTGCCACTATACAGCTCAGACTTTGCTTTTATTGAATGTCTCAGCCGTGGATGGGGTTAATTCTCGGGCACGTGATGTAACAGGGCCAGCTCACAGTGCGTCTCGATCTGTTGTTGTTTCCGCACCGGGCGGCCCTAATTTCAGCCGTATCTCAATGCAGTTAGTGTGCACCTCCGCGCACGCAATGCCCAGTCGCCATGCAGGGGAACTCAATCCGTTATCCTGCTCAGTTCGTTGCGGCCTCGGAGCACCGTTCCGTGCGCCCCGTGTGCAGACGTACCGTTGCTGGCAACAGCACTCAGGGCCACGCGGTCTACCAGCACATGCAGCTCTCTTTTAGTGTCTTCTCATATCCTCCCCCTTTGCCCGCTTTTCATACCGCAGCTCCCAGCGGTCGTCATACTCCGCTCTGCCTTTATGAGCAGCTGGGAGCCGCGCTAGCATACAGCGCTTATTGTTACTTTATAACCATCTGCGGGCGCTACATTGATTCAAGCCCGAGAGCGCCGCCTCTTCATTACAATGGTTAGAGTAATGTTCAAAGCTTACTTCTGTTAGCCGACTTCCTCGCGCTCCGTGCGGGCTCAGCAGGATCCTGCAGCCTCTGTGGGCAGCCGAGAGCCGCGTTAGCACCCGGCGTTCCTCTGTTGATCTCCGGTTGCTACATGTATCCGGGCCCGGGGGCTCTGTCTCGCTATGACAGCACAAAGAAAGGTTTGCAAACCGTTCCCTCGCCTTCCATATAATTCAGCAGAAATCGATTCTTAGCAGGGCTGCAATGACGCTCCCTTTGTTGTCCGCCACCTCGGCAACAATTTATTCACACGGCCGCCACTAATAAAGTCAATTATTTGCCAATCCGCAGACACGAATGACTTGCTCTTCAAGATTCTTGCAGTGCCTATGTTCCGACACCCGTTCCTTCAGTTTCAAAGCGCGAACAGCATATTTGTAGCGTAGTTTCTCGGATGGAAGCCGGATCGACAGGAGCTCCGCACGGAGACACGTCCTAGTCCATGGCTAGTTAGCCACGCCCCCTTTTAAAAATATTTTGGGGATTTCCTCTTGCCCTAAAGTTATGGTCTTTCTGGCCATACAGCTTTAGAGATCGCACGTTATCTCTAGTGTAAATCCAATCCAGATCCAAACGTTTTTTCTCAACTTTCCCAGGATTAGACTTCTTCAGTGGTGTTCAATTCTTTCAAAATAGATATGCAGCATCTTTTCCAATTGTTTAAACTTAAATCCCCCCTCTGGCGGATGTGTGACGTGCAGTGATTCGAATCTGAATTCCAGAGCCTTTGATGTGCAGTCGGCTCCGTACTATACATACGGCGCGGTAGCAGGGAAGATTTCGTCTGCCATTCGTTTCAGACTTATATGTGAAGCTTCATTGGGACTTGACCCCTTCTATCAGTTCTTGTACACGGGGATCAAAAGCCACACCACTCTGCCGAGAGGTGGGTCACTGCCATCTCCCGGGACTGGGAGGCATGCATTGCAGAGGAATTTGCTGAGACTCTCTCATCCATCTTGTTAAAGTACACGGGAAACCCCTACAGAGCCTGGGATTGGGCCGCTCGAACTGGCCCCTCTTTCCATTTCCCTTGTGTGGGTAGAAATTCCCATCATACAGCGCACCTCACGCGCGCACCGCGAAGTGCACGGAAGTGTGCTGTTTGCTGTGGTGGACTTCGTACGGACCTCGAACTGTTTGGACTGCCCCTTGTGTTTAGCCCGTGAAGATTCTACTTGTGTTCTGTGAGGCCAAGGAGGAAGTCTTTAGCTGCTGCAGCCGGACTGCCTGAACCTGAAGTAATTACTGATGGACGCTTCGGTGTTCCCCTTAGACACGTGTTTCTAGTTTTGTTTGCGCATTGATCTGTGTTGGACTGGATACGCCCACTCTCTTCGTAATTCTACTGCTCCATGTTAGAGTGGATACACCCATTTTTCTTTGTTTCTTTATTTCTAGTAAACCCCACACCCCTCCTACAGCTGATACGAGTCCTTGTTATACGTACCACTAATTGCAACTTTCTTTTTCCTTTTAGCGCCTGGGATTGGGCCGCTCGAACTGGCCCCTCCTTTCCATTTCCCTTGTGTGGGTAGAAATTCCCATCATACAGCGCACCTCACGCGTGCACCGCGAAGTGCACGGAAGTGTGCTGTTTGCTGTTCGCGGTGCGAGGTGAAAGGTGTGGGTACTCAGGTTTTGGGCTGATAACAATTAGAAAAATCTATTTATAAGGGTGTCGGCTGGTAGACTGTTAGGCTGATAAGGGTCTAAGGGTGTCTAGGGTTTGGTTTGACCCACTGTAGTCAACTTGAGAAGTTTGATGAGTCTGTATGAGAGCCAGCACCACCGAGGACCCCAAGTAAGTTCAACCTGAATTTGGTCTGATTGGTTGCAGCTGTTTGTTAACTGGCCTTTGTAATCTCCCTACACTTGTCATTCGTGCTCAGTGACACGGTAAAATGGTGAAACTTAATAAGACCATAAATATAATGAAGGATCCACGAGCCGATTTTTTTTCTGCGGTAACTACACGCCGAGCGAGTCTGGCTCGCGCTGCGGCACTGCCTCTTCCTCCCTCCTGTATCGAGGAGGAGGAACTGCTGCAGTGCAACCAGTTTTGCTCTAACCAACTACGAACCAACCAGGATTGTGTTCTTGAGCAAGCAGGCATTAATGATCGTCACAGTCTCTATTTCAGGAGGAACTACTACCTCAGCAAGATAAAGAGGAACTGAAAAAACTATGGAAAGCAATTCCTGCTTCTGAGGTAGAGGCTCAGATGCAGAATGCTTCCTTTTGTGACACGCCTAGTGCTTTTCGCACTATAGACTTGGAAAGAATGCCCCTTATGGACAATGGTTCCATGGATAGTAGTGTGAATAATGACGTGAAAGATGACTCTGACCTTTACACTAGGCTTGACACCACAAACAGACTGATTTTATATGAATTACGAAGACAGACTGAAATGATGACGTTAATTAACGTATCCATTGGAACAATACCTAATCTCTTGACGGATTTCCTGTCTAAATATGAAACTAACCCGAAAAAGATCTCCGATTGTGAAACCGATAACCACAAAAATGCCAACCCCTATACCACCTGTACCAGACTCTAAACTGCATGAAGAGGTTATTACCATCGCTGAGATGCAGGCGAATATAGTATTTGTTTCCGACTCAGCAAAGGTGACATCGTTTCCACGCGAGATGTTATACCGGACAGAATCTTGAGTATTAAGCCTGCCAACCAGGATGCGGTGGTTGGCGTTAATGCATGCAAACTTAAAAACAAAGAAAAGTCTAAAAGGAAATATTCTGCCAATCTAAATAACCAACAAAAATCATCACGTAAATATTTAAGAGATCGATTCTTTAGAAATGCTATCGCAGAAGCTCAGACTGAAATGCTTACTGGCAAAGACGCAAATGACAGTGTCCAAATTATATCGGTGCAAACCACCAATAATCCTGTTGGAAGACAGGATGAGACGACTTTACATGCTCAAGGGAGCTATTGCGATGCGGACAACCGGATTGCAGATGTGTTGAAAAATAAAAACAAAAAGAAAAAAAATGAAATAGATGATATAGCTACTCAATTATCTTCACTGAAATATGGGTTAGTTGCCATTTTTGAAATATTTAAAGCTAATTCAATGTCAACAATGAAAATAGCCACTGATGTAAATCGTCTTCCCACATCAGCAACTAATCTGATTACTCCAACTAATCAAATACCGGATAACAAAGACACAAAAATAGCAGTTACCATCCCATTAAATGTTGACACAGCATGCTCAAAGGAAAGCTTTCGAACTAAGGATGCAGATAATGTCACTTACTCTGATCTTGTACTAAGTAAAGTTGGCAAGGCTACATGTTTTGGCATTGATGCTGGTTGTGAGGTGGCGACTCCTTCTGAGACTGCCCCCCAACCTACATCTAACAACGAAACGGGCACCCCGGAAAATGCTGCAATTACCAATGGCCCCACTATTCAAGCTGGAGCTGTCACAAGTTCTAAGGCCATTGATACTATTGAATCAAAGACAGCTGAGACTCGCAACAAAGTTAATGATAAATCAGTGCTCATGACATCTAAAAAAGATGAAATCGCTTGTATTATCAGGAAGATCCTACAACACGATTTTTCATCTGCGAATCATAATATGCCTAGCGAGCATTGTATGCTTCAAGAAACCATAGAGCCTAGAGGAAACCGAAACACGGCTAACGACAATTCAGATGCTAATGAATTAGACTATTTAAAGAAACCGGCTTTGCCTCACTTACCCAGCTTGATTCTAGTGGCGCTGTTTGGAGAAAGAAATCAAATAGTGCTAAATCGTCCATATATACTATCCTTATTTTCTGCTATCCCTGAATTAAAACTGATTACTACATCAGAAATAGCTTTAGTAGATTTTATACATAGGAAGAGAGTTGACTACGTACGACTGGTTGTTACATCTCCTTTGGTAAAGGGCATTCTGCTGAAGGAGGCTGAATCCCTGCAAAGCAGGGGTTTTGACATCTTCCAGTATGAAAACAGCTGGCAGGACCCCCCCAGGAATGTGAGGATTGAAGTACCGGAACCTACCAAAGCAGCCATTGACTATAATAACTCCCAGATTGCAACCTCTAATATGAATGACAAACAAGAATGGAGATGGCTGGCTTTGTCTCTTAGAGAGTCAATCAATACTCTAAACGAAATGAGAAAGCCTCTCTAGCCATAAGAAAAATATCACCTTTGCCTCATGGAACACAAGAGGCAATTATCACTTAATTCATAAAGACAAAGTTACCGATGATTTAAAGAAATATGACCTACTCCTACTGCAAGAAACCTGGGCTACTGAAATCTTGCTTTGGGAAGGTTTTGATATGATTCAACTACCAGCCATCAAAGGAACCAGAGGTAGACCAATGGGTGGGATGATTATAGCATGCAAACAATCTTTACAAGCTTTGATATCTAATGAATGGTCGAGCCTTAATTCCTTTTTAGCGGCGACCTATGTGATTGCTAGGAATGGTACCAAAACGCATTTACTCATCATAAATGTTTATTGGAATCCCTTGAAATACTCGATGCTACAGCTTAAAAAGAAATTAACCAATCTGAGTAACAAAATTGATGAATGGCGTCTGTTGCATACGAACGGTCTTGTGATTATTGCAGGCGATTTGAATGCTGCCTGCAACATTAGCAACAAAGAGTTAGATGAGTTGATACTGTCCACTTCCCTGGGATCCAGCAAATCTGAAACTGCTGCCGGGAACCTCAAAATCAGAGGAGCCCTATGGTGTAATTTCATTGAAATCATGGGAATGACCAAAATAATTAATGAATGTGACACTTGGGCAGCCAGAGGTTGTACCTCTGTGCTAGATTATATTTTTGTGACTAGTGGTCTGGAAAAATATATGCCGGATTTAACTGTTATTGATATGTCTACCAGTGACCATAAATTATTGCATGTTGATCTGTGGTTCACAACACTGGCAGAACAAACTTTACGATATTCTGAAGGCCTGACTGTAAATCCCAAAGGCAACAGAATAAGATGGACCTATTCCAAAACTAAGAGATTTACTTCTGTGTTAATGCAAGATTTTTGTGAAATGTCTACGGTTAATCGTGCACGGCTCTTTGGTACTGGGATTTTTACTGATCATTTGAATGATATTTGTGAATATACCATGAAAAATGATAATAGATTAACGACTAATAGATCGCAACACAAACATTCTTTTGATGTCGAGGTTCACATTCGTAAATCTGTAATGAGGAGAGATATTCGTGCCATACTGAGAGAAAAAGCTGTGTGTACTGACATAACTCGTTTGATTAAAAATGTTAAGCATCAGTATAAGAACTGTGCGATAAATTACAGGTCGTTAAGAGCTCAAAAAGATGGGGAGAAAATGCTTTATGCTATCAAAGGGAAAGATATTGCGAATTTCTGGCAAATTGTTAACAATGTTGACTGCTCACAAAAAGACTTACAATTCACCCAAATAAGCGAAAGAAGGTGGTGTGAACATTTTTTCAAAATGTATTCTTGCAATAATGCCAGACATTTTGACGGTACTTATGAACCCTGTGAATGGTCACTAGATATTTCTACTACTAATATCACACGCATTATAACTAAATCCAGAAATTCGGGGGCTCCCAGCCCCAATAACCTATCAAATTTAATCTTAAAGGCTGATGTCATCCTATGGTCCGAAATTCTACACATCTTGTATAAAGACATCTTAATGACTAAAACCCTACCACAATCATGGAAACTAGCACTAGTTATTCCTATTTTTAAAAAGGGCTCCAGATTAACACCAGACAGCTATAGACCGATTGCTATTTCAGACCCCGAGTCCAAAATGTTCTCTTCCATTGTTCTAGAGGAATTGTTAGAATGGATTAAGCTAAATCGCATTCTTGACATTAAACAGATAGGCTTCAGAAAAGGAATTGGTACGGACTGTGGGGGTCCGATTTTGAGATCCCTGCTTTCCAAAGCTTTAGGTAAACATGGGAACTCGATCTATGTAGCCGCTATGGATCTCAGCAAAGCTTTCGATCTGGTAGATAGGGCCACTTTATGGCTAACCACCTATTACAAATCATTATCAATCTGGATTCAGATACAAAGATCAAAGTAAGGCTGAACTCTGAAGGCCTGTTGACATCTGAGATTGACATTCAAAACGGTTTGCGTCAAGGATGCATGCTTGCAGCCACGCCTTTTAACCTATATGTGTGTGGTGCGGATAAAGCATTGAGCGGCAAAGGTCTAATTGCACCAAAGATTGGTGATATGCAACTGGAATGGCTAGCATATGCCGACGATTTTTTGTTATTTGACTCCACAAAAGTCGGCTTACAAAGAATGATTGATGCGTTCGTAATTTTTATAGCAGATTTACGATTGAAAATTAATGCTGACAAAACTACCATCATACATTTGGGTAAACCTATGAAAAGATCCTCAAATCTAACTTGGAAAGTTGAAGGTAAAAAGATAAACTGTCAGTGTGGCTTCAAATATCTGGGTTACCTATTCTCTGGGTCTGGTTCCCCTGCCACTACAAAAAAACACTTAAAGATTAAAACTGAAAGTATCTTATGCCAAATGCGAAAATTGGAATCACTATACTGTAAATTTACTTTAGTGCCGCTTAAAAATGTTTACAATATGAAAGGAATACCAGGCTTGTTGTATGGGATGGAACTTCATGATTTAGAAGACTCTGATTACTTGAAACAACTAGAGAGCATGATATAGAAAGAAATTCTCTTCTTTCTACCTAAATCTGTCCCAATCGAGGCGATAAAATACGAATTGGGATTGCAATCTTGGAGGTCGATTATAAAATGGAAGAAGTTATGTTTATGGAGGAAGTGTCTTACTAATCCTGCAGATACGTTATACTCGATTACTGCCAATGACACTAGAAACACATTTTATATCCACCAAAGTGAAGCAATGCAAACGCACCTCCAGGATTTAGGCCTATCAGTAAATATTCTTATCTCAAATCCTTCAAAAGTGAAGAAAATCGTAAAAGGGCGCGACTGGCAGCAACCTATGATGTATGTGATGTTATCGAAATCTATGTATCATATGTATTCATTCTGGAAGTGCTATCCAACTCTTGAAGCCTATCTGGAGACATATCCTGCGCGTGAATTACGCAATGTTTTCATGAGATTCAGATTCGATGTCTTAAAAACTAACTACATATTGAAAAGATGGCGGATTGCGGATAAAGAATGGGGGTGGTGTCGGTTTTGTAGAGAGGAAGGAATCGAAGAGACACTGCAGCATCTGCTGTTAGTTTGCCCAGCCCTATTGCAACAACGTATTTTATATTTTAAACAATTTGTGAATCAACTACATTGCATCAATAGAGAACTATTGTGGTATCAGATACGGCATGGTAACTCTAATGTGTTAAAAATAAGAGTCATAACCTTCTTGAAACTTTTTTGTAATTTGTCATGATATTAACATATTCTTACATTAAGAATCGTGTAATGATGCCTCTTATGATGAGCCTGCTTGAATACGAAATAAGGAAAGCTATGATTCGATTTGACCTCTGAAACCAAGAAATGATTTGCCTCTTCTTAAACTGTTAAGTAATGATCTGTTTTAGATACATTTTATGCAGTTGGATGTCTAGGATGATTGCGATTGATTTGATAAAAGAAATGATTGTTTTTATATTTTTCTAATACAAAATCTTTTATGTACTTTTGTAAAGGTTTAACACAAACCAAAAACAATAAACAATAATAATAATAAACTTAAATCAACTTCTTGTTGGAGTACCTGAGCCAAACCTTAAAGCCTCTTCTCGATTATTCAAGAGGCATTTACGGAAGAAGGCCAATATTTTCCATTGCACAATTGACCAGAGTGATTTGATTCCCATTTCTTCCAACACTAAGTCTATAGGAGTGCATGACGGGAGACCCAATAGCCCTCTCCAGTAAATACTCTCCAATTGTGGCCACAGAGCTTTCCGAAGTAATAGCAAAGTTTCAGAGCCAAAAGTTATAATCGGCACGACCTGTGTAAAAGACAATAACTGGTTGTAATGTAAACCTGCAATATTTCTTCATGATTATCTTTGCTTGAGAAGTAAGGTTTATCATTTTAAGTCTTAGTCTGGTCTCTTGTGGTGCTTCCACTGCACTGTTATTGTTACAAATTCCCAAATACACAAGACTTAATACTTCTGCAATTTTTTCTCCTTTAAAAAATCATGCTCGTTTCCCAGAAGGTTTATGAGCGATTTTCCCGTAGAATGTCAGGATTTTTGTTTTTGCAATGTTTACTTTTAAGCTATTTTCACCCAAGTAACTTGCTAAAGCATCCAACAGCCTCTGTAAACCCACCTTAGTTTGATCAAGCAGAATCGGGTCGTCTGCATATAGCAGACGACCTACTGCAACTCCTGCAACTCTGAGAATACATTCTGGTTTGTTCAAAAGCTAGGGGTATGTCTGAGATGAATTGGTTGAATAGCGTAGGGGCCAATTTATAACCTTGTTTCAGATCCTTTGTTGTTGCTATTAGCTCAGTAAGGTTGCCTTTCTTATCCAGTTTAACACGCATGTTGGTATTTCTGTGTAGAACTAATAGTGCTTCTCTAAGGTCCTCTGGGCAATTCCATTTTTTTTAGCTTGGCCTATAGTTCCGGTCTCTCAATCACGTCAAATGGGTTGTGCAAGATCTATTGATGCCATATGTACCGTCATCTTTGGTTGCGCTTTTACACTGGCCTTAATATGATTGATCAAAAAAAAGGTTAAGGGAGGTTCCTATTCCCTTTTCGAAACCTGCCTGCCATTTATCGAAATGTCCGGGGCACATACGCCAAGAGTAAATTTAGGGCTTGCAAGATTAAAGCACCAAACATTTTGCCCATAACATCAAGAAGGGCGATAGGTCTATAGTAAGATGGTTCTGCCCTATCGCCCTTCTTGAATATGGGTACAAAAATCGAAGAACTCCAAGAAACGGGAATCTGCTTAGTTCTCTTTATTTTTGCAAATAAGGAATACATGGTCTCTGTCCATTCATCTGGATCCTCTTTGAGTTTATAATTTGACATACCATCGGGCCGCAGAGCTCTTGAATTACTTGCTGATAGAACCAGGGCCCTTATTTCCGATTTCTCTGTCGAGAATGACCAGGGTATATTGGATAGACAGGGGGTAGTCACCACAACACCATCAGAACTGAACAGTGCCTCAAAATGCTTCTTCTAAACTGCTGCAGGGACATTATTCAGTATTATAGAGTTTTGTGATGCATTCAGGTTACTTGATATTTTCCATATTCCAGCAGTATTCTTCGTTGCGATTAAGCCCAACATTTTCTGAGCATCTCTTTGGTGCAGGAGCCATCTGTGGTTCTTCAGCCAGTTTTTATATTGTTGCTTCAATTTCATGGCTGTTTCCAGGTCCCTACATTCATTCTTAGCTCTAGTCAGGGCTGCTTTAAGAGCTTTTTTTTTTCTCTGCATAATCTCAATATCAAATGCATGTTTTTGTTTAAACCCCCATTTAGAATTGACCCCCGATATCTCCTTGTAGGCCTCCAATCTACTGGGCTATTCAACCCCAATCTCAGTGTCCTCTGCGATTTCAAGTCTATTGTGTCTAGGCTGAACATATAGATTGTGTCCTGGTATGGTCTGATTCACAACGGGCCAGATGCCAATTGTCGTAGTTAATATCTCGTGGTCGCTCTTATTGTATGTCCTTACCATGAAATCTGACAGGTTCCCATACAAAATCCCTTGAGGTAAACAGATAGTCCAACATGTATTGTTCTGTGCCTCTTTTCCATGTAGGTTGTGCCAGGATATCTCCTTGTATGTGACCATTAGCCATGTAGATGTTTTTTACATTCATCTCATCTCTCCAGATGTATCCTCTAGCTATTGGTGGAGAAGAGTTTAATGATCGATTAGATATAGTTTTAGGCTTCTCATCAAAACAATGTATGTTTAGATCATGACAGAGAAGGATTTCAAAACTGGGTGTCACGTCCCTCTCACCATCAATGGTGTCCAGTACTGTTGTAACATACTCTTCATCCCTAGTACACACCGGGTTCCAGTAAAGGTTGATCACTAATAAGTTCCTCAGCAGGTTACTTTCTTTCAAACCTGTTGAGATAAGGAGAACTAAAATCCAGGGTGACGGATGAAATTCTTTATCCACTTTGAGTTTTGTGATGTTTTTAGGGCGATTAAGAGGCCTGCCATCGGGCGTCCCTTATTACCTTCTACTGCAGGGTTGATGTATATCTCGTAGCCATCTAATAAGGGAGCCTCTGACAGCCATGTCTCTTGGGCGCATATTATTCAATGAGGTTAAAGTTCAAGTCACCTGCACAAAATGTGCAAAACCTTGCGTGTTCCAAGAAGCGAGGGAGACGTTTTTGACGTTTATGGGACATGTAGCTCCTTGTGTTGGTACCCTAACTACCTTCGGCTATGAAGTCGAATGTCCACCAGCCAATGTCCCTGCTAACGAGAGCAAATTTCACGTTCAATTTTTTTTTGTTTTTTTTTTTGTTTCCTTCTTGACGTCTCCTCCCTTCAATTTCACAGTTCTTTATTCTGTTTTACAGTGTTCTTTTTAGGTTTCTTTTGCCCGAGGGTTAGTCTTTATCCCTATGCTCTGTCTCCTTCTGGCGGTACTCGGAATCCGAAGAACGGCGTCCAAGGCTTTTGGATGCCTTGGACATCCAGTGATAGATCTCTTTGTCTTGTCACTTGTGTTTCTTCGGTATTGTATTCAACCAACTCAAACCCCATGGGTATTCATTTTCCAGCTACTTCCATAATTCTGTTTTTTTTAATCCTTGGAAGCCACATAAATTATAGCTTTATCCACTATATCCCCCTCCGGAAATTCGATCAGGTGGAAGTCACCAGAATCAATGTTTCTCCATCTCGAGAAACAGTGGAGCAAGTGCAATATATTGGCTCGATTTAACACCAACCCATCTTTTATTCTGTCTACATTTTCTAACAGTAGCCGGTAGGTGGAGTTTGCTTTACAGGCACGAACTTTCTTTTCTGTTAGTCCATTTCTTCTCCCCAGAGTTATTTGTGTGTCTTTTGTCAATATTAGCTCTTTTCTCATCCATCATTCGGAAAGGGGTATTTTTTGTTATACATGCTTTCGGTTGTATAGGCACGAATTGTGATGGTAATTCATCTTCTTGTGTGTTGATATCATCATTCACATGTTTCTGCCTCATAGTGAGTCGCTGTAAGTCCCTTACTGGTAGGGGTACAAACTTAGTTTTCTATGGATCCCTTAATGTACAAAAAATGAATCTATGTGATAACTGCATCGCCTGTAACTGCGCCGATGAAAATGTCAACGCCAATTACGGCGCGGCACAATGATCAGATGGATCACTTTGCCCACGTCTCCTGGACCGCATTCCCCTACCCGACCCCACTTATATGGCAGCACGCTTCTGTGTGCGCCGACTCCCTGCTATCCCTGCGCCGTCAATTCCTCCCTCCCACATACGTGGGTCGGAGCTGACGCTGCAGGGTGCTTTTTATTTATTTTTTACTTTCTTGTCCCCCGCTTACCACAATGGTAAGCGGGGACACCTCCGCAACCCCCGCTTTGCTTGGAGGCAGTAATGGGAGTCGGTAAAAAGAAATGCACCAAAGTCGCCATTACGTGGTCGACATTTTGGTGCATTTCCACAAAAATCACAGCATTACCAAAAGTGTTTTAGGTGCACCACTCCCATGGAAGTGATTTAAAGTGGAGTTGATGTACAGTGTAGAGTTTGGAAAGAAGCAGCGTGAAAGAAAATCCCCTTTAAATTTTTTCCATTTCCACCACTGAACTTAAATGACAGGAGGGAGGTAATGGGTTTTATTTTGAGTGTCACTACAACAGCAGAAGCTAATAAGAATCTCCATTTTAATCTCGATCCGTCATTAAACGTGTTTTTTACCTAAATGTTCTGGATAACTCACTGTTCTTCAGCGGGCAGAAAACCTGTGTTAGCAAGAGCTCGCTCAAAGGACAGCGACTAAGACTTCATCAGAGATGTGCCTTTTTTAATTTCAAGCACGAGGACACGTGTACAGTCGCACTGTACTAACAGAGTTGCACTCGGGCACACCTCTCTCAAGCAGGGACGTCATTTAGGGGTTGCCTGAGGTCTCCCTTTGCGACCTCTGTGGTCTCCCTTAAGACCTCTTAAAAAAAAAAAGAAAGTTAATTTTTTTTTTTTTGGTAATGCAAGCTTCTGGGCTGTGGCCAGCACCATGTGGCTCTTTACTTCTGGAGTGGCTGGCTTTCTTGTTCAGGCCCCTTTACAAAAAAGAAGAAAAATAAGAACAGGAGTGCCACAAGTCTAAAACTTTCAGCACTGACCCTAAATAAGAAAGAATAGGAATACCAAATAATGTGTCTTTCTGGAATTCTATACAATAATTGCTAGACTCATTAAAGGTTTATTTCAGGCACACTTCAGGGGGTGAGTCACTGATTTAGTCTGTTCTTAAACGCCTCAACTCAGCCTTTCATCCTTCTGAGGTCGATAAATGAGTACCAACACAGGCTGGGTGGTATTGGGTGTATATTTTTTCTATGTAAAGCGCTTAAGCTTAAGTGCTATATAATAACACATCATTATGATTTGGTCATGGACGTCTGCTTGCATTCACAGTAATTTGGTAATATGGGCCTATACACACTGATATTAACGATACATATGGCGATCCATTCTTGCATGGAATGTACATCACATTATAGTGATAACATAACCATATTTTTTGTAGTGTACAATGCTATGTGATGCCACTTCCTGTTCTGTCAACGGGTGAAAGGTTGTGTTCCATCACTTCCCGCGATATCACTTCGGGTGGGGTCAAATGACATAACTTCCTGTGATGTCATCAGGGGGGGTCAAGGGTCGTCTGATGTCACTTACGCTACCCCTGGCATTTTGGTGAAATGACTTCCCTGCTCTCAAGCCCCATTACAAGCTGTGCATTCTTATAGCACGACACCAACTAATTAGTCACATATTTGAGGAAAATAATTGTCCTTTATTAATACTTAAGTGGGCCCTTTTATGCGAGAGCATACATCAACTACCATCAGAATGGAAATGTACCGGAGAGCACAAAATACACAGGAGAGACGTATATGTCATGAAACTCACATGAATTGAGTTAGCTGTGGATAAGGGTTGTGGCAGGTCTCCAATGCCGGTGTGGCTGAGTGGTGGCACACAAAATGTAATTCAGCCGATCCTCTGACAAAACAGCAGCACACGCCCGCTGGTCATCAGCTTTCTGTTCTCCTTCGTGCAAGTGACTTTAATCTTCTCTGCAGTGTACTGGGACTACAGTAGGCCGTGTGGCTCAGGCTCCGCGCTGGTCGGTACTGGCTGCAGCACTGGTACACGGTACCCAGATGCCTGGTACACATGCAGCTGTCTCTGTGACTCCAACGTGCTGGGGTGGGGGAGGAGCATCGGGGCGTAGGCAGACTCGACTCCACTCCCAGCCTCGGGTGGAGAGCAGCACAGAATACCTAATCCCCCACACTAGCGTGAGATGGGGGTTTAGATTCTATAAAAGACAAGGAGGCGAGTATTATGCATTACAATCTTTACTCTGAACCACAGCAGCAAAGAATGAAAAACTTTGTAAAAACACATTTTTTTCCAATAGCACAACATAAGAACAATACAAAGGGAAACATCCCATTCCAACATGGCGGGCAGGTCATGCCCCGGAGGTGGCCAATGGGCTGCAAGCCAGTCCCATAAAGGTCCATTCCTCTATCAACTTCTCCTCTTTCTGTCGCTGATGTTTTTCCACACGACCATCGGACATTTTCTCCATGTAAGACGAAGAACAAACTCCCATGAGAACGTCAGAATGAAATCCGTCTGCCACTTGGAGCTGAACCTTCCGCTTCTGCTTGAGCCGCAGCCATCAACCGAAAGCTGAAACAACAATCAAACACCAGTAAGGGTGGGCGAGTGGGATAATACTCACCTCCTTGTCTTTTATAGAATCTAAACCCCCATCTCACGCTAGTGTGGGGGATTAGGTATTCTATGGCAAGACAGGAGGCTCATATTATGCAAGTTCAAAGCCCTTGCATTACATTCACAGCTACATGAGCAATACGTTTATGGTAAAACGTCTTAAAAGTTGATTCCCTTGGCCAGTCAGCTGCTTTTAAAATCTGTTCCAAACTACCCCCCAGAAAGGCTGCTTTAGAGGCCATAGTGCCTCGGACTGAGTGGGGACCAAAAGAGGCTGTGTCAACCCCCGCCTCCCGCATAATCCATTTGATCCATCTGGCTAAAGTAGAAGGGGACACTAGCTTATGGGGTTTCCTGTAGGAAATCAGCAGCTGAGAAGTACTGGGAGGCCTAAAAGCTTCAGTTTTTATCTCAAAACACTTCAAACAGTTGATCACACATAATTTATCATCTTCAGGAAAAGCTGGATAGGATATAGAGGAAGTCATGCATTTAGTCCTCCATGACATAAAGAAAGTAACCCCTTGAGGGGTGAACATCTTATTATCCACATCCAGAGCTCTGATATCAGAGACCATTTTAATAGACACCAGACATAGTAACATAGCAAGCTTGGCAAATAACTGTTGTAGGGACAAATCGTCATTAGGAGGCCAGGACCTGAAGAGCTGCAGTACCATATTAACATCACAAAGAAAAGAATACTTCGGTTTTGATGGAACCTTAATCCGAATAGATTTTAGGGCCCTTTGCACCAAAAAGTGCCTACCCACTGGCTCCCCTTTAACCAAAAGGTGACCAGCTGAAATAGCTGAACGAAACCCATTAACAGTCCTGTAGGCTTTCCCCTCTTTAAACAACTCTACCAGAAAATTAACCACTTCTACAGGAGGGGCAGAAACGGGATTGAGGTGCCTAGCCACACACCAGCTAACTCAGCAGTTCCATGCTGAGGAATACCCGGATTTAGTAGAGGGCGCCCAAGAGTCCCTGATGACCGACATAGAGTCTTGCGAAAGTCCTCTGAAGCACCAGGAAGAGCTGAAATCTTCCAAGCCATAAGGGCAAGGTGTCCCTGCAGGACTAACTCGTGAGGGAGACCTCCCGGATCCACCAGCAACTGGGGATCAAACGGGAGAAGACGGGGAAAATCTATTGCCAATTCCAGAAGGGCCGGGAACCAAACCTGAGAGGGCCAAAAGGGGGTAACCAGAACCAGAGACACTGCTTGTCTGCGAACTTGGACCAGAACCCGAGCTATCATGGCAAAGGGAGGAAAGGCATATCCCAACTGACCCGACTAGTCCTGTAGGAAAGCGTCGGTGGCTAGAGCTAACGGATCTGGTCTCCAACTGTAAAACTTGGGAACTTGACAATTTAGTCTTGAGGCAAACAAGTCTATCTTCAGGGGACCCCAGAGGGACGCTATGCGGGCAAAAAGAGACCTGTTCAACATCCAATCGCTCCTGTCTTGCAGGTGCCTGGAGTTCCAATCTGCAATCTCGTTGCTGACTCCTGGGAGGTATTCTGCTTTCAATAGAATATCCCTGTCGAGGCAAAAATGCCAAAACTCTCTTGCCAGATCCGCTAGGACCTTCGACCTGGTACTCCCGAGGTGATTGATGTATCTTACCGCAGAGATGTTGCCCATGCGGAGGAGAACACAACAATTCCCTTGATCTTTGAGGAGACTCCGAACAGCAAAGGACCCCGCTAACAACTCTAGACAATTGGTATGTAGTTGTTTCTCTGACTCCGACCATTTCCCCCCTGTGGAAATTTGACCCAATCTGGCTCCCCAACCCGCTATGCCTGCATCTGACTCCAGAACGACGTTCGGAGATGGGCCAAAGATCGCCTTGCCATTCCAGGCCTCCATGTTCCTGAGCCACCACAGGAGCTCCAATCTGGCCTCTGGAGGCAAGTCCACCATCTGGGAATAAGAGAGACACTTGCGCAAATGTTTGGCTTTTAGGCGCTGAAGCGCTCTGTAATGTAGGGGAGCAGGGAAAATAGCTTGAATGGATGCTGACAGCATCCCCACAACCCTGGCTAACTGCCTGAGCAAGATCCTCCCTCGCCTGAGAAGTAGACGAATCTCCTTCTTTATTTTGGACAGTCTGTTGACTGGGAGAAGAAGGATGCAAAGCTTTGAATCTATATTGAAGCCCAGAAATTGGATACATTTGGTAGGCTTCAATATGGATTTTTTGACATTTATCACAAAACCTAGATCTTGTAAGAGGGTCACAGAAAACTTCAGATGGGAACACAGAGTTTGATAATTCTGGGTCAGCAAAAGCATGTCGTCCAGATAAATTATGATCCGAATCCCCCTGGACCTGAGGAGAGCCATCACAGGCCGCATGAGCTTGGTGAAACACCATGGGGCCGTGGACAGACCAAACGGAAGGGATGCAAACTGCCACCTCCGACCCCCCCACTGAAACTGAAGAAACTCTTGATGAGGGGGAAAGACGGGAACCACTAGGTAAGCGTCCTTAAGGTCTAATTTGACCATCCAGTCTCCCGGGAGAAGGGTGTCTCTGAGTAAATGAATTCCTTCCATCTTGAAGTGGTGATATACCACCAAAGAGTTGAGGGCTTTCAGATTTATTACTGGGCGAAACCCCTGGTCCGGGTTCGGAACTAGAAAAATGGTACTCAGAAACTGAGAGGCCTGGTAAGAGGCCGGGACTACCGCTCCTTTGGAGATGAGATCCCTTACTTCCACATCTATGAGGGATTGTTTGACTTCGTCGAACACCAAAGGAAGGGGAAAGGACAACTGGCAAGGAGGGGCATAAAATTCTATCTGATACCCTTGAACAGTCTGCAACACCCAAGGATCCGAAGTTATGGACTCCCACTGTGGAAGAAACCTGGCTAACCTGCCACCTAGACTTTTGAGGGAAAAAACTTTCAACACCTGAGAAAGTACCTGATGGCCCTATTGATCTTCCGGCGCCTCTGCCGGCACGTCCTCTCCAACTCGAGTTTTGTTGAGGGTAGAACTGGGCATGTGCTCCTCGAGCAGAGGAGGGATTGTATGCGCCACGGGGCGTGAATTGGCGGGGACGGGAGGAACCCTGGGTAAAGCGGCCGGAGGAGCGGCCCCTACCTCGTCCAGCCTTGTTAAAAACCTTTGGGGCAAAAACCTTTTTTTATATTAGCCTGTGCTTTGTACAGCGCTGTAAAAGTGTGAACATATGCCGACAAATTTTTCAAGAAAGAGTCGCCAAACAAATTACCTTGAGCCGACGGGCCCGCTTCCCTTTCTGACATGTCTGCCAGTTTGGAATCCAACCTTATTAATAATGATTTTCTACGCTCTCTACATATGGAGGCATTAGCGTTGCTGAGCAGGCACACCGTTCGTTGGATCCACCCCCTTAATGCGTTAACATCCACCGGGGTATCAGAGGACGCCGCCTATTCTGCCATTTAAAAAATCTGCGTGACTGGACGCAGGATATCCAACAGCCTGTCTTGGCAACTACGCCACGCTTTATCAACCCCCTTCTTGGGGTCTTTCCCTTTCTGGGATAGAAAAGCCGCCATAAATTGGTCTATTTCTGGCGCTAGAGCCACCTTGTCGGCAAGCATAGGTCTGGGGCATTCTGACCGTAACTTATTACATTCCTCTTTGGGCAAAGGGTGCCTGATCCAGAACTTAAGAAAAGAGGAAACCTCCTCAGAGGGCTGCCACTCAGCTGACCTGGGGTGTTGAATCAGGGCCGGATCAAAGAACGGAACTCCATTAGCATCAAGCAGGGACGCCTCCTGAGGGGCCACTGAGGTCACCTTCCTTTTCTGCCTCTTAGGGGATGA
This sequence comes from Ambystoma mexicanum, assembly GCF_040938575.1. NCBI lineage: Eukaryota > Metazoa > Chordata > Amphibia > Caudata > Ambystomatidae > Ambystoma > Ambystoma mexicanum. The sequence goes on along the minus strand of NC_090936.1, from coordinate 88,175,324 downwards.
ATCAGAATCATCTGAACTCTCTGTGGATGAGACATCAATAGGGGGCGCAACCGGCGCAAAAGGCGCTGGGGCAGGCCAGGGGGTGGAAGAGAAAGGTTGACGGGACTCTTCCCAACCGCGCTTCAGCGCTCTCCTAGGGGAAGCTATAGGCGAAATGGCCAGGGGGGGACTGAGTTGTCCCTGGATATGCTTAGTTTTGGCCGTACACTTTTTAGGGGCCTGGGCTGTAATAGATGGGGTAGCATCTTGGGAGGGCTGGAAATCCGCAATGCGGGTAATTAGCCTGTCAAAGGCCGACGCCAAGGTGTTATTCAAACCCATTAAGGCTGAGTCCAGAGAGGACTGAATAGCATGAGCCACTGAAGGCTGGGCATGTCCGGCTTGATCCCCCATATTTTCTCCCAACTTGTCACTTTTTTTGGCAGTGCGCACTTGAGTGCTGGCATCCGCAGATGAGGGAAGCCCCCCCTCATCCATGAGAGCACGTCACAATTTGACTTAGTAAAATATATATACACTTGTATCAACCAACAGCAGGTTCAGTGCTGTAACAACAGCAGCCGAGCAGGCAGAACCTCTCGATTCCCGAGAGTAGAAACCCCTTGAGGGAAGGCCTTCAAGGCCGTTAACAGGCAGCACCTGTAGTACAACAGACAATCACGCGTGCAGCGTGTGAGGGCGATAAACAGCAATTTTTAAACTAAACACTCTGTAAACATATAAAAATTGCAGATAAATAAATGGAAAAAGTATGACATAAATGAAGGCGGAGAAGGCTCGAACCGCCAATCTTGTGTAAAGGAAGCAGCACGTGTTCCGCGTGAGCTAGAAAAGCCTTCAAAACTCCCCGCGGCCCTGACAGGGCGCGCGTGTCAAAGAACGTAGAAACGTTAGCAGAAATAACAATGCAACAAATATAGTAAGAAAGAAAGAAAGGAGCGCGACGCCCTCAGGCTGTACGCGCGGTCTTGAGGAAACACCAACACCTCAGGAGGCGAACGCGGGCTAAAATAAACAAACGCTCCGCTTGCCTGCCTGAACAATAGTGAAACGCAATCACACTTAGTATATAATGTAAAGAAAACACGTTCCCCTCAAACGCTGTTTCTAGCAAACTAGTAACCAGAGATTACAAAGTAACACTTCCAAACACAGGCTAAGAAAAAACCAGAGGTGTGACTTAGCTGTGGGTCAGCAGCAAAGAATGAGGAGGAGTTGATAGAGGAATGGACCTTTATGGGACTGGCTTGCAGCCCATTGGCAACCTCCGGGGCATGACCTGCCCGCCATGTTGGAATGGGATGTTTCCCTTTGTATTGTACTTATGTTGTGTTATTGGAAAAAATTTCGTTTTTACAAAGTTTTTCATTCTTTGCTGTTGTGGTTCAGAGTAAAGATTGTAATGCATAATATGAGCCTCCTGTTTTGCCATAGAATCCAGTGTCTGCCTCTGCCCATGGCTGCATGGCTTGTGCAATTCGATGAAACAGAATATGTGATTAATAAAAAAAGGTTTGCAAGAAACTGTCGGTCTATGGGGCAAGTTAAAGCATATTGGGCAAACCTGAGTAATGAGAATAAAGGCTCTGTTAAATAATCTATGAATATGCCAGAGGATAACAAGGATGACCAGAGCATCTTGAATCAGCTTTCTCGGACGATCAGCCAAATATATTCTCTAGCAGGGAAACGCATAAAGGCACAGTTACAGCTTTACCTACAAAAGACATGAGCTTCTATACACTTGAGGAAAAAAGAAGGGGTCAATGCACTTCTAATATAATGTGGGAAGTTCCAAGTAGGTTTGCAAACCTGTCTATTCAAAAATAGGAAAACATCTGGCCCTAAGGGATCTGCGTAGAACAGCGAGCTGTTTGGCCAAGAGGAACCTGTAACTCTAAACAGGCAGACTGTCCTAAATTTGCTGTTTGAGGACCTGAGTCTCAGAACAATTATCTCTAAAGACATTTAGCAAGTAGAATTCTGCAACAAAGTTGATTGCTACTATAGTGTTGGAAGAAGCTTCAGCTCTCTCGTTCCTCGCATATGAAATGTACATCCCAAGAAATGGAAAAATGCCAAATATCAGACGTCCAGAAAAGCCCCTCGGTTCCAAAAGGGCAGAAAGGAAAATATCAGGCCTTGGTAGTAACCTTTGGAAGGAATGACCCGGACAGCAGGGTAATTGTACCCGCTGATTTACCCATTGAGTAAACATATCTGTACAACAATACTCAAAAAGACTGCAAGCAATGTATTTTGAACAAGGAGTTACATGGTTCAAAAAGAGATCATCTTTTGGCTTGATACTCTCGGTGGCCAACGTATTCATCTTATCATGGAACACGGAGGGTCATAGCCATCTGGGCTTTGCCTTCCAATGTTAATTTACACAGTAAATATTTACTGGAATCCTCGTAATATTTCCAACAGAACATTTCTGCACTTTGCTTGATGACATATCAGCCTGGTTTTTGTCCTCCAACTGAGACATATTAATTGCTGGGGACTTCAGTGCAACATATGAGTAAACATACAAGGGGGATACTAGGTGGTACGAAGGATTTGAGGTATGGTCGAGAGTCAAACTCCTGCACACCTGGGGCTAACCATGTTAAATGGGAGTATGAGGTCAGATACACCAGCGAGAACCACTAAACACAGGGGTTCTGTAGCTTCTGTGCTAGACTACGCCTTTGCAACCCCTAAACTATTTGATGTGTGTCTTGTCATGGTGGAAAAAAGTTAGGCGATAGACCCGATAAAAATCCATTAGGGAGACCAGCTACTCTAAAGAAATAATTTGTTGATGGCCTGGAAATTAATTACCAGGGGTCAAGGTTAATATGGATAACATTTGCAATTAAGAAGTACAATAACAATATTGAAGTGTATTTAAAACATTTGATCTATAAACCCACACAACTAGAAGGAGAGATGAATCCATTGACCATGGAGCTTTTGACAAAGCAAAAAAGCATTTCCAATGTTAGATGCTCATTTGCATAAATGATGGTTTATATGGCAGAAGGGGGTCGCTAAGGCGTAGTCTGAGACTGTTAAGAAAAATGAACTCTACTGAGGCTTTTGAACAGCAATTACATTTGAAAACGTACTATAAAAAATGGTTAACTTCACATAAGCTTAGATGAATTTTGAGAGTAGCCACTGTATTGAACTTAGACACATTTTGAGAGTGGGCATTGTATTGAATTTTAAGGGTAGCTATGGTATTGAATCTAGATGAATTTTTTTATTTTATTTTTATTTATTGTGTTGTAGTCAAAGTGCGACTTTTCACAAAAATATTTTTACATAATGAATTCTATAACAATTAAACACTCAATGAAGAAGAAAAACACAAGGAAAAAAAACAAGGTTTATAACAAATGAAAATAAAACGGAAGATGAAACATTTACAAACAAAATAAAAAACTGCCTAAAATCAAATCAGCGACATAGCAGCATAATAATTCCATCTCATTGACCAATGCTAATGTATACAAACAGGATATACATGAAGTTTTTCATCTCATGATGCTCTTAATATATATCTTGGTGGGGTCCGAAGGAGGAGGCTTTACGGCACTTATAGTTTTTCAGTTGTTAACACTTCTTTAAGAAAGTCATGTTGTTTGACAATAGGTTACTATTTCGTTTTCATTGTTAACCAATTTGTTTCAGTTCTTCCAAAATGTTTACCACTTCCGCCGTCAGGAAAGATTCATTCCCTGAGGCTAATCTTAACCAGAAAGTATTAGCTTCTAAGAACCACAAATTGTGTACAAATGTTTGTAGTCTTTGTGCCCTCAATTCCCATGTCCCTGGGCATACATATAACAGATGTTCAATGGATTGTGAGGTTAGTTGGAATCTCTAAAACATTTCTAATATGTTGAATTTCTAATATTGGCAGAAGGTAATATTGGCTAATATTGGCCTAAGAGCTGACCAACCCTTCCCCCATTTCAGAAGGAACCTTATCAAACACATTATCGCCAACAACGACTTAACACCCGAACACTCACAAGTGTAGTCCTACCTAATGCACCCTGACGTGACATCAACCATTATGGTTATTACTGCTAATCCTGTATATTGTTAACTGTACATTCATGTAAATACGGCAACTCTTTATCTGTACATTCTTGTAATTTGTGAAATATGGTGTAATATTGTAAATTCATTTATATAACATTGTAACATTGTAAGCTTCGCATATACTTGTTGCTGCGCCCGGTAACCTAAGGGTCTGGTGCGCAATATAAATAAAATAAACAAACAAACAAACAAACAAACAAACAAGGTTTAAACTGAATCTTTGGAAGTCTGATCTAACACTGGGGTCTGGCGATTTCTCCAAGTATGTTGGAAGAAAGGATCTTGGTTTGTCGGTCGGGGTCATGGGTGCTGATATTTTTGTGTCCCTCATCCTCTGAATGGTCCTAATCCAGTCCATTTTTTTCATGGATTCTTTAACCTTGAGGGGATTCTGGATCCATACTTCTAGTCTACTGTCCGATTGTGCCAGTATGCCAAAGCATTTTTCCCTTAGCTTATTTAGAAAGGTATTCACCGACCCCTATAGTAAGACCGCCACATCTTCATACAAAGATGGCGAGAGTGGTTCAATGATCAGCCTGTATAGGGATATCCACTTCCACTCTAACCAAGCTCTGAGTGAAGTGAGACCCATTTCATAATGTACAGGAGCTACGGGAACACAGTTAGGGAGACCCAGTATTCGCCTACATAGCTTTGCTTCAATCCTGTCCCAGTCTATGTCAAATGATTGCATGTTGGTATCCAAGCCATAGAGAAGGGATGGAACTATTTTACCAATGAAAAATCGTACGACCTGAACTATTGAGAATTTATAGAACCTGGTGTGTATTTTTTTAAATTTGCAAGCCCAAATTCAGGATTTTTTTAATCAAGAATCAATGTTAGGTGCCCTTTGGTTGGAAACACTCTAACCTGTGAGCCCAAATAGGTAACCTTGTTCACAATTGGGATAATTTGGTCTTTCCGATGCCAGATGAATGGTTTAGTGACCTTCAAGGGATGTTTAAATATCACAATTTTTGATTTGTCTGGATTTATTTTCAGGTCATTTAGGTTAGCATATTCTTGCAGGGCGTTTAAAAGCCGCTGTAAACCTACTTGTGTATGATCCAATAATACAATGTCATCGGCATATGCCACCCAATTTATCCTAACAGTTCCTATCTTGGGACTCACCAGGGCTGCCTCTAGGAGCCATATTACCAAGTCTGATATAAATTAAACAGAAAAGGGGCCACCAGGCATCCCTGTTGGACTCCTCTCTCTATTTGAATTGGTTTTGAGAGATCTCCCAATTGGCTCATTCTTACTTGAAGATGGGAATCTTTATGCAATTCTGTTAGAATAGCCAGGCAGTCCCTATTGATAGTATCGAATGCTTGGCACAGATCGACCCAAGCACCGAATAGCAGAGTGCCGCCCTTTAAAAATGCACCGCAACTGACACAGCTAAGGGCCAGACCATTAAGTGAGGTTGAGAGGGCTCTTCTGAATCCTATCTGTTGTTTAGGAATTATCCCCTTAATTTTGGCCCATTTTTCCAGATATCTCAACACCAGTGCAGCGAAGATCTTGCCATCCGCGTCCAAGAGTGAGATCGAGTGGTAGTTTGAAGCTGCCAAACGATCCCCCCCTCTTGTAGATCGGGGTGATTATTGATCGTCTCCAGGACTCTGGGATTTGACGTGTCTCAATTATTCTATTGAAGGGGAATTTTAAGACCCTAGCCCAAAGATCAGGATTTGACTTGAGGATCTCATTACTGAGACCATTTGGTCCTGGAGATCTGGAAGAGGAGGAATGTTTTATTTGGGTAGTCACCTCTTCGAGTGTATTATTCAAGGACCTTTCTGTATCGATTATGATTTTAGGAGGCAAAGGAGTCAGTGGGACCATATAGATTGGAAAAGTGATCCACCCAAACTTGCTCCTGGATTACTCCCTCCTGCGCGGTGCTGATAGATCGTTCCATAGATCTGAGGATCGACCAAAAGTTACAGAATTTCTTTGGCACACCGCCGTCAACATTTCTTCCCCTTCTCTTTGGAGTATCAGAGCTTTATGACACCTTGCCCAATTCCTATAGTTACTATTCACCCGTTTAGCTTCCATAGTATACTCATCATTATCTTTGTTATTTTTAGTTGTCTTATTCTTTTCCTCTTTTCTCTTTTTTTCTAATATCTGTACATCAAATATGTGTTTGTTTGTCAGTTCGTGGTATAGAAGACTGGTCCAGTGGATTGAGCTCCCATAGGAAGTCTACAAAATTACTGGGTTGACATAAGTTCGACAGTTCCCTCTCAGTCATCTGGGTTATAGTTTTTCAAAAGTTTTTGGTAACTATGCAACCCCCTTTTTTAACCTCATCAGTCTATTGCCCCCATTATTTAGAACCAGTTCTTGAGTAAAACCAGGCTTCCCAAGTCCCCGATTTTATATTAAGAATAGCCTCCAGGGATTTGGCCACCAGGGGGCGCATGGACAATGACTCCTTCTGTGTAAGCTCTCCCTATACGGTCCATAAAGTGGAGTGAGCCCCCACATTGAGACCCCCCGCCCCCCCCCCGGAGCTACGAACCGGCCCATTGCTGCATAAAGGTCTCCTCCACCAGCAGGAGAAAACCCAACCAAAATCGGGGGCGGATTGACAGAAAAACAGCACTGGCAAAGGTCGCCCCACAGACCCGCGACCTTGCGAAGCCGAAGCGGCAATGAACACACGTGAGCTCCGTGACAACAAGGCTGTGTAATAGTCTCTGCATGTCACAAGGGACACCAGCACGAGTCCTCCTCCACTCACCACCAGAATAACTTGGGGAGGAAAGTGACACCACTGAACGGAGGAGCAGAACCAAAGAGCGAACAGCATCATCCACCCAACGGATCTCTGAGAATCCTCACACGGCACTGCGCCGTAGAGAACAACCATCACAAGACTCCTGAATCCCTTCAGCACACCATCCCGAGGCGAATCCACTGATACCCGCTCCAGCCCTACAGGGTGAGAGACCCCCTCCACCCGGAAACACACCAGGACCACGCTCCGTACCCTGAACACCCTTGGGACAACAAAGCACAAGCAGGAAACACCCGAAGCCCCACGGAAACTAGGAAAACTCGGGAGCGTCTCGCCACCAAGTACAGACCTGTGGCGGAGCGGACAGCAACCACTCAACGACAGCTGCCCGGACACAGAAGTAAGTGAAAGGCTGCATGCTCTCCGGCTCTCATGACGACCGTAGTGGCCTTACTCCAGGTGGAACTTTAACCCTCCCGGAGGAAACCACTGAGCGGATCCCTGCCCCTGAGCCCTGTTCAAAACCTCTAAGGCTACGTATTACTGCTCACGAAGAGTGTGAAAACTAAAACCCCAATTAACGCATTAGACTGTCCCTGCAGGGCACAAGGTTTTCAGCTGGCCCCTCGCACAGGCCGTCCAAACAACCTTCAGTGCATGCACTCTCCTATAAGCAGGCCCCACAGAAAGAATAAGGACCTCATAAAGGAATAAGCACAACCACCAGTGCACCTTGAGGTAGCCTGCACAAACTCCTCACCTAAAATGCAGGCAAAGAAACAACCCTGACTCCTGAGCACCACCCGGAGTCACCCCCCAGGCACCAACCAAAAAGGGAGACTCCCATAGTCAACCCTGAACTCCCTCCATTGCAAGCCTACATACCCACCTCTCCCCAACCGGACGGCACAATCCGTGAATAACACTGCGCTCGCTTGATCCCGGTGAATCCAAGGCGAACACAGAGAAGGTGAAAACCTTACAGTGTGATACTGGAATCACTCTCAAGAGATTCTGCAACCGGCCCAGCAGATCCAAGACACCGTGCCCGCACACCCCATTGGGCCAGAAGCACCAAATAACCCACTAAAAACGAGAAATACGGGGAAGCAGAGGACCGCCTTTGCAATAAAACAAAACGTACACAGAATTTGGTGCACATGAACATAAGAGAAAATCTTGCACCCTTCAAATTTGTGCCAGAGCAACCACAAAATGCCCCCATCTACCCCACAAATATGGCAACCACAGGACTAGAGGCAGCATCCACCAAAGCCAACGTGGCCGACCTACTAGCAGAAATGAAGAGCATGAAAGCAGACATCACTGGAAAAATAGAAAAAATAACCCACAGAATAGATAAAATGGAGGAGAGGATAGAGGAAGTAGAGCATAATCAGACCTCCCTGTCGGCACTCGAAACACAGATGGATGTCAGAATCGCAGAAATAGAAACAAGAGAAGAAGAATCTCGGATGAAGCTTGATGATCTCAAAAACCGAGAACGACGCAACAACATGCGCGTCTTTGGAGTTCCTGAAAAGGAAGGGGAAATGACTCAGACCTTAAAAAAACACTGCACTCGGTGATAAAAAATACTTTTCGGAGATGACTCTCTAGACGAACCGAAGCTCAACTGCATCCACCGTGCAGGCAGAACAGCAGGCGGCCCAAGATCGATTCTCGCCAGATTCCACAACTATGCGGACAAAGCCTGAGTCCTCCATATGGTCAGAAGAGGTACCCACATCCCCCTCGAAGGAGCGAACATAACCATCTACCAGGACCTCTCTGCTCTTACCCTAGCAATGAGAAGGAAACGCCTCCCGCTCACCAAATTTCTAAAAGACAAAGCAGTGAGATATCGTTGGGGAATACCCCTTTGTGCTAACATTCGAATGGGAAGGCTCCCCGATACAACTCAAAACTGAAATAGACATCACAGGGTGCATAGCGGAAATAGTTGGAGGACAGGAGGAAGGATCAGCGCCCGACGACGGAAGAAATAGAGAGTGTGGGTGGAAGGACCAAGACGGAAAAAGATCCCTGGCTTTCGAAAATTCAGACGAATGAACAGGCCCTCCTACACAGAACAATGAAAACCACAGCTCACAACAAAGTAAAAGGTGTGTTGATTCACAAAGCGTAAACATCACCTTGCTTCAAGCGAAGAGCTCCAGTCCCGAGGTTAGACATGAGAGATTACAAGACAGGGTTCACATACCTGAGAAAAAGTAAGAATCTTGAATACAAACATTATGCACCTAAGAGACACAGGCGATAGGAGAAACGAAGAGATCACACAATTGGCAGAAGTGCACGCCACTGCCAGGGCAATGAGGGAAGGGGGGAAACCAAAGAGGGCTCACTACAAATAGATGTGTACAGCTCATGGACCAAACGGGGTTAGATCTTCACTGGTGGTCCGACGCTGATAAGAACAAGATGACTCAGAAATATCGGACGCCACAAAAGCTTGAAGGGGGAAGGGGTAAAGCAAAAATGTTCAAGATAGGCAAACAGAACGGACTAAACAAACACAGGTCGTTAACATTGAAAGATGACACACGGGACTCAGAAAGTAGTTGCATGGAAAACAGCCATGACGAAGGCAAGTGTCACAGTAACTGACAGGCTTGGATCCATCAGAATTGGCACTCACAACGTCAAGTCAAAAAGGTCAAAAGGTCATTAGTCTCCAGAGAATTTAAAATGGCCAATCTCGATATACTTTTTGTACAAGAAACAAGATATATACGAGGGGAAGAGCGAAGAATTTTATACACCAAATTCGGCCTCGAATATTGGGGCTCTGGCCCACTACGGAAAGCCGGCTTGGGTATCCATATCAGAAAGGGACTCAAACTCGAAGCCCGGGAAACCTGGTCGGATGTGGGAGGTAGAGCAATTGTAGTGGTGGGCATGCTACACAACACTATACTAACACTCACCTCCATCACCACACCCAACACTGGACAGTCCCGCTTCCTGCAGCACATGATCCCCAAAGTTATGCTCGAGGCAGAAGGAGAAGTGATCCTCGGAGGAGACTTTAACATGTGGGCTAACCCCACACTTGACAGGCAAGCCGGCAACCCACTAGCGAGTGAACCCCAAGACGCCGGCCGCGCCTCGCACATCCCCATCAGCCGCGGTTTACATTCTACTCGACGCCACATACCAAGGATCGACTACATATATCCCACCCCCGGCCTCAAAAACGCAATGTCCACATCGATGATAGCCCCGATCACATGGTCAGACCACGACATGGTCACGGTCTCCCTTAACCTATTAGCGCTTGCTCACAGGAACTCAAAATGGCGCTGCAACTAAACACTATGGAAAGACCCGGTATTCCGCGAACAATTAGCGAAAGAAATTGGTGAATATTTCGATAAAAATAACACAGAGGAAGTGTCCAAAAACACGGTATGGGAGGCGGGCAAGGCTAAGTGGAGGGGCATACTAATGAGGGAGGGGGGGCAGCCAAGAAAAGAGAGAGAACACTGATAGAAAACAAACTCAGAGACGAGATTTCACAATTAGACACCCGAACACAATCCAACAATGCTGAGAGAGGGAAGAGAATAGCAGAAGCGGCCCAAAAAGTGAAGAACTGCACCGGCTCGAACTGGAACAAGTTTTGCGTAGACTTCAATTCCTAAAACAAAAACACTATGAGAAAGGAGATAAAGCTGACGCGTTACTGGCAACCAGATTGAGAGGGCAACGAGCAGAAAGATGGGTGGCATCCATAGAAAAGGCAAATAACCCCCACGCAACAGACCCCACTAATGTCTCTGAGACCTTCGCTGACTTCTATGAAAAACTATACACCTCCGAAACCACACAAGAAGACTGGGAATTAGACAAATATATGGATGAGGTTACCATGCCGAAACTCGCCCAAGACATAGCGGACACACTCGAATCCCCCATCACTCCTGACGAAATAGAAAACACAATCAAAAGGCTTCCGACAGGGAAGGCCCCAGGAGACAACGGCTATACAGCAGGGTTTTACAAAACCTTCCTGGACTCCCTCCTCCCATTTATGGTCGAACTCTTTAACCAGAATCTCCAGATTGGAACAGCTCCCAAATCCTTCTCTGATGCGCTAATTTCGGTAATACCCAAGGAAGTCAAAGATCCCAAGCAGTGTCCATCTTACCGCCCCATCTCTCTCCTCAACATCAACAGCAAAATATACACCCGAGTGCTCACCGCCAGACTCGAAACACACATGCCCTCCATAATCCATCCCGACCAGGTTGGGTTCATCATCGGAAGACAAAGCGCTGACTCCACCCATAAAACCCTCCACTTAATAAACAAAGCTAAAACAATGTCAAATGCCCCCTCGCTACTATCGATCGACACAGAGAAAGCTTTCAACAGAGTCGAATGGTGCTTCCTGGAGGCAATACTGAAAAAGATAGGCCTCGGCCCCACTCTCCGGAGAGGAATAAAGGCAGGTTACACCTCGCCCCGTGCATCCGTTATGGCAAACTCACAATACTCACACTAGTTCTCCTCGGGAAAGGGCACGAGACAAGGGTGCCCCCTCTCTGCAATATTATTCACCTTATCCCTGGAACCCCTTGCCCAAACGCTCAGACCCGACAAACAAGTTTAGGGGTTGCATGTCCATGGAAGGGAACACAAACTGGCCCTATGCGCCAACGGCATCCTACTGCATTTCCAAAACCCCATGACATCCGTATCCCAAGCCATACAACTCATCGAGAAATATGGCGCACTATCAGGCTTCAAAATTAACCGGTCCAAATCCATCCTCTTCCCACTACAAGAACCCACCACACAACATCTCTCGGACTTTTCCCAGCTTGGCCTCACTATTGGAGGCCCAACACTCCGATACCTAGGCATCAATCTAACGAGGAACGTCAGACAGATTTCCCACAACTCCTTGCCGCGTTTCATGCAGACCTTATAAAATGGTGCCCCCTCAAGATCTCATGGATGGGGCGGCTCAACGCTATCAAGATGGTTAGCCTCCCTCGCTTCTTATACCCCTTTCAAGTCCTCCCCGTAAGGATCCCAGAGAACTTCTTCAGAGAAATGAAAAAGGCGACCCTATGATTCTTATGGGGCGGGAAAAAAACAAGAATAGCCTATGAAACCCTCATACTCCCCAAAGATAAAGGCGGCGTTGGCCTCCCCAACATCAAGCTGTACTATCAAGAAGTCCAGCTAAGGGTACTTATCCCCCACCTAAGAGACATACAAGACTTGCAATGGGTCCAACTGGACAACAATAACCTGACCCCGGTCACACTTTCAGAATGGATATGGGTCCCCAGACCAAAGCTCACATGAAAACTTTGCAAGCACCTCATCCTGGGAACGATATGGGAAATATGTAAAGAGGAGAAAGAAATGGTAGGGGTAACAACATGGCCTTCCGCCCTGCGCCACCTATAGGCTCCGGGAATTAGAGAGGAAATCCCAGAACACCCCAGATACCAACTCTGGTTCGAGGCGGGACTAGAAAGAGTTGGACATTTGTGGAGAAATGGAAAGTTCATAGCAATCGCAGACCTAGAGGAAGCCCTTCAGCTGAACCTCATCCCAGTCTTCCTCTACTCATGTCTTAAAGGTGTGCTATCAAAACAAGAATGGCACACAAAGTTATGCAGGGAACACACACCCTTCGAAAAAATCGACTCTGCCACTGCAACAAAAGGACTGATCACTTACATGTATCGAGCCTGCTCGACAAAGGCCCAAACCTAGCCACAAAACTCAAAAGTAGATGGGAGAAGGACTTCAAAATAGAATTCGACCAACACAAGTGGGACACAATATGCGAAACACGATTCAAAATATCAATTGCCACACAATATAAACTGCATGCCATCAAATTACTGCATAGTTGGCAATATGACCCGCACAGACTATCCAGAATGTTCCAAACCAACAGCCCAGCGTGCTGGTGGGAAATGCGGGAAAAATGCCAATTACTGGCACATGTGGTGGGACTGCCCCAAAGTACGCATCTTTTGGGAAGAGGTACTAGGCTGGATCAAACAGATAGACTGGATTGACACGAAAGCAACACCTCTCCTGAGTCGGTTTGGTCTAGAGGACGACAAAGACGGAGTTGTCAGAACAAAAGGAATAGCATCCCCACTGCTACTAGCAGCAGGGGCATACATAGCGACTAAATGGAAATCCCCACACCTACCCGCAAAAAAGGAATGGATTGGAGTGGCCACAAATATATATACGATGGAGAAAATTACTGCGGCCCTCCATGACAGAGAGGCTAGACATGAAGAACTATGATGTGACTTCGCAGCCATACACGTCCCTAATCCAGGAGGAAATAGCTCCAATAACGGAGGAGCGCAACTCTAGCAAAAACCTGACCTCAACCCAGAAGCCACACACCAGACCAGCTGAACAAGAGCCTGTCGCAAGTACAACAATGAATATGCAAACAATATCACTGTGTCCCTATAAGATGTGCAAATATATCTCTATCAACGAACCACCCGAATAACATGCCTGTCTTGGAGGGAGGGGGGAGGGAAAGAGGGTTGTTAACTTAATTGCAATGGTACTGTATTTGATCACACAGACATGTTTGTTTATGTTCACAAGCTTTCATTGCTGTAACACGACAAAGATACCATGAAACACGTAAATGTTGTACCTTTTCATATGTTCTTGAAATTCAATAAAACTCCAATAAAAAAACAAAAATAGCCGCCAGGATGCCATGGTCACTTGGATCTCCATTATTTACGGAGAAATGGGCACACAGGCACACCTTTCAAAGAGACTCTTTGACAGAAAGATATAATCAGTTGTTGAGAAGCTTGTTTCCCTTGTCCAGGTGGGAGCCGATGGAATGTCCCCAGTTATATTCCCATTAAGCATTGACAGATCCCATCCCCACAAAATGTTACACCACACGCCACCTTTGGAAGTAATAGGTTTGAATCTCTCCAAACTTGGAGAGATATCATTTATACATTGGGAGTTTAAATCGCCCATGATAAAAAAATGTATAGTTTGGGAATTCAGAGGTACATCGAACAAGCAGATCTGAGAGTTTCTTGAGAACATCCAATAAAGGATATTTCAGGGGTTCCAGTAAATATTTATTACTATCCAATTTGGATTGTCGCCTCCCACACCAAATTCAACTCTAATAGCCAATATGCCGGGGACCACATCTGAAAGCAGCAATGGGTGTGGAAACAAATCATTTCTGCAGGCTATACTTTGGCTCCCTGCTGGATGACCCATCCCTTCCCCTACTGCTAATTAGTGAAATGTGGAGAAACTATCTGGTCCAAAGGGGGTCTTTAGCCAGGTTTCCTGAAATGACACCACGTCAAACTTCACAAAAATATAACTTCTCTTAATTTCATCACAAAATGATTTATGCCCCCTTGTATTCCGAGATACTACTTTTATCGTATCTGACTTAAGTGGCTGCTCCGGGAATCCTAATTTGAAGAAGATTTGTGAAACTATTTCTGGGACCATGGCCCATACATTTGGTGAAGGAGTAAGGGCTTTCACATTGTTTGACATATTTTGTGGTACAACCTGATTAGGTGCGTACAATGACCCTGCTTTTGGTACAACTGGTAAGTCACCAGATACTATGTAACCCCTCTTGACCCATTTCCGAGTCAGTTTTCAGGATCAGTTCGACCCGCAGTCTTGATTTCAAATCTATCTCCATGGTATCAGTAGCTGGGGTGAATGGAAACCTAACACAATCTGATGTAAAATATTGGAGTTCAGGAATTCCTTTCATTAACGAAAGAATCTTACTGCGGTTCAACTGAGCTCTTCTTTTATTGTCCAGGTCTTTCCTAGAAATAAACACCTTTAGGCCCCTTTCCGATGTTTTATTCTGGTATATATTCTGTTTTCTTCTGTCCACGTCACCCTGATCACTTACGGATTGTATTGGTGAACCCTGAATTCCAGAAGATGAATACATTTCCATAATATCTATCTCTATATTTTTGGACTTTTGTCCACATCGTAGAGCACTGGCCAAGCAGAGAATGATCATTAGGGGCGAGGGGATGTGTCCTTAGTTGTAGGCTGCTCCTTTTCTGGCTTGCGTGTGATTTTGGTTCCTGCTGGCAGCTTGTAGGTACTTCCCCTGTCGTCACCTTGGTGTCCGCCTGTTGTTTGCCCATTAAAAAAATAGGGGCAATCTTTAGTGGTTGTTGGTTTGTTTCCATTTGGCTTCCTATTGTAGCTTTGAGGATTTCTATTCCAGAGGCCAGCTTGGCTATCTTTTTGATCTTATCTTGCTTAGATTTCTTAATCCTTCCCGGATCAGATAAAGGTTTTGCCCCCTTTTTTTCATTCTCTTGGGCCACCCCTTTTTAAATTCTGAATGAATTGATTGGTGTCCACACTCTGTTTTTTTCTTCTTCTGTTTTTGTGGGTTAATTGACCTCGCTTCCACAGGGATGCTAGATGGTACGGCCTTCTGATCCTGGGCACGTTTCTTTTTCCTCTTCTTAGTTTTCCCATTTGATTTTTTTATGCTTATCCGTTTTCCCTTGCTGGCTGTTTTGGCCTGTCTCCATCAACCCCCACATAAAGGGAGTGTCATGATGCCTGCCCCCGGAAGACCAGACCAGGCCCAGCAGCCCCGGAAGCAGGCATCATGCCACTTGGAGCATGCCCAAAAGCCCCAGTTAGGGGCTGTTTGGGTACAGTCCTGGCGCCTTTGGCGCCAGGCTCATAAAGATAAAGTCAGTCCTGGCGCCATGGGCGCCAGGCTCATTATTGATAACTTACCTGAAGCAGACCATGCTGCATACTCACCTGAGGCAGACCATGCTGCATGAAGACTCAAGCCAAATGAGGCTTAGGAGGGACTATTTTACTGAAGGGACTATTTGTTACTTGGGTGGGGCTGTGGAAGAATACTTACCTGGATCTTCTTCCAAGGCTATTTAAACCACGCCCGCACAGCCACACGTGCTTCGCGTTATTCTGCTTGCTGTAGCGTAACGCTCACCGTGTTTTCAGCAGCTCCAGTCTTCAGCCACGCCCGCTTCAGTCCTGGTACTCCTGAAACAAGAAGACAAAAAGGATAAAGGTTAGAACATGAGTTTTAACTTTAATCCTTACCTGAATCCTGATCCATTTCGCCACGGAACTGAAAGACAGAAGTCTTTGAAGCATCGCTTCGCATTCCTACGGCGCCGCGCTGAACTCACCTGCTTGGTGGTACTTCAGCATTCCATCACGCTCTCTCCATCTCGCGGCCGCCCTCCGACACCTAAGGAGACAAAGACAGCAAGGTGAGCAAGGGGACTCTCAAGGCCATACAAGCTACCCCCAAGGACTTACCTGATTTACCACGGGAGGTACTCACCTCATTTCTGGTCGGCGCAGTCAACTCTGTTTCATCCCCGTACCCCGGCCCCTAAGGGGAAAAACACAATAGACTTACCTGAATCTTACCGAGTGCCATTTGGAAATCTTCGAGTGGATTAATCGGCAACCTGCAAGGAATCGGACAGAGTGAAGAGTAGACATTTGAACTCTTATGAACAATTGGACTTTAGAGTCAATACTGGAACTCGCCAATTCCTCTACGCCAGTGAAGTAACTGGTCATCAACGTGCCCCTGCGGTCGACGCAGGATGGAGAGCTCATCCTTCCAAACCATCAGGTGAGACTAAGGAGGGGACATCAAGAGTGATCGGTGGGAAGACAACGGGAGTGGGGAAGGTGGGTTGACACTCAATTCCACGGGTGGTTAATTCCTCTTCTCCTTTGCAGAAGAATATTCTTGCGAGCCAGACAAACTAGGCTGAGCGGGCCAGTCCAGTCAGTCATCTCGGCGCTACACGTCACGCTGGTAGAAATAACAGCGGCCCAGTTCCGGTCGACGCCCCCGTGGAAACAGCGAGCCAATGTCCTCTTAGTCAGCAATTTGAGCCAGACGGATGAATTCTTCCAATGTAGATGCTGATAGAGAGAGTGTCCTCCACAAAGTAATTCAGGGAGCTGGTCAACAGAGATTGTAAACAATGGGGACATTTTCTCGGTTGCAGCCCGTTCACACCTTCTCCCAGATATGAATTCAGAATCATCAGTTCCTCTTTTGTTCCATCGATTATTGGATTAAGGAGTCCATCTTTTCAGATTGAATTTTGGATGTGGAGTGTAGCTCTGCCAGAATTTCACCCAGTGAATCATTGACTGCATACTTTAAAGCAACCGTTGATGATTTGTTGATCTCCAAATCCTTTGTGATTTCAAGGAGTATGCTCGAGTGTTGGTGGACCTCTAATTTCAAATTTTCAATTTTCAAATTTCCAAAAACTTTTACCAGGGAACTCAACCCAACATTTTGTGCTGTTAAAGTTGGTGTTGCAATCTCTTGTACCCGACAATCTTATTTCTCTTCATATAGAGTTGACCCTATGCTCCATAGCCACTTTAGAGACCTCGAACAGGGCCAAGATTGCGTTCAGCTCAAAAGAGGAATCCAGTGGCAAGAAGGAATCTAAGGTCGCCCCTCCCCCACCTGTCATCTGGGTGTTAACTCCATAGGTCATGAGGGTCAGCCGTCCTGAGACTCTGATAGTCTTCTGTAACTTGCCCTGGTGAGGTTTCCTTCTCCTGCAAAGCCTCTCCCGTGGGGAAAAAAAGTCTGATATTGTATTTTTCATTGAATTCGTCGTAAGTGTATATTCTAGGTTTGGTGCTAAAGTATCTCTTACCATCTGATGTGATGGTGTCGATTCTGTTGTCGCTCTTGTTTTTTCATTGCATCGACCCCTCAGTTCCTGAGCCATTGGGCAATTGGTTATCCCTGGGAAATATGCTTTTCGGTGGGTAAAACCTCCCACCACCCTTCTAATATGGCTTGAATATTGTTCTTTCAACCGTGATATAATTTCTGTCCCATCCGGCCGGTTCGTCTAATCCAGTCACTCTTAAATCTTCACCCATGACAGTGCTCCTTAAATTGTACGAGCGTGCCATGGTAAAGTACTCCACAAGTAGTCCAGGTATAATCTTTTCTGCTCGTAACCAATTGCAGACTCTTTTTACCTCAGAAATGTCAAGCTTCACACTTTCCTGTTGACCAGGTTAAAAATTCCCACTCTAGGTACAGTCAGGGTTTTTGCACTAGCACCTATCGTATTCCACTTCATAAAGGGCTCTTGAAAAAAAGAAGTAACCCTCAACCCGGGTCAGAGCCCTAGGCCCACAGTCCCCGCCTAGTTTGAGTTTGCACACGTTTTACTCAAGTCCAATCTTTCCACTGGCACTAACAGGTCTTACCCCAGCATGGGTCAAAGGACCTAGGCCCACAGCCCCCGCCTGGTTTAAAGTTATGTGCACGTTGCTCTAATGTGATATTTGCGCAGATACTGGTAGATTTAGCCCCAGAGCGGGTCAAAAGGTCGACAGCCCACAGTCCCCGCCTGGGTCGGGAATATCCAGCCGATTGCTTGTGTCAACACTGTTTTGACTTCTCTCCTGGAACACAATCAGGCAATCAATGTGTTCCAAAAATAGTCCTGTTATTATACTTCAATTTACAAGTATGTAATTCGCCCAGCGTTTCAGCCGAGTGTCAACCAGTTATAGCTTGCAGATATTGACGGCTTTTATGAATAGAAACTCGTTCACTTTGCCACACCAAAATCAGTTTCCTTCCAAACACAGTTACGTGAAATTGAGTCCGGGCGCTTATTTGCCTTGAGCAGCAGTGTTGTCGGGGGTCCACTGACTGCACCGACTGCAGACACTCTCTGCTGCCACACTCCGCGGCCAGCTCTGCGGTGCAAGCAGGTTTTTGATGGATCGTGCATGGCAGGCTCCTCCTCCTGAAACAGTTACATAAACTGAAAGACTCACTGAAAGTCTTGTTGCTGCACTGATGGCTCTGACTAGAGACGCACTCTGCTGCCACACTCCGCAGCCCGCTCCATGGTGCAAGCAGGTTTTTGATGGATCGCGCACAGCAGGCTCCTCCTCCCGAAACAGTTACATAAACTGAAAGACTCGCTGAAAGTCTCGCAGCTGCAATAGCTCCGACTTACGACACACTCTGCTGCCACACTCCGCGAGTCTAGATGCATTATTGAGGATAGTCACTATATGGAACTTATATAAATTTTGAGAGCAGCCACTGCATATGAGAGTGTAGCCAATGTATTACATGTATTGCACTTAGAATATAGCCAATGCACAGAATCTAGGTGCAGTGAGAATAGAGCCGATGTATTGAATCTAGGTTAATATTTTAGAGTGTAGCATGGACATTGAAACTAGGTGATAGGTGATTATCGGAGTGTAGCCTATGCACTGAATTTAGGTGAATCTCAGAGTGCAGCCAATGTATTAAATTATGTGCATTTAGAGTGAGCCAGTGTATGCAATCTAGATGAATACAAGCGTGCATCCAATATATTGAATCTAGATTAATATCAGAGTCTAGCCAATGTATTGAATCCAGGGGAATATTTTTAGATTATAGTCAATATATTGAACCTGGGCGATTATCAGAGTGTAGCCAATGTATTAAAACCAAGTGCATTTAGAGTGTAACCAATGTATTGAATCTAGGTGAATATTTAGGCACTGTTAGAGTCCAGCCATTGTGTAGTGTTTAGGTGAATACCATAGTGTAGGCTCTGTATGGCTAACTTGAGCCACATCCACAAAACCAAGAAACTAGCAAAGACACTTAGGTACGTATCACAAGCCATGCTTATGGAAGATTGCCTAATGCACAGCCACCCACCCACACGCGTCTACTATCATACACTACTCATCACCCCTGCCATAACAATGCTGCTATCCCCATGACAAAAATGTGGTCTAGATGCACACATAATGACTCTCCTGAATACCTCCCAACACCCATCCATATGCCAGCTTCATATGGGTAGCTAGCTGAGACTGGCAATCCCAACCTACCTGGTAATGGCTAAAATGCACACACTCTTTCTAATAACTCCTCTGACGATTTTCCCATACCTGGACTTTGGTCCCCCGAGGACGTTCAACCAACAGCGCATTGAGAACAAACCAATGGTGAAAGGCGCTATACAAATGACAATGACAATACAATTTATGGTCGATCTTTACCCCTCCTGTGTGGCAGTTTACTGTTATCTTGGTTAGCCTTCTTCACAGATGTTTTCCCCAATGGTATGGTCAACCAATTTCCAATCAATGATTCTGCTGTTTCAGCTTCAACCTCCTTTAATGGATACTCTCGTCCAGGTAGATGCTACATGCCCCTACCCCCAATGCTCATTGATTGTAATGATGCATCTTCCTTTAGGTCTTAGACGGTTTGGCTGTTTCTTGGTCTGTCCCTTCACAGATTGACTTTCAATTAGAAGAGGTCCTGAATATGTTTTCTGAAATGGCTTGGTTTACGTCTACTAATCAGTTCCACTCATTCCTCAGAGTGATTTATTGAAAAATAGACAAGAGGAAAGGTTAGCCAGCTTAGAAATCACTAGAAACATCTTATGACTCTTGTATATTTCCCTAGTCTCAATGAAAAGCCAAGGACATAATTTGAATATTAGTCCTTGACCAACAGGTTGTGCTGTTGAGTTGTTTGCAGTTGTGTTCCTCTACATGTGTTTGTGCTTGATCTACTCTAATTTACCTTTGTGTGGAAGCTGCTTTCTTAAAAAGTTCTTCATGTCATCTGATTTGATGTTCTATTGCAGCGACTGTTCTTTTCTCATTAGGTCCCTTACATTTTATTTACGTTGTCTGGAAAGCAACAATAAAGCAAGCAAATTACATCAAAATACTTCTTGAGCAATACTTTACTTAAAAAGGTTCCAAGACAGAAACAATGAAACATTCTCTGTTATAAACGGACGACGGGTCATGCAAAAGGGGAACATCCCTGTCGCACATAAGTGGTATACCAATCACTTTAACTCCTTCAAAACAGAAAAACACTCGCAAAAATAAAAAGGAATCAAAATTCTCCCGCATGGGGTCTGGCATGGATTCACATGCTCATGAATATTTCCCATTGTCAGGCTGGGAATCCTCTGTAAAAGAAGAAAACAGTTTCACTTTCACTTTAAAACGGGATCCGTTGTCAGTGAAATTTTGCGCCCCTCAACGGCAATGATTTGTTGAAGTTTCTGGAAGGCTGTCTTGGGCCTACTTCACGCCCTCTGACCATGACGGAGGAGAAAAAGGAGGGAAGGACACTCTTCAGGCCCTGCATGAAATGCGGGCTACAAAACGTCTCCGTACAGGACAAACATCTACAATGTCTTTACTGGCTAAACCCGGACCACAAGGAGGTAGAGTGCAAGATATGTCTGGGCTTCTCGAAGAAGACAACGAAAGATGGGCATAGCAGGCTGGCGGCATGACTCAATTGGAACAAGGCCCCTACCTTGTGCTCCGAGTAGAGTCATGACTCGCTGAGGACCTGCCGGTCCGAAGAGCGGACTACCTCTGGGAAGAGATTTAAGTCCTTTGAGGTAGCCCCATCCATGGGGGTCCAAGATAAGGTCAAGAACTGCAAATCAGATTCCATCGGGTCCGCCGCTGATGCAGGTCCCAGGATGGATAGGCCGAGATCAATATTGCCTTCATCCTCTGTAGCCAGCCTGCCATCAAGCTCCTTCTAAAAGAGGAAGTCGTCCACCCCGGCCAAGTTACGGGAGAAATCGGATAAGCCTAGGCCAGAAGAAGAGAAGAAGGCCGCACAGCACAACCAGCGCAGCCAAAGTCCTCGTCGGCCACTCCGACGACACCTAGTGTGACGACCACAGCAGCGGGAGGTGCCGACCCTGCAGCCCAAAGGGTTTCCCTACCTCCAAGGCGCGACACGGCCGCTGAGGCAGCAGCAAAGGCTGCAGGCACCCCTGAACGGGGGGAGCACTGGTCCAAATCCCTCGGAGAGGAAAAAGGGGGGGCGAGGAGGCCCCAAAACAGCCCTCCAGGGTTGATATTCAACCGATGGATAGCTCATCCACAGACGATGACGACCAAGAGTCCGTCCATGTGGTCCACGAGGAGGACGACGGCCGCGCAGGGCCTAGCGATCCATTGTTCCCTTCGCAACCACGGGACATATCTATGGGCATCCTGTCAACTCTCCACACCCTGGTGATGGAGATCCAGCACAGTTGCCCCCATCACCGGCACTGGTGGTGTCGCAGGCCCCTGACCAGCCTCTGTGTATAAAGAGAAAGTATCATCCGACACCTCCACATCGGCCTCTTCCACCACGCCAGGCTCTGACTCCACCAGTGAACCCGAACACGGACACTGGTACGGGCACGGACACGACAGCCAAGGGACCCGACGAAGATGAGGACTTTGTCATGGCAGACGATGACGCCCCTCCTTGAGTCTCTACACCAGACGAGATGGGATCATTCCACTCAATGATTTCCAGGGCCTCTGAGCTGTTCCAGCTGGTGCTCGAGGAAACCAGGAAAGGGGGCATCTATTATCAGCAATGAGAGTCCAAGAGGAAGATGATCATAGCAGTGCCCTTCCTAGATGACATTTGGGAGGAAGACCTAGCCCTCATGAAGAACCCATACATATAGGGTGCCGGAGTCCACGCCTAAGTGTTTGAGGTTACAACCGTCACCGGACTTGGTAGTGTCGGCTGCAGCAAGGAAGCATTCAGCTAACCTGGCTTCATCATCATCATCAGTTCCCCCGGACAGCGAGGGGAAGAAGATAGGCACAATGGGAAATAGAGTGGTTTACACAGCGGCATCCACGATCCCAGCGGCTAATGCACTGGCCATCTTGGCCCGATTCGACCGGGAGCTTTGGTACAAGCTGGGTCCGATCTTGGAATTACTCCGCAACAACAAGAAGATGGAAGCTCTCGCCCTCTTTCAGGAAGGGGAGGTAGCTTTGGACCATGCCATTACGATGGCAGTGGACCTCACCTACACAGGTTTCCGGCAGATGGGAAACAGAGTCTGCCTTCGTCGGCAGGGAGGGATGAAGGCCACACATTTTCGACAGGACTTTCAGGCGAAGGTGCTGGACATGCCCTTCGGGGAAAATCTGTTCCGGAAAGCGGTTGACAAATCCCTTCAAGCCATAAAGACGGATACGGAGACGCCACGTTCCCTTGGCACTCTTCAACGGCATTGCTCGTCTTTTCGCTCCTCCAGGGGTAAATCGAGCAGATCATCCAAAGGTTTTCCTCATCATACATACAGCCTCCCTGATCCTCCACACAAGAAGCCTACAGAGGTTGCTGCCAGGCCTACGGTAGCAGAGGTCTGCGTCGCCCGCAGGGAAGGGCACTGATGCCCAAATAGGCCTGAACCGGGGGCCCCCACTTGTGCACCACGATGGGAGGCCAGCTGCCGAGGTTAATCAACGAGTGGAAGACGATCACCACGGACAGATGGGTGCTGGACGCTCTTGCCCAGGGTCACACCTTGGAGTTCCAACGCAGGTGCCCCCATATCCCACCGGTTTCCCGTCAGGAGCTCCACATCCCTGAGCTTCTGGAAGAGGTGCAAACCAGGTTAGGGAAAGGGGCGATAGAGCTCGTTCCCTGATGACTCTGGGGCTCCGGAGTCTATTCCGGATACTTTCTGGTAAGAAAGAAGACAGGGGATTGAATGCCCATCCTGGACCTGCGCCATCTGAACAAGTACCTGAAGTCCCAAAAATTCAGGATGGTCACGTTGCAGCACATGCTCAGCCAACTGGAGAAAGCGGACTTCCTGATGTCGTCAGACCTAGAGGACGCGTAGTTCCATGTCCCCATCCACAGGAAACACAGAACTTCTTACGATTCGTGGTGTAAGGCCAGCACTATCAGTTCAAGGCCCTTCCCTTTGGCTTGAAATTGGCCCCAAGGGTGTTTACGAAATGCCTGTCCCCGGTGGCTGCCCATCTGCGTCTGCAGGTCATACATGTATACCCATATCTGGATGATTGGCTGATAAGTGCTCGTTCGCGAGATCTGTGTGACGAGCACACGAAGACCGTCCAACATCTGACTGAGCTGGGATTCTCTGTAAACTATCCGTAGTCCTGCTTGATGCCATCGCAGAACATGCTGTTCCCCGGCGCCATTCTCAACATAGTGGCTTGCCTGGCGTCTCCTTCAGAGGAGAGGCTAGCAGCTATACAAGGGAAGGAGCAACGACTGTCATCAGCGACAATGGCCACGGTGCGGGCCATCAAATCGTTGCTGGGCATGATGTTATCCTGCATCTACCTTGTCTGTCTCTGCTGGTTGCAGATGCAACCCCTACAGGAATTCTTGGATGCATGTTGGATACAGGTGTTTGGGAGTTTTGCAGACAAGATCCTTCTGAACAAGGAGTTCCGGCAGGCGGTAGAGTGGTGGGGGGCACACTCCCACATCGCCCAGGGGGCGGGATTTCAAACCCCTCCATACCAGGAGATGGTCACCATGGACGCCTCGCTGGAAGGTTGTGGGGGGGCCCCCACTGGACGTCTACACGCCAGAGGTCAGTGGCTTCCAGAAGAGAAGGATCTGCACATCAACATCCTGGAGCTACAGCCAGTGTTCTGAGCCCTTAAGTCTTTCCTACCATCTCTGAAGGGAAAAGTAGCGAGGATGTTCACGGAACGCACCACCACCATGTTCTACATCAGCGCTCTCCAAGGAAGCTCAGGGACTTGTGGCACTGGGCCATTGGACAGGGGATGTTCCTCGTCCCTCTCCACCTGGCAGGCGTCAAGAACACCATAGGAGACTACCTCAGTAGGGAGCTGTGATACTGGCACGAGTGGGAACTTCGTCAGGTCAGGTGGGCGGTCTGTTCGTATAATGGGGCAGACCCCCAATCCATCTTTTTGCCACAGCGGTGAACTCCAAATGCCAGAGGTTTGCCAGCATATCCCACCAACTGAGGAACTTGGGAGACGTGTTCTCCTTCATGTGGGAAGGTCTGTTTCTGTACGATTTCCCTCCATTTCCTCTCCTGCTATGTGTCATCAACACACTCATACAGTGTCGATGCAAGATGATACTCATCGCCCCGGCGTTGCTGAGGAAGATTTGGTATCCGGACCTGCTCAGCCTGTCAGCGTCTCCTCCAGTCAAGTTGCTGGTACTTCTGGATCTGCTCACAAGAGCAGGAGGCGCAATCCTTCATCACGGCCCAAGATTGCTGAGCCTGAAGATTGCTGAGCCTGAGGGTATGGCTCCTGCAGTCTTCGAGTTTGCAGGTTGAGTTGCCAGCAGACTGCTGGGAATTCCTTGCCAAAGTCAGGGCTTCATCGACTCTAAAGTGCTAAGGCCATAAATGGAAGTGCTTTGCTACGTGGTGCTGGTCACGGAAGATTACCCCTCTTAAGGTCATGGCTCCACAGATTCTTCTATACTTGCTGTTTTTGGCAAAAGCTGGACTGGCTCATATTCCATCAAGGTACATCTAGCAGCCATCTCACGCTACACCAAATCCCTGGGTAGGTCCTCGCTGTGGCCCCACAGGCTCGTCAAGGAGTTCTTCAAGGGGCTTTTCTGATCTTTCCCACCAGTGAAGGCTCCTGCCCCCGGCATGGGAACTCAACGTGGTACTGACGAGGCTCATGGGGGCATCTTTTGAACCTATGCATTAAGCCCCACTCAAGTTTCTCTCGTGGAAAACGGCTTTCCTTGTGGTCATCACCTCTGCCAGACCTGTGGGTGAGATTCAGGCCCTATCCTGCAAGCAGCCATATCTGACTTTCCACAAATTGAGGGTGGTACTGCATCCACAGTGGTCCTTCATGCCTAAGGTTCAGTCGGAATTCCACCTCAAACAACCTTTTGTGTTGCCTGTTTTCTTCCCAAAGAATTTGTTGCTGGCAGAGGATCTTGCATTCGCCAGACGTTGCTCATGCCTTGAAGTTCTACGTCACACGCATGAAGAATTTTCTGAAGACTTCTCAATTGCTTGTAAACTTTGGTCCTGTGAACCATGAGAAGGCCTTGTCCAAGCCTTCCATTTCAAGGTGGCTCTCCAGCTGCATCATGCACTGTCATTGACTGGCGAACCGGCCTCTGCCAGCCCATCCGAGTCCATTCCACCAGAGAGATCGCTGCGACAACGGCGTTCCTTTCTGGTGTGCCCCTGCTTGACATCTGCAGGGCGGCGACATTGAAGTCCACGAATACCTCCACGAAGTTGTACTGCGTCAACAGGGATTCCAGGAGGAGTCCAGGGTCGGCCAGGCAGTGCTACGCAACCTGTTCGCTTGAGGTGAGTCTGTTATAATTGCTTCTGTTGGGCCTTGCCACCTCCTGTGGTTGTGTAATGTCGTACTGCTGTGTATTCGTTATTCATGAGCATGTGAATCCATGCTAGACCCCATGCTGGAGGTTTAAGTTACTTGTAACTATTGTTCTCCAGCATGTGTCTGGCATGGATTCACATGAGAACCCTACCTCCAGCCCCTCTTCAGCTCTTCTTGATCATACTGCCACTTTACGTACTTACCAAATCTGAAGATGGCTGCCAGAGGTGGGGCTTAGGTAGAGCACTGTCATTGGATGGAGAACATATGACCCAGAGGACAGTGATTGGTTTAGAGGAGAAATGCAGTTTTAAAGTGAAAGTGAAACCATTTTTTCTTTTAGTGAATCCATGTCAGACCATTGCTGGAGAACAATAGTTTCAGGTAAGTAACTTAAACCATACTCTAAAATTATAGGTAACAATGGAAACCGAGGATCCTGCTGCCTGCTTCCACTTGCACGGCCCCCGGATGTGTTGGATTAATAGAATCAGAAGTGCAAAGCAGCAGGAAGGCGCTCTGATATCACTGCCTGATCTCAAGAGGAGCTTTAAGGTAAAAATGCATTTTTTAAAAAATGTTTATGAATTACTACGTGCAAAGAAGTAGGGATTACAAAAACATGTTTCGGAGGTAAAATATATTTTACTTGCCTAAATAACCCCACTGGGATTTGGAAATATATTTTTAATTGCTGAAAAATAATTTTACTCCACATTTCAAATCATAGGGAGTAAAATACCATTTCGAAATCGTATCTGGACCCCAGCTGTTACACCCTAAGGTAGTCTCAATGGGGCATGCATTTGTGCATCTGTGTTTGTGCATCTGTGTTTTTGATCGAAGCATGTTTCCCAGGCCAGACGTTATTCTTGGCATTATCTAAAATAGAAATGAAGTGAAGTGCATATTAGTGATGTGGCTTAGATGAAGTGATGTGCAACAAGAAATAGAGCACATTGGTCAAACATCTGGATGCCATCCCAAATATAATTTGAGACTAGAAACAAACTTGGACGTGTGGGAGGTTTTTGGACGTTTCTGCGATCTGGGCAATACATTCCAAATTTATTTATACACGCCCATTGTCCTTCTGCAACCCCTGAGTGGTTCAAGCTGTTAATTTGACATTGATTCATATTTAACAAATGTATTTAGCAATTAGGAAGAAAAAATCAGAGGTTGAGTTCATTACTCTGCTCTCCTAACAACAAGTCATAATTATGCATTCTGACACCAAATAACGTGAGTTCATAAAGGCCGTGGGCCTTTCACAGCACGTGATGTCATTAAGACCCGGTGAGAAAGGGCACATTTCATTAAATTACTAATGTGGACTAATTCATTTAACAATGAATTACATAAATAATCGGTAATCGCTCGTAACATTCTCAGATTGATACAAAAGTATAAAATTGTTAGTGCAGCTGAGAGGGAAGAGGCCAGCGTTTAGGTTCTTACCCTATTAAAATGTACCTTATCCTATTATTTTGATAATTCAATTTTAATTGTTAAATGCCAAGGGCTGTTATCATTTCACCGTAGTGTTTGTTTTTTTGATGGTTAACTATAAAGAACAGACACAAAATAAAGTAAGCATTCAGCATTAAAATGTAGGACTAAGTTGTCCTCTGACATAAGGTTTTTTCAGTATTACCGATTCATACTGTTGTGTCCTGACTTGCGATAACGCAGGCCAGGCAGACCAATGCTGGGGGGCACCCAGCGGACATCCATGGACAGGGAGCACCCTGTCACCCGTGAACACACGGGTGCTGCGATGGCCTGGCGGCACTCAGGCTAACACCAGATACGGCGTCCGAGTAGTTGCCCACCAGGGGCTCTGCTAATCACCAGTCAACAGGGACAGTGTTGCCCAGCAGGGGCGCCGTCATGGTGGAGGGCCCTGCAGGGCAGGCCCTCTGCCTGCTACGCAGCATAGCGAGCTGCAAAGAACGACACAGCAGGCAGGAGTCAGTTGGTCCCCAATGATGAGCGGGCGCTTGTTCTTCTTCTTGCTGATAGATTTTTATCCACCAGCGGTGATTTTTGGATACCGAGGCTTGAGCCTCATTACTCCATCTTCTCAGGTTGAGTGTGTAGTCGTGGGTTTGTATTCTTCTTGGTCTGTGTGGTCTTGTCACAGTAGGGCTGGTTTCACAGGGTCTTCGCAGTGATGGGCCGCGGGTAGCGGTCGAAGGGGTTTGCAGTGGTGGCAGTGAGTCTTCTGATCAGAGGGTTCTGATCCAGTTCTTGGCAGAAGTTCTTACTCAGCTTCGCGAATCGCTCATACCTTTTATTGATGTGGTCACATGGTCATTGGCAAGTGACATGAGCACGAGCCCTTCACAAGAGCTCCTTGTGCTTAAAGGGGCACAGCACCACACATACGCAATACAAATGCTCCCATAATTTTTCTGAGGCACAATAATTGGAGGATGAAAGTTGTTAACGTGCAGCGCGAATATATTGTGTCCAGTGCTTTTAATATACGTTGTTTTATTTTGGTAACTCTGAAGGGATTTTTACAGTTTCTAAATTGTCATCCCCACCTAAGTAAAGTATAAAAACACTTTCTGGTGCCACTCGGGTTCAAAAGGGTTTTTGGACCTGCACGTGCCTGCCCTACCTCGCCTATGTTTAATGCTACCTATGCAGGACTACCCGTTAAAACCATCGTAGGTAATGCCTGATTACTTACGGTAATATTCATTACTCCGAGTACTACTCTGCCTCGTCACAGTGCTTATATCCGAGGCCCCGCCTCCCACACAGGAAACTTTTTTTCCCCCTTCTTTTGGATGAATATTATCTCCTACTTACCCACAATCCTCAGTTTTCCAATTCGGATCATGGGACGTCCACACCCCTGGGTGAGTGAGGCTCGTCAGTACTGAGACAAAGAAGATTCATCCCATTACTTGCCTCTGAGGTGTACCCAAACCTAACTCATGTGGAAGGGCCCAATGATACACACCATTATGTCTTACTGATGCATCAACCACCACCAAATCACAAGGCAAAAATAAACCACCCAAAGAGTACAACCCGCAATTTGTAGTGCATCCTGAAGCGTTGGGGTCACCCAATAGACAGCTCTACAAAGCTCATGAAGTGAAACTCCCTGAGCATCCACCCAGGAAGCAGATACACCCTTTGTGGAACATCTCTGAACATACTAAAGACCTATCAACCAAGCTGACTTAGAAGCCGTTGTGAAACAGCCGTAAACCAACAACTGATTGACACAACCAAAGTCAGCCTCCCAGCTCCTGTAGTTACAAATGCCACCAGGAGACCCACCAATCTAAATTCCTCTGTTCAAGAAAGGTACAACAAGACCGATCTTCTCACATTAGTGGCCTGCCAGGCCTCTACCACAGGTGTTTGGGGACCCCGAAAAGCGTGAAGAACCATATCTTTAGACATAGACATTTTTTCACCATTTTGGGAAGTGCAGGGTCACAGCTCCCCACCTGAGTATCTGCCAGAATTGGAAGAAAGGAGGCTTACACAAAAGACCCCTAAGCCCCCCCAACCTAATGTTACATCCATGTCACGTCCCGCATGTGCGGTGACATGAGGCGCAATAAAGATCCCGCTCAGCCGGAAGCCGGCAGTTCGGGAGTGGAAAGGCAACTGGTATGACATGTCTTTCACTGGCGCCACACACCCTGCGGCCTACAATGCCCGGCAATCCCCGGATCCCGATCATACTCCCTGCCAGCAGCCCTGGGCAGGGATATTACACTGGCGATGAGGGAACGAGAAGACACCACGTGCACAGCAGGCAATGCAGTATCTCTCCGCTGTAAAAGCACCTTGCAGTGAATTAATGGACGCACATGCACTTGTGCTACGACACGTGTAACTGGAAACAACAGTCACTTTACCTTGCGCCCCACCGATGGTCTGGGGGAACATCAGGAGGCACAACTCCTCCACAGGCACTCAACACCGCACCACGACAAATACTAGGTGAGGAGGGTTGGGCCCAACCTTTGAGAAAAAAAAAGGGAAAAGAAATAAACCACACACACTGGTAAAATCACAGCAAGTCAACATGGCCACTGGGCTATCGACACCGAGACCAGGCACACCAGTCAGACTGGGAGCATCACTGACACCACCAGCCCCACCATATCAAAACCACAGGGATGCCACAGTAGCATTGGGCCCATTCGATCCATACACAGATCCGTCATCAGTGAGGCCCCGCTGGATGATCTGGATTCAAAAATTCAAAATGGCAATATATTGTAAAGACGTGACGACACCATGAAAACTGAGATCACACCTTCTGCTTAACGTCGATGATGATGTGTTGCCCATCTTCAACTCTTTGGCTGTAGGGGATGGCGTAGACTTGTATCGATTGGCAAAAGATGCACTAACGGCTCACTTCATGCCACAACTAAACCCAGATCACGAAGCATGTAACTAATGTACCATGGTGCAAACAGAAGAGGAGACACTTGATGCCTACCACACAAAACTCCGGCGACTAGCGTTGTCCTGTGAATTCGATGACATCGAAAAAGAAATAAGGTGCCAAAGACTTAATGGAATGGCATCGGAAAAACTGCAAAGGATAGTGTTAAGTGAAAAGGGGATCACCCTGTCGAGACTACTAGAATACGGACGCCAGAGGGAGTTGCCCCATGCAAGAGCTGCACAAATGGGCACCAATTTGCAAAAGCTACAACTGGTGCCCACAAAGGCAATGGTATCGCAGGTCACAAACCGGCAAACTTTAAGGACGAAAATAGTGAGACACACACTACATCACAGTGGCAACCAAGAGTCCCAGGGCCGACTGAGTGCGGATGGTGTGGTGGAGCGCAACACAGAAAAAAGGAATTGCCCGGCAAAAGGGACCACGTGCGGAGCATGTGGCAGAAGAGATCATTACGCACATGTGCGTCGATCATCACGTTATGTTATGTTTATTAGGTTTATATAGCGCTTGCTGAAACCCATCCCCAAGAAAAAGAATCATGCAGACGCATGTTTGGTGGCAAAAGGGGACAACTCCTCGACAGATGAGTCTGGGGACAAGCAGGAAGAAGCTGCAACATTAGTTGAAGCAGGAGGGACAAGACGAAGAGGCAAGATTCACCTTGTCTCAGCGTTGGAACAAGGGGGAAACACATCGAGAAAGAAAAAGAGAAGGCCCAAATGCATAGTAAACATACAAAACTAGGAAACAATGATGACGATCGACATGGGAGCGTCAGTGAACGTGATGCTGACCAAATACTCAGAAGGCTACAGTCCCTGCCAGAAATCGAGCACATAGTGACCATGCTATTCGCCTACAGCAGCAAAACACCACTACCAGTAGTTTGGCGATTTCGAACCACACTGAGCAAAGGAGATAACGAGATTCACTCAAAAATATATGTAGTGAATGCAGGCATTGAATGCCTACTTAGCTGGGAGTCAGCAGAGGAATTAGGACTCGTAAAATTGATCTGCGATATCACTGACTCCACGGACATCACCAACCTGCTCGCCATACACCCTGGTATTTTCCACGGCATAGGATGCCTAAAAGGGAAACTGATCAAATTACATATTGATCCCACAGTCCAACCCCAAGCAGTACGACACAGGAGAACTCTGTTTTACATGCAAGACCTAGTGGCAAAAGGACTGCAGGAACTAGAGATGGCCGGCATCAGTGAACAAGCGTCCGGCCCAACGCCATGGGTATCCCCAATGGTTGTCACGAAGAAACCCAAACAACCAGGAAAAGTGTGAATCTGCATAGACATGCACCTACTCAACATGGCCATAAAAAGAGAATGACTTATCACCCCAACACAGCACTGTTACTAACTTTGTTTGTTGTGCATCCTGGGCCTGAACAGAACTTTTATTTCTTCTCCACTCACTCCACATTAACTGCCTAATCTCAACTGTGTGTTCTCACAGAGGCTTGCAATATCTAGCCTTGTCGCACTTGACCCTTGGGTACTGTGCTCAATTTACTAGCTTCCCACTTCTTATGCCATTCTTGTCCCCCTAAATCTGCTTGATTTCTTAAACTGAATGCCCTCCTTTAATTTCAGCCTACCTAGTAGTCTAATCTTGGCGTTTAGACACTTACAGGTAAAGTTGGATTGCTTAGCTTCTAAGTTGCTGCTGTGTTTAATAAAAAGTATGCCAATTTTGTCTTTGTCTTAAAGTTATGCTCGCTATTCACTTGCAGCTACGCTGAATCTGCTGGCTGTGTGTTTTAAAAAGTACCCTCTGTTGCCTCTGTTGAATTGCTGCATTTCCCTGCTTTTTTGGAATTCCAAATCTGGTTGAATTTAATAACCTGTTGCCCTGTTAAATTATGGCATTTCGCATGCATGTTTGAATTTCAAATCTGGGTGTATCTAATATTTGTGGCCTGTGTTGAATTGTTGCATTTCCCTGTTTTTTGGGAATTCCAAATCTGGGTGTATTTACTAACCTATTCCCCTGTTGGAATGCTAGTATTACCCATGTATGTTTGAACTTCAAATCTGGGCATTTTAAAATCTGCTGCTCTACTTTGATTGTTTTTTAAAGTACCTGCTTCATCTCTGCCTGCATAGCTGCTAGGCTGCCGGGTGAATAGTCTCGAACAATGTGCAGCTCTCTGTTCCTCTCCCTCCCCTGGGCACCCTTCTGTCCCCCCCAACACCTCTTCCCTGTGGTGCTCTCCATCTCCCCTATCTATTCTAACTGCTTCTCTATTACCTATCCTCCCTCTCTTTCGAAACCTGGAAGGAAAAAGTTTATGAAGGGTCACATGGTCTCTAACCCAGGTCTGCCTATTGCCGACACCTATGTCAATGCTTCCTCCAGGGAGTCTGTTACTGACATTCTCTTTGTCGTTCCCTCCCCTGACTTATGGACTCCCCATATGGTTTCTGTCCTCTCCCTTTCTCTTCTTCACCCATTAATGGTGGACCCAGATGGGAAGTGCTCTTCGCACACTTCTCTTCATCCAGGTGCATCATCAGTGTCTACTTGAATGGCACCATCGTGGCCCAGAGCTCTCAGCCCAACCTCCTCCTTCCTCCTCCTTGACAGGCGGTGGTGGTACCTCATCCCTGTACTAGAAAACCTTTAAAGGTGGCAACCAGCATCCCGTAGCTACCCTTAATTCTCAGTCTGCTGTCAAACACTCCTCTGACATCTGTCACCTCCTAGAAGACTTTGATCTTGACGTCCTAGCGCTCACCGAGACATGGGGGGGGTCATTACGAGGTTGGAGGTAAGGGATTACCGGCACCGGTAAGGGTGCCGATGCCAGTAATCCCTTACCTCCGTATTCCGAGTTCCCTTTGCGGGTCCTTCCTTACCTACTGCTTTTAGCAGGAGTTAAGTACGGGACCCGGAAAGGTACCTCGGAGGTAATTACGGTACCGTAATTTACGGTGCCGTATTTACCTCCTTCCCCATTCCCATTGAGCCCTATGGGGCAGAAATGGGAATGGGGAAAGGGCAAAAGGTGAATGGGGAATTACCGGTCCCTCCAACCCTGGAATGGACTGGTAATTACTCCATTCACCATGCCGGATTTGGGACGGTTTCGGAGGCAACCATGGAGCTAATTACTCCATGGTTAGCTCCAAACCCGGAATGAGGCCAAAGGTGTAATGCCAGCTTTGTCACTGCTTTTGACACTCTTCTTCCTGAGGGCTACAAGATCATCTCCAAATCCAGGCCTAACCTGCCTGGAGGTGGAGTGGCCCTTGTCTTCCCTGAATGGATCCCTGCCTCTATCATACCCATGGAATCCTACACCTCCTTGGAATGTTTTTTCTGTAAGCTTTGCATCTCTCCCACCATCTCAACCACTCTTGCTACCATCTACAGGACCCCTAGGCTGGTTTCCCCTCTTCCTATCGTAGAGCTGACCTCACCTCTTCTCTCCTGATTTCTACCTCTAAGCTTCTTCTCCTCAGAGACTTCAATATTCATCTTGACTCTCCTGATGCAGCCTTACCCTTCCGCAGCCTTTGTGACTCTTTCTCCCTCACCATTCTTCCCTTCTGGTCCGACTCACTCAGCCGGGAACACTCTGGAGGCACTCATCTCAGCTGACCTCTCTCTCTCCACCCCTCTCAGTTAACCTCTCTCTTGGTCTGATCAATCACTCCTCTACTCTCATCTGGAGCTCCTGGGTTCCCCGGCTAAGCCTATGCCCGCACTGCCAGCCTCCTTCTCCGCCATCCCACAGATGAAGCGGGTGTCAGTGGCAGCTTTTACCGCCTCTTTTATTCCCCCCTCCACTCCTCCCATAGACTCTCACTCTGACTCAGTCCTTGCTAACCTTCACCTCTCCAACACCCTTGACATCCTTACCCTTGCCATGAGGATCCACATGGAGCCTGCCTCCAAGTGTAACAGTTGGTATGATTCTGACCTCGCCTCGCTTAAAAGCAAGTGCAGAGTTGCAGAACGGAAGTTGTTGGCTTCCTCTGACAAACTGGCACATCCTCAGACAAACTGGCCTGTTGCCTGCTCCAAAGGCATTGCAGACTCTGCTTCTGGTCCAAGAAGCGGGCCTATATTCATGCACGCATCTCTGGGGCTACCAACAACACGGCTGAACTTTCAAAATCTGTCAATCCTACTTCAGTCTCTAATTCCCTTCCTTCCCAGGCTCTCTGCACGGTTTTGGCCTCCCACTTCACAACCAAAACTCCGGACACCCTTTCCTCACTCTCCTCTACTCCCCTCCTCCTCCCTTGGCCCATCTCCCTCCATCCCTCCTACTCTCCTCCTCACCCAAAGCACTTCATGTGGTCACCAATACTATTTGCTCTATGAAAGTCTCCTCCAAACAGGTGCTTCCCTGATCGTCTAGAACTATCAAGGACAACATTGCCGCCCTTGCTCCCTCTTCATTTAATTTATTTATTGGACATTTGTAAGGCGCCTATACAGAGGTGTTTCCAAGTGCCACAAGACAGGATGGGGGGGGCAGGGGAACATGGGAATCATGAGATTTTTTTTGTTTTAATTTATGTTTGGTTTATTACAAACCTTTCATATTTCCAGATATGCCAAACCATCTACTAATATATCTCGTTAAAAATCATGGAAAATGGAAGCCAAACACAGAGGAACGATTCCAAATGATGTCCATATACGGTATACAATTTCATCCAAGAGTCTCGCCACTGCTAAAACCATGGATGGAATCCCCCCAATTATAAAAATAGACCAACATTCATCCATTGTCAAGGTTACTAAATGTGTACAGGTGTCAGCCAGGAATTTGGTTATCAACAATGTCAAAGCCTCACAGATTCCATAAGATCTTCCTTTTTGCAGAATCTGCAATGCGACTCCGACTTAGGAATTTGTCTCTGTACGCTAAATACTTCTCTGGTGGGAAGTAGATTTAATTGTAGTCGCAAAAATAATTCTCGTAGTCGGGGGCAAGGAAATGTAACCAGATATTTCGGCAACTGGCCAGACTATAGGCAGTCCGTCCATCTCGTGTGGTGAATCTTATTTTTAACCATGTCAGGGTTTGTTCATAGTACCTCCGTGGATAAATCTAAAGTATTTAGCCATACTAAACACTTGCGTTTCCAATGATCAAGGATCCATTCAGGTCTCTGGTTATTGGCATTTCGGAGAATCTCAAACAAGGAAGCTTATCTCGCATACAGCACTTACAAAATAATGCCAAGGACTTCCACAATACAATCGACTGGAGAGATTGTAGACCCAGTTCATAGCAAACTAATGCCATGGGGACACTATTGAGGAGGCATAGTACCCTCTTACAAAAGTCCTCCTCCAGTCGTTCCCATATTTGACACTGAAGGTTCACGGCAGCTTCAATTCCATATGTTAGGATGGGTATTACCTTTTGTTTATAAAATGTTACAATCGGGGGGAAATTTAAACTTGCCATATTTCCTACGCAACAGCAGGGCTTGGGATGAAATATTCTTACATTTAGATTTTAGTAGGAGCATCCAATCCCTCTCATTTATGCTGCAATTTATTGGAACTCACAGGTAGAAGAATGAGTCAACCCGGTCAAGTTTTTGATTCCCAATATACTACGAGAAGCCTGTCTTCTGTTTCTTCTGTGCTGTAATTAGGAACATTATTTTAGTTTTTTTAACATTAATTTGCACATCATTCTCTTCCATATAGGTCTCCAGCTGATTTAATCCTGGCTGTAAACCTATTGCTGTCTGGTCAATTATGACCAGATCATCAGCATTTAGGATCCACAGAATTGTAGTGTCATAGATTATAGGAGGAAAAGCTTTTTTCTGTTCCTGTCCTTCACCCATATCTGATAAGTACAGATCGAACAATGCTGGGGCCAGTGGACAACCCTGCTTCAGCCCCGAAATGTTTGTATTTTTTAAGAGAAAACACCCTCCATAGACCATCTCACCTGGATTGAAGTATCAGTGTACAAAGATTGTATAGCGTAAAGCAGATCCCTCAGGCACCTCCAGCATCGTAGTTTATCCCATAACCTCTCCCCTCTGACGCTGTCAAACGCCTGTTCTATGTCAATAAAGGCCAAGTATATTTTGGATTTTGTTCTAATGTCCCTAAGCTTCAACAGGTTCAGCAGGAAAAGGTCAAGGTTTGTGCCCACACCGTTGACAAACCCAGACTATCTAGGATCCATTCGACCTGCTTCAGAGGCCCAAGAAACCCGATGGCGCAATAGGATAGAAGCAAAATCTTTCCAAAGATATCAAGCAGTGTGATAGGGTGGTCATTTCTCTTGTCTTCTCGGTCGCCTCTCTTGAATATTGGAATGATTAGTGCTGTCTTCCACGATATATAGATAATTTCCTCACCGCTAATATCATGCAACAGCAGTATACAAAAATCTGCCTATGTCCCTGGATTTTTTTAATCGTGTTTGTGAGACCGTCCGGTCCTGGGGCTCGGGAAGAATTTAATTTTATTATTAGTAATTCAATGTCATCCTTTTCAAAGGCAATCCGCCAATTTTCTGCAGATCCCAAATCCTCATGGGGCTTTTCACTTTTCAGCTAGGCAACAAGCTTGCTCAAGTGCTTACACCAGGTTTCTTCTGAGATCACGTTTGATAAAACAGCTTGTTGGAAGTTCATGTCATTACTCAGGAGAGCCCATAGATCCCTTGTATTAGATTTACAAATTATTTTCAGCATTGCCTCTGCATCTGCCTGTAGTCTTTAGGATTTGGAGGCTATTCGCCAGTTTCTGTAATGTGGTTGTTTCTTTTTCCAAAGGATCAGGCTCTCTCCACGTTCCAGTTTGTTTAGTCTTCTCATATTTGCTCGATAGTTTTTCCTCGCCTCTATAAGATCCTTATTATATGTATTTAAGTTAGCAAATTCTGTCACTGGCCCTCTTTGGGATTTTTCTCTAAAGCGTATTAGGACAGTCACATACTCTAAGGGTTTGTTATTCAGCAGGACCACCTGGTTTTGATATGTCTCTACAATGGAATTTACCTCAGCAGGTTTGAGTCTCAATCTTTTACTTCCTTGAGTAACCTGTAGAGTAGCAGTGGGGGCTGGATCTGTTTGTTTTTCCGTGCCCTTATTAGGTGATGATCGCTGGTTTACATTGGGAGTATTAATAATGTATCATACATATCCATCATATCCCTAGTAGAAAAACAATAGTCCAGGTGGGCTTTCTTGCCTGCCCCTAACCCATGTACATCTGCCTGGTCTATCCAATGTAATTTGGCCATCGAGCATGTAGAAGCCCCGTTCATTCAATTCATACATCCAGGTAGCCGCTCTCCCATGCAGATCAACTTGTGGTATTACAATTCCCTGGTTATCAAGACATTTTCTGTTTAGATCTCCATAGATCATTATATAGGGCTCTTATAATTCAATATGTAAGTCGTCAATCAGTGTAGTTACAGATGTGATAAAGGATTCATCCCCTATCTTAGCCGAATTCCAATATAGGTTAAATAGTACTAAGGTCTTATCAACTGGCCACTTGAGTTTTGCCACTTGAAGATCATCATTTGTATAAAAGAATCAGGCTTTTTCTCATCGATTATCGATAAGCCGCATCTGGATTTCACCAGGGCCATTAGCCCAGAGTAGGGCCGACCCTTCTGACCTTTGGGGGCCAGATTCAGGTAGACCACATTTCCATCACATATTGGTTTTGCTCGTACCATGTCTCTTCGGAAACAAATGATATCATAGCACTGTAAGCCTTGGTCATCTCTCTTGAAAAGGTGGGTGAATACTGTAGCATTCAAGGAACCCAATTGGAGGTCCTTAGAGTCTTTTTCCTTGTGCAGTTATTTATCATTAGAAGGGGCCAATGATTCAGACACCCACAACCAATTTTGGTTCTTATTTTGGCTTATGCCCTTGTCCATTACCTCTTAGTTGTTACTGGAATTAAATGTAACTTTTAGATTAGCCAATAGCTTTTCTAGTGGCCTTTGTCTTCTTTTGTCATTAAAGCTTGTATCTGTACCTGCAATTTGATCCTGATTGGGCTTCTTTTTGCTATCTTTCAGCGAGGATGGTAGCTGAGACTTCCCCTTGACTTGGATTTGTTTAGACAAAGCTTTCTTTCCATTTAGGTCATTCTCCTCGGTTATTTCGAACCCCAATGGTAAAACATCAAGGGCTGCTTCCAGCAAGGCCGTTCGAACCAGGGTGCAGTGTAAGTGTAGAATCACCCAATCGAAACAAGCCTGCACTATTTTCATATCTTCTGTATCAATGTTATGCAATTTTGGTAAGCAATGAAGGAGTTTCATCACATTGGCTCGGTTTAGAATTAAGCCATCTTTAGAGGAAAGTAGTCTTTCAATCACTACTTTGAGAAACCTGAGTTGTTTTTCTCAGTCTATTCCAGGGGATCCTTTGTTCAGGTGGCCAGAGGAGGGCCATCGCTCTTGGATCCCAACCCTGGGGGCGGACAAGTGAGGAGGATCACCTGGGCAAGGGGTCTTTGGGGACTATGGGAGCCAGGCCCTTGGGCGAGACATGGTATTCCTCCTGTTCCAATACACCCCTAGCCGACATCCCCTCAGTTGTAATGGGATATTGTCAACAAAGTCCCACCATACCCCAGTACCTTTCTGTAAGGAAAAGGCAAAACCATCAGGGAAAACAGACCATCCCTAAATTCCAACATGAGTTTTACCCATCTTTCCTCGAAACTCACTTGTAAACAACCCTACATTCAAACTCCTTTTCCTGACAAAAATCTAGAACATCTTTATCCCTTTTTTGTAGAACACCACAATTCCCATAATCTCATTCCCCTACTGAAATACCCAAGGACTTGGACGAAGAAGAGGCAAATTGGAGTCATGAGGATTACCCATAGGAATCCATGGGCAATTGATTCCTATGGGCAGTCTCCATGTTGTCCCGATAATGAGGTCAGGCAGAGTCAGGCAAGGAGGGACAACTAT
This sequence comes from Ambystoma mexicanum, assembly GCF_040938575.1. Taxonomy (NCBI): domain Eukaryota; kingdom Metazoa; phylum Chordata; class Amphibia; order Caudata; family Ambystomatidae; genus Ambystoma; species Ambystoma mexicanum. Next base: position 88,135,764 of record NC_090936.1, on the reverse strand, counting down.
TCACACCTGACTCCAATCAACTATAATTTGGAGTATAAAAGCAGCAGCCAGAAACAGCATTTTGAGCGAGCTGGGGATGCTGAAGGGTGCAGAGAAGCCAGAGGGAGACCATTTGTGCTGGAGAGAACCTGGAAGGCCTGGAGGCGGAAGGGCTGCCCAGGCACTGGACCTGTGATCACAAGGAAGGCTGCAAAGTGGAGTGGAAACTATGCCTTCAGGGAGCCAAACCAGAGGCAGCTGGGGTTACCTGCTGGCCCCCTCGTCAGAGCTCCGCCCGAGGGCCACAATGGAGAACCCAGGCCTTTGAGGGGTCGGTGGTAGGACACTGACCTCAAACAAACATACCATTTTTGCTCTAGCTGCTCCCAAACCACAAGAATGCCATTATCAGGGAGCTAGCAAAGTAGGAGCAAAATACACCACAATGCATTCCTGGACTGGAAGTCCAAAACTGGTTCTTTGTGAAAACTGAGAGGGGTCCGAGCCTGGCTGAGGGAGACCTTTGTGTAAAACATTGAGGAAGGGTCCGAACCTGACGGAGAGAGAACCCTAAGAACCTTTGGGGAGAAGTTGGAACTTTTGATAGTGGATAGAAAGATCAAAGTGGTCCTGTGAGGGTTTAAGAAAAATCCCTAGCACAATCGAAAGTCTTTGATCCCAAGAAATACCCAAGTGAATGTAAGATAGGCTTGCACCCGGTCAAGGGCAGCCTGCAACAGTGACAAACATATTGTATTGAAGTTAGTCAAGTCATTACAATAAATAAGTGAAAGGAAGGTCTGAGCCCGAACAAGGGGGGGCTATTGTGTTATTGAAAGCAAAGGGAGTCCAAGCCTGGCTGAGGAAGGCTCTGGGGTGGATGATCCACCCAATATGTGCTATAAGCGAAAGGAAAAGAACTTTGAGTTGTTAGATCTTTTTATTGAACAAGACTTTCCTCGAGCGAGAGACTATTTGTGCTGAAGAGACTCTGTCTTAGAAGGTCTGTCATGATGCCTACCTCTAAGGAGCCAGGCCGGGCCCAGCAACCCCAGAGGCAGACATCATTTTCCCCAGGGAAGTCTCAGCGGGCCCAAGTCGGGGCCCTTTGGACTCAGTCCTGGCGCCTTAGGCGCCAGGCTCATAGCGGACCCCAGTCCTGGCGCCTTAGGCGCCAGGCTCATAGAAGAGGATATGTGTTTAAGTGCTTGGGTGCACACTTACCTGATGCAGACCTTGCTGCTTCATCCAGGCCCTCTTGAGGCCTGAATGGGACTACTTAACCTGTAGGACTACTTCACCACCCGGGTGTGGTCGGGGAAGGATACATACCTGATTGGTGGAAGGATACATACCAGGAACTTCTTCCAAGGCTATTTAAACCCCACCCGAACAGCCACACATGCTTCGCGTTGTTCTGCACCTAGCAGCTGGACGCTCACCGTGTCAGCTCCTCCATCCTGACTTCAGCCACGCCTGCCAGCACCCTGGAACACCTGCAAGGGGAGAAAGGAAGAGAATAGGAGAAGAAAAGCCCTTACCTGCTAAATCTGCATCCCGGAGTCATTTCTCCAACGGCCCTGAAAAGGAAGACATCATTTTAAAGGCATTTCGTTTCGATCGCTGCAGCGCTGCATTTTACTCACCTTTGCAAGGCGCTTCCATCTTCAGCAGCGATCTTCCGGATTCAGCTACGCCCCGGCGCCTAGCGGAAAAAAGACAAGAACAAAGGTGAGAGGGAGAAAAGGAATAAGGAAAGCTCAGTTTCCTTTTAAGTCTTACCTGTTGGATTATTCCCACTGCATTTCGGGTCCTGCCGCTTCCTGGCATCTCCGGACCCCGGCCCCTATGGGGAAAAAAGACAGACATTGAATGAGCGAATGCAAAGACATTACCTGAGTGCTCATCCAGAACTGTTTCACTTCGGGTCGGCGCCATATCTCCGGCACTCCGAACCCCGGCCCCTAAGGGGAAAAAGACATAAGCATTAGCGCTTGCTGCAATTAGACAACGAACATTATTATTAAGCTTGAACTTTTGAACAGAACTTTTACAGCGCCTTACCTGAACAGTCAAGCTTACCTGAACTCCCATCAATCCTCAATCCAGTGAAGTAACTGGGTTTCAACGCGCCCCTGCATCAGAAGCAGGATGGAGAGCTCATCCTTCCAAACCCTAAGGTGAGGCTTCACGGGGAATCGTGGAGGAGGTATCGTGGAGGGTTGGAAGGGAGTGGGAGGCTTGACCATTGTTCCACAGTTGGTAATACTCCCTTTTCACGCACAGGAGGGTATCCAACGAGCCAGGGAAGCCAGAATAGAGGGGCCCTTCCTGTCCATCTTCAGAGTTCTGCACCTTCGACGCCGCGCCTCCGTGGGAACCAGGTGAGCGTTACAAGGTCCTGCTTTAACTTAGAGACTGCCTCCTCGTGCTAAGAGAAGCCAGAGTGTGCTATAGAGCCCGAGTGCCCTACCTTAGCCTGTGCTGAAAATATGGGGAAGGGAAATGTATTGCTCTACCATTCTGACATATTATTTTGGACAGTGTTCCTGTCTGCATTTCACATCCCTTTCACATTTCTTTGTATTACAGTAAGGGCTGGTAATAGGTTTGTGTCAGCATAGGCTATTTTTGTTTTGACAAGACACCACTAGGACTGCGTTATTATTATTTGATGGTCGTAGCGTGCTCCCATCTTTAGATTTAGGATTAGATAGGCGTTTTTCAAACCCTTTTTAAAGTTCAATAAACTCCCTTGAACTGTGGTCACTTGTTTCTGTCTTACTGTTGATACTATGCCTTCCTTAAACTACTGCTATTCTCTGTGTAGATGTCAGACGGGTATTCCCTAGGTCCTTTTGTGTCTGTGGTATTCCATCGCTCCGGAGATCCCTCTACGATCTTACTACTTGTCTGTTGTGATCTAGTTATCAACGCTAGTCGCTTCTGCTTCGAAGTTTGAAAAAAATCTGTTCCTCTTTCTTTGAATTGAGAGATAAAATGTTTTTCTTAGGTAGTTCGAAGGACAGTCTGCTCTTATTTTCAGTGAGAGGGAGGGGACTATCACCGTTCCCATATTCTGTACTTCATGAGATGTCAACTCTTTCCCCATAATTTGAAGCCTCTTCAACTCTTTCCCCATAAGCTGAAGCCTCTTCATCAGACTGTGAAACACATTCCAATAACGCTGATATGCCTAGATCGACTTCTTCCTCTGAATGGCAGTCACCCCGGGCCCTTATCTGGATGCTCATTTTGAGAGTAGGATTTGTCCTTACGGGAGGCGGGCTTCCCCCGACCTATTGTTTCACACGGAAGCAAGTCTGAAGTATCTCTCAACTGTGTCTTCAGGTTCCTCAAAAAAGCCAGTGAGCCATTAGATTTAGGCTTATTTGTCATTTGAATATTTGTAGATTTTCTTTTTATATGATATGATAGTTTATTTATATAGCGCCTATACACAATGTGTTTATAAGCGCTTCAAGGCAAGGGAGAGGGAACAAGGGAAGCTACAATGAAATTCATAAAGGCCATGAACAGTAAGGATGTGACATTAACTATCGTATCGGCCTGACGACATTTCAGATAGTGCAAGAGCTAAGACATAGATAAGGAAGGGAAGGGAAGGGAAGGGGAGAGTGGGAAGGAAATGGAAACAGACAGGCGACTACCGTGCTAGGTCTGACAACATTTCTGGTAGAGCCGGAGAAGACAAAAGGTGAGGGAGAGGGGTGCAGAAAGGGAGGGGAGGAACAAAACAAGCGACTATCGTACTAGGCCTGATGATATTTCAGATAGTGCTGGAGGGAGGGAGGAAAAAACAAGTAAGGGGAGGGGGGAGGAGACAGACGAGGTTGCCATCATATTAGGTTCAGGGACAATTCTGATAGAGTAAGTATAGACCCGGGCCAGTCCTTATTTGGTTAGGCACTTTCCCGCGAATCCCAATGCTTGTGCAGGCTTCTGCATGCCTTGTGTGTGTGCCTCCAGGATGTGGGCTGGGATGTCTGGTCCCAATACACATCCTGGGTGCCAGAGAGTCGGGAGTGTCCTAAATGCCTGAGACCACCGTGGTCTGTGATTGGTCCACGTATGGAGTGTGTGTTTGTGAGCCGATCTCCCATTGGGTCCTCTGCGTTTCGGCGCGAAGGGAACTTTGGATAAGACACAGCTGGAAACGCCACTACCATGTCGTTCTCCTGAGTTTTCACTGAACAAAGGATAGGATCCAAGTATCCGGCAACTACGAAGCTGAGTCGAGGAACCGCTGGCGACCCGCTGGAAGGTTTGGCACCCTGAGCCCACTGTCGTCCCGTGGGACCCCTCTGCATCTGGTCGTCCTAGAAGGTCTGCGAAGACGCTTCAACCCATTGGAATAGTGGGACCAACTATTCTCGGCACCTGCACCAAAACCTGCAAGTAAGCTTTCTCGGAAGTGCCCCTGGGCCAACCAGTGGGCTGACCAGCTTACGCAGGACCTTTGCTCTGTCTCTGCTGTCGTTTCAAGGAGGCGCTCGAAACTTGGTATACTGCTAGTTCTCCAGCATGGGGTCTGGCATGTATTCACATGCTCATGAATATTTCCCGTCGTCAGGCTGGGAGTCCTTGGTAAAGAAAAATCAGTATCAGTTTCGTTTCTGATCTGTCTTTCGTAGTAGTAACCAATCACTGATCTCTGTGTCATACTGACCACAGCCAATGACTGCCATCTCTCTAAGCCCCGCCTCTGGCAGCCATCTTCAGATTTTTACCGCATGTTCAAATGTTGGGATCCTCGTGCTATTGCTCTCGAGCTTTAGTACTTTTTTCACGCTTTTTTCATAGGAACATTTTCTCTTTTTCGGTCAAAAGAGCCTCAAGCTCCACCGTTTCTTTATCCGATCAACGGGGACCCGTGTCGGATTCTTCTACACGAGGACTCCAGAAGTTTCTCAGGCCCATCTCGGACATGGCCCAGGAGAAGGGAAGCTCGACGCCCGGAAAGCTGTTCAGGGTCTGCCCTGGATGCCAGCTTCAGAATGTCTTTAAGGAAGATGAACACTCCCTTTGCCTCTACTGCCTGCATGAGGACAAGACGCACGTGGAGAAGGACTGTGCGTTTTGCGGCAATATGTCGGAGCGGACCATGAAGGACCGCCATCTGCGTCTCGCCAACTGGCTGGAAGGGAAGAGCCCGTCCGGCGAGAAAAAGAAGAAGTCCGAGTGGTCTTCTAAGACCTTTGAGGGCGCCCCGGCGACCGGGGCCCAACAGAAGGCCAAGCACCGCGAGTCCGCTGGCACCGGGAGCGCCGAACGGTCGGGCTCTACGGGTGCCAGGCAGGGCGCATCTTTCCCGGCGCCATCAACCACGAGCCAACGCTCTGGCTCGGGTAAGAGGAAGGCCGAGCACCCGGCGAAGCTCCTGGAGAGACCCCAGTCGAGCTCGAAGGCCCCATCGGAGGGGGAGCGAGGCGGTGACCCTCCCCCCAAGGAGAGGGCGGTGAGCGCACCTAAGGTGGTGAAAGCCTTGATCCACCCGGCCAAGGCCTCTATCGAGACAACCGCGGCGGCCCTGGCTCAGCCTGTGGAGGCTACACCAGTGGTGGCGACCTCGGGGCCCAGAGTCTCCCTGCCACCACGGAGGGAGTCCTCTTTCATGCCCATCGACAGGACCCCCGTGAAACCTCCGACGGAGAAGAAAAAGGGGGGGCAGGAGGTCGTCGTGGATTCGGCCTCAACCTCTGAAGAGGAGCTGATCGAAGTCTTAAGCCACGGCGTTGGCGTGGAAGAAGACCAGCCCGTCGGGAGGGAGCCCGACGTCGGAGACAACGAGAACGTCGAGGGTGCCAATGGGGCTCCTGACCGCCCGTCGGAATCCCCTCAACCAGTGCCGCAAGACAACTCGGCGGCCATTTTGTTGGCTATACAGTCCTTATGCTCGGAGATAAGGACGAGATTGCCGTTACCACCAACGGAGGAACCGCTCCCGACGGGGGACCCGGAGCCAGGCCCTTCTGGGAGCCCTCCTCCTAATAGAAGAAGGATTCATGCTCCACCTCCTTTTCAACCATCGCGCCATGCCCAGCCCTCCTCCCCGTCCACGACCCGTGGGGATGATACGGGGACGGATACGGCCGCGACGGGTACAGACGACAAGGTTTACGACGAGGATCTCCCGTCGTCACCTCCTCCCCGGGCTTCCCCGCCCGACGAGATTGGATCGTTTCATGCCATGATCGCCAGGGCATCCGAGCTTTTCCAGCTCTGCCCGGAAGAGAAGAAGAAGGAAGGTTTCCTTTATCAACGGCGCGAGACCAAGAGGAAGACGGTCCTCGCTGTACCTCTACTGGACGATATCTGGGATGAGGGTCTCGCCCTCCTCAAGAACCCATCCACAACGCCTGCGAGAAGGGATCGGTACGAGAAGAAGTACCGGGTCCCGGACGCGGCCCCCTTGTGCCTTCGGGCGCAGCCGACCCCAGACTCGGTCGTCTCCACGGCAGCCAGGAAGAAAGCGGGGGGGGCCTCGGCCTCTACGTCAACCTCCCCGTCGGACGGCGAGGGAAAGAAATTGGACACGATGGGACGCAGAGTCATCTCATCGGCAGCAACGACAATTAAGGCTGCCAACGCCTTGGCTATCGTAGCCCGCTACGACAGGGAGTTGTGGTACAAAATCGCCCCCCTGCTGGACATCCTACCAGACGACAAGAGGGCGGAGGCCCTAGAGATCTTGCTTGAAGGAGAAGTGGCGTCGGACCACGCCATTACGATAGCGACGGACATCGCTGACACTGGATTTCGCCAGTTGGGCAACGGCGTGTGCCTTAGACGGCGTGGATGGCTCAAGGCAACGGATTTCCGGCAGGACGTGCAGACCAGGGTCTTGGACATGCCGTTCGACGGGAGCAACCTGTTTGGGAAAACAGTGGACGATTCCCTACAAGCCATCAAGACGGACACGGAGATGGCCCGGGCTCTAGGTGTTCTCCAGCAACGACAGCCGCCCTTTCGGAGCGGCGGAGGCAAGCAGGGTGCCTCCAAAGTTTCCGGCGGCGGATTTTCCACCTATCGTCAAGCGGCCCGTTCGTCGTCACAGGAAGCCTACAGGGGACGAGGCAAGTCGGGCGGACCCCGCCGTCGTCGCCAGGGAGGACAAGGCGGCAAAGCCTCGTCGAAGCAGGACTGAACCGGCCGTGGGGTCGGGCCCCCACCGAAGCACCCCGGTGGGAGGCCGGCTGGCGAGCTTCCTCTGCGTGTGGGAGTCCATCTCCACCGACCGATGGGTGCTGGACGCCCTGGCCCAGGGTCACGCGCTCGAGTTTCTAAATTAGCGCCCGCGCGTCCCCCCCGTGGCCAGGAAGGAACATCACGTCCCTCAACTTCTCTTGGAGGTAAAGGCGATGCTCAAGAAAGGCGCCATGGAGCTCGTCCCAAAGAGGCTTCGGGGCTCCGGAGTTTACTCAAGATACTTCCTCGTGAAGAAGAAGACGGGAGGATGACGACTGAACAATTTCATCAAGGCACAGACGTTCCGGATGGTCACCCTCCAGCACGTCCTGGGTCAGCTGGAGGAGGGCGATTTCCAGTCGTCGTTGGATTTGGAGGATGCTTACTTCCATATCCCCATCCTAAAGGGACACCGAAAGTTTCTCAGATTCGTGGTCCAAGGGCGTCACTACCAGTTCAGAGCCCTTCCCTTCGGATTGAGGTCGGCACCCAGGGTGTTCACCAAGTGCCTCGCACCGGTGGCGGCGTGGCTGCGCCTGGAGAGGATCCACGTCTACCCCTACCTGGCCGACTGGCTCATCTGAGCAAAGACAAGGGAACTCGCCGCGGAGCACACGGCGAGGACCGTCCAACTACTCACGGACCTGGGATTCTCCATAAACTACGCCAAGTCCCACCTGGTGCCTGCGCAAGACGCGCTGTTTCTGGGAGTGAAACTTGACACAGTGGCGCTTCTGGCCTCTCCGTCGGAGGAAAGGACGAGGGCCATCTTGGGCAAGGTGCAGCGTATGCTGGTTGTGGACGCGGCCAGGGTGAGGTCCATCAAATCCCTCCTCGGAATGATGTCTTCTTGCATTTATCTCATCCGCCTGTGCAGGCTTCGGATGCGCCCGTTACAGGAGTTCCTGGACGCTCGCTGGATTCAGACGACGGGCAGCTTCGAGGACAGGATCACACTCGACGAGAGCTTCCGACGAGCGATCCGGTGGTGGGGCACCCACGCGCATCTGACGGCGGGCATGGACTTCCAGACCCCGGGCCACCAGAAGACAGTGACCAAGGATGCCTCCCTGGAAGGGTGGGGAGCGCACACCGAAAATCTGCACGCGGGAGGCCTTTGGCTTCCGACGGAGAAGTCCCTCCATATCAACGTCCTGGAGCTCCGTGCAGTGTTTTGGGCCCTCAGGTCCTTTCTTCCGTCCCTCAAGGGCAAGGTGGTGAGGATCTTCACCGACAACACCACCACCATGTTCTACATCAGGAAGCAGGGCGGTACCAGATCCCCAGCCCTGTCCAAGGAGGCGCAGGATCTGTGGCATTGGGCCGTCGCCCAAGGGATGTTTCTGGTGCCGTTTCATCTGGCGGGAATAAAAAACACCATCGCTGACTCGCTCAGCAGAGAGCTGCGCTCGTGCCACGAGTGGGAACTACGACAGGATCTAGTGGACCGCCTCTTCCGACGGTGGGGCACACCCCAGATCGATCTGTTCGCGACGGCGACAAACTCCAAGTGCCGGAGGTTCGCCAGCAGGTTTCCCCAGCAGAGGAGCATGGGCGATGCTTTCTCGTTCCCCTGGGAGGGCCTGTTTCTATACGCGTTCCCTCCATTGCCGTTGCTGATCCGGCTCATCAACCAGCTCAAGAGGTCACGGTGCAGGATGATCCTCGTCGGACCTGCGTGGCCGAGGCAGATATGGTTCCCGGACCTTCTGGACTTGTCAGCGTCCCCGTCAATCAAGCTGCCAGTGGACGCGGATCTTCACTCCAGGGAAGGAGGCGCCATCCTCCATCACGACCCGAAGTCGCTGAACTTGCAGGCCTGGCTCCTGCAGCGTTAGAGTTTGGAGGCTACGACATACCGGCCGACTGCAGAGAGGTTCTTGCAAAGGCCAGGGCGTCCTCAACTCTTAAATGCTATGGACACAAATGGAAGAGGTTCTCTGTCTGGTGCCATGCATGGAAGATTAACCCTCTACGTATTACGGCTCCTCAAGTACTGCCGTACTTACTGTCGCTGGCCAAGGCTGGACTGGCGCACGCTTCCATCAAGATTCATCTTGCTGCAATCTCCCAATACACCAGAACCACGGGACGGATGTCTTTGTGGTCTCATCGTCTGGTGAAAGAATTCATGAAGGGACTGTTCAGATCGTTCCCACCGGTGAAGGCTTCGGCCCCGGCGTGGGAGCTCAACGTGGTGCTGACCAAGCTCATGGGACCTCCGTTCGAGCCTCTGCACTCAGCTCCTTTGAAGTTCCTGTCGTGGAAAACAGTGTTTCTTGTGGCCATCACCTCCGCACGACGAGTGGGAAAGATCCAGGCCCTTTCCTGCAAGCCCCCGTACTTGACTTTTCACGACACGAGGGTAGTGCTCAGGATGCACCCCTCCTTCATGCCCAAGGTGCCGTCAGACTTCCACCTCAACGAACCCTTGGTGTTGCCTGTTTTCTTCCCGTCGCCTTCGTCGCCGGCTGAAAGGACTTTGCACTCGCTGGATGTGGCTAGAGCACTGAAGTTCTACGTGGACCGCACGAAGAGTTTTCGGAAGACGTCACAACTTTTTGTGAACTTTGGACCTGTCAATCAGGGGAAGGCGCTCTCAAAGGCTTCCATTTCCAGATGGCTCTCCGGCTGTATCATGTACTGTCATCGGTTGGCAAACCGACCGCTGCCCGGCCGTCCGAGAGCCCATTCCACCAGAGCGATCGCAGCTACCACGGCGTTCCTATCTGGTGTGCCCCTGCTGAACATCTGCAGGGCTGCTACGTGGAGGTCGACGCACACCTTCACGAAATTCTACTGCGTCGACCGGGATTCCAGGGAGGAGTCCAGGGTCGGCCAAGCAGTGCTACGCAACCTGTTCGCCTAAGGTGAGCCTGGTGAGAGAAGGTAAGAGATGCTTAATGTTGAGTTGTTGTATTGCCGAGCAATGCCAGTGGTTAAGATTCAGTCTAAACCTTCCAGCCATCACCTCTTTGTTTTTGCTTTGTCGCCCCGAGTGGGACGGGTATGCCCAGACATGGGTCCCGTGCCTGCTGGGCCTAGAGACCCAAGCTACCCCTCACTGATGAGCCCCAACAAGGGTGAAACATGTTTGGGGATGCTTGTGGTCTCGTGCAAAAGGGATGTGACCTAGCAGTTCGGGCTGGACTTCCCCTTTTGGGGTGGGGCCAAGCCTGATTTGCATATGGTCTTTCCCCTTCTGTAATGGCTTGGCAGGCGAAGAACAATGGTCTGGAGGGTTGCCCCAAGCAATGCCAGTGGTTAAGATTCAGTCTAAACCTTCCAGCCATCACCTCTTTGTTTTTGCTTTGTCACCCCGAGTGGGACGGGTATGCCCAGACGTGGGTCCCGTGCCTGCTGGGCCTAGAGACCCAAGCTACTCCTCACTGATGAGCCCCAACAAGGGTGAAACATGTTTGGGGATGCTTGTGGTCTCGTGCAGAAGGGATGTGACCTAGCAGTTCGGGCTGGACTTCCCCTTTTCGGGTGGGGCCAAGCCTGATTTGCATATGGTCTTTCCCCTTCTGTAATGGCTTGGCAGGCGAAGAACAATGGTCTGGAGGGTTGCCCCGAGCAATGCCAGTGGTTAAGATTCAGTCTAAACCTTCCAGCCATCACCTCTTTGTTTTTGCTTTGCTTAATGTTGAGCCTGTTGCCACCTCCCGTGGTTGTGCATGTGTGTACTGCTATGTATTCTTTATTCATGAGCATGTGAATCTATGCCAGACCCCATTCTGGAGAAGGAACAAGTTACTTACCTGTAACTGTTGTTCTCCAGCATGGGTCTGGCCTGGATTCACATGCGAACCCTCCCTCCTTCCCCTCTGCGGCTCTTCACTTGGTCATACTGCCACTTCACGTGCTACCAAATCTGAAGATGGCTGCTAGAGGCGGGGCTTAGGGAGATGGCAGTCATTGGCTGTGGTCAGTATGACGCAGAGATCAGTGATTGGTTACTACTACGAAAGACAGATCAGAAACAAAACTGATACTGATTTTTCTTTACCGAGGATTCCCAGCCTGACGATGAGGAACATTCATGAGCATGTGAATGCATGCCAGACCCATGCTGGAGAACACCAGTTACAGGTAAGTAACTTGTTCCCTCTGTGTCCACGGCACCCTCACACCAAATTTCGTACACTTGGCATTCCCAGGTCTGAAGTGAGACAAGTGCGCCTGTACCAGAGTAAATGCAGTTACCATGTTGCCTTGCCGCTGCAACGTCCTTTGAAAGTCCGCCGCATTTGTGACCCTCTTACCCCTGAAGCCTGCTGCAGTGAAACTGGAGTGATTCATCCACCCGGAACGGAGAAATCGCCACTGTCCTGTTTGGGAATCCTCGCTGGATCTCAGGAACTAAAAGGTGCCAAGATGTCCTTTTTGCCGCATTCGAACGTGCAACCGAATTGGACCAACCTGCCAAACTTTGGGTCTCCTTGCATCAGGGACCGGTGAGTAATCAATACCCCAACAGGTGGTCCCTAGAGCAAGAGCCCATTTTTACGCACAAGTGGCCCCTCTCCTGTCCAGTGCTATTGTGAAATAGCCACTCCATCCCGAACTCTCGCACTGCCTCTGCCTTCAAGTGGAGGTCCTTCTTGAATAGTGGGAACTTATTCTTCATCGCCTTATCCACCTTCCCGAGCTGCTAGAGACCCCTGAAGAGACCCTGTTTTGCCCATTGGAACAACCGCGTATGCTTGCACTACATGTACTGTTTAGCACAAGGCTCCTCTCTTCTTAGGGCTTGGACTGCCTGTTAGGTAGGTGAATAACTGATGTTGAACTGGATCTAAAGATTAACTGCACTGACTGTTTCCTTCCCATCTAGGTTGTCGACATATTTCGTGCAGTCACCCTTTTTGACCCCCCTGGTCTTGTATGTATATTGTATTGAGTGTGATGTATTGGTTTACTTAGTGTTACTGTGATTCTTTGCTATGGTCTATGTTACAAAGGCCTTGTAATAAATGTGTCTATTTCAAAGAGATTGTGTCCTCTGACGTATTCCTTATCGTCCCTCGAGCCGATGTCCCTCGACGCCCTCCGTATCAGCGTCAACGTCACCACGCGTATAAATGGACTCGCGCAGCGTCCGTTGCTCAGTTCCGTTTTTCCGCGCTTCGTGTGGCCTTGGAATATCGTTGCTCAGTTCTTCACTCAAATATATCAATATATTCCTCGTGAATACCGACTCGTACTCGATGGCTTCCTCACCCGAAACGACGACTGCATGGGCCGGCTTCAAAAAATGTCGAGACTGTGGAAAGAAAATGTCATTGACGGATCCTCACAGGATCTGTTTGTGGTGCCTGGTAATCGAGCACCATTGTTCGGAGTGCGAGGACTGCATGTCCATGACGGCGAAAGCCTTGAAGGAGCGTAAGGGGAAGCTCGAGAGAGGTAAGGCAGTTGAAACTTCTTCGAAAGTTTCCTCGGCGGAGTCGAGACATTCGCCTCCTCGCCATCACAAAAGACATTCTCGTTCTAGGTCTTGAAGCAGTTCCCATCACTTTTCGAGATCTAAGCATTCAAAAAAGAGACGTCGAAGATCCCCTTCCTCGTCTTCGTCTTCTTCCGTTTCCCCAAAAAGGATCTCCGTCCCACAAAACATAGCTCTCAGGCTGAGTGGGAGGAATTCAGGAAAAAGATGCTAAGTGTCTTTGAGAAAGCGGCAACGACCCCCTCGAAGACTGCTGAGGGTGATACCCTGGGTGAAAGACCCGGAAAATCAAACAGCCGCGAGTCGCAGTACCCGGCGAAAGAAGCCACTCGAGAGCGTCACAAACCCTCGAGTAAAGGCAGAGTTGCATCTTCGACGCCGTCGTCGAAGATCCCTTCGACTCATAGATCGGCGTCGTTGACGCCGTTATCGAAGGGTTCTTCGACGCACAGGTCAGTCGAGTCGATGCCATCTTCGACGCCAACGTCGACACCGACAAAGGATAAACCCACGGCCACCTCACAGCCAGTGGCCATACCCAGAGCCTCGAGCACGAGAATGTCGTCGACAACCTCGAGTAGAATCCCGATATTCTCGAGTTCATCGAGGCCTCTACCACCTTTCTCGACGCCTTTTTCGATGGCTTCCATGGCTTCGAAGCCTTTAACGTCCGCGTTGACGACGTCGACGTTTTCTCAGCCAATCATGACAAATTTGGCTCCTTCTGCTCTGGAAATGGCATTTATACCATTTTCAAGACCTGATCACTCCAGGGTCTTATCTTCTATTTATGAAGAAGGGGAGGATTCAGATCAGGAAAGACCTTTTGAGTTGCAGGGATCTGCAACTCCTGCACCAGAAGAATTTACCTCTGAGGAAGGTAGGTTGAAAGACCTCCATGAAACCCTACAGGAAGCAAGTGGGTTGGACACTTCCCCAGAAGTGGAATTTGCCGCACCAGACCCAGGGGAACATGCTGAAACCCATTATAGAACCTTGATGGCAAGGATAATAGAGTTTATGGGATGGTCCACACCCTCACCTGCTTTTCAGCAAGACAACCTCACAGACATCTTGGTCAAGGGTCCCCAGGAGGATCCTGTGGTGCCATTTCATGCGGCATTACAAAGGAGAATATTGGCAAACTGGGAAACACCTGAGGTAATCCCGGCAGTTAACAAAAAATTATCAGCTAAATATTGGGTGTCTTCTGCTGACCCTGAATATTTATCCAAACACCCAACTCCGGAGAGTCTGGTTGTACAGGCAGCTACTTCAGCAGGTAGTAAATTCGGCTTACCCTACTGTTCCACAGGACAGGGATGATAAGAGATATGACTCTATGGCCAAAAAAGTCTTTTTCGCATGTAGCATGGCGTTGAAATCCATCAATGCTACTTGTACGCTCGCAAGGTTCAGCCACACACTTTGGGAGTGTGCTTCATCAGCGGCTGACTGCTTCCCGGAGGGAGAAGAAAGGGAAGCGTTTCTCAACATCATTAAGGATGGTAAGGACGCAATGTCTGAATCCCTTCAGACTGGCATCGATTCTGCTGACAGTATCAGCAGGGCCATGGCGGTAAGTACAACAACCAGGAGATTTGCTTGGTTGCGAAAGTCTGGTTTTGCTCCAGATGTGCAAAGCAGACTCTTGAATATGCCCTTTGACGGCTCTTCTTTGTTTGGTAAGAAGGCGGATGACAGTTTAGAAAAACTACAAACATCAAAGGCAGCAGCAAAATCCTTAGGAGCTGCAATCCGTCAGACACCATATTGCCCCTCAGGAACCTCTTGGAGAGGTAGGTCCTTTCGCTTCTATTCCGCATTCGGAAAGGGCAGAGGACAGCCAGTTCAAAGGGGTCAGAAGAAATTCACCCGAGGTGGACGGGGTAAAAACACAAAAGCCGCAGCAGCAGGTGCCTCTTTACCCTCTGCATCAGCCGCCTCCAAACCGCTCTGAGGACTCTCTTCACAAAACACCAGTAGGGGGCAGGTTAACTCAACATCTGACGGAATGGCAGGCTATTACGTCAGATGCTTGGGCATTGGAGACAGTTGCCCAAGGTTACTGCCTGCCTTTTCTACGCATCCCTCATAGTCATCCACCGGGGAACAGCTCTCTGAAAGTTCCAGATCCGCTCCTCTTGCAGGAAATTGTAGACCTGCTAGAGAAAGGTGCCATAGAACCGGTACCTGTAGCGGAGAGGAACAAGGGCTGGTATTCCCCCTACGTTCTCATACCGAAGAAAGACGGAGGACTGAGACCTATCTTGGACTTACGAGAATTGAACAAGTTCCTCAGGAAGGACAAGTTCAAAATGGTAACTCTCTCTCAGATCCTTCAGGCCCTCCAGGTCCAGGACTGGCTGTTATCTCTGCACCTCCATGATGCTTATTTCCATGTGCCAATCCATCTCAAACACAGGAAATACCTGAGGTTCGCAATTGGCGGCTCTCATTATCAATTTCGAGTTCTGCCATTTGGGCTGACCTCCGCCCCGAGGGTCTTCACCAAGCTAATGTTCGTATAGGCTGCAAGTCTAAGGAGGGAAGGGATCCACGTCTACCCCTACCTGGGCGATTGGCTGATCAGAGCTGTATCTTCAGAACAAGCTCAGATCCAGCTAGATTATGTCTGCCACTTCCTTCACAAACTGGGCTTCTCCCTCAATTTAAATAAGTCACAGATGATACCATCACAGAGACTCCAGTTCATTGGAGCGGTCCTGGACACTTCCCTGGGAAAAGCCTCGCCACCAGAGGTGAGGGCTCAAGATATTCTGCAGATGGTCACCAAGTTTCAAAATGCCCAACGTCTCCCAGCCTTTGACTTTTTGAGGTTGCTAGGTCTCATGGCATCCTGCATCTTCCTTGTGCCAGAGGCTCGCCTGAGAATGAGATCTCTTCAGTGGGCACTGAGAACTCAGTGGTCGCAATTCTCAGGGAGAATGACAGACCTCCTTCAGATTCCAGACAAGGTGGCTCGAGACCTTCAGTGGTGGGCCTGCAAGAAAAACATCTTGAAGGGGGAACTGTTTTGGCAACCATGGCCGGAGATAACAGTAGTCACAGATGCCTCACTCACGGGGTGGGGAGCCCATACCAACGACTTGACCATCAGCGGTAGTTGGTCTCCATCGGAGTCCAGACTACATATCAACCTGTTAGAGCTGAGAGCAATCAGACTAGCGCTGAAAGCGTTTCTGCCATCTGTACAAGGGAAAAATGTCCTGATAATGACGGACAACACAGTGGCCATGCACTACCTCAACAAAAGAGGAGGCGTAGGATCACTGCCACTGTGCAGAGAGGCAATGCAGCTCTGGTTTTGGGCAATTCAAGAAGGAATCTCTATCGGCGGTTCACCTAGCCGGAGAGAAGAACTTGACAGCGGACGCTCTGAGCAGGCAGGGCACATTCTCCCACGAGTGGGAACTAGCTCAGGACGTCCTTCAGGAGATCTTTGCCCTTTGGGGAACCCCTCAAGTGGATCTGTTCACCACCAGTACCAACAGGAAGTGCGATCTGTTTTGTTCAAGGGAATTTCCCCCGAGAGGAGCTCTAGGGGACGCGTTCGTAGTGGACTGGGAGTTTCCACTCCTGTACGCGTTTCCACCAGTCCCTGGCGTTCCTCAAATGATCAGGAGGTTGAGAAGATTCCGGAGAACCATGATCCTAATTGCCCCAGAGTGGGCCAGGAGAACGTGGTACCCGGACCTTCTGGACATGTCCATCTGCCCTCCAATTCGTCTTCCACTCAAGGAGAATCTTCTCTCACAGAAGGGAGGTCAGGTTCTCCATCCAGACATCAGAACCCTCAACCTTCACGCCTGGCTTCTGAAAGGTTGAGATACAAGGATTGGGACCTCCCTGATGACGTCATGGAAGTGTTGCTTTCGGCCAGAAGGCCAGCAACAAAGTCTTTATACCGCTGCCGTTGGAACAAGTTTTGCAGCTGGTGTAGAGAAGAGAATATCAACCCCTTTTCATGTGGTACACCAACGGTGTTATCCTTTCTACTCTACTTGGCAAATTCAGGCCTTCAAGTTGGCACTATCAAGGGCCATCTCGCAGCGCTATCGATCTTCAAGCGCACTGCGGAGGAGCCTTCGTATTTCAAATTACCCTTAGTAATACAATTTTTAAAGGGATTAACTAATGTCTACCCTCCAAGACCTTTCCAGGTTCCTTTATGGGACTTAAATTTTGTCTTAAATTTCCTGATTTCCATTCGAACCACTCCACTCTTATTCGCTAAGATTTCTCACCCTTAAAACTGTCTTATTAGTGGCTTTAACATCTGCTAGAAGGGTGAGCGAATTAGAAGCTCTATCTTGTAAACCCCCTCATACAATTTTTCATAAAGACAAGGTTGTCCTACAGGTGAAGCCTAATTTCCTCCCAAAGGTGGTTTCTGAATTCCACATCACTCAGAAAATTACTTCGAGGGGATTGGGTCCTCCGACGTATTCCATATCTATGACAGGTAATCACCACAGCTGTGCTGCTTCGGAAACTTTTTTCGGCGCCTGCGTCCTGCGTCGATGACGTCGATGCGCCGTCGTCGAGAAACTCCTCCGACGTCATCCGATGTGATAAGTAGGACGCACGACGCCCGTAGCCTCAGTTCCGTTTTTTCCGCGAACGTGTTGCTTCGTGAATCTCGGTTAACGCCTCGACTCTTTGGAGTTCTGTTCTTCTCGGTTCTTCGAACCTGTTCGTTTTTGTGAGAAAATCCTTCGTGTGAAGATGTCTTCTACTTAGTCTTCGACCCCGCGTCCGGGCTTCAAGAAGTGCGGGGAGTGTGGGTCCAAGATGTCGGTGGCGGACTCGCACGACGCCTGCCTCTGGTGCCTCGGGGAGGCCCACGACACGGATGACTGTATCGACTGCCAGTCGCTCACGTCCAAAGCCTTACGTGAACGTAAGAAGAAGTTGTCGGTAGGTCGGGTGTCCAAGCCCCGGAAGTCGAAGTCTGCGGGGCTTTCGAGGGATGATTCGAGAGGTGACTCTCTGCGTCATTGTCAGAAGTCTTGTGGGTCTCCTTCTAGGAGTCGGTCTCGCCACTCCTCGGCCTCTTCGAGGCATTCTCGGAAGTGCCGACAGCTGTCATCTTCCAGGACCTTTTCTGAGGACTCTGCCCGGCACGTCGCTACCCCACCAGCCGTGCGACGCCAGAGGAATGGGCTTCCTTCGGGAAGAAAATGCTGCCGATTATCGAGTCGCAGGGTACTAAGCCGTCCGCGCCCCCGAGTGGGGTCGGCCGTGAGAGGTCGAGAGACACCGCTCGCAAGAGTGGTCGGCACGAGTCATGGTAGAGGTCCCGTTCGGACAAGGGGACTTGTTCTCGACGTACCCGTTCCAGGTCCCGGTCCTCGAAGCGTTCGAGACCGTGTGCACCTGTGATGTCTTCAAGGAAGACATCGACGTCTGAGGCGTCGAGGGCGTCGACGGGCTTTCTCGAGGCTCCGGCTCCGAGGAAGTCGTCGAAGCCGTCGAAGCTCAGGTCGTCGAAAGATGCGCTCGGAGCTCCGGCTTCGAGGACTGTGTCGACGCCGTCGATGCTGGCATTGCTGCATCTGACGTCAACGCCGATTTACTCGACGCCGATCCTCTCGGCGCCGATGCCTGTTCTCTCGACGCCGGCGCTGATTCACTCGACTCCCTCGACGCCTTTCGAGGCCGGGGTGTCGGAGGTACCCCGTGGCAAACCCCTAGGAAGGCTCTGGTTAAGAGCAAGCACTCTCGGGTGCCTTCTTTTCGCCACCTGGAATATATTTCGGAGGTGGATGTGGATTCTGATGGCCTGGTTCCTAGTCAGGTTCCAGATGAAATGGTCTCGGGCCATAGTCAGTTTGACGATTTGAGGCAGTCACTGCATGATGCCAGTGGACTGGACACCTCTCCGGAAGTGGAGTTTTGTAGGCCTGAGCCTGGCTCTCATGCCGATTCCTCGTACCGGCACCTTATTGCTAGGGTTTCCGAGTACTTGGGATGGTCTGCTCCCCCAGGGGAGTTTGTGCAGGATGATCTCACAGACATCCTTGATGTTGGTCCCCCAACTGACCCGGTACTGCCGTTTCATATGGCTCTACAGAGAAGGGTGGCGGCGGCTTGGACTGCTCCGGAGAGTCTCCCGGCGGTGGGCAGGGCGACCCCTGCTACTTGACCAGGCACCCCACTCCGGAGAGTTTGGTGGTGCAGGCAGCCACGGCCCCGGCAAAGCAGGCGTCGTACCCTACCATCCCTCCTGATAGGAACGACAAACGTTTTGATGGCAGGGCGAAGAAAGTGTTTTCTTCTGGTGGTATGGCGCTTCAGGCGGCCAACTCCATTTGTGCCTTGTCTCGTTTCACACACACTCTGTGGAACTGTGTTGCGTTAGCGGCTGAACATATTCCAGAAGGGGACGAACAGGATGGTTTTCTTGCTATGGTCCAGGATGGAAAGGATGCCATTTGTGAGTCCGTTCAGTCGGGTTTGGACATGGCTGAATGCGTCAGCAGGTCCATGGCGGTGAGCACCGTGATACGCAGGTTTGCGTGGTTGCGGAAGTCGGGGTTTGCTCCTGATGTGCAGTCCCGGCTCCTCAACATGCCCTTTGACGGTGAACACCTTTTTGGCAGCAAGGCTGATGAGAGCCTTGAGAGGTTGCAGACCTCCAAAGCTGCAGCGAAGTCGTTGGGCGCTGCAGTTCGCCAACCTCCGCCTTTTCGTCCTAGGGGACAGCAATGGAGGGGTGGTTCCTTTCGCTATTACTCTTCCTTCAGTAAAGCGAGTAAAGCGAGAGGAGCTGGCAGTCAAAGAGGCGAACGCAGGGGTACCAGAGGTGGACGACAGGGTACCCGTGGTGCCAAGGCTGCTCGGGCAGTTGCCGCTTTGCCCTCAGGTAACGCCGCAGCCGCTACCACTCAGTCATGAGGCCATGTCCCATGGTTCGCCGGTTGGGGGAAGGCTGGCGCAGCATCTTGTAGAGTGGCATGCCATTACTTCAGATGTGTGGGTTCTGGAGATCATAACCCACGGCTACTGTCTTCCCTTTCGGCAGAGGCCTCGCGACAATCCACCGGGGAACCTCTCTTTGCAGAGTCCGGATCCGCTCCTTGCGCAGGAAATTCAAGCCCTGCTGGAGAAAGGCGCCATAGAACTGGTGCCTGTAGCGGAGAGGAACAAGGGATGGTATTCCCCTTATTTTTTGATTTCAAAGAAAAACGGGGGATTGAGACCCATCATGGACTTGCGCGGTTTGAACAAACTCCTCAGGAAGGACAGGTTCAAGATGGTTACTCTCTCTCAAGTCCTCCAGGCCCTTCAGCTTCAGGACTGGTTGGTGTCTCTCGACCTCAAGGATGCTTACTTCCATGTGCCGATCCATCCCAAGCACAAGAAGTACCTGAGGTTCGCGGTTGGCGACTCGCACTTTCAGTTTCGGGTCCTGCCGTTCGGATTGACCTCCGCCCCGAGGGTTTTCACCAAGCTCATGGTGGTGGTGGCAGCGCATCTCAGGCAAGGGAGGATTCACGTCTACCCCTACCTGGACGATTGGTTGATCAGGGGGAGCTCTCCCGAGCAAGTCCTGGATCATCTGTCCTTCACCTGCCACTCCCTTCACAGGCTGGGCTTCTCCCTCAATTTAAAGAAGTCTCATTTGACGCCAACACAGCGGCTCCAGTACATCGGAGCAGTGCTCGACACTTCCCTGGGGCAGTGTTTTCCTCCCCAGGTGAGGGCTCTTCACATTCAGCAGATGGTGCACAAGTTTCAGCATGCCCAGACGCTCCCAGCGTTCGAGTTCTTGAGGTTGCTCGGCCTCATGGCATCCTCCATTCTTCTGGTGCCAGAGGCTCGCCTGCGGATGTGATCTTTGCAGTAGGCACTCAAGATGCAATGGTCGCAGTCCTCCGGCAGGATGTCGAACCCGGTTCAGGTGCCGCCCTCGGTCGCCCGGGACCTTCTGTGGTGGGCCGTCGAAGGCAACTTGATGAAGGGGGCTCCATTTTGGCTTCCATGGCCGGAGGTGACGATCATGACGGATGCATCCCTCACGGGATGGGAAGCTCATGCCAACGAGCTGACAGTCAGCGGTCGTTGGTCTCCGTCGGAGTCCAGACTCCATATCAATCTGTTGGAGCTGAGGGCAGTCAGGCTAGCCCTGAAGGCTTTTCTGCCGACTGTGCAAGGAAAGAATGTCCTGATCCTGACGGACAACACAGTGGCCATGCACTAGCTCAACAAAAAGGGGGGGCAGGGTCACTTCCTCTGTGCAGGGAGGCGATGCAGCTCGAGTTCTGGGCCATCCAGCAGGAAGTTTCGATCTCGGCAGTTCATCTGGCCAGAGACGAAAACGTGACGGCGGACGCTCTGAGCAGGCAGAGCACGATCTCTCACGAGTGGGAGTTGGCTCAGGAGATTCTCCTGGAGATCTTCGCCCTTTGGGGGACCCCTCAAGTGGATCTCTTCGCCTCCAGTGTCAACCGGAAGTGCAAGAGGTTCTGCTCGCGGGAATTTCCTCCAAAAGGAGCCTTAGGAGACGCTTTCGTGGTGGAGTGGTCATTCCCGCTGCTGAACTCGTTTCCTCCAGTCCCCGTCATCCCGCAAGTGCTGCGGAGGTTACGGAAGTTCGGTTCCCGGATGATCCTCATTGCTCCGGCGTGGGCTCGGAGGACGTGCTACCCGGACCTTCTCGACTTGTCCATCTGCCCTCCACGTCGTCTTCCCTACCGAGACGATCTGCTCTCACGGGAGGTGGGGTCAGGTTCTCCATCCAGAGGTCAGATCCCTCAACCTTCACGCTTGGCTTCTGAAAGGTTGAGGTATAAGGATTGGGACCTCCATGAAGACGTGATGGAGGTGTTGCTCTCGGCCCGACGGCCAGCAACAAAGTCTCTGTAACGTTGGCGTAAGTTCTGCGACTGGTGCAGAGTTCAGAATGTGGATCCTTTTGCATGTGACATCCCCATGGTTCTGTCCTTTTTACTTTCTTTGGCCCACAGGGGCTTGCAAGTGGGTACCATTAAAGGTTACCTGGCGGCGCTGTCCATCTTTAAGCGCTCGTCTGAAGAGTGTTCCTACTTTAAAATCCCTTTAATTTCACAGTTTCTGAATGGGCTCACTAATGTGTTTCCTCCGTCACCTTTCCTGGTGCCCGGTTGGGATTTAAATCTTGTTCTTAAGTTTCTTATGGGTGCTCCGTTTGAGCCTTTGCATTCTTGCCCTTTGAGGCTGTTAACTCTGAAAACTGTGTGGTTACTTCCGCTCGCAGAGTGAGTGAGTTACAGGCACTTTCAGTTAAGCCACCCTTCACTGTATTTCACAAGGACAGGGTTGTCCTTAGAGTTCGTCCTCCTTTTCTTCCGAAGGTGGTTTCGGAATTTCATTTGGCCCAGAAGGTTGTTCTTCCGGCATTCTATCCTCCTCCGCATCCTGCTAAGGAAGAGGAGAGGCTCCATAGGCTTGATCCTAGGAGAGCTTTAAGCTTTTATGTTTCATGCATGTCCCGGGTCAGAGTGGGCGATCAACTCTTTATTGGTTACGCTGGAAAGCGTTTGGGACAGGCTGTGACGAAACAGACTTTGTCTCGCTGGATTATTTTGGCCATCTCGGAGTGTTACCGCTTGGCGGGCAAGGACCCGCCGGCTGGCTTGCGGGCCCATTCTACCAGGGGTATGGCTGCATCTACTGCCCTGCAGAGGGGTGTTCCTATTCGCAACATCTGTGATGCATCCACCTGGGATTCTGTTCATACATTTGTGCGCCACTATTCCCTCGATTCCATTCGAGGACAGGATCTGGCCTTTGGCAAGGCGGTCCTTTGCTCTGCTATTTGATTGGCAATTTTGATTCTAAATTCTTTCCCTCCTCCTTGCTCTGGTACTGCTTTGGGAGTCTGTCATAGATATGGAATACGTCGGAGGACCCAATCCCCTCGAAGAACAAGTTACTTTCTTACCTGGTAACGTTCTTTCGATGGGATGGTCCGACGACGTATTCCATATCGCTCCCTCCCTGCCTTCCCCGCTGCAGAATTTCTTTTGCGATTGCAGCTTACGTTCCGCAAGGCTTTGTGTCTGACTGGCAGTTGACTAATGTCACACGTTCTGGGGGGAAAAACTACAACTGAGGCTACGGGCGTCGTGCGTCCTACTTATCACATCGGATGATGTAGGAGGAGGTCCTCGATGACGGCGCATCAACGTCATCGACGCAGGACGCAGACGCCGAAAAAAGTTTCCGAAGCAGCACAGCTGTGGTGATAACCTGTCATAGACATGGAATACGTCGTCGGACCATCCCATCGAAAGAACGTTACCAGGTAAGAAAGTAACTTGTTATTTACCTTCATTCTATCCGCCTCCCCATCTGGGGAAAGAGGAAGAAAGGCTACATAGGCTGGACCCAAGGTGGGCTTTAAGCTTTTACATCAGCAGACTTGCTAGGATTAGGCAAGCAGACCAACTGTTTGTGGGTTACTCAGGGCACAAGTTGGGACTACCGATAACAAAACAAACCATTTCCAGATTGATTATTTTGGCCATTCTGGAATGTTACAAACTGGCAGGGAAAGAGCCTCCTCAAAATCTTAGGGCTCATTCAACCAGGGGTATCGCAGCCTCCTTGGCCCTCCAAAGAGGGGTTCCGGTTCGAGACATATGTCCGCACATACCTTCACAAGATTTTACAACCTGGATTCCTCCTCTAGTCAAGAGACTAGGTTTGGCCAAGCCGTATTACATTCGGTCCATTCCTAAAAGGAAACATGGCATTTTACTCCCACCTCCAATTGCACACCACTGCTATGGGAGTCTATCAAAGATAAGGAATACGTCGGAGGACACAATCCCTTCGAAGAACAAGTTACTTCTTACCTTGTAACGTTCTTTCAATGGGATGTTCCTCCGACTTATTCCTTATCGCCCATCCCATCCATCCCCGCAGTAATACTTCCCTTGTGGTTGCAGTTTACGCTCCTTCAAGGTCAATAACCAATTAATGTAAAACAACTGTTAACGTCAAAACGGAACTGAGCAACGGACGCTGCGTGACTCTATTTATACGCATGGTGACATCGACGCCGATACGGAGGCCGTTGAGGGACATCGGTTCGAGGGACATCGACGCGCAGCGCCCTCTACTGAAATTTTTTTTCCGAGGCCAGCAAGCTGGGAGATGATCTATCAAAGATAAGGAATACGTCGGAGGAACATCCCATCGAAAGAATGTTACAAGGTAAGAGGTAACTTGTTCATTTTTAATATAACACCTGTCTGGATTAATTTGTAAGTGTCCTTGCTCTGTGTGCTTATTGAGGTCCTTCAGTCACCCTCACCCCTCATGAGACTTGGTCTTGACCGCCTGCCATAGCTACCCTGATTGGTCTGGCTTGCCCAGAGGTTACCCTGTTCCAAGAAACTAGGCTGGCCTTCTGAACCTCTGCCCCTCCAGGTCAGAGTTTAGAAATCCTTCTCAACAGTGGCTCTCTTTGCTTCCAGTTCTGTGCGATTACAAGTAGTGCTGCCAATTGCAGTATCACATAAGCTTTCTGAACTGCTTTTGGGCGTCGTCTAAAGACTTTATCCATCATGAGTAACAAACAGGCTCCTAAAGATTGAGGTGTATGAATGGAAAAGATTTCGCACAGATATGAATTTACATCACCCCAGTATTTTACCATTCTCGGGCAGCTTAGCCATATAGGGTCCCAGTTCCCCACCTCATCACATTGCTGCCAGCATTGATCAGATATTGTTTCATTTGGGCAAGGCGTGCTGGTGTATATTGCCATTGCACCATACATTTGAGACAGAATTCTTTAATTTGAATTGATCTGGTAAGTCTGGGAATTGTACCCCAAAGTGTCTCCCATTCTTGATCTGTAAGTTCTTCCCCCAGTGTGACCTGCCATCTTTTTTTGTAAGTAACCTTCGTTTTGGGTGTCCCGTCCCCCAACATTTTGTAGCAATTAGAGATAAGGGCCTTGTTCCCTGGGTGGGTTGAATGAAACATATTGCTCAAAGGAAGTTAATTCCCTGGTGTCTGCCACTTTAATGGGAGGAGCCAAGATCCAACATCTCACTTGGAAGTATTAAAAATTAGATTTCCATGTTCCTGTTTGCATTGTGTAAAAGATGTTACTGTTTATCCCCAAAACATATGTCTTAGCTTCACACACCCAGCCGCTTTCCTTTCCCTGAATGCATTTGGTTCTAGACCCAGAGTGAACTGGGGATTAAAAAACAGAGGTGTGAAAGGAGAGGTGAACGTTGTTATGCCATGTTTTTTGATCGCTTCATCCCAGGTGTTTTCCACTATGTGCATAATTTCACTTATGTGTATATTTGGTGGACAATTGGATTTCGGTAACCATAGTGCATCTCTTAGTGTAGGACCCCCGAGCGCTAATTCCATCTGTACCCATCGCTTTTCAAGCTTGCCCGCGGACCATTCCTTTATCACTCGGATTTGCGTTGCATGTCGCATGTCATGAAATTAGGAAGACCTAGCCTACCTTTGTCTGGTGGGAGCGTTAATGTGGTTAGAGCTAGCTTCATGGTTTTATTTTGCCACACAAAAATAGAACCTGCCCTTTGTATTCTTCAGAAAAAGGATTGCGGGACCCTGATAGGTAACGCTTCAAATAAGTAAAGTACTTTGGAAAGGGTAACCATTTTCACAGAGTTGATTTTGCCAGCCATGAGATCATAATTGGGTTCCATTTTTTAAATTGTGATTCAATGTCTTTTAATAGAGGGGGGCAGTTACCTGCATATAAATATTTGATGAAAGGGGTAATTCTTAACTCTATTAGTGCAATCCCCACTTTAGCCCATCCGAATCGTGTTTGTGCCTGTAGGTCTGCAGTTTCCTCTGGAGATTGTGATAGATTTAAAATCTTGAATTTATGCCCATTTATTTTCAGACCCGCCACTGCCCCAAATTTCTCGAATGCATATGTGGCCTCCTGTATCGTATTTGATGGTTCTGTTGCCATGAGCAACATATCATCGGTGTATGCCATTATTTTGTGCTGAGCTTTACCAAACATAACAGCCTTTATTTCCTCTGTTTGTCTGACTTTGGCTAGTAAGGATTCCAGGTGTAGTGCATATAAAATAGGGGAAAGAGGGCATCACTGCTTAGTGCCGCGCTGGAGGAATATTTGAGAAGAGAGATGACGGTTTATTGACAATCCTGACGAAGGATTCGGAGTTTGCTCTAATCCATCTTATATAGTTTGGTCCAAATGCCATTTTCTCTACCGGCAAAAAGTGAAATGACCAGTCTACATGATCAAATACCTTTTCGGCGTCTATAGAAACCGGAATGGCAGGGATCTGTTTCACCTCCACCTTTTTCAAGATGTGGCATACGCTACGTATATTGTTGTGCGTTTGCCTACACTTAATAAAACCAGTCTGATCTGTATGTATTAGTGCTGGTAAAACATCAACAATATGGTTAGCCAATACTTTGGTGAAGATTTTATCATCTATGTTAATTAGTTCAATTGGTTGATAGGAGCCACAGATTTTTGGTTCTTTGCCCGGTTTGGGGAACAAGATTATTTTCGCTTCCTCCATGGTGGATATTTGTCTCGTGTGTGAGAGGGAGTTGCCAATTTCGTTAGGACAGGAGTTAAGATATTACCATATGCTTTGTAAAGCCTAGCCGGGAATCCATCTGGACCAGGCGATTTTTTTAGTGGGAGCTCCCAAATAACCCATAGCACTTTGTCCGAAGTAATAGATTTTTCAAAAATGTGGCCATCGCCCAGCTGGAGTCTGGGGTGTTCAACTGACTCCAAATATGTTGATTGAGTAGGGGGATCCGGTACTTCAGATTTATATAAATTTGAGTAAAATATATGGAATTGTTTGAGGATACCGCTGGTTTCAGAGGTCATCTTCCTGAGGGTAGCTTGATTTATTGTATAACCCTGGAGGCCGCCCTTTGACGTAGCTTGGCGACCAATAGGCGGTCCATTTAATTAGCTTTTATGTAGTACTTTTGTTTGAGTAATGAGGGCTTTTGCTGCTTTCTTTGTTAGGCGAAGATTTAGCCTGCCGGTGGCTGCCTTAAATGCTTTCTGCATTTGTGGGCCTATATCAGTTTCCATTTTTTAATAATATGGGATAATTCCTCCTCTAGTCCTATTTCGAGGGTCATGAGTGGTTTACGTCGTTTAGCTTCCACAGCTATAAGGATATCCCTCGTACTGGCTTTAAACGCATCTCAGATAATTTTAAAGAGGTCTCCCCCTGCAGATTTAGATCAAAGTATTCGGTAATGTGTGCAGCAATTTCATCACTGACAACCTGGTCTTGTAATGAAGCAAATGGAAATTTCCAGGACCAGAGCTGTGGATTATATCTAGTGTTAATGTGATTGGGGCATGATCCGAGAGGATGATTGGATGCGTGGTAATTTGTGTTATTATTCCCAATAATGTGATGGAGGACCAAGCATAGTCTATTCGAGAGAATGACCTATGCACATGTGAATAAAAAGTATAACCCTTCTCTCCCCCCTTCAGAGTAAGCCAAATGTCCACTAAGGAGAGATCTGCAAGTATTTGATGCAGCCCACTCGAGGTGTTGGGTGGGGCCCAGCGAGTTTCCCTACTTCTGTCCTGTGTAGTATCCCATGTTAGATTAAAGTCCCCCAATATTAGCAGATCTCCTTCCATAAATAATTCCAACAAACCCATCACATGTTTCAGAAATCCGTCTTGGCCTGTATTGGGGCATACATTGAAGCTACTGATGGGGAATACCTTAAGGACCGCAAATACATATCTGCCTTCTCTGTGTGTTTTAGTGTGAATAACAAAGGCTGCATCCCTCCTTTACTGCAATCAACACACCTGGAGTTTTGTTCTCAGCACATGCCTGTACTATTGTGGAGTAGTAGCGTAGGCAGAGTTTGCTCCTATCTGCTTTACAGATGTGGGTTTCTTGAAGTGCCACCAAGGCAGGTTGGTGCTGCCTCAAAAATTACTCCACCTTCCTACGTTTCTGTGGCTTGTTGAGCCCCCTTACATTCCATGTCAAGCACTTGAATTTTGAATATGTGTGAAATGTGCTAACGAGCTGATAGATATTAGTATGTTCTGTTTACTAAACATAAGTAAGTAACATTAAAAGAGAAAAACTCCCGGACTCTGCGCCATTAAGTATTTTTGTACTTTAATTAATGGTCAGTCAAAGTAAGATGCCCTCTTCTTGATTACACGTGTTTTGGCTCAGCTGAGCCTTTTTCAAATCGGGCTATAATTAAACACATAAAGTGACCCTATTTGTAGGTATTGATATTGATATTTTATTTCTATTGCGCTCATACACAAGTGTTTCAGAGCGCGACAAGGCAAGGGAAGGGGAACAGGGGAGAACAAAAACAACAATCTTACTAGGCCCAGTGACATTGAGAACGCGCACGTGCAGGGTAGAGGGGGGAGGAGGCGAAGTGCATGGAAGGGGGAACAAAAGGAGAGTGCGGAGCGAGAAGGAAAAACAAAAATAATAATAAATAAAAAGGCAACAAACAGTGGGAGTTCAGCCTGCAAGTGGCAAGTGCTGGCTTTATGGCAGCAGGCCGGGTAGGTCTGAAAGTGCAGGAAGAAAAGGGGAGGGCTGTATGGGTACAGATACAGACCCCAGTGCAAGGGGTGGCCCAGAGGCAGTGCGAGAGGGTGGCAAAATGAGCAGGTACCTGGGCCCAGAGGACAGAGGGTGGCCAGGTGCATGATGCCGAGGGAGAGTGGAATCAACAGGGGAGAGGAGAGGAGAAGGCAGAAGCAAAGAGGAAGGTTTTGAGGTGCTTCCGGAACTGGAGATGGTTCTCCTCAAATTTTAGAGTGGCAGGGAGGCTGTTCCAGAGGGAGGCCCCAGCCGAAGATGGAAATCTACCCCCAGCTTGTTTCTTTGAGAAACGACTGACCCTGAGGGAGTTAGAGGTAGAGGAGCGGAGTGCTTGAGATGGGAGGTATTTGCAGAGGGATAGCTGAAGGTATGTTAGATCCAGGCCCCAGAAAGCCTTGTGGACAATGCAGAGGGTTTTGAATTTAATCCTTGCATCCACTGGGAGCCAATGGAGAGATTTGAGAGCTGGAGAGATACAATCCCAGGGCTTGAGGCCAAGGACAAGTCTCGCAGTCCTGTTCTGGATAAGATGTAAAGGGCGGAGAGTATAGGCAGGTAGATTAGGAAAGAGGCTGTTGCAATAGTCCAATTTAGAGAGAACCAGAGCTTGGGAGACGGTGAGCTTCTAGGGGAATGAGAGGGAAGGTAGAATACCTCTGAAGAGGTGCAGTAGGAAGTTTGACTTTTTTGATACATCAGCGATGTGGACGGAGAAGGAGAGTGTGGAATCAAAGGTGACACCAAGGTTCTTGGACTCGCAGGTGGGGATAGGAGGGGGGCCAAGGGAGGCCGGCCAGAGAGTGGGGGGAAAGGAAGGTGATGGTGTGTCAATGAGGAGGATCTCCGTCTTGCTGGCATTAAGACAAAGATCGTTGGCGGCACACCAATCTTGAATGGCAGTTAGGCAATAAGTGATAAGAGAGGTGGAGGAGGTGGCCGAGGGCAGCCTGAAAATGAGTTGTCGTCTGTATAGCACTGGAAGTTTGAGCAGAAAATGGCAATACAGCAGGTGAGAGTTGCCAGGTATTGGGTGAAAAACCAGGGCGAGAGGTTAGACCCCTGGGTAGTCCCAGGATTGTAAAAAAACAATACAATTCATTAAAAAAAAAAACATAACACAACATTATTTCACGGTTCCAAAGAATAAAAGAAAATAAGAATACATAAGAATAAATTCAATGACAGAGGTTGCGGTTTGGTGATGGGGAGGATTGCAAGGATGTGGAGAAAACAGGAAAGCGAGAAACTAGAAAGACATTTCCAGAATTCAAAAACAAAATATAAGGGAGAGAAAAACAAATAATATTATTGCATTAGTCAAAATATAAATCCAATGCCAAAAAATAATACAAACTTGGCCTTATGTTGGCCAAACATATGTCAACACCCCCTAAACTATGGGGTTGCTTACCAGAAACACTTTAAGCGAAGTTTCCACGTGATGATTAGTCAGCTATTGTCATGATGCCCGCTCCCGGGGAGCCGGTTCAAGCCCTGCGTCCCCGAAAGCGGACATCCAGTCCCCAAGGAAGGACCCAGCAACCCCATATAGGGGCCCTTTGGACAGTGTCCTGGGGCCTATGGCGCCAGGCTCATAAAAGACATCAGTCCTGGCGCCATATGCGCCAGGCTCATTATGGAAGTGCTTGGGTGCACTTACCTGATGCAGACCATGCTGCAGGATCCCGGCCTCCTTGAGGCCTGAAAGGAACTACTTTACCTGTGGGACTAATTTACCATCCGGGCGTGGTCGGGGAAGGATACATACCTTATTGGAGGAAGGATACATACCTGGAACTTCTTCCAAGGCTATTTAAACCCCACCCGAACAGCCACACGTGCTTCGCGTTGTTCTGCATCTAGCAGCTGGACGCTCACCGTGACTGCTCCTGCATCCTGACTTCTGCCACGCCTGCCAGCATCCTGGATCACCTGCAAAGGAAGAGAAGAAGAGAACAGAAGAAGGAAAAGTCCTTACCTGCTAAATCCGCATCCCGGAGACATCTCGCCGACAATCCTGAAAAGGAAGACTTTTATTTAAAAGCTCATCGCGTCGATCGCTGCAGCGCCGCATTCCACTCACCTTTACAGGGCGCCTCCATGTTCAGCAGCGATCATCCGGATTCGCAGTCACGCCCCAGCGCCTAGGGAGAAAAAGACCAGAACAAAAGGTGAGTGAGAGAAGGGAATAAGGAAAGCTAAATCTCCATGTTAAGACTTACCTGTTGATTCATTCCCTCTTCATTTCGGGTCCGCGCCGCATCCTGGCATTTCCGGACCCCGGCACCTAAGGGGAAAAAGAGACATCAACGTTAATGAGCGAATGAAAAGACATTGCCAAAAAAACGCTCATTAACGACTTACCTGATTTCTACAAGGATTTCACCTCTCATCTCGGGTCGGTGCCTGTTCCCCGGCATTCCGT
This sequence comes from Ambystoma mexicanum, assembly GCF_040938575.1. NCBI lineage: Eukaryota > Metazoa > Chordata > Amphibia > Caudata > Ambystomatidae > Ambystoma > Ambystoma mexicanum. The sequence continues at coordinate 88,105,067 of NC_090936.1, read as the reverse complement.
ACCCCGGCCCCTATGGGGAAAAAGACACTAGCATTAGTACATTAATGCATGGACACAAAGGGAACCTCTTATCAAAAAACTTACCTGGAAGCCAAGCAAGTTTGGTTCTCACCAATCCGAAAATCCAGTGAAGTAACTGGATACCAACGCGCCCCTGCATCAGAAGCAGGATGGAGAGCTCGTCCTTCCAGACCCTAAAGTGAGACGCTACGAGGAATCACAGAAGGGTTTCGAGGAGGGTGAGAGGGGAAAGTGGGAGGCTGATTGCATTACCCCGCAGACAGTTAATCCCCTATTTTCACCTACAGAAGGATACTTCTGCGAGCCAGACAAGCCAGATTTGGGGGCCCGGTCCAGTCCGTCTTCCGAACCCTGCGCATCACCTTAGAAGAGGTCACAGCTGCGCGAACCAGGCCAGCGCCTCCGTGGGAGTCAGGTGAGCGTTACAGCTACGTTATAAAAGGGTTTAATGCCAAAGTCCTTCGGAGAAAGGTATTACAATACCCACATTATATGCAAGAGTTAGTCATCCTTCTAGTAATTTAGTGTATGTATCAAAGAAGGTACTTGATCATCGCTGAATTCTGTATTCATTGACTGACATTCAGGGTCTAAATTGTAATCAAAAGGTTCTGGACGAGTCATAGTATATTTGGGTAATTCGTTAGCCAGTTAATATGTCAGTTCGTCCACATACACTTGTAATAATTGTGCGCTACTTGTTGTTATCAGAGGCTCATCTCAAAATCTTCCTCTGATCTAATTCTGCACAAGATTAGGCAGAAAATGCTTACCGTGCAGCTTCTGTCTCTCGTGTCGGCTGAAACGGTGTTCCGTGAGCCGGCGCCATTTTAGAAGTGATGTTGACGACAATCCTGGGCCTACCTACAAATGGGGTCACTTTATGTGTGTAATTATAGCCCTGATTTGAAAAAGGCTCAGCTGAGCTGAAACACGTGTAATCATGAAGAGGGCATCTTACTTTGACTGACCATTAAGTAAAGTACAAAAATACTTAATGACGCAGAGTCCGGGAGTTTTTCTCTTTTAATATTAAGCACTTTATGACGGTTTAGGCTTTATACCGTTATACTCCAATGAACTGCGACACTGAATTTATTTTGGTACCAATACAACCAAACCCTAAGGAGTTAACTAAAGATTGAAAGCAGTCGCCAGGCGGATCAACTTTCAATAAAGCCTTTTTTCTGTAAGTAAGTAAGTAACATGCCTTTGTTCTGCAGGTGAGAGCCCTCCCCCCAAACTAACTTACCTCCCTACCCACTGATGGCTCCTTAACATTGCAGCCATCAGGTGTAACGTTCCCCCAACCCGCTATAACTCCCTCCCCCCACTGCCAAAAGTTCCCAGGTGTGAATCACAGTTCCTAACATATTCTGGGACAAACTCGCCCAGCTGCGGTCCATCTTTAAACCCTAGAAAAAGTGTGGGAAGTCCTAGCTCCCCCATCTGTTTCTAAAAACAGATTGATTCCCAAACAGTCAGGGTCTGTCTTACTGTGTATCGGTGATACGCTGATCCATGATAGTTCCATCCGCAAGCAGCTCTCAGTCTGGCTTGCTGTGTCCTCCTGGATGATGATTTCAGTGTAGGGCCACTCAATCACGAACATCATTCCTCTCTTTGCTGATCCTTGCGGTCCCTTTTTTTCCCTGAACAAATGTGCCTTTCTCCGACCATGGATTTTGTACCTTTTGCTGCTGCGTTGAGTTAGGCACTTTCCGATGACATTCCTGCTGGATCTTCTGTTTGCAGCAAGGTCAGTCCTGCCTCCCTGCATGTTATTCTTTGCTCCGTGCCATCTAGGGTACATGATAGTCCAAAAGGAAAGGTCCATCTGTATCTTATTCCCCGGGTTTAAAGGACTCTCACCACATCCTTGATATCTCAGTGTTTTTGGAAAGTAATCTTTGAGAGATCTTGGTATAGTTGAATTTCGGTTTCATTATGTGAGATTGTCCCTGAGGCCCTCGCCTCTTTGAGAATTAGTTCTTTTTGACGATATAGTGCAGAGGCCGTCAGAACATCTCGGGGTGGGAGCCAGGTTTGGTTCTCTTCGGTCCAACCCTGTCAAGCGATATGTCTATAGGTTCATTTCCAGCTATGAGGTTTGCAAATATCTGGTCTGCAGCTTCTTTTAGTTCTGAATCCAGGATAGTTTCCGGGAGATACCTGATCTGGATATTAGATCGACGTGATCTATTTTCAAGGTCCTCATATTGGAGTTCTAGGTTGTGAGATATTCTGGACAGGTCCTCTATCGCAACATCTGTTTGTTTGCAGTCCGAGTCCAAGGTTTGAATGGCTTGTTCATTCAGATCAACCCTTTCAGCTAAGGATGTAATTTCTTTACTAACTTCCGTGAATGTGTACCGTATATCGTCCGTTAATGCTGTGAATTGCTATTGAAAGTTCAAAGTGAACCAGTCTTCAAATTCCTGAAAACCTTTGGGAAAGTCTTCTCTAAAAGCTGCCATATCAGAAGGTGCACATTACTGTTTTGGGTGAAGAGGGGTGTTTTGGCCTAGCAGTGGGCTCGGGGAGTTTTATTGCTTGCCCATAGTTTTTCAGCAGTTTTTGTGATTTTAGTTGAGATTGGAGTTGGCCAGCTTTGGTTTGTTTATCTCTGCTCCCCGACATGTATCAGCTGGTATAAAGGACTTGGGGAGGTTTTCCCATATGTTTAGGTTGCACATGCGCTGCCGGACACTCCTGGGGGTTTTTGTCACAGGATTTGGTGCAGGATAAGGTATATGCTGATGAGCCCAAGACCCATTGTGGGTACCCTTACGGTCTTAATTGTTTCAGTAGTGTGCCCCCTTTGCAAATGCACGCCAGAGCCTATGCTCCCAGTAACTGATTGTGCCACTGTGAGTGGGGTGTGGGAAGGAGCTTTGCTATTAAGGGGTTGTTACAGATAGTAACTAGTTGGTATAGAGCAGAAGTTTCACCCCTGCTGGGGAAAGTTCTGGATATGCTTGCTAGTAGGTCGTGGCTGAAAGTGCAGCTGCTTACTTGTTTCCCAGTGGAGCGGTTGTATTTAAACGAACCGAGGATCACACATTTCCAGGAAAGTCCACCTTTCCCACTGCAGAGAAGAGTGAGCAGAAGGGCTATTCACGTCGCCCTGTTTGCGTTGAGGTTCCTATGAAAGATCACCTAAAGAGGTCAGCCACATTTTAAATAGCTAATAGCAGTCTCAAACTAATGTTTGGTTTAAAAAAAAAACATTTGACCGCAGCATTCTCGTTACTCTGCTTACTCCTGAAAGTTCTTTGTCTTCATAGAAGACCATCGGCACCCTGAGGCGAAGTCTCTTCTCTTGCATCGATTTAGTGCTGCCCCTGGAAAAACTTTGCTAAGCAGCGTGACCTCAGAGCTCATAGCTGTCTCAGTGCCCGCACTGTAAGCACTACTGATTGCTGTCGTCCCTCTTTACCCACGGAGTACGGAGTTCGTTCCATCCGGGAGGATAGCCCAGCGGCAACGTGTTTGCCTTGGAAGCAAGATGACACGAAGCAACACAGGTTCGATCCCCGGCTCCACGTTTAGAAACCTCTGGGTAGTTAAGCGTGTTATATGCAACTAAGACAAAAAACAAAAAAACAAACAAAATAAAAAAACAATTACGCAACAAACAAACAAATCCTGTAACAGCGCCTCGATGCCCGTGGGCTTTGTGAGCGCTTTAAAAATGCAAATTAATTAAATAAATAAATAACAAAACAGAACGTGGCTCCCAGGTCCTACCGGAGTGCCCACGTCTATGTCAGGCTGAAAGTGTGGCTGCCGGGTCCTGTGATCACGTGTGTGAGCGGTCTTCGTTGTAAGTTATCCGGCAGTTATCGGTTGCAGACTTTTGTCTCGCCGAGATAGGAGGGGGTAACAAAACTCCCCTGCAGTAGTTCCCCACGGTTGGGAAGTAGTTTTCTTATAGTTTCTGTCTGAATTTTCTCTAAGAGGACAGAGAGCGCTCCGACTCGTCGTCTTTATGCGGCAGCCCTTTTCCCGCCAGGACTTTTATGCAGTTTTTCAAACACTTGTTTTGCAATTTCTTTGCAAACACTTGGCTTTGCCTGGTATACTCTCCTGCCAAGACTTGCAAGCAGTTACTTTCTCTTTTATCCACAAAATATTTTCACATTGTTGACTTATTGACCCTTATTTAGCAAAGGCTGTTTCAATATTTGCTCCTTCTTTCATACGCTCGGTCTATGCATCTTCCTCAAGACCATTCACATTTACTTTGTAGTTAATTTTTGAATATGGACTCAGCGGTCCATTCGTGGCATGATTCACAAATATGTTAATCTCTTCACAGGCTTCCCTTTTCCTCTCTTGCGTCCCTTTCATGAAACAGCACACACTTTCAGGCAACCCGGTAACCCATACGTCTTACCGTGTGCTTCAAGTGTCTCTCGCGTTTCTCTGCTCCTATTCCTCTCAATCTGCTGGCTTGGCGTTCGTTGCATTGGACACAGTGTCTATACAGCATACTTCTCTTCTGTGCACAGTTCCCGCTGCCATGTTATCTAAAGTGGCAGGCTTCCTGCACTCTGGTTCCCCTTCATGCCGTCTGCATTCACCATTACGCTGCTTCTCACAGTGTATTTTCCCTCGGAGTTCTGACCGGTATCCGCACAGTCTGTGGTACAAGGCAGCCTCTGCAGCTCTCTCCCATTGGTGTCGGCTGTTGCAGATTTAAAGTTCCCTGCATGATTGACTAATTTCCAAACACTAGAATGCTGTTTTGGTTTACCAGTCTTAGTCATCTTCATTGCTGCGTCCCTCTTTCTTGTCTCAGCTGTTAGCATACTGTTCCTTTGGTGATAGTGGGTGGTTGAGTGAGAATGTTACAGCATGCCATCAGGGCATGAGGAATGAAGTGAAGATCCATAAAAGGGAATTGGGATATGTTACTTCTTCCAATGATGTGTCATCCCCATGTGGTCCTCCCTCATATAGCCGCCCCCAGGGTCAGGATCTTGTAGCGGCTGCCATACCCTGGCCTCATGGGGAGAGGCTATCCCTGGGAGAGGAGGGATGACATCATCAGATTCATCACAGAACATATATCCTCAGTTATTACCTGGGGTGTCTGCCGACCAGCATGGGGTCTCCCACAGTTCATACCACCTTCTGTAGACGGTCATGTGAGGCTTTCGGGCCAACCCAAGGACTCAGTCCTCCACATCCCCTAATCTGCATTGGGAACTCTGACCAAATCCTATTGCTGGAAAATGAAAAGTGGCCATTTCACAATTGTGTAATCTGTCTTTTGTCGGGTGACTGGATCTGCAATTGTGGTACAGAGAAAGAGGCAGGCGAGAAGTCAAATTGGGACATTCACCTGTGTTGAGTTGAAAACCATGTGGAAGACCACTGTGTTGGTGAGCTGATTTGTCTTTGAACGAAGAAAACTGATGTCTCGCTAGAGCCTTGTCAGGAAGTTGTCTTTGAAAGGGCCAAACCGGCCATACCACGGGAGAGGAACTCATAACGACTGGCAGGAACGAGGTCATTGATTCATGAGGCCATCATTGGCGGTGACCTGGAACAGGACCCTCAGGAAACTGGGGAAAACAGGACCAGCAAGACTGAAAGCTCCTTTTAATAAGAGGCTAAAAGCAGCTGTCAGCCAATGACTGTTTTGACTTGTACCTTAATATAAAAATAAGGCAAATAATATTTCTTTAAACATTTTTAATCTGCTTGCTTTATTTCTATGTACTTGTTGAATATACCCACAGTTGAGACTCCCCCATCGCATTGTTGAAAAGCATTGGTCCACGTACTCCTGACCAAGTTGTCACTCCTAACCGTGCAGGTTTGCTTGCATTGATATATCAGCCACAGACAACATTGTGGCCTTTGGACTGGAGGCCCACACCTCTGGGAGAGCTTATGAGAAATCAGTCTGAAAGTGCTCCAGAGTGGTGTGATGAATCTGATAGGGTCATCACTCCTTTCCCAGCTGTGACCTCTCTCCATGTGGCTCCCGGACAGCTACATGAGGAAGGATCACATGGGAGCGAGACAACCTCCGGGAGAATATCATGGCGCCATCGGAGGAGACATGGTATCCCCCTTCTTCTTTTGAGCATAGCGCATCCCTACCGAATACCTTAACGGCATACTGTTATAGCTCCCCTCATCCACCTAGACAGAATGCTGAAGACCTTCTAAGGAGATCTGTATGTAAGTCGTCAAAATCTGACTTACCCTCTAAAATTAATGAAAACGACTTCTCAGCCTCTACCTACAAATCATCACCAGCTGACTTCCCTTTAATGAACACTTACCCATACTTTCAAGACTTTACCTATACAAAATTAAGAATGGACTTTGTGAGACGGGCATGGGATCAAGGGATGACACAGACAACAGATATAACTGTTGTTGAAAACCTTTATTAAAATGTCAGGATGGATTTAACGCCTAACTTGCCCTATGGCTATGGTGGAAATTGCCCTACCTAAAAAAATCTAAGGAACGCCTATGTCCTGGAGTCCAAAACAAAAGTCAGTCTGTGTCAAAACCTATGCTTTCCCTCACGTCTGATATCTAAATGTATTGCGAGGATATTCTAACTCAAAATTTGTGTTCAAATTAAAGTCTGAAGCAATCTCTAGCTCCCTTCCCCAAGTTCAGGATACAATTCCAAAGGCAATATTCTCAAAAGGAGCTCAGGGTTCTTTACCCAAGCTAAATTGAAGTCTGGAGCAATCTGTAGCTCCCTTGCCCAAGTTCAGGAAATAGTTCCAAAGGCAACGTTCTAAAAAAAAAGAAAAGGTGTCCGGGGTCTTCCCACAGGCTGTAGATTCTGGCACACCAAAACAAAGTTCCAAAAGAGCTCACAGTTCCCTTCCACAAGCTTAAAGCATAGATTCACAACACAATGTTCAAAGGGTAATGTTCCCAAGAAACTCAGGATTCCCATCCCCAAGTTTCAAGCACTAGTTCTTAACACAATATTCAGAAAAGGCTTAGAGTTATTCCCCCAAGCTGCAGGTGTTGCCAAACAAACAAAGTTCCAAAGATAATGTTTGCAAGAAACTTAGGTCTTCCTTGCTCAGGCTTGTAGTCTGGTTTCACCAATAATCTCACATTGTTCATTAGGAGCTTAGGTTTTTCTTTCCCCAAGCTTGTTGCACTGATTCAAAGCCAATATTGTGCTCTTTGTGAGAAACCTGAAGGTGTCTCCCTAACTAGTCCCCGGGGATCTGTCAACCAGGTGGCCAGGACAGGGCCATCGCTATTGGATCCAGTTCCTGAGGGTGGACCAGTGAGGGAGGATCACCTGGATGGGGGTCCTCGGGGAGTCGGAATGGGACACAGACGGGTGAGATGCGGCATCCCCCTTCCTTCAATACCTTTTCCCCATACTACCACGTAAGACATTTAAAACCACTGCCCCCCACACTCCTTTTCCGACACGAACACTTTCGCACGACACACAAGAGAACGGACTAACACCAGAGCTGTTTACCTGACATGCCCCAATACAAGGGTCAGGCAAAGTCAGGCAATTGATCAGAATCACACACACCTGACAGCCCAGTCTCTTCCCCACAGGGATAAAAGGTGGAGCAAGAGAGCACAGTACGAGCACGGCAGACAGCATGACTGCGTAGCTAACCAGGCACGGCAGTTCAAGAGGAGGAAAAAGGCGGCGGAAATAGAGATGGTGGCAATGCGAGACGCAACCTTGCCCTTTTCATCGCAGGCCCGTGAACCCTTCAAGAGAGAGAGAGAGCGAGCATAAAACCGCGAACAATAGCTCAAGTGTGATGCAGCAGATGTCAATGGTACACAGGGGCAAGCCTACGCCGATGAGCAGGAGAGAGGGAAGCCTTGACTCCAGTGAAGCCGAAAGCCAAGCGGTTCATCACATATGGTGAGTCGGGAGATCCAATAAGAACCAGGCTTTGTTGAATGAGGATCGCATAGTGGCAAGTTTGAACCAAGTTCAAAGAGAATTTGACAAGTGTTGAGGGGAAACCAGCTGTAGAGGGAAAACGGCACTACGTGGGTGCTAACTCAATGGACTCTGGTCGATCCCCATCTGAGCGAAACTACAGGTAACAGAAGGCCGTAGGAGAGTCGCCAAAAGAGGTCAAAGTGGTCATACAGGAGGTCTAGTAAAATCCCTGTACAATCGAAAGACTTGATCTACAAACTGTGAGAAAGCAAGGGAAGTGAATCCTGCAAACAATTGTGAATATGAAGTTGGCAAGAGTGAACTCGACCGAGGATTGCTGACAAGAAGGGGGCAAGTCTAAAGTCCCAAGAAACAGTGTGTTGACAAACGTGAACCCAGCCGAGGGATGTCCTCTAGAAACTGTTTGAAAAGACATTGAGAAACCAAGGGAACTGAATCCCGCTGAAGAAAAGGAAAGCCATAGTGAACCCGATGGAGGGAGGCTGAAACTAAAGAGGGGTCAGCGCCCGGAAGAGGGGGACCCAACGGTGAAGGATCCTCACCCTGAGTAAAACCAAGAAACAGACTTTCATTTTGTTAAAGGAACTTTTGTTTTGTTATTTGAATACGTTAGGCCCTCGAAGACCAGAGACTTTCAAGAGAAACGAGACTTGGCCATCAAGGTTCCTGATAGACTCGAACAGAGCTGTCGACTGGGAAAGCTCAAGACTGTACTATGCTTAAGATACCACTTTACCCGTGCTAAAAACGTGGGGAAGGGAGATCCAAACTACTGCATCCTGACATATTATTTGAGAACACTACTTTCTTTCTTCTTGAAAACTATCCCACACCCTTTTTTTATTAGTTGTAAGGTTTGGCCATATGTTTCTTAGTATAGGCCCTTTTTATTTGATACAATGCCACTAGGACTGCCTTATTTTCATTTGATGGTCGATGCTTGCTTCCATCTTAGATTTATGTTTAGATTAGGCGTTTTTCCAATCTGTGTACAGTTTAATAAATACCCTTGAACTGTGATCACTTGTGTCTGTCTTTCTTGTTGCTACCATGAGTTCCTTAGATCTTCCTGTGGTTTCATTAGTTGGCTCCCTGGTCTAGGCACAGTTGACAAACCACCCAGTCCACCCACTACAGGTCGCGCAACCAGTTACCCATACCTAAGCACTTTTACTCCTACGTTCCGTCCCCTTTCCTCCATATTTGTGGGACATCTCTCCGTCCTGTGGGACGGGACCGGAGCACTTTGTAAAAAGCATCGCCATTTTTTTCAAAAATGTGTCCCTCCTCTCTTTCCTGCGCAGGGCCCGGCACGCGGCCGTATCCCCGCCCACCTTGGCTCCGCCCCACGCATCGCCCATCAGTCCTTTTCTCCGCTCGATCGGAGCCGGACGCACTTGCATCCTCGGAAGATTTTCTTCCCTTTTTCCCTTCTTGGCTCTCGCTGGCGTTCATTTACTAGTCTGTCTTTCAAATTAGACTTTCCAGATTGTTCATCGTGTCACCGTCGCTTCGCGAGGGCGGATCCCCATTCTCTTTGTTAAGAGTGTTTGGGTCCGGAACAACGTTGGGACTCCTGTTTTTACTGTGACTCCCTTTCGGTCCGGGCATTTCAACGTCGGTTGGAGCGGTGGGAGGAGGTGTTCCGACAAACTCCTCCTTCGCATTTTCAGGCGTTCATCGACGAGAAGAAAAAACGCCCGGTAAGTTCTTTACTTTTCAGACCACCCCGACCGGGGGATACCTTCCCGGGTTCCTCTCGGTCTGGGAGGGGCGATGATCGCTCTGTTACCGGGGTTCGCCCTGAGGTGCCTGTTGGGCCTAATCATTCTACCAGAGTTTTCTTCGAGGGTCTCCGTAAGGGGCCTGTGAACACCGGAGTACGCTCTGAGGCCCCTCCTGTGGGGGCTGTTTGTAGACCCAGTTCTACTGAGTCGTGGGGTACCGGAGTTCGCTCTGAGGCCTCTCTGTCGGCTTCCCTCAAAAACAAAACCGGGTTGCGCCCCGAGGCCTTGGCTGGGCTTGTAGTTATCGAACGGATGTTCGAGGCCCGTGCAGAAAAGGCTGTTACTGGGCCTGGGTCCGAGGTCCCTCTTACAGAGGCTAAAGCTACCAACAGTTCTGAGAGGCTGGTTAAGGCTTTGTCGGTGAAAGCGCACCGTTCCCGCTCTTGTGGTGACACCAGATATGTTGAGGGGGCAAAGAAGCAAAGTTCTTCTTTTACCGGCAGTGCCGAGGTCCTTCCTTCGAAGGCTCAGTTGGCGGTTGGTATGTCACAAAAACATTCCAGGCCTCATAGTACCGGCTCGGCCGAGGTTCCTTATGTTAAGGCTAAGATTAAGACCCCTGATCCATCGACGGAGACCCCTGCCTCACTTTCTCACGTGCCGCAGTTCCCCTCAGATGAGGACGAAATGGCGCCCCTTCCCGCCACGACCATGGCAGCCATTTTAGGTGCTACACCTACAACTATGCCATCGGCTCCTGGTGTAGGGCTTGGTCTCTTGGGTGAACCCAAAGGTCCCTTGTGTGCATCCTTACCGCCGGTTTATGATTGGAACGCCCGGATTCCTCTTCCGCACAATGTTTCATTGACCGCGGGGGCAGCTCCTTTGATTTATGTGGATACGTCGGTGGAGGGGACGGTGTGGCATCCTTCCCCGTTACGTCCCTGGATTTGTCCACCTCATGAGAGGCCTCCTCAGGTCCCGAAACAATCTCCTGCGGATGCCTTTTTCGGTAAATTTCAAGCGCTTATGCGCACCGACCCCATGAGGGAATATTTCAAAGGGCTTTTCAAGGAGATATGTCCACCGGCGCCTCCGGCTCCACCTGTTCCTCCGGTGGTTCCGCCGGTGCCTCCCTTGCCCGTGGTGCCCCCCCCCCCCTGCTTTCCCGCCTTTGCCTGCAATGTCCCCAGTGGACAAGGCAGTGCCTGACACGGCTCAGCAGGATCCTGACCTGTCAGATGACCCTCAAGGCGATCAGGACAACGAGGACCTTCCCCGCTCTATCAGAGCCTTTCATGACCGGTTACTGGACATGATGAATTTCTTAGATGTTCCGGTGCCCGAGGGACCCGCTCCGCAGAAGGGTGTGCTTTCTGGGGCGTTCACCCTGTCTCCCTTGGAGCGTACCGGCCTGTTCCTGCAGAAGGACGTTCTGGCCGAGGTCCGAAGAATCTGGGAAAAGCCACACTCTGGACTTTTTGTCAATAAAAAGATTGACGCGAGGTACAGGCTGCATTCTAAGGAAGAGGTGGCCCTGTCGTCTTGTCCGCCTCCCTCCTCCACAGTGGTGGCTGCGGCCACTTTGCAGTCCAGGCCTGCAGCATCCTCTTCCACGACAGCTACTCAGGTTCTGGGTAAGGAGGACAAGCTCCTCGAATCCTCAGGAAGAAAATCTTCACCAACTCGGCCTTGCAGCTCAGGCAGGCCAACGCCGAATTGATATTGGCGGGAACTAACATGCGGATGTGGAAAGGTCTGTCGGAGTTGAGAAGCACATCACGGTCGAGAAGCTGGAAGATTTCAAAGGAGGCCTTTCCGATGCCAGGGTCTTGGCCCAGGATCTCTTGGAGGCTGCGGCTCATCACGTAGACACCTCGGCTCGGGGCCTGATGCTTGGGGTTGATACCTCACGGCAGGCGTGGCTGCATGCCACTAAATTTTCTAAGAAAGTGCAAGACAAGGTGTTGGACATTCCATTGGATGGTAAGGAGATTTTTCATTCTTCTACTGATGTAGAGCTCACCAAAACCAAGGATAGCACTGAGACAGCTAAATCATTGTCTGTTCTGGTTAAAGCTTCTTTCAAATCCCAGAGACCATTGTCGCAAAGTCGACCTTCCTCTGGCTTTAGGGGCTTCCTCGACCGCAAATCTCGCAGAGTGGATACTCCTGCGTGGAATAACCGCCGTAGACAACAGCGTACGCGGTTTTTCTCCTGCTCCTCAGCCTCCTCATCAGGTTCATGTGGCACCGCCACCGATAAGCCTGCCAAATGAGGGTTTTCTGCGCTCGCACGAGACCCCGGTGGGAGGACGCATTGCGTCTCATTGGAAGGCGTGGCAGACCATCACAGAAGACAGATGGGTCTTGTCAGTCGCTCGAGCGGGCTTCTGCTTACCTTTAACCCCTACCCCACCCCTCAACCCTCCTTTTCAGCTGTCGGGCTCACCCTCCCTCGCCCTCCCCTTGGGGAGCGAGGGGTGGGCTTCTACTCCCAGCTGTTTACGGTGCCCAAATCCAACCAGGCTGGCCTGCGCACCATCCTAGACCTTTCCCAGTTCAATCTTTTCATACCCCAAGAGAAATTCAAGATGATCATGCCCGGCCAGATTTGCTCCTCTTTGCAGATGGGCGATTGGCTCTGTGTGGTGGATCTTCAGGATGCGTACATGCATATCCTGATTTGGAATCCACACAGGAGATACCTCCGCTTCTCTTTGGGAGAGGAGCACTTCCAGTTTCGGGTGCTTTCTTTTGGCCTCAGCTCGGCGCCGCGTGTCTTCACGAAGATGATGTCGGTGATTGCGGCCTATCTTCGTCTCCAGGGTATCCATGTGTATCCTTATTTGGACAACTGGCTCTTACGCAGCCCTTGTCCGTTGGCAGCAGCAGGCAACCTCCAGTCTCTCCTTCAGCTCCTGTTCCATCTTGGACTGTCGGTGAACTGGCAGAAATCCTCCATGACGGTCTCACAGGACCTGATCTTCCTGGGTTTTCGTTGGAACATGATCGACTGCAGAGTGTATCTGACTGGGGACAGAATGGCGGATCTGTTGGCCACGTGTCAGATGTTTGCGCAGTCGGAGAGCATGTCGGCCTGGTGGTTCCAGAGGCTTCTGGGCCTCATGTGTTCTGGCTCTTCCTCTTGCTCGTCTCAAAATGAGACGGACCCAGATGGCTCTTCGGAATTCATGGCGTCAGGCTGTGGATCCGGATTCCATGCGGATAATGATTCCAGATTCCATGAGAGTGGACCTGGATTGGTGGTCATCTCTCAGCAATCTGTCTGGGGGTGCGGGGTTTCAGAACCCGGTCCCCACGGTGACGATCACGACGGACCCCTCCCTCCTCGGGTGGGGTGCGACGTTAGATCTTCTTCAGGTCTCGGACCTCTGGTCGCCTCAGGACAAGCTCCTGCACATAAATCATTTGGAGCATCTGGCGATCTTCCTAGCGCTCAGGGCGTTCAGACCGCTCATTGCAGACCGCTCATTGTCAACAAGGTAGTCCGCATAAGAACGGACAATGTGGTATCAATGTATTACATAAACAAGCAAGGGGGAACGAAGTCTCCCCCCCCCCCCCTCGTGGACCTGTCCATCCAGATTTGGGAGTGGGCCGTGCTTCATGGTGTCTGGCTGCTTGCAGTGCACATCCCGGGCCAGCTGAATGTCACAGCGGATGCCCTCAGTCGGCGAACAGTGGCCAGCTACGAGTGGGAGTTGAAGGCAGAGGTCCTCTCATGGATTTTCTCGCGTTGGGGCACACCGGAGGTGGACCTCTTCGCTACGGCGGTAAACAAGAAGCTTCCTCAGTATGCCTCCAGAGGGGGGCTGGGAGCCTCCTCTCTGGGGGATGCTCTCGAGATTCCATGGCACAACATGAGAGCTTACGCCTTCCCACCTCTGCCTCTAGTTCATCGAGCAATTTGGAAGTTGAAGAACTCTGTGAACTGTTCCCTTCTACTGATAGCCCCGTGGTGGCCGGCCAGGTTTTGGTTCTCAGAACTTCAACACCTGTCGGTGTATCCGCCGATCAGGTTACCAGTAACTCCTGATCTTCTTCACCAAGGGGAACAGATGTGGCACCCCTCCCCACAATCGCTCAGCTTGGCGGCATGGTGCCTGAGTTCAAGTATTTAGAGCATCTGAGTTTGTCTGCGGATAACATGCGCATTATCCAGGCAGCCAGGAAGCCCTCGACCAGATCTCAATACAGGAGTAAATGGCTCAGGTTCTGTCATTGGTGTTTGGAGAAGAAGTTGGATCCGCTTACCTTTCTACAGACCTGTGTTCTTATTCTCTGACTAACCCAGTGGTGAGGAGGCATTTTGCTGCGTTGATATGCCTCTACCCTCCGGTTCGTAATCCGCACCCGCCATTGGACCTAAATGTATTCCTGACGGCGCTGTGCCATAAACCCTTTGAACCAATGGCTACAGTAGACCTCAAGTACTTGTCTTGGAAAGTGTCCTTTCTGGTTGCTGTTACATCAGCGAGGAGAGTGAGTGAGCTCCAAGCATTGTCGGTGGAGCATCCTTTCTTGGTTTTTCATAAGGACAAGGTAGTCCTTCGGACAAACCCGGCTTTCCTACCGAAGGTAGTGACCGAATTCCATCTGAATCAGTCGATCTGCCTTCCGGTCTTTTTTCCGAACCCTGCCTCAGAGGCTGAAAGAGTTCTGCACTGTCTTGATGTCCGAAGAGCTCTTAAGTTCTACCTGGTCAGGACTTCCGAGTTTAGGAGTTCTTCTCAACTTTTTGTGACCTTCGGTAACCCTCAGGGCAAGCCGGCGTCTAAGGCAACTATTTCCAGGTGGATTGCCGCCGGCATCACAGAGTCCTTTACCGTCCAAAGGTGAAACCTCCTAAAGGTATCCATGCACACCTGGTGCGGGGCAAGGCAGCCGCGGCTGCTTTTCAGAAATATGTTCCCGGGGAGTCCATCGCTAGGGCAGCTACTTGGGCCTCCCCATCGGCTTTCTGTATGCATTACTGTCTCGACATGAGCTCTAGAGCTGACGCTCAGTTTGGTCAGGCTGTGCTGAAGAACCTGTTTCAGTAAGGGGTATTTCCATCCACCCGTAGTTCCTGTAAGGACTGCTTGGGAATCTCCCACAAGTATGGAAGAAAGGGGACGGGACGTAGGAGTATTACCAGTTTACTGACTGTAGTGACCACCTTACTCCTAGTCCATAGTCCCGTTTCCTCCATACGCCCGCCCGCCGTCCCCTCTAATAAGGTTCCTCTGTTATTACTAATGGGTCTTTGAACTGGCGATAGAAAAGGACTGATGGGCGATGCGCGGGGCGGAGCCAAGGTGGGCGGGGTTACGGCCGCGTGCCGGGCACCGCGCAGGAAAGAGAGGAGGGACACATTTTTGAAAAAATGTGGATGCTTTTTACAAAGTGCTCCGGTCCCGTCCCACAGGACAGAGAGATGTCCCACAAGTATGGAGGAAAGGGGACTATGGACTAGGAGTAAGGTGGTCACTACGGTGAGTAACCTGGTAAATCTCCTACCTTGGGATTGTTGGGTTCTTCACACTTGAAAGGGTAAAATGCAGCTTAAACTTTCAGTTTGGTATTTTGCTCACACTTCGCTGCTCCCCTCTGCTGCTCATTTGCAGAAAATGCTTTCTGATCATCCTTCAGTTCTCATCGGAGGCTTTCGATTGAGACTGTGCTGCCTACATGAAACCACTCCGATACAATGTAGCTTCACTATCTCTCCAAAGTGCACCGGGTCTCTTTCATTCATTGGTACTCACTGGTCACATAACAATCCTTTCCCAGTTTCTCAGTTTGCACGATACTGCCTGCCCCGCAAGATACCTTCAGACTGTTGCTTCCAGTCAGGGAACAAGCACCTCTTGGCCACATCATAGAGACCACCTGCTTCGGTGGCTCCCTTCTCCCGTGATCTGCGGCTCCTTGCAGACACGGCTCCCTCACCATACAGAGACACTCAGCTGCACTGCAACTTTCTCCGGCGTCTCGGCTTCGCATTCTCCTCCACTTTCTCGCGAGCTGTGCTGGCCTTCCTGCTACACTCTTGCCCCACTGGCTTCTCGCTCAGCCTGCTCTGTGAACTACAACTCTTATACACCTGGGAGTTTCTAACCTGGCTGCAGGTGAGAGGCTCCAGGCTCAACTGCCTGACCACAATTAGTCCAATTAACAGGACATGCCTGACCTTTAGTTGGAAAGCCTTCAGGCTCCCTCTTCTTTTTCTTCTCAGTACATCACCTGACTTCATGAGGAAAAGTAGGATATGGGCAGCAATATCCTACTAAGGCTGAGGGGAGGGGAGGATTAGTCACTATTAGGAAAAGGGGGATACTATGTCTCGCCCTCTGGCACCCTCTCCCCATTCCCCACGGACCCTCCGCCCATGTGATCCTCTGTCGCTAGTCCACCCCCAGGGTTGGGATCCAAAATCAACGCCCTTCCCTGGTCACCTGAACAGAAGACCCCTGGGGAGTAGATGTAGGAGTACCTTCAGGTTTTTCACAACTTCCATTCCCATAACTACCAGAAAACTGCAACAAGGAAGATGAATAGAGTAATGCAGGTCAAGGAACACAGGCTGCGCTCTAGTGACCGGGAGATTTAAACAAGCGGTGGAGCTGACTGAAATGCGCTGCTGGAGGGAGAAAGCTGCTTTTCTCGGTATGGAATGAGAGACCGTGGGGCTAGAGAGAGTGCCATGGAGCCAACCGGCTTGGGAGCCAAAGAAAGGGAAGCTGACTGTGAGAGGAAACACGCTGCAGGAATGCCAGAAACCAACATAGGGCTCCTGGGCATTTGCAGGTGTTTTGATGCAGCCTTCGCCTTACCAAAGCCTGAAGACATGAAGCACAAGAGCCCAGCAGGGACTGCGAGAGGCAGAGAAGCTGAGAAACGGATGCAGCAACAGAGAAGGAAACGCTGAACAACCGCTACCGGCTTGCTGCGGGAGAGGTAGAATATGCCAGCCAGAGCCAGTGAGTCCTAACAAGGGAAGTGGGGACGTGGGGGCGTTTTGGCAGCCATGTCAAAACCAAATGAGTATTAATGAAGCATATGAGAGAAAGGGAGGGGGAGAGCATTTTTTTTAAGGGAAGAACGAAAAAACACAAATCACAAGACTTTCAAGTTGGTGAGTGTATGCAATACATATGTAAAAGAAGTCTTGGCAGGATGATATACCACAACCAAAAAAGTGATGGATGGAAGGTTTTGAATACAACTGTGCCACTGGCAATGCTCTGGGCAACCTTCCACACCACAGTTTTTTAGCCCATCTGCGCCATTGCAAAAGGGGTCCAGCCATTTGCAAATAAGTCAGGTACTGCCACTAATGGTAGCAGCCCAGCCCGAACTGCTAGGCCATATCCCCTCTGCACGGAAACACAAGCGACCACAGACATGTTTCAGCCTTGTTGGGCCTCCTCATTGAAGTGCAGCTTGGTGTTCCCTATGGCGTGGGTCCCGTGCCTGCTAGACCTAGAGACCCAAGCTACGCCTCACTGCTGAGGCCCAACAAGGCAGAAACATGTTTGGGGATGCTTGTGGTCTCGTGCAAAAGGTTTGTGACCTAGCAGTTCAGGCTGGACTACCCCTTTTGGGGTGGGGCCAAGCCTGATGTGCATATGGTCTTTCCCCTTCTGTAATGGCTTGGCAGGCGAAGAACGATTGTCTGTAGGGTGGCCCAGAGCAATGCCAGAGGTTAAGATTAATTCTAAAACTTTTAGCCATCAACTCTTTGTTTTTGCTGGGATAATATACCAGGCAGATATATTATCAGGAAAAGCAAAAGCAAGAAATGATTACATTTGGAGGGGTGCACAGAGCCCACATGAGAAAATACCTGACAGGGGAAGTGTACCAGGAAAGTTAAAAGTGTAAGAAAGATTCATATATGAGAAAGCCCTGGCAGGAGAGAATACAAGGCAGTTGCAAGTGTGTGCATCTATAAAAGCCCTAGCAGGAGAGTATGTCAGGTAGTTTAAGAGTGTGCATAATGGAAAGCACTGGGAGCGAAGTACACCAGGCAAGGACAAGTTGAACATTGTATAAGAAATACATAATTTAAAGAGGTCCTGAGAAAGACATATCCGGATTAGCAAAGTCTTTTGCTGATCCCGAGAAGAGGAGTGAAAACCTGGCAGGAGAGTACACCAGGTATCCTTACAAGACAAAGACAGAGAGCCAAGTTGTTTTATACACACCGGCTGCACACATATCTGGTGCACCCACACACTATACGACACTCCCTCTCTCTCTATTGACTTGAACTACGGTTCCCGAGGGCGTTCAACCTACCAGCGCTTTGAGATCATACCAATGATACATATGATACATAAGGCGCTATATAAATGCCAAGTAACATAACATAACATATACCAGTTGTGCTATTTGATCAAGAGAAACCCAAGGAATTGACATTGTTGAATAAGCAACCAAGGGAAGAGAAATCCAGGGAAAATGAACCACCCTCTGGAACAAGGAACTCTATCCTGTTGGAACTTTTGTGTTGGAACTACGCATTTTCCTTTTCAAATTTTTATGTGCCACTCAAGGCCAAAGACATTAGCCTTTTAGAGTTTATTTTATTAGAATGTGATGGCCAGAATAATACTTTGGACACACGACGGTTTTGCTTTGAACATTCTGATGCTGACAGGCCCTTAGTTTTGGTTTTAGGTAGGGAAACACCTCTAGTGCAGGGACAGTGAGGCATTTCCCCAACCCCTTTTCTTTTAATAAGTCTTTGACCAAATCTATAAATCCCTTATGTCCGGGTCTCATTCCTGACTCCTCACAGTGGCAACTCTAGCAGTATTTTGTCTCACTCCCACATTGCGTGAGAAGTACCCTCTATTCTAAAAGTACTCCGGGGCAGTGATGCCATTTCAGAAAAATCATAGATGCAGCATAAGTGTCATCCCATGAGCCTTGACCTCTCAAATGAAGTGATATCTTGCAGTTTTGCATTGGAAGTTTCTGAATTGGGAGTCACATAAGGTTTTATATTATCTTCCCGTATTTAATTAATGTGTTTTTTTTTATTGTCTGATTTATTGAAGGGTTTTATGTCTGCGCAATGTTTGCGCCTTGAAGCAGGCTTTTTTTGTTCTGGTGATAAGTTTGTGCTTAATAAATGAATCACTACTTGCCAGAACCAGTCTTGCACCTTGCATGTGGGAGAAGGGAGGTGGGAGGGCCCCAGTTTCTGTTCTCCCGATGTGTGTGCCTGGTTGCAATCAATTTTTGTTTTATTCTTTATTTATTCTTTTGCATACAATGATAACAAACCGACCTCAATGAAGAAAGAGGTCTCTATCACCTACACAGCAAAGCAAAAGCATATTAATTTTAATATATCAACGTCACACCCCTCCCCTACTTCCCGCTCCCACCCCCTGCAGTGAATAGAGACACCAGTCGTAACAAATCCATGACATTCCTAGGGCTATTCACAGTACATCAGGCGGGATGTTCCTGCACTATAAAATGCAACCAGGTAGACTGCAGGTAACACAGGTACCCACGCCTATGCTGAGATGGAACTGTATTTTTGCAAGAATGGGCTTCATTTCAATTCTCTGGACAGTTTTATATCATGATGGAACCCTGTTAGATTTACCATCTTGTAGATTTCTTTCACCTTGAGGACCCACATTATTTCAGTATGTAACCTGTGGTGCTTTCAATTTATACCTAGACATGCACTAGCCGCCAAAAACAAAGTGCGTCATGTGTGGTAGGGGTGTCCATAACCCATCCACTTCCTCCACCCCAAATAGAACCAGCAGGGGTTCCAGCCTTCCCTCTGGCCCCGTCCAGGCACTTGACCCTACTCAGCACCCCCTTCCAGAATTGGCATATTGCTGGGCACGCCCACACATGTGCCAGTAAGAGGCACTCTGCCCACACCCTCTCCAGCAAGATTGGTCCACATCCGGAAAACATTCTAGATAGGTGATAAGGGTCATACTGCCACCTGTACAAACGTTTCAGCTCATGTAGCTTCTATTGACATGCCACTGACGTCTTGTGTGCATTTATGCACAGAGTCCTCCAGTTCCCTCACGAGATCCCTTTCCCACTGTCTACAGTACTGCACGCTGCCCCCTCCACCTGCCTGAAGGAGAGCCTGATACATGCTGGAGGTTAATCCGCTTCAATGTCCAGTTCTCACTCCGAATCTTTTCCATTGCCGTCAGATCTCTCTTCAGCTCTCCCTTCCATTTCTCTGCCATCAGCACCCCTTAAGCTGCAAGATGTAAAACACTGAGAGTTTCCCCAGTACTAACGCCTCTTCAAGCTCGGCAATAGTGAAATAACTCTCTCCTTTGACCAGTTGTTTCACCCTTTCAAGCCATGCCTCAAATAATTCCTGGAAACACTGCAGATCTTGAATCTCTCCCATAATTGGGAGGGCCCAGATATGGCTCAGAAGGGACAGCCAGGTCATCACCCCCTTCATTTCATGCTTCACGTTCCATCGGGGCCAAAATAGCGTGCCACCTAACCCAGTGCTGTATCTTATTCAGAGGTCCCCACAACCATTCTCCCACCATCACAGGGTGGAGAAGGTGGTTTTCCAAGGCCACCCAGTGTCTCTCTTGGTCCATTCCTTGGTGTGGAATCATTGCCCGGAACTGAGTTGGCTCTATAGTAGGTATACATATCGGGTAAGGCCACCCCACGACCCCCTCTGTCTTTGAGCTGCATTAAGGTAATCCGATCCACTGTGTTTCTGTCCCTGCCATATAAACTGCATAATCTTGCGGGCAAGCTATGTAAAGTGTTTGTCTGGAATTTTTATCGGTAACATATGGTATAAGTATAGCACCCTGGGGACCAAGGTCATCTTAACAGTGTTCAGACGACCCAACCAAGAGAGCATCAGGGCGGACCACATCTCTAAGTCTGAGAAAAGTCTGAGACGAGCCTGCCGAGCAGTGTGGGGGAGTTCACCTCATAGAGGTTTGACATTGTGTGCATGATCCAGACCCCCAGATACTTTAGCGTTGTACGCTCTATGTGCATGCCGTACCTTTCTAGAGCCTCTAGGGGTTGCGCTGCAGAGGGATCGAAAGGAAAGATGACCGACTTTCCCCTGTATAACTTTAAAACCTGATAGGAGCCCGTACTCTCCCAGTACTTGGAGCACTTTCGGTATCGAGTAGTGTGGGTGTTTGACGTGAAGTAGCACATCGTCGGCATACATTTCAAGTTTGTATTCTCTGTCCCCTATCATTATCCCCTTAATGTCAGTTTCCTTCCTAATCTGTATTCCCAGGGGCTCAATTGTTAGGGCGAATAGCAAGGGGGGGGGGACACAGGGCATCCCTGCCTAGTCCCTCTTGTCAGGAGGATTGGCCTGGATACCCTCCCGCTAACCGCCACCTGGGTCGACGGGTCTCTATGCGTAGCCTGTATGCCCTTTAAAATACTGGTACCAAACCCCAGCTTCTGCTGGACAGCGAACAAAACCCCCACTCTAACCGTTGAATGCATTTTCTGCATCAAGGCTCAACATCACACATTCGTCATCTGCCCCCTGCCTTCCCATTATGAAGCCCACCTGGTCCTGGTCCCTCTTATAGAATCCTAAAGTAAAACCGTCTTCACCCAGTGCCTTCCCATTTGGTAATCTGCCGATGGCACCCTGCACCTTGTCTGGCGTGAACTGGCTATCGAGCAACGCAATGTCACCATCCTTCAGTCGCACCATGCCCACCTCCCTCAGGTACTTCTCCAGTTCCTCCTCCCTCCCCTGGGTGTCGCTCGTGTAGAGCTGTTCGTAATACTCTGCAAAGCGCTCAAATATCCCCTTGGGCGTGCTATCCAACCTCCCCTCCGTGTCCCGGATACCCATCTAGCCGCCCTCTGGGCCCGTAGTCGAGCTGCTAGCATTGCATCCACCTTGTCCCCCTTTTCATAGTACTTTTGTTTTAAGAATTTCAGCTTTCTGGCCATGTTCCCCAGGCTCAGGGCCTTCCTTCAACTCCATACGCTTCTCTTGCAGGCTGACCACATCTTTCTCCTCATAAAGCCCCTCCCCATGCAGGGCAGCCTCCAGTTTAGTAATGTCTTTTTGCAGCAGGTCCACTATCACTTGTCTCTCACGTTTCCTTTCGCCTGCTCCCATATGTGGAGCCCTTTCCAAATCGCCTTCCCTGCCTCCCACACGTTGTCTATACTCACGTCCCCAGTGCCATTGTTGTGGGAGTATTCCTCTATAGCCGCACTTAAACTTTCAGCAGTGTGTCCCTCCATTGCGAGTTGTTGCACCTCCAGTTTGAATCAGCGTTACTCAGTCCTGCTACATCTATCTCCATGCGGACCATATCTTGGTCTGACCAACTCACTGTGCGAATGTCACACTCTGGCACCTTGTTCTCTATTGAGCAGTATGTAATCAATCTGCATGTATGTAGCATACACCAACTATGCCGATGACACCCAAGTCCTCCTCCCCCCTCACCGGGGACTACTCCCAAGACACAGAAGCCCTCCTCCAAATATATGCTACCATTCAAGCATGGATGGCCACCAATGGCCTCTCCCTAAACGGTGAAAAAAACGAGATCATCATCCTAGCCCCCAAGGAAATTCTAGCTAAACTCGGCCCTGAATACTCCCACTTCCCCATTGACAAAACAAACATACCAGTTTCTGCATCTGTAAAGACTCTAGGAGTCTTTTCGCCTGCTCCCATATGTGGAGCCCTTTTCAAATCGCCTTCCCTGCCTCCCACACGTTGTCTATACTCACGTCCCCAGTGCCATCGTTGTGGGAGTATTCCTCTATAGCCGCACTTAAACTTTCAGCAGTGTGTCCCTCCATTGCGAGTTGTTGCACCTCCAGTTTGAATCAGCGTTACTCAGTCCTGCTACATCTATCTCCATGCGGACCATATCTTGGTCTGACCAACTCACTGTGCGAATGTCACACTCTGGCACCTTGTTCTCTATTGAGCAGTATGTAATCAATCTGCATGTATGTAGCATACACCAACTATGCCGATGACACCCAAGTCCTCCTCCCCCCTCACCGGGGACTACTCCCAAGACACAGAAGCCCTCCTCCAAATATATGCTACCATTCAAGCATGGATGGCCACCAATGGCCTCTCCCTAAACGGTGAAAAAAACGAGATCATCATCCTAGCCCCCAAGGAAATTCTAGCTAAACTCGGCCCTGAATACTCCCACTTCCCCATTGACAAAACAAACATACCAGTTTCTGCATCTGTAAAGACTCTAGGAGTCTATTTAGACTCCACACTCTCAATGATGAAACAGGTCAGCGCCATCGCCTCCACTTCCGCGCTCACCAATAAACTCATCCATGCCATAAAAGCATTCCTAACTTCCCAAAACAGCCTCTCCAACGCTAGGGCCACCATAGGAGCGAGGCTAGACTACTGTAACGCCCTCTTAGCGGGCACCTCAACCAAAAACCTATGCAAACTCCAAATAGTGCAAAATAATGCACTCTGAGCGCCCCTGCACATTCCTAAATACAACCATGTATCCCAAGCAAGACGAAATGCACACTGGTTCCCAGTTAGGGAAAGAATCAACTTCAAAATCCTCACCATTACTCATAAATGCATTAACCTCACCGCACCTACATACTTATCTGAAACCATAGTCAAGAACTCCTCAGACTGCCCCAAAAGGAGCCATCACACTAACCAACTCCGCATACCCACCATCAGAAGAACCAAAGCCAGTGGCATTGGCTTCCCCCACATTGCACCCAAGCTCTGGAATGCCCTTCCCAACACACTCAGAGCAGAACCATCTCTGCTTGCCTTTCGCAAATCACTTAAAACTATCTTATTTACCTAACCCTTTCCCCCACATACACCCTTCCACTTCCTCATTCCTGAAGATGTTCCTTATCTCAATTTCTGTGTCTCTACAATCTGCTCTATGAATGTACATTTCCATGTAACCATCCTCCTCTCTACAATCTGCTCTATAAATGTACATTTCCATGTAACCATCCTCCTCTCCAATGTAACCAACAAGCTTGTTCACCTCTGTAACAGCGCCACGATGCCCACGGGCTGTTGTGCGCTTTAAAAATACGAATAAATAAATAAATATGCTGCATGCCGCGCGGAATAGAAAGTGTAGCCTCTCCTATGGGGTTGGAACATTTTCCAAACATCTAACAAGCGCGTCCTTCTATCCTGTTTGTAAAATCCTCCACCCGCGTTTGACTCACCCACTCTCCCTGTTTCCCCAAGGACACTCTATCCATGTTCATCCCATTAAAGTCTCCACCCAATACCGTCAGCTCCCCATGGCATGCCTTCACCTCATCCAACGCCTGTGCATGGAATTCCCTCTGGCCCTGGTGGGGGGTGTAAACTGCCGCAAGCACCACAATAATTCCCTCCAACATTCGCTGTAGGATCAAAAGCCTCCCCTACATCCGTTCTGATTTTGTGACCTGTGTAAACCGCAAATGGTTTCCGATTACAATGCCCGCCGCTCCTTTTTTTAACTGCCCTGAGGCCCAGTACACTTGACCTATACCTCCTCCTCTCAGCAAATACTCTTCCCCCGCCTTTAGCCTCGTTTCCTGCAAAAACAATATGTGCAGGGCCGCTTTGCAAAACTCTTGCCGCTCCAGTGACTTTTGGTGGGCGAGTTGAGGCCCTTGACATTCCTACGGCCACCCTCTATTCCCCCTTAATTACCTCGGTCATCCCCACCTGTATCCATTATCTATTCTCCCACAGTCTCGCATTAGTTCCCCTTTGACCTGGCCCATTTCAGTGTCTTCACCTTGGTTACTTTCTGGATCTCTTCCCACTCGCTGCCCCCCTGCAAACCCCCCACAACCATTCCAGTCCCAAGTGCCTGAGCCCACCATAAAAACAAGCATCAACACCGGATTACTGGTCCCTTGAACTCCCCACCTTACACCTCTCCCACCCCTCATACTCCCATCTGCACCTGCCGAGACGCCCCGACAACGGGTCAGGGCCACCAAAGACACCCTACATCGCACCCCCCATGCATTGTGACAATTTAAAGAAACACAAAATGAACAGCGAGCCCAAACTATTATTAATTTCATGTTAGCCCTTTAGTGTACATCACCAACATCTATGACCAGGTCCACCCTTTCATGTCGGTGTTTAGCCTTTTAAACTTTTGTCGGCCAAGTCCCTTCACCCTCCTCCCCACCCCTGGAACCTTCGGTTTGTGTGCCCATGCTCTCCAGTCGGGTTTTATGCCTCCTCCCGCAAGCGGCTCAGGACTCCATCTGCCTCTTCTTTCATGGTTACCCTAAACTCTTCTGCACGTTCAAAAGACAAAAGGAAAAGTGAAATCCCCACTGGTATCTTGGGTCATGCTCCCGAAGCCACAGCATCAGCGCCCTGCAGTCTCTGTGCAGTGTAGGCAGACAAGTCCTGGTAGATCGACACCGGCGTACCACCATAGGTGACATTGGGGCACTGTCCCTGTAGTTGTAACATTTAGCCAGTATGGAGCGTGGACCACCCAGAGGTCCCACAGCCCTGTGGACCCTGTCGAAGAGGATCTTCTTCCTCCCTGCCAGTTTGTCCTCAAACAGCATGTCCAGGATGGCTTGCACCTTTGATTCCAAATGCGGATGCTACATCTGTGCTCCCTGTTTTCCAGGTCATCAACCTTCAGCGCTGTTTCGTATTCTTTCTCTTCCAGTTCCTTGAAACGTGCCTCCATCCGCATTTCTAGCAGTCCTTGGACAACTGGTATTGCTCCAGTTCCTCTATCTTCCCTTCCAGCTTGTCCATCCTGCTGCCCCACGTTTGGAGGGAGGCCTGCTTGTTTTGACCTACATCAACAACGCAGTGAAGTCAGCCTTTGTAACTGTCTGGTGGGGCTGCTTCGAAGCCGCCATTGCTGCCGGGTCCTCGCAGGTCCGGGTCGCCTTCTGAACCCCTGAAGCATCCTAGCGACATCTTCTGGAGCATGAGCTCCAACCGACCTTCCAGTTAGGGCGCTGGCTCCCCTCTCTATTACACGCTGTGTCTATCTGGCCAGGCGTTCAGTTGGGGACAGGGAATCACCTCCCCAGCCGTATCGGATCTGACGCTTCAGGCCTCTTAGGTGGGCTCTGCGGGGCCAACACCCCTAGGAGGCCGCACTCCCATCAGATCCCCGCCTGGGGTTCCGACCGGATTCGGGTCGGCGCACCGTGATCTCTCTGCCCGGCTGCCTTTTTCTCCAGCCTCGGCCGGGGCGCGGCGCTCTCCCTCTGCTTCCTTAGTGCTGCAGGCAGCGCACTCCACCATCTGGCGGCCTCCCAGCGGCTCTGGGTCCACCGCTTTTTGCCGCGGTTCACCTCTGCACACACTCCTGGTCCCTTGTCAGGCGGGCCCGACTCCATCCTCGATGCTTCTTATTGTGTGCAGCTGGGGATTAGTGTCACACAATACCCTGTTCGCTTCTCCAGGCTTTCTGACAGTTTCCCCACCTAAAGCATGTCGGTTCGCGGGCTCGCTGCTCTGCATACCCATGGGTCGAGGGGCTTGCTGCGGAGCCACGCACGAAGGCAGCTATCTTGCCTGCGCCCCCTGGTGGTCTCGTTGCAACCACTTTTAAAAATCCCATGCCTGTCATACAACATGCTGGTGAGCGTTTTTCAGTTTTCTTTTTAATCCTTCTGGGGCAAACCAGACCCTATCCAACCAGCAAGAGAAACAGCTGCTCTAAGGACTCCAGTTACCACAAATCCCAGCAGCGAATGAGAAACTATATAATCTATGAGAAAGAGACACCAATGAGCTGAAGCTAAGAAAGGCGCAGCTTTCTGTGTAACAGCAGTGCAAGCACCTCACTGCAGCGTACCAGAGACGCTGGGACCAGCAATCCTAATGTTGGGCGAACATTGTGAAGCCCTGACGGATCCAAGTTTGAAAAAAGTGCAGGGCTAAACGGACATTTTATGCATGTTTCCCTTTGCTACCGAGCAACTGGGGTAAAGTCAGTTAGAGAGTGGCCCATAGGAGCAGGTGAGCACTCGAGCTAGCTACCGCCCCGACAGAGCTGTATAAAAGTGGGGAGTGAAAGGGCTATATGAGGGTGGTTCAGGTGAGGTTCAGAGGCTAGGAGGTGGGCCAGAAGACCAGGTGTTGGAGACTACCAGAGAGAGTGTTGAAGGTGAGGTATTGGTTGGTGAGAGGAAGTGGTACTTGGGTGGATGAGTGCGTGCATGGTTTGTAAGGTCTTGAGTGAGACTTGGTGGGATAGTTTGGGAGTACGTGAGACTGGGTGAGAAAGGTGACGGGGAGAGTGAAAGGAGGGTGAGAAGAGAAGGAGGGGTGGAGCATAATGAAGAGTAGTAGAGAGTAAAGGGGTGTGGAGAAAACTGGCGAGTAGAGCAGAGGGTAGGAGTAAGGAGGAGACGTGAGACAATAACATCGGAGGGACAGACTAGAAAGGAGGAGAGAAAATAGAGAGTGGGCAGTGGAGAAGGGGGAATGTAGAAGGAAGGGGAAGGGAAAGGGGGGGAAAAAATCACCCGTGTTATGAATGCAAGAGTTTAAGAGGTTTTAAGTGTGAGTGAGACCTAAGCAGTTGGAAGGCTGCAGTTCCTGTTTGAAGACCATCGCAATTCTTGTGGGACCATGAGGCTAGTATCTACCTAGAAGAATCCAGAGGGAGTAAGATAGATCAGGCTGTTGCCTTATGGCTCTCACCTCTAGTCGTTAAGATTTTAGATATAAGGGGCTGCGGTTGTCTGGTGATCATCTTGAGTATTAGGGAAGTCTGGGCTAGTGGGGAGGAAGCACATGGTAAACTTAGAGAGAGGGGGAACGTCCCTTAGTTGGACTTCCTTGAAAATTAAATCCTGGTTGGCGAAAACTACCAGTTATTGAAAGGAGAGCGGGTACTGCTTGGAGATCATTGCTTCATCCGTCCTGGACTAAGCCATTGCCCCGGACTACATCAAGCAATATGACTCAGCCCAGCCTCCAACCACACCTAGCATCAAAACCAAGCCACACCTAAGCTCCATCTTCGTTGAACAAGTGTGCAGGGGCACTACAAACCCTGGAACATCAAGTGACTGGCTTACTATTGTTCTGGAGTGGACACCTGGGAACTTTCAGATAGAGCCCTTTTCCCTGACTGCTTCTCCAAATACCTTTTTCACTGTTTTGTTTAGAAAATCAGACCCTCCAGGATATTGCGGCATGAAATGGAAAATTTTGCGGCACAAAAAAGAAAAAATTGCGGCACACAACTGCATTTTTTGCGGCATTATTTATTGTCGAAAAATACATCATTTAACATCTTTTTTATCCAAAAACAGAGAACTTGAACAGTACAGAGTGTTGCACATTGAAACAGGAATGATTGAGGTGATGTGGAGAACTTTTAACAAACCTTTGAGCTAACTTTTTCGAGCAATAGCATCAAACTGTGAGCCTGAAATGCCCGTCATTGTTTTTTCAAAGCAGTCTTCTGAGTTAATGCCTTCTGCCACTTGATTTATAAGCACTATAATGGCACTGATTGCATAGCTTTCTGAGCACCCCCGTCCATTCCTGAGCTACATCAGTTTCAGTACTTCTCTCAATCCCATCTCCCCTAATCACATCAGTCCTGACTTGCAGCTCCTCTTTTATTCTGTGGGTTCCTAAATATAGCTCTACCAGTCGACCTCAGTCCTGACTTTCAGCACTCTACGCAACTCCTGCTTTGGTACCTTCATAATGCTGCCCAGCTATAACCCCTGCATTTTCAGTACTGGGATGTAGACACATACAGGCACACACGCACACAGCTCTGCTGATCTACCTAAATTCTAAAATGCGCCCCTTCTGCTATCCCCCTACTGAGATCCTCTCACACAGGTGCGTCCAGGCACACCTGTCCCTAGTTAAGGTAACCTTTATGGTCCATTTCTGGAAGCCCATCACTGCTTCACTACCACTCTTTAGTCATGGCATGTGAACCCAATGTGTACGGGCAGTCCTCCGGGGTTAGGTCCACCCATTTCAAAACAATGACATTGAAGTGGAGCTAAACACCCTCAAAGCCTAAATTGGCAGATAAGTACCAAAATCGAAAATTTTAAAAGACCGGGGAGTGAAGCGTTGGGTATAGATAGTGGGTCAGTGCAGTGAAGAAAGAGGAAATCCAAAGATGGCATGGGGGTGGTGGGATCCCTATAAAAGTAAATGGAAGGTGTATCTTAATTAAAGATGACAACGTCGATACGATATTCTCAAAAAGACTCAGTCTTCCATCCAAATGAGCCATGAGAATCCTCCCTTCAGCGGAGGACAGGAGCTTCCTCTGCAGGCCATCTGGCTTGCCTCCAAGGCTGAAGGCACTTCCCTCGCCAGCATTCGTCCCCCAGATCTATACTCCCAGTCCGTTGCTGCGCACTGCTAGAATTGTTTTGCATAAATCAGGGCATTTATGTAATTCCTTTAGCTCTTAGTCTTCACTGTGGGTCACCTGCGTCTGAAAATCACCTCCTTCCCAGTTCCTATTCCAGCTTTCTACCAGATTCACTGCCTGCTCCTCTGGAAGCACTCTCGAAACCGCATAACACTCTGAGGTGCTCCCACAGTCGGTCCATCGCTACTAGTGTTCTGTGAGTTGCTCCCAAAGCCTTAATCCTCCACAGCAACACTGTGTTATTTGGGGAAGGGGTCCCTCAAGATGCTTCTTAAGCTCAAGGGATCCAGTAAGCGCTCTTGCCAGTAATCCTGCCAGGTTTCCTGGCACCTTAAATCCTTTAAGTCATTTAGTGCGGTGGACAGGCCACATCACTGGTGAGGGTCACAGCACAGCTGTGGCAGTAATGCGCTTTACAGGAGCTTGCTGCCATGTGAAGAGGATATGGGATACTGCTGTTGCTGAAGCTTGGTCTCGGCAAGCTTGGTGTCAGTGCAGACCCTCCTTAGAATAACTCTGTTACACTTAATCAGGTCCAGTACCTCTGCCAAACACAAAACGTGGGTTCCTTCCCCAAGATAGTTTCTATGAGTGTCCTTCACTGAAGTCCTGCTAAAAACAAGCATTTGCAAATCCAACAGTATTGACTTGATTTTAACATAACTGTGTATAGGAATTGCCTGCTGCTGCTATGGTAATTAATTGCAAGGCCTTTGTCATTTGTGTCCCGTTCTGTCTGGCCACGCTCTTTAGGACAGCCAGGCTGAGTCACCACAGCCTAACATTTTGGGGTGTGGAGGGGGGAGAGGGCTACAGCTCGATCAGCTCCATGGAGGGGCTTGAATTCAAAGGTGTCAACCCTGGTTCACACCTTTGAACTGAAGCCCCTCGGTTTATTTGCTTTTTGCTCAGTGGAGTTGTTAACCTTTGAGCTGCTGCAATTAGCAACCCCTCTGTGGATGCTATAAATCATTAAATGAGCGTGAAAAAGATACATAAAGCTAATGTGTCTTTTTTGCGCTCATTTAATGATTTATAGCGGCCATAGCGGGAAAAGGCAAATTTTGCGTTTTTTTTGCAAATCGCAAAATCGCCATAAGCTGGGTGGTCTGAGAAATCTTCCCTCTTCAGTTGCATACTCCTGTATGCCATAATACAACCCAATTCTGTGCACTCTCCTGGGTGGAAGCCCCGGAGCTTACAACTGGAATAGGGTATGAACTCTGAATGCAACGTCCTTTAGAAAAGGCCCAATTCATCTGTTTGTTCTTCTCACATCCTGACATGTTTCTGCCTAGTAGTCCTTCTTGTGTTATAGGGTTTCTCCCCAATAAGACCTGTAGCCATTCTTCCAACTTCGTCTTTTAAAATTAAAGGAGTTGAACTGTATTTACTTGTGTTGAGAGTTTCTGTTGATCCCTCAGACCATGTCAGTACATGAGTTCAAACCTGCAAGAAGAACTACACCAATACAATATTGTAGCATCTTATTACCTTTATGACACCGAAAAAAACAGATAATTTCCTTAAGTGCAGGTACCATTTATTGAACTCCTGAATACATAGGCCTAATCGCGTTACTTGCCTCACCACAGGTTTGCCTAATAAACATTAACCATGCTTTCTGACGTCTCAGAAAATCATTCACGTTTGACGAACAATTAGATGATGGAGTCACACTGTGGCAGTCATTTAGCACTCAGAGGATTAGTGATGCCCACCCACCCTGTGAAGTGTTACCTTTTGTAGGTATACAGAGGATTGCCCCCAGCGCCCCATTGTGTCCCATCTTGTTTGAGAAGAGCAGATGTGGGTGTTGCAATGAGGTAATAAGAGCTAGTAAGTGTAAACCTGGTGATCCCGCACTGTTGTGCCCTAGTAAAGTGTCTCCTTGCATCCTTTGTCTCTCTTGAACCTCTGGGTTGTATCACTTCCCAACTTCCGAGTTTTTTTCCCTTTACAGTTCTTGAGGTACCTCTCTCCCCAATCCAATACCTGGGGTATCTCTTGTTATCCTCTGGCTTACCACAGACTTCTGCCACAGCACCCACCTTCCTTTAATAGAGACCTGATTCAGCCTTCCAGCCTCTGTCTGCATTAAGGAAACTCGGGTGTATCCCCTCATGCTGCTGGTATTGGGATGGGCTGCAACCCTTTGATGCCTTACAGGTTTGATGTGGGACTTGGGGTTGTTAAGTCCCTCCCACTGGTCTGTCCTCCTAGCCTAACCGGCCCTAGGTGACTGCGTGTGAAGATCCTGTGAGGTGATTGGCTAACTGCTCAAGCCCTCTGCCCTAGCCAAGGTCCCATTCCTTCCTCTGGTGGTACCAGATATGACCTCTACACTGTGAGACAGGCACAGTATCAAGAGAGAGACAGACTCAAAAGTAACAGTTCGAAAACCTTGTATTATTAAACTTTGTTGGGTTGGTGGAATGCCTAACTGGCCCTAACTCTAAAGGGGTGGTTCCCTCAACTGATGTTTCTAGGGGCCGTCGATGTCCATAGGTCCAAAACCAAAGTCTATCTGTGTCTAAACCTAGGCTTGCCCTCAGTCTTTGACCAAATGTGTTCAAGACCTTCTTAAATAAAAAATGATGGTTAAAAAGGAAATGTGAACCACAGCTGGTTTCAGGTAGTCCTACCAATAGGTGTAGTTCTGCCAGTTCTAAATAGTTAAACTCAAAAGGGTTGTCCTTGGAACCTTCCACGAAGGGCTCTTGCCGTAAGGGTTTACAATGTCTCTGGGTCTATTGGGGTTCCTTTCCCCAAGCTTCAATCCTTCCAGTTCCAGACAAGAAAAGACACGGTTCCTGTTAGGCCTTTCAGGGTTCCCTTCCCCAATGTTTAGGCCTCTCTTCACAATGTTCAACAATGTCTCTGGTGGGCCTCTTGGGGTTACCTTCCCCAAGCTTAGGACTTTCTTCTTCAAGTTCAACAATGTCTTTTGAGGCCCTCTCAGGGTTCCCTTCCCCAAGCCTAGGCCCCTCTTCTTCAAACTCAACAATGTCTTTTGTGGGTCTCCTGGGGTTCCCTTCCCCAAGCTTAAGCCCCTCTGGTTTCACACAAAAGTTCACCTTGTCAAGATGCACCATTTTAACACACAGTTCTTTCCATGGGGTAGTGCCAGAGACTTTCGAAAACACCAGGCTTTGGCTCCTGTGCTGCGCGACTTCTCCGACTCCTGACCCCTCTCTTTGTACTCCGTTTCTTCCTTTTGGGCACCTTTCCCTCTTGTGCTTTTCTCCACTCAGGCTTTGTTTCTTTTTCACCTTCTCTCACCTTTCTTTCCTTCTATGGTGCACACCTGCACCATTCTCTCTTCGTTGCCATGCCTCGTGCACACTCCTCTTGACTTTATTGTGCCTCTGGCACAGCCTGATCTTTGCTTGTGCACCCTTGCACTTTCCTTTCTTTGTATCGTGCCTCTTGCACTTTCCATTTGCAACCTGCTGGTCTTCATTACACCCTTTTCCTGCTTTCAGGTTGCTCGCATCCTTTTCTTTACTTTCTTTCACTTTCTCAATCTGCCGGTCGCTCGCACTCTTCCTTTCTGTTTTGGGTCGCTCGCACCCTCGCTTTGCTTTCTTTAACTTGTTTTCAATCTTTCACTTATTTTCAATCTGTCTGGTCGCTTGCACCCCCTTTCCAGCTTCAGGTTGCTTGCACCCTCACTTTACTGCAGAGGTCTTCAAACTGTGTAGCTGGTCCCCCTAGGGGGGGCACGAAGAATGTGCAGGGGGGACGCAAAGCTCATCAAAAAGGGACCACAGTGACGGCTTTTAATAGGAAATATAAGCAGATCTTTCTTCTGGGAGGGCCTGGCAACAATATTTGTACTCAAAGGGGGCTTGGCATAGAAAAGTTTGACTACCACTGCTTTACTGTCATTCACTTTGCGCCCCATGGGCACTCTGCTTAACGCTTTACTTTCTGCTTTTGAGATCCCGTCCAGCCATCCTCATGCACCTGAGTTCCTCTCATTCACCTAGCGAAACTCACCCAGACACCGCAGCACCGGCGAGCAGGGGCGCCATCTGCCCCTCAGACAACCCTTTTATAGTCCTAAGTGGAGTCAGGTGTAAATGATTATAGTAGAGTGCCTGACTCTATTAGTGGGACAATTCAATGGTAGTTGTTAGTAGTATTTCCACTGTTCTCAATGGTTTTTCCATAGGTAATCCTCGCTACTTTCGGTTGCCTCTTCTTCGTCCCAGTATTAGTTGAAAATGGTGAGATGGAATGAGATTGGAGGGTAGGTCTATGTACTGAAACATTATTGTATGATTGACAGAGGAGAGAGGGGAATCCCCTAGCCTTGTGTTTACTCGGTGGAGTGGCTTCCTTTTGTGGTAGATTACGCCTTACCCCTGACATCCTGTTCTGCCAGCACAAGTCTGGGTTAGTAGGATATAAAGGGATATTAACGTTCATGCCATGTCTCTGTCTCTGTCGATCTTCCTTCTTGTCCAGTTTCATGTACTTGTACCTCTTACGTCTCCCCTTTGGATCAGGGGTAACGGACCCGTCGTATCCCATAAAGGCCTCTGGGACTTCCTCCTCCTCTCCAGCTGTCCATTGTATACACTGCATCTCGCCTGGGGTACTCTCCTATCCAGATGATCCTCCCTCACCTATCCACCCGCATGGTTGGGATCCAAAAGCGATGGCCCTCCCCAGGCCATCTGAATAGAGGGTTCTCGGTGTCTGCATGGGAGAATACCCCTAGGTTTCTCACAACACCTTCACCTATGTAAGGAGACCTGGGTAAGCATACACTACTGGCTCCGTGGGACCAGCGCCAACAATTGGTTTCTTCAAAGAGACAGGAGTTTTCTGGGGTGGTCATGTGACGAGCCCTGCATCCAGCACATGTCATGGACGGGGTAGCAAGGGGATTCTCTCCTCACCACCCCAAACCCACCCTTATCTGGCCCGCAGTGGCACTTGACACCCTTGGTGACCCCACCATCCACGGGTAAGATCAAGCAGGGGTCTTTGTCACAACTGGTAACACTAGCCATATCAGCCAATTCAACTTTTGAAACACTTCTTTGACAAGTAACTGGACATGGTTTTAGTCCTATCTGACACCATCCCAGCAACGACTATGGTACAACAAAGCAATGCCCCTTTGTGAATGGCTCACTATAAAGTTTTTATATTCAAGAAAGCAGTCGTGGGGTTCTAGAGATTTTGTAGCTTTGGGGTTCTTAAAATTGCATTTTTTCACTCCAGGAGAGACAACAAATGTCACCTGCCCAGGTCGATAATGTAAAGTTCACAGTGGAAGAAAGTTTCCTCCAGGACTTGTAGAAATAGGATCCATTGTCTTGTCCCTCCTACCCTAACTAAGCAGATCATTATAAAAAAATGGGATTCTTCTAGAGGCTGTGACTAGAACATCATACCCTTATTGAAAGACGCATAGGTGGGTATTGTGGGCATTTCCCTTTAGTTCATTGCTCTCTAGCAGGCTGAAGTGCATCACAATGATGAGAATGTTCATGTTGAAGCATACCGGTGACCATGACAACCATCAGCCTCTTTGCTGCGCTTCAGGCAATTAAGTTGACTTATTGGATGGTTTCTCTCATCACCCTACTATTGGTATTCTGTATGTATATATCTGATTCTTGTTTACTTACTCTTAAATGCTGCTTTGTTTTCCTAACTCTAATGGTATACGTTTTGGTAGTATTTGTTTACAGCCGTTTACTGTGCCCTTTTTCCTGATCCAGTTGAGCTGTGTGTTGCCACACGCTTCCCTGCTCTTCATCTCGTTCAAAGAAGCCTCTAGGGCCCGCTTTATTGATGAGACAAGATCAGGGTGATGGCATTGCTTTGCATAACATGGGGCTATCTGGAATTCTTTTGAGTTCGTTTACTGTCACTGCTCTGGTTAGTATTGTGTGAACCATCTCAGCTAACTTATGCATCAGTCTGCTGTTCAGAAACATTTGTGAAAGATCATAGCATTGATCAAAGCACAATACAAAAAAGGTATTTGTTCCAATACCGATATTGTTCAGTCTTTTCAGAGCTGTCTTCGATACCCAGTTAAAGCCTTTCCACTAAAATTAAGATGGAGTCACACCCAGGTTGTTTTTAGAAATGCTTAGGGAGAATGTTTTACTCCGTAGTTATCGCAAAGCAGAGTTTATGTGTGTGGGGAAAGGATGAAAAAAGAAGTGTTGGTTCTATGCGGGCTGTGAAGAATTATTTTGCATCTACCGATGCTCCGGGACTCTTGAGTACAGGGAGATGCGAAATTTAATAATTTGGACACCATATTCCCCAGGCCACCTGCCCATCGCTCTCCCATCTCAATGGGTAACATCCAGGGAACCCCCGCCCATTTCTTTGCTCCCTTCCTGCTTGTGTAATCCAAGGGACACCCTGGAATCCCTGCCCCTCTCCTCTCTACTAACATCCCCACACTCCGCACCCAGCTGGCCCTGCTCGATTGTCCTCACACTCACCTCTTCCTTCGCCGCCGACTCAGCCCGTCCTCTCGCTGCCATGCATTCTGGAAACCATGTTTCGGATTTCGTGCAATTAACTTTTTCCAGAATCCGAAGTTATTACCCCTCTCTGCTGTATGTTTTTTTTTAAATTTTATATTTACTTGGGAAAAGCATATGTGGGTGACAATTCGCTCAACACAATTGGCGTCCCTGTTATCAGCCTCTAATAGCATATACAGGGCATGTACACATCGCCCTCTTATTCATTCCAAGCATAAGGGGAAAGCTGTTCCCTTCTTAATCTATGGTTATAAAATGTGGAACTCTTGATATTTGTTTTTACCTCAGTATAATCAAAGGTAGGATTCTGAGCCAGGCCTTTTCCTTTGCTGTAAGAACACCATTGGAAGCTATCCGTTCAGAAATGGGTTTGTTTGACCCTAAAGGGAAGTTATGCTGTGATAGAATGTATGCATTTTTGTAGGACAATCCGGTTCAGTGACGCTGTCAATCTTTGAAAATTATTGGCTCTGTATGTGATAAAGATCACTAGCATGCTAATGGTATCTGCCTCCATTTTGTAAACAAACATTGACAATGCCCACAGTTAGTGCTTTTGCGTAAGTAAGCATGGGGAAGGCACTTGGCATACACTGCTGTAGTGGTATTAACTGAACATTCATGGTAGCAGGTGCAAAATGGTGTGAGTATCTGGGCATCTAATAGCAGTGCCTGTAAGATACCTAATACTTATACACAAGCCAAAACTTTTGGGTTTGCCAATTCAGTGAAAGACAGAGTGTCTCATAAATCTAGTGGCTGAAGGCAGACCTGGTTAAGATATTTTTATTATGCCAGTATTGGGTTTACCGCTCCAATTAAGTCATTAGCTCTCCAAAGGCTGCTTTGAAAAAACACTGGCAGGCACTTCCAGGGCAAAGTTTGATGTTAAGGCTTGTTTAAATTAAGCTCAAAGAGTTCCTCCTTAGGAATTTGTTTTGGACGGGGAGGGGCAAGAACTGGATGGGAATGGCCATAGGTATTAGCATGGCCATGGGCAGTCAATGGGTGGGCAAATAGACAAACAACACATACAAGCTGTGTGCCCCTTCTCATATGCCGCCATTTCTCATTATCTGTACTCTACTGCAATAGTTTCGGCTTCTAGGTGGTCGCAAGAGCTACTTATTAGCCCTAACTGAAAAAGATAAGTAAATAAGTAAAGCCCTTAGGGATTGACGTTCGGGGCTTTCAATGATGAAAGGAATTTAAGCAATAAAATAAGAGCAGTAATGTACAGAATGGATGGCACCTAACATGTAAGAAGGTACAATAATGTGTAGAATGCATTCAGGATTTGGAAGCCCCTCGGTGTTATGTATGCATATTTCTGTGTTACGTAAGGCAAAGATTATTTATGCTACTTCATTTTGCTCACCGACAATGAAGGTAGTGGGTGCTAGATCCAGAATAGCTATAGTATTGAGGAAATGCATACTGTGTGATGTTGATATTGAAACTTCAATGCATTTGTTAACTTCCTGTGAAAACGAACAAGGTCTTTTTCTTCAGAGGATTTCATGTGAACGTAGACTCGTTGAAAACAAAGAGCTGATGCAGTTATGTTTGAGGGTTGAAAACTGAGGAGTTGTCTTACTCGTTTCTACATGAAAAGATTTCCCAAGTTATTTTTCAGCCTTGTATGTATATTATATTACTTGTTTATGTGACTGTTTATATTGATATACATTGTATTTCATGTTTCTGTGCAAACTATAACATACATATTTTAATAATAGGAAATGTTTAAGTTAAAGATTCTTTAACTTAAACATTTTTTGAAAAAAAAAGATTCACTTTCTGCTTAGTAGCTTTCAGTTGATAATGTGACGATTCACAAGGTGTCGTCCCTTCTCCCCAAGAGGTCGCCCCTTCTCATGATGCTAGGGAGGTGAAGCTGCTACCCAATAGTCCCCCTAGGAGTGGTTTAATACAGGAGGAAGGACTCCCTACTTGGGGACAAGTACAACCATCTTGGGGTTAGCCCAGAAAATAATAAGACCTCTCCATGTTCTCTAGCCCATCCTTCCATCCCCAACCTTCTTGATGAATGCAGATTCATATACTATTGTGATTCAAAAGAAACAAATGGCTTTGAAAACACCAAGACAAGGGAAAATACAGAAAACAGAAACACTGCTCCCAATACAGGTACTAAGACAAGGTGGCCGGAGGAGGCATAGAGATCAACTTGTCAAAAGTAACAAAGGCTTTGACAGCCGCCCCACAAGAAGAGGCTACATTGTATAAAAACTGACAATGGACTAGTAAAGTTGTCAAACCCAGCGCAGAACTCAGCTACAGTGCCTGCTGGGAGAAGCAAAAGATGCAGAGAGCGTTCAGCATGGAAAATCTAAAATCTGGTCGCAGACCTGAGGAGAAGAGGAACTGAGGACACCAGCAGTCGGCTGCGTGAGTCCTCCCAGGCTTCTGCCGGAGCGGTCCTGTGCACAACGCCAAGCAGAAGAATCGGGTGCCACAGCAGCTGGAGACACTGCAGACGGGGGCCGCAGGGCCACAGACAAGGTACCTCATCCTCGTACCAGTGGGGAAGCGAAGCCCACTGGCCACCAGGGAAGAGTCTGGGACCCTGGCCATCATAACAGTGGCAAAAAGGAGCCCACCGGCCAACAAGCAAGGGTCTGGGGCCATGTTCACCATAACAGTGGGAAAGAGGGGAGACCACTGGCCATACAAGAAGGGTCTGGGATCCCAACAGAAGTAAACCAAAGCATAGAGGAAGACTTCCTCATTTAAGTGGCAGAGATAAGCCCACTAGTTACACGAGAAGGCTCTGGGATCCTAACAAGATTTGGGACATAGTTGAAAGCAAGTCACAGAGGCAAAGAGAATATTGAGCTAGAAGCAGTAAGAAGGAACAGCATTGAGCTTTACCAGAAGGGAGTCATGCTCCTGGTATCCAGGAAGAAGATATGATAGAGACACCAGTGGTAGGGAGTCATTCCCCCTGGCTTTGTGTTGAACTGTGCCACAGCAGACCAAGAGAAGGGAGGCATTCTCTTGGCCCTGAATCAAGAGCTGAGCTGAAGATGCCAGGGGATGGGAGTCATTCCCCCTGGCCTTGTTGTAAATTGTGCCAAGTCATACCAGGAGAAGGGAGTAATTCCCCCCGGCTCTACTGAAAACTGTACAGAGCCACACCAGGAGAAGGGAGCCATTGTCCTGGAGATAACATTGTGTAAATACTGTCTGAATCCTTCAAGCGCAGAGAAGGGAGCCCTTTCCACAGGTATAGTTGTTTTGAAGAAACTTATTGAGCTGCATCCAAGAAGCAGGAGAAGGGAGCCATTTTCCTTAAAGAAAGTACTTTGTTACCTTTTTAGTTATAGTGTTAGGGACAGAGGTAGGTTTTGACACAGGAGGATGGGATTTACTGTGACAGACATTCTGACAGCCCCTTTTAGTATTTGTTTTGAGACAGGGAAACCCCTCTTAGAAGGTGGGTATAGTAAGGATCATTTTAACTTCAAAACAAAAGTCAGGTATGCCTGTGAGCCTGTCCATTCAACATCTTGTGCTCCATTTTAGTGCCATTTTTAAAATTCACACTTAGGTGTGCCTGTAAGTCTGTGCATTCACCATGTTGTGCTGCATTTTAGTGCCTTTATTTAAATTCGCACTTAGGTGTGCTTGTAAGTCTGTGCATTCAACATCCGGTGCACAATTTTATGCCTTTTTTGAAATGTGCACTTAGGTGTGCTTGTATGCCTGTGCATTCAACATCTTGTGCTGCATTTCACTGCCTTTTTTAATTCTCATTCAGGTGCGCTTTAAATGTGTGCATTGATTGATATATTTAGGTGAGGGCATAGTGGGATTTTAGATATAGATTAATAATGTTATTGTTGCAATATAATTATTGTATTAGCTTTTGTTAGTGTAATTCATTGAAACCTATGTGATGGAGTTATATTTTGTTGGAAATCTAATAAAAAGATCTTACAAATGTGTGCATTGACTGTCTTACATTGCACACCATCCCCATCGGTGCCTGCCTGGCTGCTAGGCCACCTGGTAAACTATTTGTTCATTGTGCAACTCTCATCTGTCTCTCGCTCTCCTCCACTACTCCCATGGCACTTTCTATCTCCCATATCTATTCCAATGGCTACTCCATCTCTTATCGTATCCCTGACAAAGTCTGGAAGAAAAATGCATAAAAGAGCTCTCCTGGCCTCTAACTCAGGCCTTCCTATTGCTGACACCTACGTCAATGCTACTTCCAGGCAGACGATTACTGACATCCTCATTTCTGCCCCCTCTCCTGACCTATGAATGCCCCACCTGGTCTCCACTCTCTCCCCTTTCTCCTCCTCACCCATTAATGGTGGCACCAGCTACTCTGAATGCTCGCTCTGCTGTCAAACACTCATCTGACATCTGTCTCCTTATCGAAGACTTTGACTTAGACATCTTCACTCTTACCGAGACCTGGTTCAATGCCAGCTCTGTCACTGCTCTTCACACTCTCCTCCCAAAGGCTACAAAATCTTCTCCAAACCCAGACCCAACAGGCCTGGAAGTGGATTGGCCCTGATCTTCTCTGAGTGGGTCCCTTCCTTCATCATACCTATACAATCCTACTCCTCTTTTGAATGTCTTGTCTGTAGGCGTGGGGTCTCGGCTACTCTCTCACCCTCGCCACTGTCTACAGGCCCCCTGCCCCATCTCTCTCTTCCTCTCTGAATGGGCCGGCCTCGCCTCCTCCCTCTCAACCTCTTCTTCCAATCTCCTCCTCCTTGGCGACTTCAACATCCACCTTGACTCCCTAGAATCATCCACCTCTCAGTTCCGTGTCCTCTGTGACTCCCTCCCTCTCTATCTCACTCTACTTCTCCATTCCGGCCTGACCCACTCTGCCGGTCACACTCTGGATGCCCTAATTTCTGGTGAAATCTCCCATCTCTAATCCAGTCACCACCCTCCTTTCTTGCTCTGACCGCTCTCTCATTTCCTCCTGCCTGGGCCCCTTGGCAACCTCTAGAACTGCCAGCCTTCTTTGCTGTCAGCCGACCCATGAAGTAAGTGTCAATCTCTGCTTTCGCCTCCACCTTCATCCGCCCTCCGACCCCCCCCTCTGACTCTGTCCATGCTAACCTGCATCTCTCCATCTCTAACACCTTTGACATCCTTGCCCCCGTCATGAGGATCCGCCTAAGACCTGCCTCCAAGAACACCAGCTGGTACGACTCTGACCTAGCATCTGTGAAATTCAAGTGCTGAGTTGCTGAATGGAAGTGGCAGACCCTGGGTTTACCTCAGACAAACTGGCCTGCCGCCGGCTCCAAAGGCAATATCGCTTCTCTATCCGCCCCAAGAAGCAGGCCCACATCCAAGCTTGCATCTCTGCAGCCACTAACAACACAGCCGAACTTTTCAAAATCTGAAAGGAACTCGCCAATCCAGCTGCAGTCTCCACCTCTCTCCTTCCTTCCCATTTCACATCAAAAACTCAGGACATCTTGTCCTCACTTTCCTCCACCCCATCTTCTCTCCCGCACCAGCTCCCCTGCCACCGTTGGCTCCCCTCCTTCCTCCACCCTCACTCTCCTACATCCTGCCCATAGCACCGGATGAGGTCTCTAAAGTGGTCCGCTCTATGAAGGTCTCCTCCAAACAGACGCTCCGCTGCTCTTCCAAAACCATTAAGGGCAACATCTCCTCTCTCACCCTGGCTCTTGCTGACCTTTGTAACCACTCCTTCACCACTGGCTCTTTCCCTCTATCCCCCAAGTACTCCCCTGGGCACCCACTCTTAAAAAAGCCATCTGCTGACCCCTCCTGCTAACTATCGGATCTGTGTGATTTGTTCGAGTTAATTTGAGTGTGGTGGAATCAATCTAATTTTGTTTTCTTGATTTTTGGTAGTTTTTGCCGGAAATATATGTGGGGTGATCCCCGCAGCGCTCCCCAATCCCCCATATTAATGATTACCCTAAACCCACCCCCACACATATTTGTGGCAAAAACTGTCACCCAAAAATTCAATCAAATCCACCACGATCAAATTAGCTACGGTCAAATTGGGTAATACCATTTCCACTACTCCCTTCCTGGGTAAACTCTTGAAGAAGCTGGTCTTCCCCAAACCGACCCTCCACACCGATCTTGTTGGTTGCCTTCGTGACCATCCATCTGGATTCCAAGCATCCTTGCAATTCAAGACCCTTTGCATCATCCACAAGACCTTCTGTGGCCTGGGACCCCACTATCTCCAACTTTCCCTCCCTAAATATTCGCCAACTAGAGCCCTACTCTTTTCTTACTCCAACTCTTTGACTGTGAAACGCTCCTCCAAGCAGAGAGTGGGGGGCAGGTCTTTTTGGAACAGCCTCCCTGCCACTCTGACTTGAGCCGGACCTCCTTAAGTTCGGGAAACTGCTCAAAACTCTGCTGTTCTCTAGTTCTTTCCCTTCCCTGTTAATCACCCCACTGCCACTGTGACTGGTTGCCTGATCTTCCTGAATCTCACAGTATTCCAGGCCCTTCTTCCCAGTCGATAACTGCACCACCCTCCCACTGCACTGCCCTTGCAGGCCACTGCTTGCGGCTCTGCATCATACCCTTGCGAGTCGCATGCTCCAGCACTTAGCCTGAGGTTCTCCTCCTTGGCTCCCCCTAGCATTTCCTTCCCAGACCGTCCATCAGCACTTGTTCACTCCTCTACTCCCCCCTCCTCCTTCCTTATCTCCTGCACTTCTCCTTGCTGCAATTGCATGTCTGAATGCCACAAGGCCTAGTAGGACGATGACTGTATTTGACTGTTTTCGCCATTGTGATCTCCCCTGTTTCCTTCCCATTTAGCCTTGTGGCGCTTTGAAACACAATTCTGTTATAAAAGCCATATAAGATATTGTGCAGGTTTAAGTGGTGTCCAATTGCGCTGGGACCTACGTTTTGGGATTGCAAGGGCAGCTGTGTGGCCAGTGGTCTCTGGTAAACCATGAACCATAGAACATGTAAGATATCTGCATACCACCAGCTCTTCGCCCGAAACATTTTAGTACATTTCAATTATAGTACATGATAGTGTTTCCAAATCTATTTATAACACAATTCATGATATTCTTCATCCATAAGTTTATTCTCTAGAAGTCCTAGTTGAACAGCCAGCACGTGTTTCGACAGAATAGTCTTTTTCAAGGCTAGGCTCTCCATTCAACGTGATCGTATAATGAATGGATGGCAAAAATCTTCCTGATTGGGGTAATTGCCCAGAAGTTACATAAACATTTCAGGAGGATATTTGCCATCCATTGATTATATGATTGCGTTGAATGGAGAGCCTAGCCTTGAAAAAGACGATTCTGTCGAAACACGTGTTGGCTGTTCAATTGGGACTCATAGAGAATAAACGTATGGATGAAGAATATAATGAATTGTGTTATGAATAGATTTGGAAACACTATAATGTACAATAATTGAAATTTACTAACAATTTTCGAGCATAGCACGAAGAGCTGGCGGTACGCAGGTATCGGTTGTATAAGGCGCCTAACAAATGCTCAATAAAATAAAAAAAGAACCACAACCATGTTGTGTCAGAAAATGTCTTCGATACCCTTAGAATATGCACAGATTATAAACCTTTGCAGTCTCGCTGAAATATATTGACTACATGATAAAATTATCGGAATAGAAAAAATGTCAGTGACGACGTGCCTGCTCCAACCTTATGTACACATACAATGAATATTCTGTTCATCTTCACATCTGTGTGTTTTGTCATTTTGAAAAGGGAGGCTGTTTCTTTCCCCTTTGTCTTGCTTAGTATGTGAATCATTTTTGATGGGTTTGGGGTCATCCTTTGAGGGTTTCATGAATTTGGCAATGTATAATGATCCTGGGCACCTTCTTTATAAACGAGTAGAGGTCTTTTAGACACAAGCTTTCTGCAGAGTTTAGTGACCAGAGTAATATTTGTCACAGATGAAGCAAGGGTCAGTCCAAGGCTCTGTGGCATTTCAAGGGTTTTTATTGAAAATGTAGTGGGCCCAATGGTTGTCCCTGTCTCATTTCAAAGCACCTCTTGCCTAGCCCAAACGTCCTTAGCCCAAGCTTTAGCATATAGCGATTGTTTCTCCCTCAGTATGCTATTTGCTAAAATTAACTCAGATGTCAGCTTAAAAGCCCTTGCCTTTATCTCACTAGATTCCCTCAAGGACTTCCTAACTTTCCCTACTCTAGCCACTGGTTGTCCTACTCGGATATGCAATTGTGCCTTACAGATGCCATGTTTGATTCAGGTGTTTTCTGTAGCGCTCACTCTCTCGTCTCCCTCTCCTATCCTCTCTTCAACTCCCCTTTCTTGACTCTACCCTC
The DNA here is from genome assembly GCF_040938575.1 of Ambystoma mexicanum. Lineage (NCBI taxonomy): Eukaryota > Metazoa > Chordata > Amphibia > Caudata > Ambystomatidae > Ambystoma > Ambystoma mexicanum. The sequence continues at coordinate 88,061,086 of NC_090936.1, read as the reverse complement.
ACTCATCTCTCGGGCTGTCACTCGCCTCCACCCTTTGATGTTACTATCTACTCTCCACTGTCACTGTTCTTTCCTACTCCACTCATACTCCCTCCTCGACACCACTACTCCCTCCTCCCCACTACCAATCCCCCCTCCACGCCATCACTCCCCCTCTACACTGCTACTCCCATCTCCACACTATCAATCCCTCCTCCACACTACCACGCACTCCTCCACACTTCTGCTACTCAGATATCCTCCTTGCACTCAGTACCATTCACTCCATAGTTACTAGTCCTTACATACATTAATTCTCCTACCCATACTTGCCACAGTAACTCTCTCTCTCTCTCTCTCTCTCTCCCACTCTCTCTCCCTCTCTCTCTCTCTCTCTCTCTCTCCCCCACTCTCTCTCCCACTCCCACTCCAGTACCACTTTAACTCTGTAGCCAGTTCCCTGCACACACTGATGCTCCTTCCTTCCACTGGTCTTTTTTTTTCAACCACCACCACACCCGAATAACCTGCCCTTCCTATGGTTTCCTTATATCCCCCTCTCTTTCTCTGCAATGGCTCTCTGTCTCTGGCCATCTCTTCCATATCCGGGCATGTTGAAGAATCAAAAAGCTATAAGTATCGGGCTGAGCCACGCCCACTTCATCAATGCAGTGTGATGAATCCTGTAGAGTCATCACCAAACCCCAGCCTAAAGTCCCCTCCCATGTGGCCAGGGGAAGGCAGCCGCTACCTGATCCTGACCCTGAGGGTGTTATTCTGAGGGTGAATCACATGGGAGGAGATGGCTGTCGGGTGGGAGGTGATGGATCTGACAGGAGAGACACAGTGGTCTCCCCCTTTCTGGAAGAGGACCCCTGATTCCTGAGTTTCTAATGGCATATTTTCTTTATTCAGAACCCTTTGGTTGTAAGAACTTAAAACCTGCTTCAGTTTAACATCTCGAGCAGAACTTTGTTCATTTATCACCAGTATATAATGCCTCTAAAACATATTTGACATCTGATGTTTATGATAATTGTCATGTAGACAAAAAGTGTTTCATTATGCAATCTAAAACCATGTGAAAATCTTGTGGCCTCCAATTCCCAGAAAGCTTTGAGTACTGGGACGAAGAAGAGTGGGGACTTAATACAGAGTAACAACAAAGCCAAGTGTAACGTGCGGTCTAGTCGTCAATCATTCAGTCAGCTGCGCGAGACATTTAAACTCAGAAAGTACCTGCAGTCGAAGGAAGGTGAAGGCGACGTGGAAGCAAGCTGCAGAGTGCGGGAAGCGGATCCAGAGGCAGAACGGCAGAGACGAGCCATGCTGGTGAGCAGAGACGCTTGCAGGCAGCTGCCTGGAGGTGTAAGGTGCCGGAGGAGAGGAGCTTTGGTACTTTCTTAGCTGAAGCCTTAAAGGGACCGCTTCAGGCACCGCACGACCAGAGAGATAAGTTCCTGGCGAATGGAAAAGGTTCCATCGGCAAAGCAACCAGGAGCCAATGAAGGAAACTAAAGAGACCCGGCCTGGTGGCGGAAGCCTGCCGAAGAGATATACTCTACTTCAAATGCACGTAGTGCCAGTGAGTCGACCCAGAGGAGCTGGGGGCTCCGGGACGTGCCCACAAGTTATTGAATACTTGGGAACCTATTTTTAAGTAAATTCAAATAAAAAGGGGAAAGTGGTATAACTCCCCTCCTATGAGATGTCATTTTGGGCAAACATGGAAACCGCATTACTATGAACCAAAAGACTTTAAAGAAGAGATCCAAAGGCAACACCTGTACAATTCTCCTTATCTGAAATGTCAATTTGGGGAAATTGGGAACAAGCAATGCCAAAAGTCAATCTTTATTGAAAAGGAAGTTGACCAACAGAACTTGAGAAAACCTCCATATATGGAATGCCAGTGTGGGGGAAGTTGGAACAAGTTGTAACTATGGTCAACAAAGCTCAATTATTGAAGAGGCATAATTGAGTCATACTTTAAAAAGGAAAGTGAGTATTGCGGACAGACCTGATGCAGGATGTATATCAGGTGGTGATCCTTTTGGGAAAAGATATTCCTGGCAGGAAAGTAAATCAGGATATCTGTTCAGTTGGGGAGTTCCTGGCAAGGGAGTACACCGCTAAATCCAATCTTGTGTTAAAGTACTTTGTCATGTTAAACCTTCGTTGAAATGGAACATTTATTTTGCCAGTCTGAAAATGAAGAAAGACTCTCTTAATTCCAACCAGTGTGTGGAAAAATATTTTGTTTGGTCATTCTGAAAAGCACAAAATACTTAGTTTTGGTATAATGCATCCTGTGTTGTAGAAAGAACATTTGCTTTGTCATCCCGAAGAGAACATTAAGTGAAAGTCATTTTCAGTAACAAAATATTGCTGAAATGGAACATTCTAAATACATTTCTTGAAACAGTCCAGGGGTAAGTGAACCAGCCCTGAATACAATACTTGCTTGGTTAAACTTTCATATATATATATGCAAAATAGCATACAAAATAGCTCTGTCCCTCCCTATAGTGTGAGGGACAGAGCTATTTTGGACACAAGGCCAATTGGCTTTAGTTTTAGTTTCATAGGCAGGGGACACTCTCTTTTGGATAGAGAAAGATAGGCATTCCTCCAAACCCCTTTTCTTTTAATAAACATGGCTAATGTTGAGAACATTACAACTTTGTGTCGTTCCCTCATTGCTGACCCCTCACAGCAGGCTCACATCGGAACAACTGTGGCGGCCCGAGAAGGCAATTGTTTGTATTTCGGTTTAGGGGACCTGTTCCAGGTGGGCCTATATAAGTTCCATTTAGGAGGGGTTTATGCTCCCCCAGTGCAGTCCCTGGTGGTTTACGGCACTCGCTAACTGCTGCATATGCTTGCGGCTGTCACTCAGCAGCACCAGGCAGTTCCTCTGTCTGCCACATAGAGCACTGCAGTGTCTCCTCTCTCTGTATCTCTCTGCTGGTTTTACTCTTTTGACATCAGTATGCTGAAGATGGGTTTTGGTTGCAGATGGTCAGGTCTCGGTTCTTCTGTTGCTGGTGTAGGGCTCTGGAGAACAGCTCACTGCAATGTCTTATTGCATACAGATGATGTATCTCTCGAACAAACAAAATAACACTGGCAAGCATCTTGTCAAGGAGGCATGGTGCGAGTGGACTGCTAAAAAAAATAAGCTGTCACAAGGGGAGCAGGAATTGGGGTCTTTTTAACTGCCGCCGTCAACCTCGGGCAGGACAGCAGCATCGCAGTCTATCACCCAGTGACTTTCTTTTTCTATTGCAGGACCTATCACCCAGAGAGCAGCTAGTACACCTGCAGTGAACACTCCAAGAGAAACCAACCAAGAAGCAGAATGATCCATGCAGCAGCATGGATCATTTGTGCTGCTAGACAACTTGCTCCGGAAAAGACAACACAGCGAACTGGAGTGCTCTATCACAATCCACCTACCAATAACAAACATGCGCAAACCCGGGTGCAGATTTTCAGGCAAGACTGAGGTTCATTCAAACATAATGCTTGCCTGCAGGTGGGCTGCACGGCGGCAACCTCAGCAGTCTGGAATGCCTGAAAAAAACGGAGGATTCGTTCATGAACTTGGACATTCATTGTAACAGGCCTTTATGGTAGAGGAACAATGGTACTGCAAATGGAAAGGGCGAAAATGATGGCCCTTTTTTAATCTTTACCTGTAACGTCTCCCCACGGGATGAACAATCAGCTGTTGACCAGAGGAACGAGGGGAGGACGTGAGCCAAAGGAGGTGGACGCAGAGGATAAAATAGATGGCAGGAGACAGGAAGGTGTTGGTTCTTTGGGTGAGGTCAAGGGAAGAGCAGACAGACCAGGAGACAAGCATGAGGTATGACAGAGCAGAGGAGCATGGAGATTTATTGAAGAAGTGTGCAAGTTGAGGTCTTGGTTGGTGGGAGCGAGTGGTACAGGAGTTTGAGTGTGTGTGTGATATTAGTAGTGGGAGAGTAGGAAGTGAAAGCAAGGTGACTGAAGGAGTGAAAAGAGAGTGATTGTGGGAGGAGTGGATGGAGTGTAGTGTTAAGGAAGTGTAGCATACAGGGGTAGTAGTGGTGTGGAGAAAGGTGTAGGGTTGTGGAGAGGGGCCAAGTAGTGCTGTGGAGAGAAAGAGAGGAATGTTGGTGGTGAAAGGGGGGAAGTAGTGTGGATAGGGGATAGCGTGGAGAGACAAGTAGTAATAGCAGGGAAAGAGTTAGTAGGGGGTGTAGAAAGAAGAGGCAGCAGAGGTGAGAGAGTAAGGGGGAGTAGGATCGGAGGGTGGAGGCTGGTAGTAAGAAGAGGAATATTGGAGGTACAGAAGAAGAAAGCGGTTTGGAGAGAGAGTGAGAGAGGGAAGAAGGTGGGTCAAGTAGGAGGGGGAGAGTGTAGGAGGAGAGGGGAGTGTGACCTGCTATGTCATCTCCTCCTCCTTTGGTTCTTTTTTTACCTCTTCCCCTTTTGGCTTACTTCCACCTCATGCTTTCTCCTCATCTCCCTCCTCCTGACTCACCACTATCTTCTAAAGTCTCCTCATCTCCTCTTGCTCTCTCACCACCTCCTTATATTGCCCCTCCTCCTGACATTGGCCCTCCTCCTCTTCCTCTTCTCTTACCACTTCCTCCTAATACCTCCTCTCTCACATATTGTTTGACCACCTCCTTCTGATATCGCATGTTCTGTTTGTTTTTTCACCACCTCCTTCTCTAGCTGTCTTCCTCCTCCAGCTCTTTGTTTCTAAAGTGCTTAGTCACCTCCCCTCCAAATCACCCTGTCTCCTCTCTTCCACACCAGCAACCCCTGTTGAGAAGCACATTCCGCCTTTCTCAGCGGCTTACATAGCAGAAGGATGTGGGCTTCCTGTGTGTACAGTGCCGATCCGAGGGCCCTCTTCATGTGCATGCTGATATAACCGAGCTGTTTGTTGGGGCCGCATAGAATCCTGGGAGTTGTAGTCCTTTGGTGGGGGCTTGTGTTGGATGCCATGGCAACTGCCAGTCCGCTGCTTCCCCATGTTGTTTCCATGAAGTGCTGGGCTTCGGCACACAGACCTTGACGTAGTGCTAGTGGCCCCTCCAGTCCCTGTTTCGTTCTTCAAAGCCAATTGATGTTCTGTCAGGTCTCCCTCCACCCCCCTTCAAAATTTGAATAGATTGACAAAAATGATAGATCAGAGCAAGAGGACAAAATATCCATTCATTCTTCCAGACAATTTCATTTGGTCATGTTCAAGGCTATGCAAGCTCTGGATGTATCACCTCCTTAGAAGCCTACTGCTTATGGTATTTGTTCAGTTTCGGTTGATTTGGTTGAATCTATTTGGTAGTTGGCGAATTGGTCGAATAATTATTTTTTTGACAGGTTAATTTTCTGCATATATATGGGGGGTGACCCCCGTGAAACCCCCCCAACGCTTCTACATTAATTATATCCCTTAACCCACACCCCACATATATATGCAGCAAAATGTGTTACAAAAATTGCGACCATATGTCCAGCGCAGTAATATGCCAATCCCATTTTGTCTAGATCATCATCTTCTATTCTACACAAACACCTTTCGGCAATGCTCATTTTTATTATGCAGAAGGTAGTACAAAATTGGTTGCGACCTCCTTCAGGCCCCATTATAGCAAATTCCTCAACTCTGCATAGAAAACCCATGTGAGGCAGGCATGGTATCAAGAGAGACACAGACTCAAAAATAAGTTTGAAAACCTTTATTATTACACGTTGTAGAGTTGGTGTAATGCCTAACTGGAGCGAACTCTAATAGGGTTGTTCCCTTAACTGATGCTTCTAAGGGCCGTCGATGTCCTTAAGTCCAAAACAAAAGTCTGTCTGTGTCAAAATCTATGCTTGCCCTCACTCTTAAAACATGTAAAGATGTTAGGTCATCTTACAGAAAAATTGTTTTTCAAAAAGAAATGCAAACCAAGGCTGGTTTCAGGTAGCCTTACCGTCCAGTTTAGTTCTGCCAGTTTGAAAATAGTTCAACTCAAAAGGGGTGCCCTCGGGATCTCCCAGGAAGGGCTCTTGCAGCAGGTCAATATAGTTCACAATGTCTCTGGGTCTCTTGTGGTTCCCTTCCCCAAGCGGTTACACCTCTGGTTCCAAAAGAAGACGGTTCCCTTCCCCAGGTCTAGGCCTCTCTCCTTTAAAAAATCTCTCTCACAGTTTCTGTTGGGCCTCTCAGGGTTCCCTTCCCCAAGCCAAGGACCCTTTTGTCTCAAACAAAGATTCACTTAAAAGTTCACCAACACAAAACACCAAAGGTTCACCTTGTCAGGATGCACCTCTTATAGCACAGTTCCTTCTTGTGAGATTGCAATAGTCTTTCATTCACTTCTGAGGATTTTGCCCCCACTTCACTCTCAGTGTAGCTCCCCCTTTGGTCAATATAGGGCAGTATCAGAAACGTTTGGGAACCCAGGGCTTTTGCTCTTCCCATGTGCGACTACTCTGATTTCTGGCTCCTCTCCTTACAATCTTTACTTTTCTTCTGGCACCTTTTTCTTCCTATGTCTCTTTCACTCTGTCCTTGTTTTTCCCACCTTTCATCTGTCATATGTGCCTCTTGCACACTTCTTTTACTTTGCCTTGCTTCTTGGACCTTTTCCTTTTCTATTTTGGGGCAATCACACCCTCTCTTTGCTTTTGCCTTCCTCAAAATGATTAACTTTTTTTCTGCTTTCTCGCTGCTCACACACCTTTATTTCTTCTGCTTTCTTTTGCCTTTCTCACTTTGCCGCTCTGTCACTGTTCTCGCTGTAGCCACCCACACACTACAGAGTTTCTCTCTCGAAACTCACACCGTAGCACGGCGCTGGTGGGCAATCTCGTCGGATATATGGGTCGAGGTCAGGGTCTCACCACCTGCTCCTCAGACACCCGTGGGACTGACACATGTCCCAGGGGAATGTGCACTGGCCTGCCCAGTCCGGCTCCTTGGAAACATGGCTCCCTCGCCACGCTGCAGCCCTTCTATACATGGGTCAGCGTCCTGGCATTCCATTCTCCTCCAGATCCTCCGGGCTCCCACAGCGGCTTCCACGGCCCATCCAGCAACCCCAGCTCGCTAATTTCTCTTGGCAGAACCACACCTTTTATACCCTAACTGGGAGTCAAGTGGAGTCAGGTGTGAATGGTTAATGTCAGATGCCTGACCGTGCCTGAGTCTATTAACGGGACAACCTAGTGGTGGAGTGTAGTAGGCCTCTCCCCACATCTTCCTCTTCACAGTGTTGTTCCGAAGGGTAATCTTTATAACTGTCGGTTGCCGCTTCCATGTCCCACTATATGTTGGAAAGGGGGAGATGGGGTGATATTGAAAATGTTGTTTGTAGGCTGAATAATCATAGGGTGATTGAAAGAGGAGAAAAGAGAATCCTCTGGCCTTGTTTTTATACAACTGGGGTGATTCCCCTTTTTTAAGGTTAGTCTCTGCCCCTGGTACCCTGTCATGAAAGTACTGGTCTTGACAGCACACGCTATGATCTGAAATTGCCTGCTTCTATTCTGGTACAATACTAGCCTCCCTTTTAGATCGGGGACAGCGGGACTTGCATATCCCATGAAGGCTTCAGGGATTTCTTCCTCTTCGCCTCTTGTCCCTTTGGGTACTGTGTCTCACCTGGGATCCTCCCATGAGTGCAACCCCGGACTCCGATCCTCCCTCCCAGGTTTGGGATCCACAAGAGATTGCGCTCCCCATGCCACCTGAATAGAGGATTGTCAGGGTCTACCTGGGAGAATACCCCCAAGTTTCTCACAACTCCTAAAAACCTGCCTTTTGTCGTAATGGGAAATCTTCCAGCATAATCCACAGTAGTGTTGGTAGCCCTGTTAAAAGGCAAAGGTCCAGCTCAGAACCCCTCTTCATTCTTGACAAAGACACATAGACTTGGAAATCTCAAGGTAGGAAGATGTGTCGAAATTCCACGCTAGCTCTTAGGCAGATTATTGCTACCGTTGTTCTGGTGGGATATATCATCCAAATCTGGGAAACTCTAGAGAAGGTTAGAGATTTGCTTCCTCCTGATGCACAATAACTCTTCTTTTGGTTGGCTAAGGATCTCACTGAAATATCTTCTAGAGCCCTTAATTCCTCAGTCTGCATGCACAGGCTTGCTTTCCATGAAGACCATGTCACTACATTCTGACATCCAGGACAAAGTTACGGAGCTGCAATTTCGATATAAAGAACTTTGTCATGAACCATCATCTGCGTCCCTTCTGGACTTCCTGGTCAATGACCCATAGGGGATTGAATACAGTGATCCTTCCAACATGGCCGATTGAAACAGAATGCTGCTGGCCAGTCTCTACGCTCCACGCTGTACGCTCTACAAAACAGACACGCCCCGCGGCTCTGCGCATCTCAACGCTACCGCTTGCTGTAGTTGAACGTGTGTTGCCGGAGTTCGCTCGGGGCTTTCTTCTGATTCCTGGTTCCCGGTTCCTTGAATCCCCCTTCCTTCATCCCATTCCTCTACCTTACCTCCGAACTTCCTGGATTTTCTTCCGCGCTCGGGTCATAGCGTTCCGTGCCTCCGAGTGTGAACTTCACTCCTTCCTGGTATCCACCCTGGACTTTTGAACGTTCCCGGAAGTTGGATAGCGAACCTCACGCTGGAATCCGAGGACCAGCGCTCCGGTTTGTACAAATCCCAGACCGTGAGAAAGAAGACATCACAAAAGGTCGCAAGCAAACAACAAAAACAGGTGAGAAAGGGAGAGACTTGTGACAACCTTGTTTTTTCCTTCGACGGATGAAGTCCTTCAAACATGCATAACTGGTGCTGCGACTGCCAAATCTGTGAGCGCGATTTCTTCTTCTTCTAAATCAGGATTTCAGCCCTCTCTGGCTTCCAAGGCTATCTTAGGTCTTCTCCAGAGTTAGTGCAGGAAATTCAAAATATTATCTTCCTGAATTCTATAGAGGTTGTTTCAGAGAAAGAAAGGGGCCTTTGCTTCTATTCCTGCTACTCCAAAGGAAAAAGCAGGGGTCAGGCCCATTCTAGATGTCTGAGAACTCAATGAGTTTCTTCCTTTAGAAACATTTCACAAGATAACCCTAACTCAAATTCTAGAGGCCCTCTAGGTGGGGGGCAATGGTTTACATCAAAAGACCTTCAGGACACTCATTTCATGTTGGTCAGAAGGGAACACTGCCATTTACTCTGTGCAAGTGAGCACTATCGGTACAGACGCCTTCCGCTCTGCCTAAATGTAGCTCCTAGATACTTCATGAAAGTACTGTTGGTTGTGACGTCTCACCTTCATTGTCAGTAAAATATGTCCAGTCACTTGGTCATGTGCAACACTCTTCACGTCCTGCCATTTTCAATCACCATGAAAAAGTCATGCCCGCCCCATTCCTTCTCAGGGTGATGATGGAGAACAACAGTCTGTCTGACATATGTATTGTAGAAGCTGATGGGGCTCAATACCCTATGGAATACTTTCAGTTTGGAATGATTGGGGAAGTCCCTCTGTGCCCCCACTTTCTCTCGTCTTTGATTAACTTTCTACTTTCATGCAATGGCACAACTTCAGTTTTATTATGGTAGCGCCTTAGTGCAGCATAGGGGAGCAGTGATTCACCCTTGTCTTCCATTACTAATCTTGAACCTATAGTTTCTGAAGCACTGGCTTACTTTAGCTTGGGGATTTCTAAAGCTGGCATATCCATTATTTGCACAGCAAAGAAAGATTCTACAAGGAGGCAGTAAAAGAGCAAATGGTCAGGTTTTGCCATTGGGCCCTGTCTGAGAATATCAATCCTCTTCAAGCTTGGCGATATAACAGGCCTTCGGATCCACACCAGCAAGCACTACCTTTCGACCATTGCTGCTTACCATAACTCTCCCATAGAGACTGTCTCCTTAAAGAATGAGTTCGTCAGGATGCATTTTGATGTTCTCTTTTTCCCTCTTCACTTTGCCCTACTCTCACTATCCAGCTCAAATTTCTACTCTCACCATCTGGTCTTGCCCGGGTTTGACCTGGACCTCTGGAACCTTCCTGTGCCTCTGAACTGTTCATGTCCTTCTCCGTCTGACTCATGCTACCTGATGTTCCCATCTTTTTCTTTTCAGTACGACCCACACCTCTTTCCTCTCTCCATTCACCTCATTCCCCAAAAGCTTCACCTTTTTAAGAGCTGGCCTGCCCTAATTGGCTCCCCCAGTACTCTCATGTCTCTCGGACCTACTCTATAACACCAGCCTCTGCTGCCTGCATTTTTCTCCAGTCTCTATCTTTTTACAGCCCTGAGGCTCTTGCTCCTGCAAGTCACAATGAGCAACTGGGGCTGTGTGTTTTATACTGTGCACTCTTCTACCCCAGCTTGGATTTTCAGTTTTCTGGTTGTCCCTAAGTGCATCTGATGCTGCTTTGGTCTCCATTGGACTCAAGCCTATAACTGGCCTGTCCGCCATCTTGGATATTATGTTCGTACTCTAATCCTTCTTGCTGCCTCATGTACTGAGCTGAGGTCTCATCTGCTTCCCGCATGTGAATTGAAGACTGCAAACACTCTGGGCAAGGTTCATGAACACGTTGTTTATATTTCCATTCTGCATGCATGGTTTCTGCTATGTATTCTCAGGGTTCTGAAGTTTGGGATTGAGTTCACTGCAGGTCCCGCAAACTCTGTGAGATAGCTTCTTTGATATAGCATGTGAATCTTGGGGTAAGTCAGAAACAGAAGGTGGACAATTCATGGTGAGGTATGGAAAAAAGTTTATTTCAGTGTAGACGTTCTTGCTCTAAAACCCCATCAATCTAGTTCCTAATCCTCAGAAAAGTAAAGCTGCCCTCTGTCCAGAAACCTATCCAGACTGACCATAGGAAAGATAACTATAAACCAATATGGCTTAGGGCTTCCCGCCCGACTGGGTGGCTTCTGACCGACATTGTGTGGTCCCAACTGAATGTCACGTCGTAATTCGAGGGCGTTTTCTCTCTTTTTTTTTTTTAAACTTTATTTTTCGGTTGCAATTCACAATACACACGCATGAACCACTCCGTGGTGATGGATATACATGTTATATACTTTGCTTTCTCCCATACATATACCTATATAAAACAACATCACAATTTATAATATTAAACGTTTGTTGCCGGGGTTAAGGCACACATTTCAGTGGGTATCGTCCTCTTCCGAGTTAGGTGGGGTGGTGCGAAGGTAAGTCCTGAACGCTGACCAAATGTCTTTAGGTCTGCACGGAGAGGGGACCAGACCTCTGTACGCTTCTTCACATTCGGGCGTTTTCCCTTTTGACAATTCCATCATGGATCAGTTCTCCAAGGGCTCCTGCCCATGGTGTAAAGAGAAATAAATGTCTCTAGGACTTTGACCCTATGGTTTGGCTTGTGTTTCAGCAAAAGTCCTTCAAATGTCCTTTGTTGGCCAAGCCCCTCTCAGCCTGATTCGGAACGCCTTTGGTTCCAGCCCCTCCATGCGGTCTCAGGTTCTCTAACCCATTGTGGGGTCTCCACTCTCTCAGCCCCACTTGGACTATTTTCTCTCTTAACCTCTCTCAGGTTCTTTGGGCTCTCAGCCCCTTCTGTTGTCTGCTTTTCCAATCCTGCATGAGGTAATTCAGTTCTTGCCCCGTCCGGGGATGTATGCCGGTTTGGCCCATCTTAGGCCTTTCCTTCTCTCACCCCGGCTTGGGGTGTGTGAACTAACCATTTTGTTTCGGGCTGTATGGCGGCTACGGCCCTCCTGGGCCTTCCATTCTCTCTTGGGGTATGTGAAAACTTTCCCATCTCGGGCAGTATGGCAGTTTGGACCCTCCTGGGCCTTCTGGTCTTTTTCCCCAGCTTGGTGTCTTCCCTGGCCAGTCCGCGCTCATCTCGGGTCCCCTGGTGTACCGCTTACCTGTTTCATGGTGGAGCGTTCCTCACTGGAGGAATCGGCATGGTTCCTGCTTCTCTGGTTCCCACCGGGGTAGTGCGCTTCTTTCCAGCGGGTAGTGCGGGTGCCTGTCGACCATGTCACAGGCAATCGTGTCACTTCTTGGCACTGTGTGGCTGAGCTTCTGGAGCTCCTGACCTGACAGTAGGGAGCGGTGCTCCCCGGTCTTCCTTGCTTTTCAATGCTCTGCACTGTCTGCATCGAATGTCTCCTTGACACTACCACAAAAGGGGGATGGGCCCTCCTCTGCTTCTTGGCTTTCGTTCCTCCTTGTGTCGCTGATATGCTCCTTTGACATCTGTCTCTGAAAGGATCTGAAGCAATACATTGGTTTTGTGAGGATAGCAGCATTGGGTCAGAAACCAAGACAGGTCCAACATTTTCATAGTGATTTGAGGCAATCCCCAAATACCCAATGAAGACATTGCCTTCCTCAGATAAGGGAGGGTGGTACATATCCCTGCTAGGGGTCAGCCTGTCCTCTAAGTGGGGTCACCCCAAGTTGGATGCCACTTGACCTTTCCTCTAGGAGGTGTGTAGCATAGCGGGCCCACTTCCCTAGTCCAAAAGGGAGTAGCTCACCTTTGGAGAGAGGGGACAAATTCCTTGGATTCGTCACTAGTTGCAACTGTTTATAAACATACTTTACTGTCATCAAGGGAATGGGAATGGCATCTGTTTTCCGTGCTGAAGCTTTGGGTTTGCTCAGAGGGAGATTAAGGAGCATTAGTCCCCATCTAGATCTCACAAGTGGTTTGGGCAGGGTCAAGGTTTAAGAGCGCATCTGCCCTAATTGATGGAGTGGTAGGACTACAGCACTGTTCTTGTCCCCTGCCATATGACGGGGTCCAAAGTTGGGTGACCAATGGGTCCTCTGCATACCGAACCCCCCAACCCCTCAGCCTAATATCCACTGGCTCTGAGTGACACCCGGCCCTCTCGGTCACCAACTTGTGGTAGCCCGGAAACAGGCAGGGGACTTCCTCATAGCCGTTGAAGAAAGCATTGCTGTAATTAAAAGTCACTGATTTCTGCACATAACTGCACCCACCAGAACTCCACCATTTTACTTTCCTCTGCACTTTGTCAATTTGTCTGAGCTTAATTTGGAAATGTGGTCTAGAGTAAATGCAAGTGAATTATATTTCCAGTAGATAATACGCCACAGATTGGTTTTTAATGATTTAGAAGTTTGTAATTTGTAGCTAGTTGATTTAAAATACCATCTCTACTTTTCCTTAAATTGGCTAATGTTGGTGTGATAAGCAAACCTCTTTAAAAAGAATAAGGAGCCTGCATGTTTATTGGTTTGGTAGGATTGTTTTGTAAAAATGTGTTTCATTTTCTTATTTCCTTTCTGGTCTAGATCTTCAGCTATGTGGACATAATTGATCTAGCAAGGTGTGCTCAAGTTTGTCGATCATGGAAGATAATAACACAAACGAGTTCTCTTTGGAGCAGTGTAAGTTTATGTATTTTACAACTACACAATAGCCACTTAAATGTAGAATCCAGTGTACTTAGAAGATGAAGGAAAATCACCATACATTTTAATGATATGAAATAGATGGCTTTATTAACAACGCGTTCAATTGTGATGTATTATCTGCTAGATGAAAGCTTTAGTCAGAAACTTCAGCAGCAAAGAACAGCTTACCCCCTGCAGTGATGAATCTAGAGAGGTTATCACTAACTTCCTGGGGAAAGTCTTCCCCCCCATGTGGCCAGAGAAGGGCAGAAACTACCTAACTCCGACCCTAGGGCTGGCTATCTGTGGGAGGACCACATCGGGGGGGGGGGGGAGACCAACCTTGTTTGAGTGAAGATGGCTCACTATAAGATAAAAGTCACCACTCATTGCCTTCCCAGCTATTTATGGCATATTGTCATATGGAACTTCCAGTTAAAAACCATAGATAAACACATACACATACTTGTTCCTATGGGCCTGCTGGGACGAGGAAGAGGGCCCGAGTAATGAAGATCACACCCACCGAGAACCACACAGTGCACGCTAGATGTTCTGCACAGCTGACCAATGCTGGGAACTGTAAAACACCTGACAAGCTGAGAAGTTGCAGACGCAGCAAACTCGAAGCCGGTTTGGGAAACCAGAGGAATGCCGAACAGACCGAAGAGCAGGCGAGATTGTGGCAGCGTCGGAAGAAGAGGCTCCGAGACCAGAGGTCCACTGCACGGAAGTAAGGAGCAAGAGATGATCTACTGGGAGAGCCGCTGCAGTGCGAGGACCGGGGAGCCTATGCGACGCTGGCCAGAAGATGAAGTTTACCAATGGGCCACGCACAGACCGCAGAGAATGCTGACGCAACCAGGAGAGACATGTGAACCCACACAGGGAAAGTGGCGAACCGGGGCGCTTTCGAAGCATAGACTGCACACCAATTAAAAGTAACCCGAGCAGGGGATCTGGGGGAATCTGGCAAGCATGTGAATTTGTGAATGAAAGGCGGGGCAAAGGCCGAATACTTGAATGGAAAAGAATATGAACATATGAGAGTGTTACCAACCTTTGGCAAAGTCCTGTCAGGAGAGTATACCAGGCACCTTGAATGCAAGTCTGGGATGTGATGAATCCTGCGTGGTCATCACAGAATCCCGGCCTAAAGTCCCCTCCCATGTGGCCATGTAAAGGCAGATGCTAGCTGATCCTAAACCTGGGGGTGGTGGTAGGGGGGAGGAAAACATGGGAGGAGAAGGCTTTCAAGGGAATGTGGTCTCTCCTTCAGGAGGGATGAGATATTCATCCTCTTCTGAGGATGAAGTTTCCCTAATTCCTGAATACTTAATGGCATGTTGTAACAGTAGGGCCTCCCCTCCCAGATTTACCCAAGGTGCCAAGTACAAAACCTCTTTTTGTAAACATGGAAATGATATATGATATGATAGGTTATTTATAATGCGCTTAATACCCAGAGGTTTCTAAGCGCGGACCCGGGGATCGAACCTGTGTTGCTCCGTGTCGTCTTGCTTCCAAGGCGAGCACGTTGCCCCTGATCTATCTTATAGAGACGAGTCAGGATCAGGGAGTTACACAGCTACTTATTATAGTGATAATTCTACATTGTGTTTGAATTGTAGACCCAAGAACAAACCATTATTTCCTAAATCCTATAAATCCCCCAAACAGACTGAATTAAATAATTTTTAAATGAATAAGAACATTATGGACTTCAAGTCCCATAATGCTCTTGGTCCTGAGACAAGGAAGAGGGGTCCAGAGTTACCAAACTGTGGTGAGCGGTCTAGTGGTTGTAATGACCCACACCTGAGCAGGACATTTAAAGATGTAAAGGCCTTTCAGGTGCGGGCCATTAGGAAGAAGCAGAAGACTGAGCCACTGCTGTGCTGACAGGGGGACGCCGTATCAAGAAAGTGGCAGAAGTCGGGAATCCTAGAAGATGCAGAGTACGCGCAGCGGGAAGCGGTACAGAGGCCAGCTGTACTGAGGGAGAGAGAAGCTCTCCGTGTCCTGCATTCCGCTCTGGTGTGTGGCGTACACCGGAGTGTGTTCGGAGCAGAGAGAGAGGACATACCAGTGAGTTAGCCTTCTATAGGTGACCCAGGGTTCTCCGAAGTAGACCGCTGTACCAGGAAAGCGGAGGTGCTAGACCATCCAGGCACCACTAGCAATAAAAGATCTAAAATGCTGCAGCCAATAAAGGATGCAAATCTGCTTACGTCAGAGATCAAGGTTTTTCTGAATGACTTAGATGGGATTGAGGGTGCAGAAGGAAAGGAGGTGGGGAAGAAGAGTTAAGGTATGCCAGCACGGGATGCAAGGGTAGAAGTTCCAGCCAGAGCAACAATTTCCAATTGTGTAACAATAAATAAAGACCTAGATCTGATTGATCTATGTGATTATGAGCCATTGGTAAAAGTAAATGTCCCGGGAAAGGTCAGAAAACTGGTGGGGAAACAAGATTGGTTGGCCCCCTTTGAAGTGTCACAATCTTCTTGACAAGTAGATTGGGGAAAACTACCAGTTCAGAGCAAATGATAATGTTAGGGGCCAGGAAGCGCTAATGCCTAATACCATAGAAATCTACTAGAAACCATTATCGCCTGAAAGTGGGCTTAAAGAACAAACAGTCCCAGTAATAGTCCAACAACAGAAGATCCCTGCCAACACCCCAATAAAAGTTCAAAACATTAAGCCCCCTATTATTCACCGAATTGGTGCAGGTTTAAATATGAATGGATTGCTAGATGTACCCACAATTGTTCCTTCGTTAGTTCTATCGGATGTTCTTTCTTCCTTAAACCTGGCTTTCCAGGCAAGAGATCCCCAGGCTAACTCCCAAAGAACACATGGAAGGAAAGAAGATCGTGTGATTTGTAAAGTCGGGGCTAAAAGTAAGAGGAAGGTTAAAATTGATTGGAATATAAAAAGGGGGGCTTTAGGGACTACTCCAAGAAGGGGAGACAATTGTTCTAGCTAAAACCATAAAAGAACTGATTGCTAAAGAGTTAAAAAAAAAGAGCTGGTAGAGGTATTTATACCCAAAATAGGGCACCTGTTAAAGGACACCCTGGCAGAGATAAAAGAGATAAAATCTAAGGTGATTAAGCTAGGCTGGCGAAATCTCAAGAGGTTCCAAGGGCGCAAAACTTTGCTCAACATGACATTGCCCTAAGTAGTATGCCCAATATGGGAAAAGGCGCTAGGAATCTAGGGACCAGTTGGAATGACAATCTAAATAGCGCCCCTAGGAACAATAACTGGGTATTTGATGGCTCATCAGTCGCTAGGGCTCCCCCACTGACAGGCCCGAATGCTATAGCCTTGGAAAATTTCCTGCTAAATGAGTTAAAAAGGAAAGGCACAAACATATCACCAAGGAGTGATCCCCGTCCCTCAGTATTGATGATGACAGTGCCACTAAAGGGCCAGGGTCTGTACGTGGACCAGGAGAGCCTTAAGAATAAATGTATACATTGGCTGCGAGATGTAAAATGATTTTGCTCAGTCATGAGAGATGACTTGGTCTTTTGCCAAAGAGCTAGGTGGCCAAATTCCAACTTAGATTATATCCAGATTTTCCTTCGCTCATAGTCGCTTGTAGAGTGCCTATTAAGTATGGATTGCAGGGTTCTTTCGGTGGGAAAGGTATCAGTTGCTTTGAGAGCACCAGACTATCTAGAAACACTTGGGAACTGTGCTCCACCTAACAGCAGGAGCAGCAGTGAAGCAAGGAGCAATTGGGATAGACCACTTGTTCCATCTGGTCACCTGAGGAGGGATATGGATCCAAGTCCACATCAATACGGCCAAAGAGGCAATACAGATGATGTAGATTGACTGTGAGTAGGAAGGGGAAGAGCTCCCAGGGAGGCGGGGAGGGGGGATTCTCACTGGTGTCGTGGAATATTGCGGGATTAAATAGACTATTGGATAATGAGGACTGGGTAAACTATGTGCAAGATTTTAAATTAATTGTAATTCAGGAAACCTGGTGCTCTTCCCTGAAGCATCTTCAAGGGTACCAAACATTTTCGAGCCAGCGATAAAAGGGAAGACCGTGTGGTGGATTGTTAATTTGGATAGAGGTGGGTTTGGGTTGGAGGACTGAAGTAAAATATACAAAAGCCACAGACCTGCAATGGCTTTCTATTACTACCGGGGTCAAGGAAACATTAGATCTTTTTAATAGCTTTAATAGGCCCTCCCTTTAAACTGGCATGGAGACTCTCCACTGCCTTTAGGGAGTGTATTGATTCAACAACAGGGATTAACAATAGGGGTGGGGGAATGACACTAGTAGCTGGAGATTGTAACATACAAATCAAACCAGTGGGGTTGTTGAACGATCTCTGGGAAGACCAGGATTTGACCTGGGATATTCTGGATGCAATAGACACAGTGCCAGCAAGGCTACATCGTGTCACAGTAGAAACAACTTGCCTACTGCATAGCCTAAATTTGTGAGAATGCAATGGGCGTCTTTCTAAGGACGAGCCAGCAAATTTAACATTTAAGGGCAATCATGGCTCATCGCTCATTGATATTTTAGTGACAGGGGGTGCCTGGACTAAGGTCATGGACTTTGAAATCCAGCAAAGAACAGAGAGCGACCATCTGCCCCTCGTGAATCAAATTGGTAGTAGGGTACAAAAGGTAGCAAAATCTGAAGTACCAAGATTTGCACATTCATTACGGATGGCTGGCCACGCTTGCAAATCAGTGAAGTGGTCTAAGTTGATCTCACAGAATGGGAAACAAGATCTTTACAAATCAATCATATGTAATATAGAATCTATTTGTAACCCGGAAATGGATGATCACTTGGCACTAGTGGAGTTTGAAAATATGAAAAACAACCTTCTACCCCATGTCTCCGAGCACAAGAGGCATATTAGAAAGAAAACGCTGCAAAAAAATGAGTGGAATGATGAAGAATGGAGGTTGGCCAAAAAAGCTGTTCTGGCCTGTATTAATTCAAAGGGGGCAGTAGATACAAACCAACGACGACAGGCCCGTCTGGAGTATAAAAAGCTGATTGCCATCAAAACGAATGATTCCGAATGATAGTTATCTATAAAAACCTGAGAGGAGAACAAACATCTAACTGTTGTATAGGGGAAGAGGAATGGCATTCTCACTTCGAGACCCTGTATGGGGGAGAGGTGTACATTGCTGTTGCAGAGGTACGGCCCAAGAAAGCTGATAATTTGAGCGATGGTCCACAGAGTGTGTCATTAAAGTATATGGTGCAGGTAATTAAGTCCCAAAAAGGAGGTAAGGCAGCTAGGCCAGACCTTATACCAGTGGATCTATTTAAGGATGAACTAGCCATCTGGGCCCGATCCTGTACCGGATATTTAATGCAAAAATTAGGGAGGGTGTGATCCCAGAGTTATGGTGCAGGGCTACTATAATCCCCATCTATAAAAAAGGAGGGAGGGAAAGCCTGGCCAATTACTGTCCAATATCCCTTTTGGACAGCATAGGGAAATTGTTTGGGAAAATCATCCTAATGAAACTGCAACTTTGGGCCGACATCAACAAGGCAATAAGTGATTTGCAAGCAAGATTCCGGAAAAATAAAAACTATAGAGAGTTACTTCCTATTGCACATGCTAATACATGATAATACAGAAATACACGGTGTTGAAGCATATGAAATTGTATGCCGTGTTCCTCGATCTGAGGACAGATTTTGATTCCGTTGCTAGAGAAAAGCTCTGGTCCGGGCCCATCTGATCAGACTAATGAGGCTTCTGTATACAGGTAGCAAAACCTCAGTGCGTTATGGGCTAAGAGGGGAATTGACAGAGGATTTTGATGTTACAGGGGGGGTGCGCCAGCGTTGCCCTATGGCACCTGTTTTATTTAATCTATATATCCAGGAAATTGATTGTCTGCTCACAGAATGTCATGACTGTCCAGAATTAGATAAGGATAAAATACCTGCCCTATTCTACGCCGACTATGCAGTAATCCTGGCAACTACCCCGCAATGGCTGGCAGAATCACTGGTATTGCTTGTACAAAAGTGCAGGAATTGGAGCTGCACCTGAACACCGATGAGACAAAATGCAAGGTGTTCAGGCCCAGGTTTTGCGAAAAGTAGATCTTTAAATTTGGGGGTGAAAGGAAATCAAATAGAGCAGGTAAAAGTGTTCGACTACTTGGGGATCCGGTTCCAAGAAACAGATGGGTGGGTGGCACAAGTGAATCGTACGGCTACCACCCTCGATAAGTACAGGGGTCTATAGTTGCATTCAATGCAAGGCATGGTCATGGCGCAATTTCCCCAGCGCTAGATTTGCATGGAAAACGGGCAGTGCCTGCCGCCCTATATGGGGCCGAACTGTGGGTGCACGGAATTCTGGACAAATTGTCCTTAGTTGAGGCTAAATTCCTGAAAAAACATGTTCTCCTAGCTAAAAGTACCCCAAACGCATTGTTTTTCTGGAGTTGGGGGTAACTCCAGTGGCTTCTCTGGCATCACTAGGCCCGGCTTTACTATGTCTGAGACTTTGGGATAAGGAGGGTCTGGTAAAATACAGAGAAGCACTGATTCATGTAATGTCCTTGGAGGGAGGGAAATCCCTAGAG
The DNA here is from genome assembly GCF_040938575.1 of Ambystoma mexicanum. Classification (NCBI taxonomy): domain Eukaryota; kingdom Metazoa; phylum Chordata; class Amphibia; order Caudata; family Ambystomatidae; genus Ambystoma; species Ambystoma mexicanum. Next base: position 88,041,083 of record NC_090936.1, on the reverse strand, counting down.
TGGGTTTGCCATGTAAAGAAGGCTCTCTGGGAACTGGATGGTGTTAATCTATGGAAGAACCGCCAAAACCAGTCCCCGCGCATTAGAAAGGAGTTAAGGTCATGTGCTATAGAAAAAACCAAGGATCCAGTGGTGGCCAATGCAAGTACGTTAAAATTGGCCCCCGCATATCTCAAACTTTGGTCGCTGAGCAGGAAATACTATCAAGACTACACCTCCCCACCCCCTCCAAGAAATCTCTATGTCCAAGTGAGATTGGGGACCCTCCAAGTGGCAAGTTTTACGACTAATTGGAAAGAATTGAACTCTGACAAGTGTACAATGTGCGGGGGGAGAATAGAAACTATGCTACATTTCGAGGGGATTGGTTCCTCCGACGTATTCCACATCTATGACGGGTAATCACCACAGCTGTGCTGCTTCGGAAAATGTTCTCAGCGTCTGCGTCGATGACGTTGATACGCTGTCCTCGAGGGCCTCCGTCAAGCCAACGTCACCGAATTTTATAAGTAGGACGCATGAAGCCCGTAGCCTCAGTTCCGTTTTTTCCGCGAACATGTTTGCTTCGGAGATCTCGGTGCGCCTCGGTTCTTCTGTTATTTCGGTTCTTTGAACTTGGTATTTTGTGAAGATATCATGTCTTCGTCTTCTTCTACCCTGCGGTCGGTATTCAAGAAGTGTCGGGACTGCGGTTCCAAGATGTCACTTACGGACCCGCACAACGTCTGCCTCTGGTGCCTCGGCGAGGACCACGCCACCGATGACTGTGACGATTGCCAGTTGTTAACGTCGAAGGCCTTGTGGGAGCGGAAGAAGAAGCTTTCTGTAGGTAGGGTTTCCAAACCCCGAAAGTCAAAATCCTCTGGGCTTTTGACCGACAATTCGAGGGGCGACTCTCCGTGTCGTTGACGCAAGTCCAGGGGGTCTCGGTCCCGGAGTGGTTCCCGCCATTCCTCTGCCTCCTTGAGGCACTTGCAGAAGCGCCGTCACAGGTCGCCTTCCTCGTCCGAGGACTCCGCCAGACGGCGGGTAGCTTGTCCTACCAAGCATTCCTCTCCTGCGGAATGGGACGCATTTCATAAGGAAATGATGGCGATTTTCGAGTCGCAGGGCTCCGTTCCGGCCACGCCTTAGAGAGAAGCCAGCAAGGAACGTGCTAGAGCCACCCTTCGCACGCCTTTGGGCTCGGGCGGTTGGCACAATCACTGATGCCCTCGAGACCGGTGGAGCATGTGAGGTCTACTATTAAGACGTCGACGCCATCAGCGCCATGTCCGTCGAGGGACTCTCTCGAGGCTCCGCCTCCATCTCTGAGGAAGTCATCGATGCCATCGGCGCCGAGGCCGTCTAAGGACACGCTCGGAGCACCGCCCTCGAGGCCTGTGTCGAAGCCACCGGCATCACGCTCGATGTCAACGCCGATTCCGTCAACGCCCTCAACGCCTTTTGTGGAGGCTGTACCGGCGGTACCCCGTGCATCGGTGGAGACTCTGAGGAAGGCACTGAAGAAGTCAGTGAGGCCTGTCTTTGAACCTTTTTCTGTGCCCTCAGCCAGGGAGTTATTCCAGCCTCTGGAGTATATCTCTGAGGTGGATGAAGGGTCTGAGGAAGGTTTGGTTCCTGATGAGGTTCCTGACGACTTGTTATCTGGTCATAGCCAGTTGGAAGACCTGTGTCAGTCTTTGCACGATGCCAGTGGTCTTGATACCTCCGCAGAGGTTGAGTTTGGCAGGCCTGAGCCTGGTACGCATGCTGAATCTTCGTACAGGCGCCTCATGTGGAGGGTGACAGAGTACTTGGGGTGGTCTGCACCACCAGTGGATTTTCTGCAGGATGACCCGACAGATATCCTTGACCAAGGTTCACCCACTCACCCGGTGCTGCCATTTCATATGGCTTTACAGAGAAGGGTGGCGGCAGCTTGGACTGCTCCGGAGAGTCTCCCAGCAGTGAGCAAGTCGTTGACGAAAAAATACCGCCCAGCCAGTAGCGACCCCTGCTACTTGACTACGCACCCCACTCCGGGGAGTTTGGTGGTGCAGGCGGCTGCGGCCCCAGCAAAGCAGGCATCGTACCCTACCATCCCTCCTGATAGGGAAGACAAACGTTTTGATGGCTGGGCGAAGAAAGTGTTTTCTTCAGGGGGTATGGCTTTACAGGTTGCCAACTCCGTGTGTGCCCCAGCACGTTTCACTCACACACTGTGGAATTGTGTGTCTTTGGCGGCTGAACATATTCCCGAAGGGGAGAAACGGGATGGTTTTCTTGCACTCGTTCAGGATGGCAAGGATGCCATGTGTGAATCTGTTCAGTCCGGTCTGGAAGTGGCAGACTTTGTCAGCCGGTCCATGGCGGCGAGCACCGTGATGTGCAGATTTGCGTGGTTGCGGAAGTCGGGTTTTGCTCCTGACGTACAAGCCCGGCTTCTCAACATGCCCTTTGATGGTGAACATCTTTTTGGCAGCAAGGCTGACGAGAGCCTTGAGAGGTTGCAAATCTCCAAAGCTGCAGCAAAGTCGTTGAGCGCTGCAGTTCGCAAACCTCTGCCTTTTCGTCCTAGGGGACAGGAATGGAGGGGAGGTTCCTTTCGATACTACTCTTCCTTTGGTAGATCGAGGGGAGCTGCAAGTCAAAGGGGCCACCGTAGGAGTACCAGAGGAGGTGGAAAACAAGGTACTCGAGGTGCCAAGGCCGCTCGGGCTGTTGCCTCTTTGTCCTCAGGCACTGCTGCAGCCGCTTCAGCTCAGTCATGAGGCCATTGGGGGAAGGCTGGCGCAGTATGTTGTAGAATGGCGTGCCATTACTTCAGATGTGTGGGTTCTGGAGATCATAGCCCGCGGCAACTGTCTTCCCTTCCGGCAGAGGCCTCAGGGAATCTCTCTTTGAAGAGTCTGGATCCGCTTCTTGCACAGGAAATCAAATCCCAGCTGGAGAAAGGCGCCATAGAACTGGTGCCTGTAGCAGAGAGGAACAAGGGATGGTATTCCCCATATTTTTTGATCCTGAAGAAAGACGGGGTATTGAGACCCATCATGGACTTGTGTGATTTGAACAAGCTCCTCAGGAACGACAAGTTCAAGATGGTTATGCTCTCTCAAGTCCTCCAGGCCCTTCAACTTCAGGACTGGTTGGTGTCTCTCGACCCCAAGGACACTTACTTTCATGTGCCGATTCATCCCAAGCACAAGAAGTACCTGAGGTTCGCGGTTGGCGACTCACATTTTCAGTTTCGGGTCCTGCCTTTCGGATTGACCTCTGCCCTGAGGGTCTTCACCAAGCTCATGGTGGTGGTGGCAGCGTATCTTGGGAAAGGGGGCATCCACGTCTACCCCTACCTGGACGATTGGTTGATCAGGGCGCGATCTCCCGGGCAAGTCCTGGATCATCTGTCCGTCACCTGCCACTCCCTTCACAAGCTGGGCTTCTCCCTCAACTTAAAGAAGTCCCACTTGACACATACCCAGCGGCTCCAGTACATCGCAGCAGTGCTCGACACATCTCTGGGGCAGTGTTCGCCTCCCCAGGGGAGGGCTCATCAAATTCTGCAGATGGTGCACAAGTTTCAACATGCCCAGAGTCTCCCGGCGGTCGAGTTCTTGAGGTTGCTCGGCCTCATGCCATCCTGCATTCTTCTGGTGCCGGAGGCCAGGTTGCGGATGAGATCTCTGCAAAAGGCTCTTACGCTCCAGTGGTCGCAGTCCTCCGGCAGGATGTCGGATCCCGTTCAGGTGCCGCCCTCGTCGCCCAGGATCTTCTGTGGTGGGCCGTCGAGGGCAATCTGATGAAGGGGGCTCCGTTTTGACTACCGTGGCCGGAGGTGACGATTGTGACGGATGCATCCCTCACGGGATGGGGAGCTCATGCCAACGAGTTGACAGTCAGCGGTCGTTGGTCTCCGTCGGAGTCCAGACTCCATATCAATCTGTTGGAGCTGAGGGCTGTGACGCTAGCCCTGAAGGCTTTTCTGCCGGCTGTGCGGGGGAAGACTGTCCTGATTCTGACAGACAATACAGTGGCCATGCACTACCTCAACAAAAAGGGGGGGCATGGTCACTCCCTCTGTGCAGAGAGGCGATGCAGCTCTGATTCTGGGCCATCCAGCAGGAAATTTCGATCTCGGCAGTTCATCTGGCCGGAGGCAAAAACGTGGCGGCGGACGCTCTGAGCAGGCAGAGGACGGTCTCTCACGAGTGGGAGCTGGCTCAGGAGATTCTCCCTGGGATCTTCTCCCTTTGGGGGACCTCACAACTGGATCTCTTCGTCACCAGTGTCAACCGGAAGTGCAAAAGATTCTGCTTGCCGGAATTTCCTCCAAGATGAGCCTTAGGGGACGCGTTCGTAGTGAAGTGGTCCTTCCCACTGCTGTACACCTTTCCTCCGGTCCCCGTCATTCCGCAAGTGCTGCAGAGGTTATGGAGGTTCGGTTCCCGAATGATTCTCATTGACCCAGCATGGGCCAGGAGAACGTGGTACCCGGACCTTCTCGACATGTCCATCTGCCCTCCACGCCGTCTTCCCTAACGAGACGATCTGCTCTCACGGGAGGGGGGTCAAGTTCTCCATCCAGAGGTCAAGTCCCTCAACCTTCATGCTTGTCTTCTGAAAGGTTGAGGTATAATGATTGGGACCTCCCTGAAGACTTGATGGAGGTGTTGCTTTCGGCCAGAAGGCCCACAACAAAGTCCCTGTACCGTTGCCGTTGGAGAAAGTTCTGCGACTGGTGCAGGGTTAAGAATGTGGATCCTTTTTCATGTGCCATTCCTGTGGTTCTGTCTTTTTTGCTTTCGTTAGCCCACAAGGGCCTGCAAATGGGTACCATTAAAGGTTACCTGGCGGCGCTGTCCATATTTAAGCCCTCGTCTGAGGAGTGTTCTTATTTTAAGATTCCTTTGATTTATCCGTTTTTTAAAGGGCTAACTAATGTGTTCCCACCGTCACCGTCACCCGGTTGGGATTTGAACCTGGTTCTAAAATTCCTAATGGGAGCTCCGTTTGAGCCTTTACATTCTTGCCCTTTGAGACTGTTGACCTTTAAAACTGTATTTTTAGTTGCGGTTACTTCCGCTCGCAGAGTGAGTGAGTTGCAGGCACTATCCGCTAAGCCACCCTTCACAGTGTTCCATAAGGACAGGGTTGTCCTTGGGGTTCGTCCTTCTTTTCTTCTGAAGGTTGTGTCGGAATTTCATTTAAGCCAGAAGGTAATTCTTCCAGCGTTCTATCCTCCTCCACATCCTGGTAAGGAAGAGGAGAGGCTCCATAGGTTGGATCCTAGGAGAGCGTTAAGCTTCTACATCTCACGCATGTCCCGGGTCAGAGTGGACGATCAGCTCTTTGTAGGATACGCTGGAAGGCGTTTGGGTCAAGCTGTTACTAAGCAGAACTTGTCCAGATGGATTATCTTGACCATCTTGGAATGCTACCATCTGGCGGGTAAGGACCCTCCGCTAGGTTTGAGGGCCCATTCTACTAGGGGTGTGGCTTCCTCCACTGCGCTGCAGAGGGGTGTTCCCATTCGTAACATTTGTGAAGCAGCCACATGGGCCTCTGTCCATACTTTTGTCAAACACTACTCCCTGGATTCTATCCATGGGCAAGTTTTGGCATTTGGTAAGGCAGTCCTCTATTCTGCAATTTGATTGGGCATTCTAAAATTCTAAATTCTTTTCCCACCTCCTTACGTTGGTACTGCTTTGGGAGTCTGTCAAAGATGTGGACTACGTCGGAGGAACCAATCCCCTCGAAGAACAAGTTACTTTCTTACCTGGTTACGTTCTTTCGATGGGATGTTCCGACGACGTATTCCACATCGCTCCCTCCCTACCTGCCCCTCTACAGAATTTCTTATGCGATTGCAGCTTCCGTTTCTGCAAGGCTTTCTGTAGTCATTCTAGCAGAAGATTGGTGCCACACGTTCTGGGGAAAAAACTACAACTGAGGCTACGGGCGTCGTACGTCCTACTTACAACATCCAGCGATGTCGGCTCCACGGAGGTCCTCGAGGACAGCGTATCGACGTCATCGATGCAGGACGCAGACGCCGAGAAAATTTTCAGAAGCAGTACAGCTGTGGTGATTACCTGTCATAGATGTGGAATACGTTGTCGGAACATCCCATCGAAAGAACGTTACTAGGTAAGAAAGTAACTTGTTCTTCTTGTTGCTATGTGAGAAAACAAAATACCTGAGGAAAGCATACTTAAAGACTGTGCTGAGAGAAGGACGAATAAGAGATACTAAATCAGCGTTGAGATATTTAAGACAAAGCACCCAGCAAGCTGTAGTTTTTGCAGTAGCCAGATACACTCATAGCTGCTAAAGATCATGATAATTGAATTGCACCCGTAATACAATCAAATTATTTGGAACCATAAAGAGGCTACGAGCAGGGCTCTCCTGTATGGGATGCATCTTAAAGTTCTGTAACCTATATGTTTTTATCTTCTCGCCACAACTGAATTGCTTAAATACTCCTGTTGATCATGTTGTTTTTATGCCAGTGTATTTTATAGTGTTCAGATTAATGTTTTTTATGTAATGACTTAAAGATTTTTATATGTCGAATAAAAGTATGTTGACTGACTGAATTTTAAAATGAATATGAACATTATGGACATCAAGTCCCATAGTGCTATTGGTACTGAGACGAGGAAGAGGGGTCCAGAGTTACCAAACTGTGGTGAGTGGTATCTGTGTCCTGCATCCTGCTCTGGTGTGTGGCGTTCGCCGGAGTGTATGCAGGGCAGAGAGAGTTCCATTTACAGGCAGCGCAAGCAGCGGGAGACTGACTGGAGTTGTCAAGCACCAGGGAAATCCCAACAAACGAAGAAGCAGCGAGTCTAAGAGGGAGACGCCAGGACATACCAGTGAGTTGGCCTTCTATAGGTGACTCCGGGGCGCTCCGAAGTAGATCTCTGTACCAGAATGAAGCTTTTGAATACCCAACTTTTGAATTAAAGCAAATTGGATGCAACTCTCCTATTAAGAGAGGTTGAATAGGACAATATTGTATCCCACATCATGAAAGCCAGAAAAGGGCCATACAAAGGGGATGCAACTATCCTAAAGAGGGATATCCGGTAAAGGGACATTATAACAAGTATTGCCAAAGCCAAAGGAAGTTGAGAGTGATGCCAATGCAATTCAAATGTAACAGTCCCAGGACAAAATACCCCATGGGAGAAAGTTGTAAACTGCCTTACCAACAGACAATTGGTTGTATAGAAAGAAATCAAAGATTGCAGAAGAAGAGCCCTGCATTTAGAAAGGATAAAGGGGGAGAGAACTGTTACCTGCATTTCCTGGGGCAAATAGATCAATGTGCGAATCATTGTCAATGTATACAGTATACTTGTGGAAGAAGTTGTAAACCCATTGTGTTAAAAGTCAAAAGACTTAACCAAGAAGCAGTTGTTGGTTCAAATTTCCCCAATGTTGATTTAAGTGTGGAAAGTATGGAGCAAACCTTGCCACAAAGTACAAGTTGTAGTAGTAGGAGTTTGTATCCTGGCAAGCGAGTACACCAGGAAAGGGACACATAGTGGTTAGTCCTGGCAGGCAAGTGGACCAGGAAGGTGATTTGAAGTAAAGTACTGTGAATGTGGTAGAAGGTTGTGGTGGAAAAGAAGTGGCAATTCCATCACTATGTAGTGATGAACTATTGTATAACCAACCTGACTAAATGAAGGAATCATCCTGAATAATGCTTTGTTTATGAAGGGGAAATACCATCTGATGAAAAGTGACTGGTTTTAAGAGAATAGAATAATTATATTGACTACTGACTTCATGTGTGAAGACAAAGTGTTTTTGGTATGTTAAACAGAAGGTTGTGGAAACTTTAACAATTGTCTTGAAGAGTGAGAAATCCTTTTGGATTTAAGACAGTCACTTTGCCAAGTGAAGGACATATGGAATGAAAAATGTTATACCTGTAGTGGAACCTGGCTATCGGACAGAACTTTCCTGATATTGAACTTTGGTTTGAAATATTCTGGATTGATCCGGGGAAGGGGATTCAACCCTGTTCCCAATGATTCCAGTTTATAATTTGTATGTTTGGATTTATTTGTTATTTTATGAAGTTTAAACAGCCAAATAATTCCTGTATAACTTTGTTTAGTTGTATGTATGAGTGTGAGGGACAGATATGTTTGGACAAGAGGTCATTTTCCTTTAGCCTTAGTTTTATAGGCAGGGAAATCCTTGGTTGTTTAGGGAAAGATAGGCATTTGTCTCACCCTAGCATTCAATAAAGTTTTGACTTGTAAGAAAAATCTACCTACTTGTCTGTCTCACATTTCTGACCCCCTCACAGGGACCTGCACCCAAATAAAGAAAGTAAAGAAGTCTGATAAAGTCCTGGCAGGAGAGTACACCAGGCCTTTTTTTGTTCATGAGTCAGGAGACTCACACCTGAACGGTGCGGAAAGCAATCCAGAGCAGAACGTAAAGATTTCTTGTGAATGTGTGAAACCTAGGGGAAGGGAAACGAGTCTGTTGGAAGGAAGAGATTATAAGGAGAGGACTATTTAAGTTACATACCTGTAACTATTGTTCTCTAGCATACGTCTGTCATGGGTTCACATGCTCATGAATATTCCTCGTCGTCAGGCTGGAATCCTCAGTAAAAGAAAAACCAGTTTCACTTTCAGTTTAAAACTGTATTTCGAAGGGATTGTGTCCTCCGACGTATTCCTTATCTTTGATGTTATCCATTCCAGCTTGCTGGCCTCAGAATTTTTTTTCAGTAGAGGGCGCTGCGCGTCGACGTCCCTCGAGTCGGTGTCCCTCGAAAGCCTCCGTATCGCCGCCGACGTCGTCATGAGTATAAATAGACTCGCGCAGCGTCCGTTGCTCAGTTCCGTTTTCCGGCGGTCCGTGGGCCTCGGAAACGTAACGCTCGGTTCCTTTCTTCAGGAAAAACCTTCTTATTCTTTGAAGATTATTACCTTTAACCGATAGCTTCTTCATCCCAACCATCGACTCCATGGTCCGGTTTCAAAAAATGTTGTGACTGTGGGAAGAAAATGTCGTTAACGGATCCTCACAGGATCTGTTTGTGGTGCCTGGGATCGGAGCATCACTGTTCGGAATGCGAGGACTTTATGTCCATGACGGTGAAAGCCTTGGAGGAGCGTAAGGGGAAGTTAGAAAGAGGTAAGGACTTTAAAACTTCTACTCCCTCGAAATTTTCTTCGGCTGAGTCGAGACATTAGTCTCCTCGTCGACAAAAGAAACATTCCCGTTCAAGATCTTGAAGTGGTTCTCATCAGTCTTCGAGATCAAAACACTCTAAGAAGAGGCGTTGTAGATCTCCCTATTCTTCTTCCTCTACTTCCCCAGAAAGGGTCACCTGCCCCACGAAACACAGCTCTGCGGCTAAGTGGGAGGAATTCCGTAACAAAATGCTTAACGTCTTTGAGAAAGCAGCCTTGACCCCCTCGGAAACATCTAAAGGTGATACCCTGGGTGAAAGACCCGAAAAATCAAAACGCTGCGAGTCGTTGAACCCGGCAGGGGAAAGTACTCGAGAGCGTCATAAACCCTCGAGTAAAAGCAGTAAGACCGCGTCATCGACGCCGTCGTCAAAGATTTCTTCGACTCACAAATCTGCGTCATCGACGCCTTTGTCGAAGGACCCTTCGACGCATAAATCGGTTGCATCAACGCCGTCTTCGACGCCACTGTTGACCCCGATAAAAGACACACCTACAACTGTCACTACGTCACAGGCAGTAGAGGTATCGAAAGCTCCGACCAGGACGTCGAGGATACCATCGACAATCTCGACGATGCCGAGTAGGATTCCGATCCTCTCGAGTGCATCGAGGTCTTTTCAAACTTTTTCGACGCCTTTTTCAGGATTGTGGAAGCCTATGACGGCCACGTCGACAACCTCAACATTTTCTCAGGCAGTGACAACTAATTTAGCTCCTTCTGCTCTAGAAATGGGTTTTAAACCATATCCTAGGTCTGACTACTTTAAAGCCTTGTCCTATATATATGAGGAAGGCGAGGATTCCGACAATGAGAGACCCTTTGGTTTGCAAAGGACTTCAATACCCATGCCAGAGGAATTAATCTCTGAGGAGAACAGGTTAAAAGACCTTCAAGACTCTCTACATGAGGCAAGTGGTTTAGATACTTCTCCAGAAGTAAAGTTTGCTAAACCAGACCCTGGAGAGCATGCTGAGACCCCTTATAGGATTCTGATGGGCAGAATAATTGAATTCATGGGGTGGACTACACCTACACCTTCTTTTCAGCAGGATGACCTTACTGATATTTTAGATAAAGGTCCACAGGAGGATCCTGTTGTTCCTTGTCATACTGCTCTGCAAAGAAAAATATCTGCAAATTGGGAAACTCCTGAAGTTATCCCTGCAGTAAAGAAAAACCTTCTGCTAAATACAGAGTATCAGCTTCAGATCCTGAATATCTGAGCAAGCATCCAACTCCAGAGAGTTTAGTTGTACAAGCAGCGCCTTCATCTAACAGTAAGTCGGCATACCCTACTAGTCCACAGGACAGGGATGATAAAAGATTTGATGCCATGTCAAAAAAAGTATTTTCGGCATGTATCATGGCGCTTAAATCCATCAACGCCACTTGCACGCTATCAAGATTCAGCCACACACTTTGGGAGTGTGCTTCATCTGCGGCTGACTGTCTCCCAGAAGGAGAAGAAAGGGAACAATTCTTAAACCTCATCAGGGATGGAAAGGATGCAATGTGTGAGTCCCTCCAAACAGGCATTGATTCTGCTGACAGCATCAGCAGGGCCATGGCGGCAAGTACCTCAATCCGCAGATTTGCGTGGTTGCGGAAGTCTGGTTTTGCTCCAGATGTACAAGCCAGACTTGTGAACATGCCCTTTGACGGCACTTCTTTATTTGGAAAGAAGGCTGATAACATCCTGGAGAGATTACAAGCATCCAAGGCAGCAGCAAAATCCCTTGGGGCTGCAATCCATGGTGGTCTCTGAATTCCACATTACTCAGAAAATAACCTTACCTTCGTTCTATCCTCCTCCCCATGCAGGGAAAGAGGAAGAGAGATTACAGAGGCTGGATCTAAGGCGTGCCTTGAGTTTTTATATTAGCAGACTTGCTAGGATAAGGCAAGCAGACCAATTGTTTGTAGGATACGCAGGGCATAAATTAGGATTGCCAATCACGAAACAGACCATTTCAAGATGGATCATTTTAACCATTCTAGAATGCTACAAATTGGCAGGAAAACCAGGGGTATCGCAGCCTCTTTGGCTCTACAAAGAGGGGTCCCAATTAAAGATATATGTGCAGCTGCCACATGGTCATCTGCACATAACTTTACCAACTTTTACAGCCTGGATTCCTCCTCTAGCCAGGAGACGAGATTTGGGAAAGCTTTGTTGCATTCTGTACATCTTTAAAGGGAAATATTTCATCTTTACTCCCACTTCCTCTTTATATTACTGCTATGGGAGTCTATCAAAGATAAGGAATTCGTCGGACACAATCCCTTCGAAGAACAAGTTACTTACCAAACTGGTAACATTCTTTCGATGGGATGTTCCTCCGACGTATTCCTTATCGCCCCTCCCATCCATCCCATGCAGTAAAACTTCCCTTGTAGTTGAAGTTTACGCTCCTTCAAGGTTACTAACCAATTCATGCAAAGCAGATTTAAGCTTCAAAACAGAACTGAGCAACGGATGCTGCGCGAGTCTATCTATACTCATGATGACGTCGGCGCCAATACGGAGGCTGTCGAGGGACACCGACTCGAGGGACGTTGACGCGCAGCGCCCTCTACTGAAAAAAAATTCCGAGGCCAGCAAGCTGGAATGGATAACATCAAAGATAAGGAATACGTCGGAGGAAAATCCCATCGAAAGAACGTTACCAGTTTGGTAAGTAACTTGTGCTTCTCCCCTAAACCAATCACTGTCCTCTGGGTCATACTGGCCCCATCCAATGACAGCTCCACACCTGGTGGCCAGCTTCAGATTTGGTAAGCACGTAAAGTGGCAGTATGAACCAAGAAGAGCCACAGAGGGGAAGGCAGAGGGTTTGCATGTGAATCCATGCTAGACCCATGCTGGAGAACAATAGTTACATGTAAGTTAAAGTTAAGTAACTTAAACCTTCTCCAGCATTGGGTCTGGCATGGATTCACATGTTCATGAATAACAATTACAAAGCAGTACATATACAGAACCACAGGAGGTGGCAAGGCTCAACAGAAGCAATAAACACCTCTGGAACAGGCTCACCGCAAACAAATAAGTTGCTTAGCACCGCTTAGCCGACTCAGGACTCCTCCCTGGAATCCCTGTCGACGCAGTAGAACCTGTTTGTTTTGGTGGTCTATCGTCCACCCGGGTACAAATGCCCTGTTTTGTAAACAATTTCCTAATCTTGTGCTCGAGCTTCAAGTTAAACATCCGGGTCTCCTCATTGTTGGAGATTTTAATCTCCCCTTGTACACTGTCTCTGTGTCCTGTTACTAATTCTTTGTCCTCTATGCAGGACCTGGGTCCCCCTCAATGGATCTCTGAACCTACCCACATCTGTGGGAATATCCTCGATTTGTTTTTTGCCCCCATAGCTGCTCTTTCCTCCATCTCTGTCAGTCCTATGCTTTGGTCTGACCACTTTTTGATATCATTTACTTACCCCCTCCATGTCCCCCCCACCCTGTTAAACCCTCTGTCCTTAAACGCAGCTGGCTGAGAGTATCTAACCTCGATCTGACCTCTGCTCTGCAACGCTGTGGACTGCTCTCTACTTAAGATGGGAGCCGCTTTCCTAGCTTCGGCTGACCTGCTGGCCCCTATTAAACTTTGTAAACTTAAAACTCGCACCGTTGAACCTTGGTTTACTGATGATCTTATAGCACTGAAACTGCATTGCCGTCCGGCAGAGAGAAAGTGGCGTCTGGATTATTCCCCTTCAGCTAAGAATTCATTTTGCTGCTTTCTCTCGGCCTATCATAAGGCCCTTACTACTGCTAAGAAGTTCCACTACAGTCAGAAAGTTCAATTAGCCCTTAATAAGCCCAAGGCCCTTTTTGATCTTGTTCAATCTCTCTCTTCTCCTGAGAACAGTAGGGCCTCGGTCCCTCCGTCGCAGGGCCTGTTTGACTCTCTCTCGGTCTTTTTCCTGGAAAAACTCTCCCTTTTCCCGACCATATAAAGGCTGGCTTGCCGTCGCTTACAGCTCCTAAAATTGCTGGTCCTCGTTTCCGAAGTTCTCTAATTCTGATGTACTGTCAGCTATTTCTAAACTGAAGTCGGCATCTCCTAATGATGCTAAACCTCTTTCTCTTTTAAAGGAGATATCTGCTGACCTGATTGAGCATATTACCACTGCTGTTAATACCTCTTTCTCCACTGGGTTCATTCCTCCTTCTCTTAAGCACGCTCTGGTAGTTCCTCTTCTTAAGAAGCCTTCCCTTGATCCTGATGTTCTGTCCAACTATCATCCTATTTCACTTCTTCCTTTCCTTATGAAGTTGATGGAGGCATTTGTATCCCCTCTTCTCTCCAACTTTCTTGAATCCTCTCACTTCTTTGATTCTTTTCAGTCTGGTTTCGGCCCTGGGAGGGGCACTGAATCTGTCCTGAACTCGGTACTTGATGATCTGGTATGTCTGGTGGACAAGGGTGGTGTCGGAGCAGTCCTGCTTTTGGACTTGTCGGCTGCTTTCGACACTGTTGATCATTCCATTCTGCTCTCTCCTCTCTCCAACGCTGGTCTCTCCGCCCGGGTCCTTGATTGGTTCACTTAGTTTTTGTCTGATCGCTCCCAGTCGATTTCTCTTCCCCCATTCCGATCTGATTTGGTTACGCTCCTCTGTGGCATTCCTCTGGGCTCTGCACTGTCTCCTATTCTCTTTAATATCTATATTAGATCTCTTCTGCTTCTCATCCAGTCGCATGGTTTCCGCTACTATTCTTATGCGGATGACACACAGATCCTCATCCGCCTCGATCTTACTCAAGCCGAGACTGCAGCCCGGCTCAGGAACTGCTTGGAGGATCTGGGGCACTGGATGATGACTAACTGGCTAAAACTTAATGGCAGTAAGACCGAGGTCCTGGTTGTGGGTACTTCATCTCTCCTACTTTTTTGGACCTCGCAATTTTGGCCATCAAGTCCTGGCCCCCTTCCTCTTCCGGTCCAATCGGTCTGAAATCTGGGTGTTAAAATTTCTGCTTCTTTGTCCCTTGATAATCAGGTGGCTAGTGTATGTAGTTCCCGGCACTTTAAACTCTGCATTTTGCGGAAAGTTCAGCCCTTTATTCCTGCTGAATGCCAGGCTCCAGTAGTGGCAATCTTGGTTCTCAGCATTCTTGACTACTGTAACTCTCTCTACTTGGCCCAGTCCCGCTATCTGATCCAAAGGCTTCAACTGCTGCAAAATGCTGCCGCTCGTTCCATAATACGCCCTCCTTTTGGATCCCATATTTCCCCTCTGCTGAAGAAACTACACTGGCTTCCCGTGGTAAGCCGGATCCTGTTTAAATCTCTGTGTTTGGTGCATCGTGCCTTCTATGGCTTGGGCGCTGAGTATCTTCAAGCTAAGTTTATCCAGTACATCCCTCCCCGTCTGCTGCGATCTCAGTCTGCATTTCTTGCCTTTGCTCCCCGCTATCGCCTGTCACGCATGGGAGGCCGTGCCTTTTCGATGACTGCTGCCAGAGCATGGAATGAGCTGCCTACCGCTGTCCGTGCGACTGAAAATCACCTCACTTTCTGCCGGATGCTGAAAAACACTCTTATTTTAGACCGTTTCTCTCTTTTCTGCTGTCGGTTTTCTGACATTGACTCCCCCCAAGTAGCCAGCTCCAAGATGCCTTTGTGTGTACGTGTGGTTTATTAAGTTCATATAACATAACATAACCTCATGAAGGTGTGCGTGGACCTCCACGTAGCAGCCCTGCAGATGTTGAGCAAGAGCACACCAGAGAGAAACGCGGTCATTGCTGCAAAGGCTCTGCTGGACTGGGCTCTCGGCCGGCCTGGCAGTAGCCTGCTGGCCAGTCAATGACAGTGCATGATGTAGCCGGGGAGCCACCTGGAGATGAAAGCCTTCACCAAGGCCTTTCCTTGATTTACCGGTATAAAGATAAACTGAGAAGTCTTGTTCATGCCACATAGAACTTCAAGGCACAAGCAACTTCCAGCAAATGCAAGGCCCTTTGCGCTAGCGACAACAGATTCGGAAAGAAGACTGATAACGCCAACGGTTCATTGAGGTGCAATTCCAACGGTACCTTTGGTATAAAGGTGGGGTGTGTACGCAGTACCACCTTCGAAACGTGGAAAGAAAAGTAAGCCTGCTTGCAAGACAGGGCCTGAATCTCCCTGACCCGCTTGTCCGAGGTGATAGCCACGAGGAAAGCTTCCTTCCACGAGAGAAACCGAAGCAGGGTCTGATGCATAGGTTAGAAGGGCGCACCCATGAGATTAGTTAGCACAACATTGAGCTCCCAAGCTGGAGCAGGGCCCTTCACCGGTGGGACAGTCCTGAAAAGTCATTTGAGGAAATTAGGAAATTCTTGAGGAGCCTGTGAGACCACAGCACAGGTCTGTCTGGGGACCTGGTGTACCTGGATATGGCGGCGAGATGCACACTTGCATTCTTCACTCTGAGGAACTTGCGCCTCTTCTGCTGTACCCCCACGGAGAAGTCTGGGAAGATCCAGATTGTTTGAGAGCAAAGGTGCAGTTCTTCTTTCTCACGCGACAGCCGGAGGATAAGATCCCTGTCTCTGTAACTCAGAACTTTAGCGATAATAGGTCTAAGGAAATCACCAGGCTTAGGTTGGGGACATGTCAGGCCTATCCAGTAGGTCTTTGAGCAGGTTTTCGATCGCCAGCTCCATGTGGCCCTTAAGAGCATTTTCGGAAACACCTATAATTCATATGTTGTTCCTGCGTGATCTGGATTCCAAGTCATCGCATTTCGCTTTTATGAGCTTCATATCGCGGGCAAGGGAAGTGACTGTATCTTGAAGGGCATGTAATCTGTCCTCGTTAGCTCCAATTCTGGACTCCGCTTCAGTAATCCTGGTTCCCGCTTGATCCAGCTGAGTTTTTAGTGATGCAACGTTGGCGTTTATGTCATCCAATTTTTCGTGGAAGGGGTCGAAGTTCTTAGTCATGGATTCCATCATTGCGGTGAGATCAGGAGCTGGAGTGTCAGAGGGTGAAACAGGTTCCTCCTGTCCAGTCGATCGGTGACCCAGTTCCGACCTCGGCGCCACAATTGTTAGCGCCCCGGGATCTGTTAGACATTCCTGTTCAGTTGGACGTGCTATGGAATCCTAGTGTAAGATCTGAGGTCCACGTAGATTAGAATACCTTCATCCCCAAGTACCAGTCAGAGAAGAATATATTCACTCGCTGACCGATTATTGGGCCCACAGGTGGTAGGAACTGGAAACACCTGGTCCCGGATGGCTGCAAGGAAAATACAGGATTAATTATGCAAGGTATGAGAACAGGACTGTTTGTAATGGAAAGACAAAGAGACACCTACCCTTGGGTTGACCGGTTGCTGCTGTAAACCTAACTGTTCCCCCTGGGATGTTGAAGATGTGGCAAAATATGAGCTGAGGACCTCCCCTATGTAATCAGGGTCCACTGTGGTGTTGTAAATACAGGTAGTGCGTGAACAAGGTTTGACGAGGCATATGGTGTTTGATACTCAAGTACAAAGTCCAACTTTTACCAAGGCAGAAGGGTAAAGAACAAAAGCAATCCAATGAGCAAGCTCCAGGGTCACAGCAATTCAGGTAAGCAGTCCAATCAAGTACCAAATCCAAAAGGGGTAATCCAAAGAATAGTTCAGATCCAAAAAACAAGGTCAAAATTCATGAATCAGAGGATAACGTGGTAGTAGAACACAGAGATCGCCCATCGCCGTCTGAACAGCTGAGAAGCACTGACCGAATGAATTGTGCTCCCTTATATCCCATGACTTCCTGATCACGTGACCATTGTTTCCTGGTCACGTGATCGCCCTGTGTCACGTGATCACGTGATCGCCCAGGGATCACGTGACCGCTGTGCATGCGAGCGTAAAGAAAGCAAGAAAAGAGGTTACGTGAACAGCTGGGAATAAGGCAGGACCTTATCGAGAGCGGAACCGCCATGGATGTCTCCACAGCCACCGAGGCCAGAGGCGCACAACAAGCGGGAGGTTGCAGGTCGTCGGGCCAGGCTGAAGACAAGAGGTAAGTGCGATTTGCGTGCAGGCGTGGGTGCTGATGGTAATTGCAACCTTCGCCGCCGTGGAACCGGACCTCCGGAATGCGGCTGCCTCATCTGCATTTTTGGTGGCTGCATCGTGACAGTCCCCCCCAAGGGCCAAGTCCACGTGGGCTATGAGGATGATCCCTGTGAAAGCGAGAGACAAGGAGAGGGGCATGGACATTGCTAGCAGGTTCCCAGGAACGTTCCTCCGGGCTGTACCCCAACCAATCAACAAAGTAGTAAAGGCATCCCCTACAGACCCGTGACCCCAGGATACCACTGACCTCGTATTCCTCAGAGGATCCCTTCAGAACAATGGATGGAGGCAGTATCATCTGCATGGAAGCAGGGCAGGGTTTGAGGAGGGAGACATGGAACACTGGATGTATACGCCAGGTACTAGGTAGGGAAACATGGTAGGTCACAGGATTGATGATTCAGGACCAACAAAGCGAGGCAGCAGCTTCCGGCAACCCGGTATAGGTAGATGTCGTGTGGAGAGCCAAACTCTATCTCCTACGGTGTACACCGGAGCTACTGTACATTTTCTATTGGCTGCCTGTCGCATAGACTCTTGTGCCTCCCTTAAATGGACTAGGGTTTGATTGTGAACAAGTTTCAGGTTTCGCATGCATTGGGAGACTGCGGGTGATCGTGTCGGGATAAGGTCCGGAAAGGGCAGGATGCGGGGGTGTTGGCCGTACAATGAGTAGAATGGGGAATGACCTGTGTAGGAATGTGGTGCGTTGTTGTAGGCAAACTCAGCTATGTGTAAGACTTGGTACCACAAGTGTTGATACTGTAACAAAAGACAACGTAGCTATTGTTCCATGGTCTGATTTACTCGTTCGGTCTGCCCTTCTGTCTCCGGATGATATGATGAGGATTAACGGAATCTATGCCAAGTAGTTTTGTAAGGGATCGCCAGAAATGGGAAGTGAACTGAGAACCTCGATCAGACACCACAACAGAAGGTAGACCAAAAAGACAGAAAACATGAAGGAAAAACAAGTCAGCTAAGACGGGGCTGTAGGAATACCAGAGCACGGAATAAATCGTGCCAACTTGGTAAAAGAATCAACCACCACCCATATAGTATCAAATCCCTTCACCCTGGGCATGTCAGTAACAAAATCCATCATAATGGTGTGCCATGGTTTTGGTGGAATTGGTAAGGGGGTCTAACATTCCTTGAGGTCGACTCTTTCTGTTCTTGCATTGTGCACACACGGAACAAGAAGCCACATAAGACATTGTGTCTCTATGCATAGTGGTCCACCAGCACCAACGGCGAAGGAGGGCCACCGTACGGGTTTGGCCGGGATGTCTGTTGATGAGTGCATGATGGGACCATTCAAGAGCCAACGCTTGTGTGTCAGGTGTGGGCAAGTATAACTTATCCTGAATAAATGGCAGGCCATCATGCATGACAAACTCCCAGTCCTGTAATTCTTCTGGTTGCGTAGCAACCCACTGCCGAACCAGGGACAAAAGATCTGTGGAAGGAGTACATAGGCATATTACATGTTTCCTCTCTAGTAGTGTTTTAGGAAAGACTGGAAATGATACACCCCTGGTATACGGGAAAGAGCATTGGCTTTTCCATGTGTGCTGCCCGGGCGATGCTTAGTAACAAAGTCATATGCCAAAAAGAACAGGTGCCAGCGGACTTGTCTGCTGTTGATGCATTTGAACGTAGCCAAGTCCTGGAGGTTGCGGTGATACGTATATACAACAACCTGATGCTTGGCACCGAACAAGTGATGCCTCCAGACATGAAAGGCATCTTTCACCACCAAGAGTTCTTTCTCGTTCATGGTGTAGTGGTTTTCTGCTGAAGTGAATTTTCGTGAATGGAAGGCCACCGGATGTCATAAACCAGTGGACGGACAGGCTTGAGACAACATGGCCCCTAAAGCATAAAATGAAGCATCGGCCTCCAGTACATAGGGGAGTTCAGGATTGGGGTGTTGTAAGATAGGGGCAGTGGTAAAAGCCGTCTTAAGGGTCACAAAAGCATTCTGTTGTAAAGATGTCCAACAAAAGGGGACCCGGGGACTAGTGAGCTGAGTCAATGGTGCAGCAATGGCCAGAGCCTCGTAATTAATCGCCTGTAGAAGTCAGCGAATCCTAGAAAGGATTGTAGCTCCTTGACATTTTTTGGTACTGGCCAGTCTACGACGGCACATACTTTCGTGGTGGTCCTAGTTAGACCTCCAGGGGGGATATGAAAGCCTAGGAAATCTACTTCTTGAGCGTGGAACAAAGTTTTTCCGGCTTGGCGTAAAAGAACGAAGCCGGTTTAGGACCTGCCTAACATGAGTTACATGTTCTTGTAGAGACTGTGAGAACACCAAAATGTCATCCAGATATACCACGACATAAGTATCGATAATGTCATGAAATATCTCATTCATAAACCTCTGAAAGGTTGCTGGCGCGTTGCACAGTCCAAACGGCATGACCGTGTATTCAAAGAGACCGTATTGAGTACAAAAGGCCGTTTTCCACTCATCCCCCTTCTGGATGCGCATGAGGTTGTACGCTCCCCTGAGGTCTAACTTGGTACAGACAGTTGCATGCGTTAATCGTTCCAGTTAGTGGGTGATGAGGGGAATCGGGTATCGATTCTTGATAGTGATGTTATTGAGTCGGCGATAATCAATACAAGGGCGGAGATCACCTTCTTTTTTCGGTACGAAAAATATAGGACTGGCAGAGGGGGACTGAGATGGTCTTATGTGTCCCACCTGAAGAGAGTGTTGGAGATACTCCTTCAGGATCGCCGCCTCTAATGGGTGAAGGGAGTATATACGCCCACATGGTATCGCGGCCCCCGGGACTAAATCAATTGGTAAATCATAAGGGCGATGTGAGGGAAGATGTTCTGCGTAGCCCTTGTCGAGCACTTCTTTCATATCATGGTATTCGGGGGGTATATTGGTAACGACCAGACCCACCACATGTTCGGGAATGTCTGTCGCCATTTCATCTAACTCATGTATGGACATTCGAGCAAAAGCTGCCAGGGCTTAGGCGGGTGTGGTCAATGCCTCTGGAGCAATGAGGCAATGTTCCTAGCAAAACAAGGACTCAAAAACAACACACCCCTGGGCCCAATTGATAACATGATTGTGTCTACGTAACCACGGAATGCCAAGGATAAGGCCGTATTGGGGGGTGGTGATTAAGTCAAAGGTGATAGACTCTTGATGTGTGTCATGTAGAAGCAAGGTTAAGGGAGCTGTTTGTTGTCTAATAGGCAATACAAACTAGAGTTATATGGGTAACTGGATTCTGTCTCCTCCCCAATACTCATCAACACATCTCGAGCAGAATGTGTTTTAATTAAACAATTTATACCTGCAACTTATGTCCTTAATTCTAGCTACATGTCCCTATAGAGGAAAAGTCTAAATCCCTGGTTGGATCATGGGGAATAGCCAAGGGGAACTCACCCTGTCCTGGCTCACTACTTTCCTATGTTTTTAAAAAGTGCACGCCGTGTGGGAGTCAACCAATTTCTTTATTCGTGTTCCTACCCCTTAGGTGTGACTTATAGTAAAATTACAGCAATCTATGGTCCAAAATTCATTGGTCCCATTGCTGCTGTGAATAATGATAAAACCAATGGATATCTTTTTACAAGCTCATATATTGATTCTCTATGAGTCAAGTGGGTCAGGTCATCACCCTGAGCCAATACTTGTCAACCGGTTTTCAGTGGGGAAATAGAATTTGCCGCTTTCTTCAGCACTATAGATTATGCTTATTTTAGGCACTCTATACATTCATAAAAAAAGAGAGTTGTGTCATTTCTCTTTCTTCCAATTGCTTTGTCTGGATACGGCGTGTTCCATTTAGATAGGACATCTCATCTGCACATCGGCTCCCTGTAAGGGAAAATGCATAAATCAGGGACCTGGGAGGCATCGGACTACTGGTCATTCTACAGTTCATACTTATTGATTCCTCTTACCGCTATCTGTAGTCTACTGTGGTAGAACATTGGGTCAGATTTTTTCTGTCCTCTATAGTGGTATCGTTCCCTATAGGGTGCGGTATGCCTAACGCCCCACCCGCAGTTCATTCAGTCTCATCTGCTCGTGCTCATGAGTAATGAAGCTACGGTTTTACGGTTTTACAAGGTAAGTTATAACTTTTTACAAGTTACGCTTTCGCAGCTTGTCTTGTCTGCTGAATTAGGGAGGACGCATGTTTCTTATCATAAGTGGGAGACATATCGCATGCTGTCTCATACGCGTTGTATTGCGATAAACACCCAATGATGTATGCTGGTTCTGCTTATGTTCGAGTAGAAGCCGCGTGCTGCCTAGCACTCGAGTAGTGTTGGTATATTTATTCCTAGCACGTGGTATGTCTAGCGTGTTCTACACCAGTGACTCTGTCTCTCTATCATTCCGGCCGCTAAGTTTCTTACCTCTGGAATTCTGGCCACGCCGCTCTGGTCGGGTTTGCTTCTATTTCACTATCAACCACCATCTTGGGCGGGCTTTGTATTTATGGTGGTTGTCGTCCATAGTCCTATTACTATGTCTATTGCGATTAATTTACAACTCGATAGTGTGATGTACTGCGTGCCCTCGGGGGCATACGTTATTTGTAGTTGTTAGTACGTCACACATATACTTACTGTCAGGCAGCCCAGCTGTTATTACAGCCAAATATGTGTTCTCGCTGCCTATGAGTTATACTATGTCAATTTCTCACGGTGAAAGACACGTTTTATGCTTATGGCGACCTAAATACGTCTAGATGTACTGTAGTGAAAGCGGTATCTGTCATGTTGTTTATTTCATTCTCCTAGACCGGGTAGTCTTTCTCTACCAATTCATTTTTTAACTGCTAGTGTTACGCTCGCCTGGTATCTACGGGGACGCCACCCAGCCCTGGTAGGATGATTTGCACTCTCAAACCCTCTCTCGGTCCCTTGGTAAGGCCTCTGGTTAAAGATGGGTTTGCAATATAGGAGAGCTGGATTCAATACCAGATTGTCATTGTTTTCCCACCTCCCTTGGCCTCAACTCCTTCCTCCCCCTTGGGCCCTCTCCTCACCTTAATATTGTAAAAGGTGGATTCTCCGTCCTGCTTCTCGTGGCAGCGGCGCATAGATGTGGGGGGCGAGCAGCGACCAAGTTACTTCACTGGTGCAAGCCCCCCTGTTGGAATCCAGGCCTGGTGCGACTCCGTAGGTTTGCTGCTTTACTGTCTTTATATGCAGTTCTTATGTTCCTCTTAGTTCGAATAATAATGTCTTGCTTCTTTCCTTTTAGGTATGGAAAGGTATTTTGGTGTTGTCATGCAGTTTGAAGATGAGCATGGGCCGGTAGGCAAACGCGCGGTGTGCGCGATGCTGTCAGGTGAGTAATGCGCGATGTGCGGCGCTGTTTCGCCTTTTATATTGCTAAACTGTGTCTTTTCTCTCCTTGCAGGTTGCAATGTGCCTCGCCGAGCGCCGTAATGTTCCAGCAATGATACTGACCAGGAGATGACTACCCAGGTAAGAATTGTGTGGCTTTCTTCATTCGGGAGGAAACGTGAGTAAACGCTTACTAATGCTGTCTTTCTTTCTCCTCTTTCCAGCTTATGGTATTCCAGGATGCATGCAGTGCCGGATGATGGAGTTCGTACCTTCAGGTGAGTGGAACTGAAGTCTGCGATGGATTGAAGACAGGATACTGTTCCAGGTAAGTTTCGTAGTGTTCCTTCTCTCTCTGCAGGTCCTTGGTAAACTGGCATCAAAGAACTGTACACGGTGAGCGTTACGCACCCCACAACAGAATAACGCAAAGCATGTTCTGCTGTTGGGTTCAGTTTAAATAGTCTCAGGTAAAGTAGTCCAGGTAAAATAGTCCCAGGCCTGCCACACCCAAAGTAGTCCAGGTAAAGTAGTCCCAGGCCTGTCACACCCAAAAGTCTAGACCGCATAGCTCAGTTCCCTGTAACTGAGCTATGCGTGTGCCTCCATGTTGGCTTAACCCTCCCCCAAGTTAAATAGTCCCAAGTAAATAGTCCCATTCTAATGTTGGTCTTCATGATGGTTATGAGCCTGGCACCAAAGGTGCCAGGACTGACTCCAAGAGAGTCTTGGATGAGGTTTTAAGGCCTTTGACCTGGCCCTAACTGGAAGGCTGACTTGCCAGTGAGGGCCAGGGGCAAGGGTCATGATAGCTAGTGTTTGCCAGCATATACCTTCATTGAGGCCAGTGATATGGCTTATTAATCTAAAAATCCACAGTTCACGTTTCAACAGCATAGCAGCTAGGTTTCCACCCCTCTGTGGTGTCTTTACTTTCTCTAGTATTGTTCAGTTCATCTCATTTTCAGAATGTTTGTGTAGTAGATAGTGTTCTACTAACAGAGCAGTTGTTCTTTTCATCTTGATGTTGGATCTATGTTCTCCTATTTTAGTTTTTATTTTTCTAGTAGTCATCCCAATGTAGATTTTATCACAGGGGCACTTTATTAGATAGACCACATTTGAGGTGTTACAGTTAGTTAGCGTACTTTGTTCCCATGGCGTATTACAGCCAATCTCAACTGTTGTGGAACGTTTTGTAAAAGGGCATGCTGCACAGGCTCCACAAGGTGTGTGCCCTGTGGCCTTCTGTCAAGCTCGATATCGGAAAGTGCCTCCCCCAACTCCTCACCTGTGTCGGCGGAACTTGTGGCGGTCTTGCGTCTTCGACGATAGTCCTTTTTGTCATGCAGATAGGGTCTACCCCGGGAGCTCGCCACCGTGAACACTTCTTTATAAGTACTCCGGTGGCGAGACTGCCGGAATAGGCAAAAGGGGGAAAAAGCCAGTAAGGCACAAAAAAAACCTGGGAATTTTCGCTGTGGATGGAAGGAGAGATCCTGAAGATGTCTGCAGTGGTATGGCTTCGGAGACTGACAACAATCCGAAGGAAAGAACGAAGGAGTATCCAAAGAGGGACTGTATATCAAGATGAGAGGAGAACCAAGACAGAAAAAATGCGGGAGCCGGAGGGAACAGGTAAGAGAGAACCAGGGGGGAAAAAGGGGGAAAAAAAGAGAGGCCGAGAGCGCCGGGAGAAAAGAGAAGGGAAACGGAACGCGACGAAGGCGCGAAGAATGCGGAAAAGGGAAGATAAGCCGGAAGAAGGACAGAAAGGGCTCACCAGAGCCAAGAGGAAATGATACGGCAGCATGAACCCAAAGCACAGAGTGAAGGGGTTGAAACGCGCCGAGCGCCGGTCCCCACTGGAAATAACTCAGACTGGTGGCGGCCATGTTGGAAAAGAACTAGACCGCTGAGCACGTTCAAAGGAAAACGTGACGGATCAATAATGGCGTCTCAAGCGAAACCTATTCCATAATCGCCAAGACGGGTGGGTCGTGACACCTTCGCTGTGTTCCACATTGTGGGTTGGTTCTCGTTTTCTTCTTTGTAGGTGTGCACCAGGATATCCCTTATATTTCGTCTCCTTTTGATCGCGAAAGTGGGGGGGTTTAATGGTCTCTCACCGACATTGAGGATAGGCCAAAGTTTTCGGACTTCCTTTTTAATACGATTAACTATGGATGAGAAAACCGCTGTGATCTGATTGTCATCTCTTTCTCTTCTTGGGTGCTGTTCCAATGTTTCTCTAGGTATATTGCGTGCTCTTTTCTTCGCAGAGACAGAAGAAGAATTCCCAAAACAAGCTACCTACTGGTGTCACACTTCTGGGCTGGTTATTTAGGCTGAAATGAGGCAAACGTGAATCACAGTCTTGTGTCAAAGCAAATATCACAAGATATGCACATAGGCTAGTATTTCAAAAGGAAATATTCAATTTTATTTTTCCAGTACATATTAAAAAAAGGAACATAATGGGTCCAATTATTAAAAGAGCACAAGACAAAAAAGAGAGAAATCACAGTCCTGTTGGAATAAACTCATGTGAAACGATCACGTGAATCTATTTACTTGAGTCAAATTGTACATCAAACCTGTTCTATTTTTAAGGTGATGTTAGTAGTGAAAAAAGTGACTTCACATCATAGACATAGGGCCTCATTACGACCCAGGCGTTAAGGGTTAACGCCGTTGTTAACCCTTAACGCCTATTCTGATTTTAACGGCTGCTTTTAGCAGCCATTAAAATCCATGGCGCTAACCTGCCATGATGCTAATTACGCCACTGTAATTTACGGTGGCGTAATTAGCGCCTTCCCCACTCCCATTATGCCCTATGGGGCAAAAATGGGAATGGGGAAGGGAAAATGGGAAATGGGGATTTCCGCCCCACTCACCTTGGAATGTAGTAGTACACCATGGTGGTAAAGTTGGCGCAATTAGCGCCTGGGTCGTAATGACCCCCATAGTATTGTAGTACTTTTGCAAAGACCCCAGTCGGGACAATGTGTGAACATAACCCGTGTGGGGAACGTGTCGACAGGATGGCTCTGTTTCCAGCCTTAAGAGAGTACAGTCTTCGGAAGTTCGAAGGTGACTGTTGTCCATTGAATGAATATTCTACCAGATAAGGCTTTCATCAGGACACAAACGACAGCTTTAACCCAAGAGTCGTATTCTTCACAGTAGGTGTGAGATGTCTAGTGATGTATCTCTATGGACAAACAAACATATATGTTAAAAACTAGCTATATTACAAATGGCAATAGTGAAGATGCCACATAAATCGTAATAGAACCAGCCCTTTCATACAATGTTCAGTGTGCAACCTGGACATATTCATAGTTAATCATGTATATATCTCTTCAAGTTATTTAAAAAGCATGTTTGTCATTTGGCTATTTGGTGTATTTTACTTTCACAAATACATGTGACTCCACATCTTGTGTTGTTGTATAGTACAGCAAATGAGGATCATGCAATTATCCAATTTATGTAAATCAAAATTAATTAATACGCTCTAGTTATCGTAGTACCTTTCGGGAAATCTTCAAAGAAGTGCTCTGCATGAGTCAAACGATGTCTGTTTTCTTCGCATGCCTGATGATCCTACGAGGATAGTTTCTTTCTTCTAGTTTTTTTGCCAGATTCTCATATTCATTCCTCGTGGAGCAGTTGCGGCTGAACTGTAAAAACTGTCCAAAAGGTAAGTTTTCTTTCAGGGATCTCTGGTGGAAACTGCTGAACTCCAGTAGTGAATTTCGGTCTGTTACTTTTTGATAGACTGTTGTTTCAGTTTTGATTCCATTCGTTTGAAGCTTCAGATCTAGGAAAGTTGCTGTCTCCTTACTGGATTCAAAAGTGAATTTTAAAAATGGATTCTGTGTATTCAGCCATTCTGTAAATTCTTTTATCGTCTGTTCATCGCCCTCGAAGAGCATCAAAACGTCATCAATATAACGTTGCCAGCTCAAGATGTTCTTGACAAATGGGTTGGTCTGCTGGTAAATGATGTTCTCCTCAAAGTCCGCCACGTATAAGTTCGCTATGGAAGGGGCAAATGTCGCCCCCATGGCTGTCCTGGATATTTGTTCAAAAAATCTGTTGTCTAACATAAAGTAGTTCTTAGTTAAAGCAATCTCTGCTAGTTGCATGATGAAGACAATTTGTATTTCTATTACCGGTCTTTTGGCACGTAGTGTTTTCTCTATGACTTTGAGAGTCTCTCCTTGCGGTATTCAGGAATATAGGGACCCTATATCCATTGTCACAATATAGATGTCATTAGGCAGTACCAGAGTTTCTGATTTCCAGAATTTAAATAACAGCAAAAAATAGGGTATAACATATGCTTGACCATAAGTCATTTATTTGACAGAGACCAGAAATACTGGGAACAATAACACAGAGACCGACCCGATGTTCTACCACAGTAGACTACGGATAGCGGTAAGAGGAAACAATAAGTATGAACTGTAGAATGACCAGTAGTCTGATGCCTCCCAGGTCCCTTATTTATGCATTTTCCCTTACAGGGAGCTGATGTGCAGATGAGATGTCCCATCTAAATGGAACACGCCAGATCCAGACAAAGCAATTGTAAGACAGAGAAATGACACAACTGTCTTTTTTATGAATGTATAGAGTGCCTAAAATAAGCATAATCTATAGTCCTGAAGAAAGCGGCAAATTCTATTTCCCCGTTGAAACCGGTTGACAAGTATTGGCTTAGGGTGATGACCTGCCCCACTTGACTCATAGAGAATCAATATATGAGCTTGTAAAAAGATATCCATTGGTTTTATCATTATTCATAGTAGCAATGGGACTAATGAATTTTGGACCATAGATTGCTGTGATTTTACTATAAGTCACACCTAAGGAGTAGCAACTCGAATAAAGAATTTGGTTGACTCCCACACAGCATGCACCTTTTAGAAGCATAGGAAAGTAGTGAGCCAGGACAGGGTGAGTTCCCCTTGGCTATTCCCCAGGATCCAACCAGGGATTTAGACTATGTTGTCTAATAGGACCAGACACAAGAGGCGCACCGTCTACGGCCTGCACCGGTTCGGGGTGTCTCTTGATTTGCAGGGGTAGATTGAGGGAGGCGGCCAGGGATATGTCTACATAATTACCGCTAGCTCCGGAATCAACAACTAGATGTACCTGGTGTTTGATGTTGTCCATGGAAAACAAGGTTGCATGTAGATACAAAGGTCTGGTGGGTTCAGGTAATGAAGGGGTTACGGGAGAATACCCAGATAGGCTCGTTCTTGCCCCCTGTCCTAGGGACGAGCCTTCTGAAAACCCGCTGACTTCAGTTTAGGTCTTCTGGGGCATTCCTTTACAAAATGACCATTGATGCTGCAGTAAAAGCATGCATTAGCCTGCCTACGACGTTCACGCTCTGCTGGTGTGATAGAACTACGGATACCTCCTGTCTGTATGGGTTCCTAGGGGGTTCCGTGTTTGCTGAGCCTGAAGTGAATATTGGGGTGGTTTTCTTCATTTCGGTTTTGCGTTCATTGAGTCTGGCGTCGACCTGAAGAGCTAGGTCTACTAAATCGGGATACTGGCGAGGGAGGGAACCACCGCAAGGGCATTTTTCATTTGGTCATTGAGACCTCTATAAAACACAACCGACTTCTTATCCTCAGGCCAAGAGGTTTCTAGCGCAAGTTGATTAAAGCGTGTTATGTATTCAATAACATGGTCTTCCATTGTGTCAATTCAAGCAATTCTAGATCACGAGTCTGAGCTTTGTGAGGTTTATCAAACACTTGGGTCATTTCGGCTACTAGCCGGTCGAAATCATAAAGGACAGGACTGCCCCCTCCAATAAAGGGTTTGCCCAGGTGGCTGCAATACCGCTCAGATGGGATAAGGCAAGAGCGGCTTTGGTGGTAGAGTCAGGAAAGGCTTGTGGGTGGCATAGGAAATGTAGTTTACACTGATTCAAGAAGGTGCCAAATTTGCGTGGGTCTCCTTGAAATTTTCTGGTACTGCTAACGGAAAAGGGGTAGGAAATATACCGGGGCTGAAGCTGCCGTTGCCGCGGGGGCTCTGGTTGAGTCAGGGGGTCCCCGAACTCTTTGTCTGGGGGCAAAGCATGTCTCTCACTTTGTATGGCGTCTAAGCGTTGGTGGATCGCAGTCGTGGCGGCCGCCATGTCCGCCCTAAGGACTGTGATAGCTTGTACGAGAGCAGCCATCGGGTCCCCAGCAGAGGGATCCATAATCCAGTGGAATGGCTTCTCAGTCTGTCAAGATCTGAGGTCCACGTAGATTAGAATACCTCCGTCCCCAAGTACCAGTCAGAGAAGAATATATTCACTCGCTGACCGATTATTGGGGCCACAGGTGGTAGGAACAGGAAACACCAGGTCCCGGATGGCTGCAAGGAAAATACAGGATTAAGTATGCAAGGTATGAGAACAGGACTGTTTGTAATGGAAAGACAAAGAGACACCTAGCCTTGGGTTGACCGATTGCCGCTGTAAACCTAACTGTTCCCCCTGGGATGTTGAAGATGCAGCGAAATATGAGGCGAGGACCACCCCTATGTAATCAGGGTCCACCGTGGTGTTGTAAATACAGTTAGTGCGTGAACAAGGTTTGACAAGGCGTATGGTGTTTGATACTGTATCAAACTTTTACCAAGGCAGAAGGGTAAAGAACAAAAGCAATCCAATGAGCAAGATCCATGGTCACAGCAATTCAGGTAAGCAGTCCAATCGGGTACCAAATCCAAAAGGGGTAATCCAAAGAATAGTCCAGATCCAAAAAACAAGGTCAAAATTCAGGAATCAGAGGATAACGTGGTAGTAGAACACAGAGATCGCCAATCGTAGTCTGAACAGCTGAGAAGCACTGCCCGAATGAATCGTGCTCCTTATATCCCATGACTTCCTGATCGCTGTGCATGCGAGCGTAAAGAAAGCAAGAAAAGAGGTCATGTGAGCCCCCGGGAATAGGGCAGGACCTCATAGAGAGCAGAACCGCCATGGACGTCTCCACAACCACCGAGGCCAGAGGCGCCACGACAAGCGAGAGGTTGCAGGTCGTCGGGCCAGGCTGAAGACAGAAGGTAAGTGCGATTTGTGTGCAGGCGCAGGTGCTGACGGTAATTTCAAACCGCGCTGCCGCGGAACCGGACCTCCTGAATGCGGCTGCCTCGTCGGCGTTTTGGGAGGCTCCATCGTGACACCCAGCAAATGGTGTCCAGTCGAGGTCGCCAACCTCGCTGTCTGAGCCGGAACCAGGCAGGGTTCAGCGGTATAGTGGGCTGTATTGGGAGGCCGGGGTGAGGGCGCAGTAGAACTGGGACAGCAGGTGGAAGTTGGTCTGGTAATCGCTCAATGTTTGAAGCCACTCCAGCAATGCAGTGATTGGGAGGGTTGCACAGCTGTACGGTCCAGCAGGCGGCAGATCCCCCAAATGGGTAGAAGTACGGGAGATATAAGGCACCTGACAGTGTGTATTGTATGTATGTATACAGTCTTATTCATAGGCCTATGGCAAATGTGGCATAGTAAACAGTCGTCCAGGCAGGTATCCACGTTGGTAGGGGGCACAGTGCTCAGTGGAACCTCCGGGGGCCCAGGTGGTCGGTTCAAATGGGCGCGTCCTGGTGGCAGAGCGTGCGCTGCCCGGGATCCTGGGTTAGAAGGGGTAGAAGGGCTCTGTGAGCAGTCATAGGATGCAGCCCAAGATGAAAAAGGGGCAGTGGTGGGAGAGATTGCATCCGCACAGGGGTCCACATGCAGGTGTTGAAGGCAAGCTGGTCAGAAATCCTGAGATCTGGTGGTGGCCGCCTAAAAGCACAGTGATGGGGGCGTAAATGGGGCCCAGCAGTAGTACAAATGACAGGCGGATCCAGCCGGATTACCAGTGGGGGCGGCGAGGGTGGCTGCACACCTTAGCTCAGTTAGTGAGACTGGCCAGGAGAGATGAAGCATGTGCATGTATAGTGCCAGGACGTACAATGCCGGGGGAAGAGCAGAGTGGTACACCAGGGGGTTAGATGCATGCCCGGGCCCGCCGCCACAGCAGTGCACAGTCTCCGGGCCCCAGGGGTGGTTGTAACGGGCTAGGCCCACCTGCAGCAGTGGCGTAGCTTGCCCCAGGGAGGGGGCCAGGGCCGGCCAAGGCCGTCGTCGGCAGGTCCCAGTTCAATGGGGCCGCGCCACAAGTGTGATACAGCGGGCTGGGTCCTCTGCCTCTTGGGGTCGGGTAGCAGGGCCAGTCCAACGGGAGTCAAGATGGTAAGCCAAGGCACTCTGGGATTGTATTTGAGCCCAGCTGAGCTAGTATCCAGCAGCTGTAGTCGTTCCGGCGGTCCAGGCAGGGGGCAAAAAGTACTCCGTGGCAAACAGCAATGGACGACCTAGGATCAGAGTGGAGCCACCGAGAGATGAGGGCGGCTGGTAGGAGTCAGCCCGTTGAGTATGTAGCTGCTGAGGCCGGGCAATTAGCCTAATAATGGGAGCATTAATACAGTGGCCTGGCCAGGGCGAAAATCAATCTCCTAGATATATAATGTGGGCGATACAGATCGTTCTTTACGCACAGCCCATGGTTATCAGCAATCGTGATCAGTAAGCTCTCCAACAAACTTTTATGAAGGCAAGGAGAGCAGGGTTCAGAAAGTTTCAGGAGCACAATCAGTTAAGCCCAAGTGGTGTGTCAGGATAGCGTGTTCACAAAGTCTCGGGGCTCCAGGGCAAAGAAGAGGCCCTGCATACAGTCTCAAAACTAAGCCCAAATGTCAATAGTGATGAGGGAGGTGAGGGGTCCACCCGCACCAGGATCTGCAGCTGGTGGAAATCGGTCACGCAGCAGCCCAAGGGTGAATGATGATGGCAGCATTGGTCAGCGGGGGGAGTGCTGGCGGGAGTGTACAGATACTGCAGCAGGGGGAAACGGAGATCGGCCTAGGCCGAACCCTACTCATTCACCCAGAGGCTTCCTCAACTGCACTAGCAGCGGGCCTGCCCTCAACAGGGCAGGGGGGTTGGTTGTGTGTCGCTGGCAATGCTTGGAGGTCCGATGGGGCTCAGCCACGGCCCCACTGCAGCAATCGTGTGATTTCCTGTGGCAGCACCCCGCCAGGGGCGCACACGGATTCTGGAGAAGTCCCAAGGGTGATCCCGTGCAGTGCATCCGACGTTACTCCCCTTCAGGGGCAGAACTCAGCGGAGCAGCAAACATCGTGGGGAGCATGGCATGTAGTCCTGGACCGCCCAGCTATTACAGGACGGCAGCTGGTGCGAGGCGTCACTTGTCCGCGCGGCTTCCCGGAACCAGGCGTGGCGTGGGCAAGGTCTGGTTTTACAGCGCGCGCAGCGAGGGGGGGCCATCAGCAACGACCCCAGGGGCGGCAGTGTGAGACAGTGCCGTGGCGCAGCAGGCAAAGGTCCCAGTTTAGCTGCTGCTCTGGAGTGAATGTTTAGCAGTCCCACGTCGCGTAGGCCAGCCTGGCAATTGACAGGGCTATGCGCACGGTCAAATCGCTGGCTGGCCGTATTCAGGCCCTGGAGCTCCAACTTTTCCCAGGATTGTCAGCAGACGTGTCGCAGGGAATCCGCTGTGCACAATGGTAGGTTTTGGGTGGCTGATGACAGGAAAAACAGCCGTTGGTATCAGATTTGTGTCAATGGTGCACGGAGCACAAGAGCTAGGCAGCCATTTTCTAGGCTGCCCAACAGCACCCCCCATGCTCAGTAGAATTAACAGGGGTTGCAGCCACCTGGGACAAGGTGGTGAAACCCAATAGTGACAAGAGAGAGAGGGACAGCCGTTAACCCACTTGCCCAAACCCTATTTCAGCCCCTACCTATAATCCTGTTGCCTATCTAGCAGCATTGTTTAAATGAGAGAATTCCTACCTGTTGGCCTATTTGCAATAAAATACTTCAACCTTCTGAAGACTCCAAAATATCTTATGGCCATCTGTCACACATGGTTCTC
The DNA here is from genome assembly GCF_040938575.1 of Ambystoma mexicanum. NCBI lineage: Eukaryota > Metazoa > Chordata > Amphibia > Caudata > Ambystomatidae > Ambystoma > Ambystoma mexicanum. The sequence goes on along the minus strand of NC_090936.1, from coordinate 88,008,483 downwards.
AGTGATGAAGGCATGCTTTTATCAGCTGGGAAAGGAGTCCCTGCATCTGGCAAGGCATTTAAATCATAGGGCAGTTCATGCTCATCAAAATCGCCATTGCACATAACTTACAATGTTGTGGTGGTACAGTTCTCAACGTGACCAAATGTTTGACTCTTCCCAGATATCTTATTTACCCTGGTCAAAATATGCTAAAATACTGTTGTGGGGGCAGTAACCCAAGGACCTTTAACACAAAAAAACCTTTTGCAGGGTCATTCCTTTCTGGTTTTGCCAATTTAACCATGTTTAATGTTTCTATTGTTCTATTTTCTTCTGTAATACAAAAGTCACCCTCAAAAGTAAAAACATTTCAAATCACTTTGGTAATAAGCAAACACTGTGTAAGGACTTCAACTTTCTGTAATATGCAAATTAAATGCTCAAACTACCCTCGGTTCGGATTTCAACAGCTACAACCACAATGCAACTGATGCTTCTTTTGTTCGAGTATCCCTACATGGTGAGTGGTTGTTACGCATAATTATATGCAGTACCCTTTGGGAACACCACACACAATTAAGACTACAAGTGATAGTACAAATTCACCTTTGGTACAAGCCTGTACTACACAGTAAAGTGGTAGCAATGGCTGAGCAGCCAGTCTTATCTCAAGAGCAAGTGAGCAGTATCAATAGTTACACAAAGGACAGCAATTACTATTATTCAAACAAACACTGACTCAAGGTTTCTGAGTAAAAGAATATACATGTATTTACACATCAGTTGTAAAACGTTTCACTAAAGTAAAGCAGTTGAAAAAATCACATTACTAATACACTACACCGTACCCAATAGATTATGCACAAGTTAAGCTCAAAATGAAGTGTGAGCAAAATGGCACACGAGTATTGCAAAAGGGGGGGAACGACAAAGGTTAGGCATAAATTGAGCAGCACCAACAAGTTATTTAAACAGGGCAATCTAGTAAAAGCAACTACAATGAGGAAATTGGATTCAAGGGACCTGGCCCAAAGTCAATGGAACAAAGTCTTTGCTCAAAATCATACAGTTCAGGGTAGTTCGTGGTTAAGTCTTTGGCAAGAGTTCAGAACGAAGTTGGTCAGATGAAAAGTTACTTTAAAGAGTGGAGAAGGACAAGCCCTTGTATTGGCGAAAAACTTCGCACACTTTCAGGCTACCCTCGGCCTCCGCCTCTCCTTCCCTCATCTCTGACTGTCTGTCTGCCATTCAGGAGTGGTGTGTCGCCAATGACCTCTGCCTTAATGCCAGTAAGACTGAGATTCTACTCATCGGCACACCCACTCCCTCCTTCCCTGCAGCTCTCTGGCTGGCCTCTCTTGGCCCTCTTCCCGCTCCCACCTGCATGGCTAAAAACCTTGGGGTCATCTTCGACTCCACACTCTCCTTCTCTCCTCACATTTCTGATGTCTCTAAGAAGTCACACTACCAGCTGCACCTCCTCAGAGGTATTCTTCCTTTCCTCTCCTTCCCCCAGAAGCTCACTGTCTCCAGAGCCCTGGTTCTCTCTAAGCTGGACTATTGTAACAGCCTCTATCTAAATCTGCCCGCCTCTACTCTCCGCCCTTTGCAACTTATCCAAAACAGGACTGCGAGACTTGTCCTTGGCCTCAAGCCCAGGGATCGTATCTCTCCAGGACTGAAATCTCTGCACTGGCTCCCAGTGGCTGTGAGGATTAAGTTCAACACCCTCTGCATTGTCCACAAGGCCTTCTGGGGCCTGGGGCCGAAATACCTTCAAATCTCTCTTCCTAAATATCTTCCTTCTCGACCTCTCCGCTCTTCCGACTCCAACTCCCTCAGGGTCAGTCGCTTCTCCAAGCAACGAGTTGGTGGTAGATCTCTCTCTTCGGCAGGGGCCTCCCTCTGGTACAGCCTTCCTGCCTCCCTGAAACTTGAGGAGAACCATCTCCGGTTCCGGAAGCACCTCAAAACTTTCCTCTTTGCTTCTGCCTTCACTCCCCCTCTCCCCTGTTGATTTTCCTGACAGATACTGCACTGGATACCTGGCCTCCCTTCTGATCTTGGGCCCAGGCCCGCCAGTTGCCCACCTGCACTGCCTCCCTGACAACCCCTGCACCTGGGGTCTGTTTTCTGTATCCTTACAGTCCCCCTACCAGCACTTATGTTCTGCACTTACTGTATACTTGCCACCTGCTGGCCGTTTTTATTTATCTTTTTTATTGTACTATCCCTTGTATTGCACTTCCCCCCCCTCTCTATCTTCCCCCCCGCACTTTTCCCTTTCCCCTTTCCATGTACTTGCGCAATCTGAATGACACCTGGCCTAGTAGGATCGTTGTCTGTCTTCCCTTTGTTCCCCCTCCCTTGCCTCGTCGCGCCTTGAAACACTTGTGTATAGGCGTGTTATAAATGCCCTATCACATCATATCATATCACTTTCACCGTGGCTGGACGAAACGAACAACCGGATTTGAACAGTACCTTAAATGAAGAAGAAGGCTGTAGCTGGGGCGGACGTTTCAGGCAGGTCCTGCAGGCTCACGGTTCCTGAAGCGACTGTCGGACTGACACGAAGTAGGAAGACTGGAGGGTCCTGCACTGCCCAGGGAAGAAACCAGCAGCAGAGCAAATCAACGAATAAAAGGTGCGCTCCTTAAAACGCAAGCAGGGTCCGCTCCTCCTAGCTATCCGGTTCAGTGTAGCTTTGTACAGCAAATTCGACCAGAGAAGGGAGACCTGGCAAGCAGTTTGGTGAACTGGTTGGTCCCACCAGCTCAAGGGGAGAAGATTCCTTGAAGATCTTTCCTGTCGTTGGAGTATGAAGATTCAGACCTGCAATAGGGCTTCACTGGGCGGTTCAGTCGTTGTAGGGGTCCTCTTCTGTCAGCTCCTCTTCGGTTCTTTCGTTCCAGTGGCGACTCTGACTTCCAATCCCAAGAGATCTGCTTTTTATGCAGTTTTTCCCCATTCATACAGCCTGGCTGTCAATCACACAGCAGGGTGGCTGTCCCGCTGGGACAGTCACCTCATCCAATCATGCTAGAGTGCGACATGGGTCTCCAAGGAGACCCTGTGCAGGGAGTCTCAAACCCCTCCCTCACATCCTGTCCTCCTCAGACATTCAGGCGCCTAAGGAGGGCTTCTGTGCAGAAGCCCGCGAAAGGATGGTGAACAAAGAAATCAACCCCGGTTTGGTGCGCAGAGAAGAACACGAGAAAGACTTTTACAAAAAGAAATGGCGAATAAACCCAGCCGAAACCATATAAAAATCTATATGGGCCAGCGGGTTTAAGTTTGAGGCTACTAAGACAGCCTAAAACGCTACCAGGGCTATTTAAGATAGCCGCGGTAGGAAATATAGGGTAGTTACCACTGCCACCAGCCAAGTCTTAATGAAAAGGGAATGAAACAGTGTTCCATGAGAAACAGACAAAAAGGGATAATAATTAACCCTTTCCAGAACTCTATGTATGATAGTTTGTACTGAGTATGTGAGTTTAAAAAGACTAATAGTCAATGGCAACTTTACATGTTTGTGGGAGACAGTAGTCGGTCACAGAAAAATGGAGTCAGAGTTGGAAAGTCTAAAACAACAACCCCGTGTTACTGCACTGAAGGTGCTGTGTAACAAACGGTAAAAAGATGATGCCTATGGAGTAGGTGAAGCTTCACAGTCAAGAACACATAAAAATGTAAACCACACACAGCAAAACACATGCAAGAGTGGGAAAAAAGGCTCACGCTCTTACCAGGTGAAAAAAATAAATCCTAGAAATCCAGCAAAGCTGCTGAGGGACTCAGTAGGTAAGGGAAATTAGCCATTCTGGAGCATTCTCCCTAACAGTGGGATGTGCTATGTGCTGCAAGTGTACAGGAAAGTGACAGCCATTACCAATTGCGGCATTCCACCTGAATCCTTTTGTACATCAGAAGCCCCAGCGTGAGGGTAAGGTGTGCCTCCACGTTAAGTACTGAGGGGGACCTCCGACCTTAGAGCAAGACATAGAGACTCTGTGACACACAAATACTCCTACACAGAATCGTGGTTTTAGAAAATCCTCCTATTGTTTGTTTTATTATTCAACCATAAACCGGAAGAAAACCATGCATAGGTTAAAGTATAACACACAAATACTTATATTTTTCCTTGAGCATGAAAGCAGCTCTTGAATCTTGCCCCAAACTCCCTTTTGGGTTGAATCGCAATGTCAATCTCTGCATCCGTTTACCCGGCTAACAGCTTCCAAAGTTCCAGTCAGAATCGTTTGCTAGTGGGGGAGTTTGAATAGACATGTCCTTAGCTCATGGATGATAGTCTTGCTCCAGCCAGTACCAGAGGAAATTATTTTGGGACAATAACAAGGGGAACTTTTGAAGTCTTTACCCAAAACAAGGTGAATTTGTAGCTGCAACCTGTTGTGACACAGTTTGCCTGGTGAACAAACGATGGTGCACATTTTAAACTACCACATGGTATAATAAGTTTCACGTTACTCAGATTTGCAGGTTAAACTCTTGAATCTGGGCACCCCAGTCCAATGTCCTCTCGACCCAAGTGCCCATTAATGACACCTCTTCAATCACCTCAGACGGTCACCTGGTGGATCTCGGCTCCTCTCCAGGAAGAAGGCAGCCATGCGATCAAGCATTGTTTGACTTCAGTGTGCTCCAGGGCACACAAAAGCATGACTTTGCCGCTCCAGGGTCAGCTCCAACGTCATCGTTGTCTAATACCCTCTCCTCCACAGCTTCACTGCTGACTCATTAGCTCGACTTCTTCCTGCTGAGACGGTTAAAAGCTTAGTAAGAGCATATATGCCACTTAAAATATATACAAGCACATAGAACTATGTATCCTGGGCACAAAGCAGATCGGGTAGGTCTCTTTGTACCCATTTGTAATGTAACCAGCTCCCCCTATTAAGTTATAACTAGAAACAGCTGAGCATTGATATATATGTACCTGTGTGCTTAATGAAACTTGAACTCCAATCCTTTGCTTATTATGCTGTGCTTGCTATATTAAGTTAAGAAAAGGTATCTACTCCCTGGCCTACTTAATAGTGGCATCTGTCGATGCAGACGGGCCATGAAGGATCCATGCAGTGCTTCGGCCATGAACACCTTCTTTACCTCTTACCATGAGTATCAAGAGTGGCCTCTGAAACTTAGCAGAACACATGGTGGTGATTTGGTACCTGATTCATATATTGTATTATTACTGTACTCATCTGTGGCAAGGGAGTGCTTTAGAGTATCAGCCCTGAACATTGGAGTAATTGGGGCTATCTTGCTATGGGTGAGTACTGTTTCAAATACACTTAGTTGGAAACTTGGATAATAGTATGCCTGTCAAAGAAACACTGATGGTTGGAGGTGCAATATACTGCCTGACATTAATGAACCCCTTAATCATAGCTTGGATATATTGGATGAAATAGATACGTTGGCAGATCACCCTTTTTAGCACTCTAAAGATGAAACTTGTATCTTTTCAATTGTTACTGAAGATGCTAACCCCTTTGATACATTACCCTGCATATATATATATAGATAATATATATTTGATACTGTTTGAGTAATTTTCTTATGTTTTTAGATTGATTTTGCAACGGCCAGGCACAAGATCCAGGATAAAATTGTAGTTAATATATTGCAGAAATGTCGACCTTATGTGATTCGACTGAATCTTCGAAGCTGTTCCTCTTTACATTGGCCTAGCTTCAAAAGCATTAGTAAGTGTATTCATGTATTGCTTCCTTTCAATCTAAAATTCTTCCCCAGTGTTTTATTTCTGTCGTTTGGCCTCCTGTTTGGTGAGAAAAGTTGTATGAACAGTACATTTACAAATTGAGAAACATATATAGAATATTATGTAAGACACGTTTCTACTTTTTATGTGCAGTGATTTTTGGCATTTCAAAATGTTGTTAAAACATTTGCCAGGATAAAAATGCAACCTAATTTAAGAATGTTATTTCACAATGACCAGTATTAGAGTTAACATATATGTGCCTGACATGCTCACAAAAGTGTATTTCACTCTAGAAAACGTCAAACCAACCTCAAATCCAAAACATGAGTTAATGAGTATGTGTGGTTCATGGCCACATACATTTTTATGTTAGGGATAGTGTTGTGAAAGATTAAATGAGTTCTAAGTTAGTATGTGCTTAGTCATTCAAGTATGCAACACTTTTATCACAGACCTATTTCTCAAAAGTTCTGTGGTCATTCGTATGTTCCCAAAATTATCTGTAGCCAGGGATCCTCATTGCTTCTATTTGTCCCATTACCTTTAGGGGTATTTTGGACAAATGATATACAGGGATCGAAATTAAGTTTCTATAAGCAGGAAATAAAAGCACCCCATGGTTATCCAGCATTAACCAGTGACCAGGAGCTTCCATGGGGGCACAAGGCGCTAGTACAAAGCGTTGCGCAAATCTAACTTTCCCATAAGAATCGAACATGCCATTGTGTTCATTATGTATGGTACCTTATGCTTTAAATGTCGTATAGATGAACCCAAGCGCACAGAGTTAAATTCACAAAAGGGTGTTTGTTTGGCATCAGTTGAACTGAGGAGCTATAAGTAGCTAGTGGTAGCTGTTGGTGTCAAGTTAGCCATGCTCTTCTAAGCAAGAGCTAAATAGCTCTCCGCTCCCCTAAATTCCAAACCCTGAATATACCAGATTACCCATTTTGAAATGCTCACCTTCTGTCAGAAAATAATTAATATTTTTACTCTATAGTTTAATGTGCTTTGCTCAGCAAGATGAGTGTAAAATCTGTATGAATATATATATATATATTTCTGAGGCTTGTGGAATCTGCTTAGATCACATGCTGTGCATAGGCCGACATCTAGTGGAAGCTGCGGAGTATTACAGTTTGTTTTTCGAAAGTCGAAAATGGGCGTCGACACAGGCGTGCCAGTAATACTATCCCTAGTGTGACGTCCACTGTACCCAAGATCCCTCACGCGTGTAGGATCCTCAGATTGTTTTTTTCCGCCATACTGGTCGGAAGCATCTTGCGGAGTTCCCTGGCCTTAGCCATACTTTTGCTGTTATTATAATTATAATTCTTATTCATTTCCTTCCCCACCCCAACGTCGACCCTCAACCTCGACGACGGCTGGAGAAGTCATCGACCGTCGACTGCTGCACGACGGATCTGGGCCTCGGAAGGCCGCTGGCCTCGGCCCGGGCCTAGTAGGCCGCTGGCCTCGGCCCTTACAAGTAGGGAGAGTGGGGGGTGGTACATACTCTTCACTCTTGATATATAGTTACATTTTATATATTCCTACACTTAGCAGCCCGCTGCCTTAAGGTGCGTATGGAGGGTACCCCTTTTCAATTCTGCCCCAAGTGCAATCGCAAATACCCTTGGGTCGACAGGCACGCCACGTGCAATCTCTGCTTGCCGAGGGATCACCCCGAAGCGAACTGCAGAGCGTGTAGTAGGTTTAAACCTAAGACACTTAAGGACCGTTCGACAAAGCGTTGGGCCCACCACGCCAGGCAGGAGGCCATGGCAGCGGAGGGCGCCTTCAGCGATGGCAGCGACGCCGTACTTTCGGACGGCGAGGGCATTATGGCGTCGAAAGACAGCCGGCGAGCGCAGGTCCCCGACCTCGGAAGGTCGTCCGGCAGGGCGGCTATGGGGAAGACCCCCGGCGACGCAAGCGCTACACACCTAACACACACTAAACACACTAAGACCAACCGGACCTCGACGAAGTCGACTTCCCGGAAAGAGGCACAAAAAGAACGGTCCGACTCGGTGTCCTCTGGGCGCTCTCGATCGAGATCACCTCACGACGCAAGGCAATCATCCACTCTTGCCAAGAGTGCCTCGCTACACACATTAACGGAAGTTCGATCGTCGGGAAACGAAGACGACTTCCACCCCCAGGCCGCACTCCAAGATACCGAGACCGCGGTTAACACCAGTGAGGCCCCACGCCCGAAGCACACAGATACCTCTCCAGACCCTCGGCGCCAGGCGTCGAAAGTCTCTGGGGCCTCCAAGGGACAGGGAAAACACTTCTTCCACGCACGGGGAGGGGGGGAAACAGCGGAAAGCACAGCCTTCCACCCCTGTAAAGCCATCCTCTCACCCTAGGCAGACAAGTAAACACAAGTCTACCCTTGAAAAGTCCCATAAATCATCACCTGCTAAAGTAATACCCTGTTCCAGGGAATGGTCCAGTGAAGACATAGACAGGGTTATGTCTAGGATGTCTTCCTTGGCTGATTTTTATGATAAGAACCCAGAACACTTTCTTTCATATAACCCTCAAGGGGCCACACCCTCAGGCTCCTCCGATCCTATCCCGCTAAGTAAAAAGCCCCGGGTCGAAAGACCTGAACCCTTCGAGGTTCAGCCTTAATCCACTCCATATTCTACTCCACTCCCCAGTTACCAGGGACAAGTTTTCCCTGAAGAGGACCAGGAGTTTGAAATTATGGAAGAACAAACCGGGACAGATTACTATGCAGAGGATGAGGACCTGGAGGAGGGAGAAGATGAGCAGGAAATTTACAGAGTAGATTCCCCAGTACAAAGCGAAGCCCCAGTTACTGACTCTCCAGTTGATAACCAGCCCCTCCTCAACGAGGTTCTCGCTCGAGCAGCGGAACACTTCCACATCGACACCCACGGTGTACAGGAGGAAAGGGACTTCGCGGAGGAGTTTGTAGGAGAGAGAAGACCGGTCGCTCAGACCATCCCTATCCTCAAATCCATCCAACGAAGAATAGATCCTTCCCTGGTGAATCCTAACCTCACCAGAGCTGTCAACCCCAGAATTGAAAAGATTTTCCGGGCAGCCCAGTCTGACCCTCTGTATATAAGGGGACATCTTAAACCAGATTCCCTAGTGGTGACCAACACTAGAAAAAGGGCTGGCACGCCCTTATCTTCATCAGAAGCCCCTCCCGATAAGGAGAGCAAAAAACTTTACGGGTTTGGCAGAAAGGTAGCCTCAACGTCCGCCTACCAAGCAAGGATTGCGAATTCCACCACCCTGTTGGCTAGTTACAATTGCCATCAATGGGAAGAAGTCGCGGCGCTCATTGCCTCTGCTCCAGAACCGTTAAAGGGCCAGCTGGCTCGGATCTCAGCAGAGGGGAGAGCCGTGTCTGGTTGCATTTAAAAGCAACTTTCGACGCCGCTGACAACGCAGGGAGATTGATAGCAGAAGGTACTGTTATCAAGAGACATGCGTGGTTACGGCAGTCGGGATTCAAGACAGAAACCCAGGCTTCTTTAATAGACAAGCCAGTGGAACCCAACCTATTGTTTGGGAAAGCGGTCGAAGACGCACTTAAAAATGCCAAAGATGAATATGAGACTCTCAAATCCCTTGGCCAGCTTACCAACAAACCCCCTAACCAGAGGGGGAACAATAATTTTCGTCGCCCACGCGGCCAAAATTCACAAAGAGGCAACTATACCCAGGGACAGGGTACACAATGGAATAACAACCAGCAGTCTACCCAAAGTTACGGCAGGGGTAACAAGAGAGGTCGTGGAAGAGGCAGAGGCAGCCCCAACAAGGGAGGTGGCACGCCTCCACCAAAACAGTGACGCTCAGTTCAGGGTCCCTTGCCACGCAACCCCAGTAGGGGGACGCATTTCCACCTTCACCCAGGCTTGGGAAGGGATCACCTCAGACAGATGGGTGCTGTCAACAGTATCCGCAGGATATTGTATAGAACTACTGCAGCGTCCCCGGAATCATCCTCCACGACAAAGAGTGCACTCCCTAGAGCATCAAAAGATCCTTCTCGAGGAGATCGCCATTCTGCTAGAAAAGGACGCGATAGAACTCGTCCCAGGACACCAGGTAAACAAGGGTATCTATTCAACTTACTTCCTTGTGCCAAAGAAAGATTTGACAATGCGCCCAGTATTGGACTTACGGCCTGCCAACAAGTATGTCAAGCCCCAAAAATTCCGTATGACCACGCTACAAGAGGTAATCCCCCTCCTAAAAAAGGGGGATTACATGGCAACCTTGGATATGAAAGATGCTTATTTTCATATTTCCATGCTCCCAGCGCACAGAAAGTACTTGCGCTTCAAGGTGGACAGTCGCCACTACCAATTCAAGGTACTGCCCTTCGGGATAGCTTCAGCACCAAGGGTATTCACCAAGGTACTGGCGGTGGCGGCTGCACACCTACGCAGGGAAGCAATCCCGGTGTACCCTTATCTGGACGACTGGCTCATAACGGGGGAAACCCCAGGAATTTGCAGGTCGAACATTCAGAGGACTATCGACCTCCTCCACGAATTAGGCTTCTCCATCAACGAGAAAAAGTCAAGTCTGGTGCCAAGCACCTCAAAACAGTTTCTAGGAGCTATCCTAGATACTCAGAAAGGATTGACCTTCCCTTCAGAAGAGAGAATTCGGAATATACTTCTGCAAATTCCGCATTATCAGTCAGGTCAACAGATAACAGTACGCAAAGCTATGCGGTTACTGGGCATGATGGCGTCATGCATTTACCTGGTCCCCCACGCGCGTCTGCGCATGCGTCCCATGCAAGAATGGTTGGCGAAACAGTGGTCTCAGGCAAGTGGTCATTGGGACGATCTAGTGGTCGTTTCGCCAACACTCGTAAAAAGCCTACACTGGTGGACAAGAGAGAATCTCGCAAAGGGGAAACCCTTCTACGATCCCGAAGTACAAGCCGTGGTGACTACAGATGCATGCCTAACTGGGTGGGGAGCTCACCATCTCCACCACACAGCTCAGGGTCTCTGGTCTCACTCAGTAGCCAAGAACCACATCAATATGCTAGAGCTTCTGGCAGTATTCCGAGCGCTAAGGGCGTTCGAGCCCCATCTACTGAACTTGTCGGTGCAGATCAGGACGGACAGCACGACAGCCATGTTCTATCTGAACAAGCAAGGGGGGACTCGTTCGCCAAATCTGTCCAAGCTTGCCCAGAAAATATGGATATGGGCACTCAGACGGAACATCTTCCTGTCATCGCAACATGTTCCAGGGGAGCTCAATTCCCTAGCGGATGCTCTAAGCAGAGACTCCCTCCCAGAAGAACACGAATGGGTCCTTCACAGAGACGTAGTAGAAGATCTCTTCTCTCAGTGGGGTTTCCCCACTATAGACCTATTCGCCACAAGCGAAAACAAACAATGCCCAGGATTTGCATCCAGGTTCCCCCAGCCAGACTCCCAAGGGAATGCCCTGTGGATGAACTGGTCGGGGATGTTTGCGTACGCTTTTCCACCAACTCCTCTCATCAGGAAGGTGGTGTACAAGATGAACAAGGAATCGATGACGCTCATCCTAGTTGCTCCCATGTGGGCGAGACAACCATGGTTTCCACACCTACGCAGGATGGCGGTGTGCGAACCCATCAGACTCCCAGCCTGGTACAACCTACTGTCCCAGCAACAGGGTCAAACAGTGCATCAGGAACCCAACTCTATGAACCTAGCAGCATGGCTCCTGAAGTCATAGAGTTTGGACATCTCAAATTACCACAGAGGTGTATGGACATTCTAAAGGAGTCCAGGAAACCAAATACAAGGCACTGTTACTTTGATAAGTGGAAAAGATTCGTTATCTGGTGCCAGAATAAACAAATCAACCCGGTTGATTGCACTCCTTCCAACGTTGTGACATACATGCTCCACCTGCTGGATGCAGGGTTGGTTTTTAACTCGCTGAAAGTACACCTGGCAGCCCTCTCGGCTTACACCACATCCCATAACAAGGTCTCGTGGTGGAAAGTACCAGTGGTTAAAGCCTTCATGGAAGGAGTAAAGAGACTTCACCCTCCTATTTCGAACCCACCGCCAGGATGGGACCTCAACGTGGTGCTAGCTAAGCTCATGGGACCCCCATTCGAACCCATGCATAAAAGTAGTCTCAAACACCTGACTTATAAAACGGCCTTCTTAGTAGCCATTACCTCCATAAGAAGGGTCAGTGAAATTCAGGCTCTGTCAGTGCAGGATCCTTTCTTTACTATCCACAAGGACAAACTGGTTTTACGCACACACCCTAGGTTCTCTCCTAAATTCATATCCAAGTTCCATGTAAACCAGTCCATCGAGCTTCCGACTTTCTTCCAGAACCCGCAAAGCTCGGCTGAGGTGAAACTACACACCCTAGATGTGCGTAGGGCGGTCCTATACTATGTAAATAAAACCAGACCGCTAAGGAAAACAGATCAACTGTTTGTCTCCGTAGCTACAGGCAGAGAGGGGGATCGCGTCTCTAAGGGCGCTATCTCGAAGTGGATTATCAACTGTATACAGCTGTGTTACTCTCTTTCTAAAAAGACTCTGCCTTTTACGCCAAGGGCCCACTCTACTAGAGGCATTGGTGCCACTCTGGCTTTCATTGCAAATGTTCCCCTCGACACCATTTGCAAAGCGGCTACTTGGAGCTCTATTCACACTTTTACTCAGCATTACTGCATTGACACTCATTCCAAGACAGATACACAAGTGGGACAAGCGGTTCTAAAACACCTGTTTGCTCATGACCCTTCTCACATCCCACCTCCTTCTTCTGGTACTGCTCGCTAATCTATGCACAGCATGTGATCTAAGCAGATTCCACAAGCCTCAGAAGGGATACATTACTCACCGTAATCGTATTTCTGATGCTTGTATCTGCTTAGATTCACATGCGACCCACCCTTCCTCCCCTCCGAGAGAAGGCGCATGATTGCTTGTAGTCTTACCTTTCTGTCTATCTGCTTGGATTATCTGTACTCACGCTACTCCTCATGCTTCCTCATGTCAGAAAAAATACAATCTGAGGATCCTACACGCGTGAGGGATCTTGGGTACAGTGGACGTCACACTAGGGATAGTATTACTGGCACGCCTGTGTCGACGCCCATTTTCGACTTTCGAAAAACAAACTGTAATACTCCGCAGCTTCCACTAGATGTCGGCCTATGCACAGCATGTGAATCTAAGCAGATACAAGCATCAGAAATACGATTACGGTGAGTAATGTATCCTATATATATATATATATATATATATATATATATATATATATATATATATTTTATCGAATGGATTGTGTTCTCCCACGTATTCCTCATCTTTGATATTTGTATCTCGCCAGCTACGCTGCTTCGGAAAAAAAATTCTCGCCAGAGGGCGCTGTGCACAATGTCGTGGCGTGTCGACGTCACCAGTAGTGTAAGTAGCTCGTGCTGTGTCAGTTGGCTTCAGTTCCATTTTTCCAATAGCTTTGCTTCGAGTAATAACGGCGCACTTTGTTTATCTTTGAAAAAATGTCTTCTTCAAACCCTTCTACCCGTAAGTCAGGATTAAAAAAATGTCACGACTGTGGGGTGAAGATGTCGATAAATGATCCTCACCGTGTCTGCCTTTGGTGTTTGGGTTCCGGACACCGGACTGATGACGACGGGTCCTGTCACTTTGACTGAAAAAGCTCTCCGGGTACGCAGAAAACTGGCGGTGGGGAGGGAAGCTTCGAAGGCTGCTTTGAAGAAGTATAAAAAGTCTGTGGAGTCTAAGGACTCCGCTTGGCGTAAACATTCAGAGAGGTCCCGTTCAAGGAGTCGGTCGAGACAATCTTAGTCTTCTTCGAAGAAGGTGAAGAAGAGACATCATAGGTCTCCCTCTTAGTCATCAGATACCTCTACAGAGGTCATAAAATGCCCAACTAGGTTGGATTCCCCCAGTAAAGGGAATGCCTGTAGGGTAGAGATGATGCAGATCTTTGAGAATGCGGCCTCGACCCCCTCAAAAGAGCCATACCCCAGTCGCTCCTTTGGATGACTCAGGGAGGTCAAAAACTACTTCGGCGAAGACGAGTAGTAAATCGGAGACGCACGATACTCGACCCGACAAAAAGGTGTCGAAGGTATTGACTTGTGAATCGAGTCCATCTCCGATACCGGCAAAGAAGCAAAAAACGTAGAAACCTTTGACGAGTTTTTCAACGCCATCAGGGCTGAAAAAACCCTTTTATCGAAGCCGTCTTCGACGCCGTCAACCGAATCTTTGATTCCATCGAAGCACAAACCGGTTCAGGGAAAATATTCAAACCTGTACCGAAAAAAGCCTTTTTTAAGTCAATGTCCTCAATTTATGAAGAGGAAAGTGCTTCCGATGAAGACATTTCTCCGTTTGGATTGAGATTTGTCACTAGAGAGGTACTTGAAGAGCTAATTGACCCTGAGTCAAGGTTGAAAGATCTCTGTGACTCCCTTCACTCTGCTAGTGGTCTAGATACTTCACCAGAGTTGGAGTTGGGTAAACCTGACCCATCAGACCATGCTGATTAAGGTTATAGAAATGTTATGAACAGGGTCACTGAGTATATGGGTTGGAGTAGGGCTTCACCAACCTTTGAACAAGATGACATGACGTACATCTTGGACCAGGGTTGCCAGAAGGACCCAATTTTACCTTTTCATAAGGCCCTTCAGAGGAAGGTGGTAGCCAACTGGGAAGTTCCAGAATCTGCACCTGCTGTGAACAGGAATTTCTCTAGGAAATATAGACCCACGAGCAGTGACCCTGACTATCTCAGTAAACATCCTACACCTGAGAGTTTGGTAGTCCAGGCTGCTACTTCGACCAAACAGTCTGCTTATCCCTCTATTCCCCCGGATAGAGTCGATAAAGTGGACGCATGGGCTCACAAGGTCTTTACCTCGGGCAGTATGGCCCTGAAGTCCACTAATGTTACTGGCTCGGTTTAATGATACCCTGTGGGACTGCGTTAGCATGGCGGCTGATCACATTCCAGAAGGCGAGGAAAGGGAAGGCTTTCTGAACTTAGTTAAGGATGGGAAGGAGGCAATGGGAGAGTGTCTCCAATCAGGACTGGATACTGCTGACAGCATTCGCAGATCCATGGCTGCAAGCACCGTACTGCACAGATTTGCGTGGTTGAGAAAGTTGGGGTTTGCAACGGACATGCAGGCCAGGCTGCTCAACATGCCCTTTGACGGCTCGAGGTTGTTTGGCAGCAAAACAGATGAGTCTGGAGAAGCTGCAGACCTCCAAAGCGATGGCTAACTCCCTTAGCGCCTCCATTCGGCAACCTCACCAACCTTATTCGGGCTCATCTTCCTGGAGAGGATGTTCTTTTTGCTTCTATTCCTCAGTTGTAGAGGAAGAGCACAGGCCGGACAACGAGGGCAAAGAAGATTCCCTCGTGGTGGATGGGGAAGGGGTGCTAAATCAGCCCCAGCAGCAGCTCTTTACCCTCAGCTGCTGCTGCTGCAGCCACCTCTAAGTCACTCTGAGGCCTTGACCCACAAGACCCCGGTGGGAGGTAGAATCTCTAAGCATCTGAACGAATGGCGGGGCAGTAGCTCAAGGTTATTCCTTCCTTTTCTAAAAAGGCCTCAGGATCATCCACCGAGAACCAACTCCGTCAAAATTCCAGATCTGCTCCTTGTGCAGGAAATCTTAACCCTGCTAAAGAAAGGTGCAATAAAACAAGTACCTGTAGTGGAGAGGAACAAAGGTTGGTATTCCCATTATTTTCTGATTCCCACAAAGGACGGAGGATTGAGACCCATCTTGGACTTAAGAAACTTGAACAAGTTCATCAGGAAGGACAAGCTCAAGATGGTTACCCTTTCTCAAATCCTGCAGGCTCTCCAATTCCAAGATTGGTTGGTATCATTGGACCTTCAGGATGCTTACTTTCATGTGCCAATCCATCTCAAGCACAGAAAGTACCTGAGGTTCACGGTTGGCGGTTCTATCAGGTGTGAGTTCTGCCATTCAGGCTGACCTCTGCCCAAGGGTTTTCATCAAGCTGATGGCGGTAGTGGCAGCAAGTCTCAGGAGAGGAGGGACTCACGTCTACCCCTACCTGGACGACTGGTTGATCAGGACTCGTTCTCCCGAACAAGCCCAGCAACATCTCAGTATCACCTGTCGCTCCCTTCACAGACTGGGCTTCTCCCTCAATTACAATAATTCCCATGTGATAGAATTCCAGAGACTCCAGTTCATCTGAGCGGTCTTGGATACTTCCTCTGGGAAAGCCTCGCCTCCCAAGGTGAGAGCTCAACACATTCTGCAGATGGTAACAAAATTCCAGAATGCCCAACATCTTCTGGCCTTCAATTTTTTGAGGTTGCTCGGTCTCATTGCATCCTGCATTTTCCTGGTGCCAGAGACCTGACTGAGAATGAGATCCCTTCAATGGGCACTCATGACTCAGTGGTCCCAATTTTCAGGGAATATGTCGGATCTTCTGCAAGTTCCGAGCAGAGTTGCTCAAGACCTAATTTGGTGGGCTTGTGAAGGAGAACATTCTGAAGGCAGAATCTTTTTGGCAACCATGGCCGGAGATAACAGTAGTAATGGACGCCTCACTCACAGGGTGGGGAGCCCACACCAACAAACTGACAATCAGCCGTCTTTGGTCTCCATTGGAGTCCAAACAG
The DNA here is from genome assembly GCF_040938575.1 of Ambystoma mexicanum. Classification (NCBI taxonomy): domain Eukaryota; kingdom Metazoa; phylum Chordata; class Amphibia; order Caudata; family Ambystomatidae; genus Ambystoma; species Ambystoma mexicanum. The sequence goes on along the minus strand of NC_090936.1, from coordinate 87,992,050 downwards.
CACATCACCTTTTGGAACTGAGGACTATCAGACTAGCGCTGAATGCCTTCCTGCCCTCTGTATGGGGAAAGAATGTCCTGATAATGACGGACAACACAGTGGCCATGGACTACCTCAACAAGAAAGGAGGCGTAGGCTCACTACCACTGTGCAGAGAGGCAGGGCAGCTATGGTTCTGGGCAATACAAGAAGGAATCTCTCCTTCGGCAGTTGACCTAGCCGGAGAGCAGAACACGGCGGTGGACACTCTGAGCAGGCAGAGCACAGTCTCCCACGAGTGGGAACTAGATCAGGAAGTCCTTCAAGAGATCTTCACCCTTTGGGGAACCCCCTCAAATGGATATGTTTGCGGACAAGATCAATCGGAAGTGCGATCAGTATTGCTCAAGGGAATTTCATCCAAGAGGAGCTCTAGTGGACACGTTCATAGTGGACTGGGAATTTCCACTTCTGTACGCATTTTCTCCAGTCCCCGTGACTCCTTACATAATCGGGAGTTTGAGAAAGTTCAGGAAAACAATGATCCTAATTGCTCCAGGAGGACATGGTACCCGGACCTTCTGGATATGTCTTCCACAAAGAGACGATCTTCTCTCGCAAGAGGAAGGTCGGGTTATCCATCTTCATGCATGGTTTCTGAGAGGCTGAGATACAAGGATTGGGAACTCCCGGATGACGTAATTGAGATTTTGCTTTCGGCCAGAAGGCCAGCAAGCAAATCCTTATATCAGTGTCGTTGGAATAATTCAGTAACTGGTGCAAGGACAAGAATGTGTACACTTTTCAATGTGGCACTCCTATGGTGCTTTCTTTTCTGTTACACCTGGCCAATCTGGGGCTCCAGATTGGAACAATAAAAGGATACCGGGTGGCGCTCTGAAGAGGTTTCCTATTTCAAGATACCATTAATTGTCCAATTTCTGAAGGGACTCACTAACGTGTACCCTATCGTCCCATTTCATGTCCCTGCTTGGGATTTAAATCTTATGTTAAATTTTCTAATAGGTATACCCTTTGAGCCTTTGCATTCCTGCCCATTAAGGCTCTTAACACTGAAAACTGCTCTTCTTGTGGCATTAACATCAGCCTGCATGGTAAGTGAGTTGCAGGCTCTTTCATGCAAACCTCCTTATAGTACTTTTCATAAGGGGTCCTTAGAGTCAAACCATAATTCTTGCTGAAAGTAGTTTCTTACTTTCATCTGTCGCAAAAGATAACACTTCCAATTATCTACCCTCCACCTTATTTGGGCAAAGAGGAAGAGAGGTTGCACAGACTGGACCCAAAAAGGGCTCTGAGTTTTTACATTGCGAGAATGGCAAAATTTCACCATGATGACCAACTTTTTGTGGGTTATACAGTCCTAAATTAGGACTAGCGGTAACAAAACAAATTATATCCTGGTGGATTATACTGGCTATTGGAGAGTGTTACAGACTTGCTGGAAAGGACCCGCCGAGAGGGCTTCGGGCTCATTCCACGAGGGGCATGGCAACTTCTGCGGCTCTTCAAAGGGGTGTCCCCTTAATTGACATCTGCTCAGCGGCATATTGGGCATCAATTCATACCTTTTGTTAAGCATTACTGCTTAGAATCCTCTTCTTCTCAAGAAGTCCTTTTTGCCAAGGCAGTCCTTCATTCAGTTCATGATAAATCTAAGTAGTACTCCCTCGACCAAATTTACCACTGCTATGGGAGTCTATCATAAGATGAGGAATACGTGGGAGGACACAATCCATTCGAAGAACAAGTTACTTACCAACTGGTAACGTTCTTTCAACTGGATGTTCCTCCCACGTATTCCGTTTCGCCCCTCCCAGCCTACCCCGCCGTGCAATTTACGTGAATTGCACTTTGCGTTTTATGAGACTTAAGGTCTGGGGTGCGCCTAAATAGTACCTCGATGTATGAAACGAAAAAACAGAACTGTAGCCATTGGGCGCGGCACAAGCTACTTATACTACTGGTGACGTCATCATGCCACAGCGGCCTTTGAGGCACATCGACGCCACAAAATCGTGAACAGCGCCCTCTGCCGAGAAGTTTTTTTCAGAAGCAGCAAAGCTGCGAGATACAAATTTCAAAGATGAGGAATACGTGGGAGGAACATCCAGTCGAAAGAACGTTACCAGTTGGTAAATAACTTGATCTTCTGAGGCTTGTGGATCGGCTTAGAATCACCTGCTTTGCATAGGCCGACATCTAGTGGTTGATGCAGAGTATTACTTGTTTTTCAAAATCGAAAAGGGACATTGATAGGGCATGTTTGTAATACTATCCCTACTGGGACTTTTTTCTGCCATCAAGTTGGTTGCATTTTGTGGAGTTCTGGTTTCAGAGTTAGTGCACTTCACAGAGACTCTAATAGTTATAAATGTAAATATAAGCATAAATAACTCATTATTTCTCGCCTTTGGCAAGTTCATTCAATGCATCCTGTGACTCTTGACGATGCCTGTCCACCGTCCAGAGATCCAAGAGCCTTGCTGATGGCCTACCATCCTTCAGGCTTTGGCCTACGCAGCAGGGAGAGTGGGCGGAAGACATTTCTGACATATTTAAGAGACTGCCTCCATTTATATTCCCCTTTAATTGTAACATCTCACTGTCCACCAGTGCCTATAATGAAGAAAACGCCTTTTAAATGTTGCCTGTTTTGTAGCCGGAAGTTTCCCTGGAGGGATACACATAACATGTGTAACCATTGTCTCCCTCAAGACCACCACAAAAGTACATGTCAAGCGTGTAAGCTCTTCATACCCAAAACACTTAAAGATCGGCGGTCAAAGCCCTTGGCAGCCTACGTGATGCAAGCTGAAGCATCGTCGGAATACCCTGTTGGTGCAGAGAAATCTGAGGCATAACTGGACAGTCCCTGCACCATAAGTGGCGCAGAGGAGAAATCCGATCGGGAGAGAGGATTCCTGGGTGCCGTCCCCAGCTCCGGAATGCGGTTGTCGGTCAAAATACCGAAAATAAAATCTCGAATTGCAAAAAGCACGAAACAAAAATCTCGAAAAAAAAAAATATATCAAATTTTGTATTTATTTATTTGTGTGTGTTTTTGGGGTCAGGTAAGTAAAAAAAAGGGGTAAAATAAAAAAAATGAAAAAAGGGGGGTTGGGGGGAAACCCCCATTTTGAAAAAAAACGCATTGGAAAAAATAATTCGATATTTTTTTTTTCGAGATTTTAAATTCGTGCTTTTTTTTCGAGATTTTACTTTTCGAAATTTTTGACTATAAACCGTCAAGAGCAGCGCATGAGGTGCAGACACATAAACACAAACAAAAACCACACCCACCCACAACACACATTTCGGCTCACCCATTGAAAGTAGCAAAGCGGTTGCAGAACCTTTCCCTTAAGCAGGCAGCTCAGAGCCTCACAAGACCACAGCGCCCAATTTCAGCACACGTTCCTAAACCCAAACATACGCTGAGCAAGAGTGGTTCTGAACCTACCATACCTTTAATATTACTGGATGTAATGAGCAGATGGATTATGACAAGCAAAACTTTCCATTATCAGCAGACTGGCTTCAGGCCTGGCTATAGTACTGTGGATAACATTTTACCTTATGTTATTGCAGATACCTTTCGCTGTCCAGGTTGTAATCTGGATCATTGTTATATAGATTACTCTGGTGCTTTTGATTGTCTTAATCGTGAAAGGCTTTTGGTGTAAATTGCAGAGCTGGGGTATTTGCCCACTAGTATTACATTTGATCAAATCCATGTATACAGACACCACAGTGTATGTCCGCCTAGATAGGGGAGGCTCACTTATAGCCCCTGTTGAGACTAACAAGGGATTAAAGCAGGAGTGTGTTATTGACCCAGTCTTGTTTAAAATCTCTATGTGGCGGACATTAATCTTGTTTTGTGTGGTACTCACAGATTTCCTACCAAGATTGGTGGTGAAGGGATTAGGTGGCTCTCACATGCAGATGCTACTGTTGTATTGGATAAGACCTCTATCGGTTTGTAAAGGACGCTAGATGCCTTATACAGTTATGCCACTAAGAATAATTTAGTCATGATAATTGGGGCACATCTGCGTAAAAAAGGTAAAATCCCCTTATTGTTGGAGGCTAAATGGTGAACTGTTGGAGGTGGCTGATACTTATCCATACTTGGGTATCCCAATTGTGAATAGGCCCACCCTTACTTTTTATGAAAATGCACTTTCTGGGCAAATGTATAACAAATGGAATGTGGTAAAAAGGTACTTAGCTAAAAAGGGGGGGGTCACTCTATCGAGGGTTTTCTTGACATTTATAAAAGTAGTATTATTAATGGTGTGTTATACGCCTTGGAAATCCTCAAAGGGAAATATCCATCATGGTCTAGTACATCTGAAGGGATATTTTGGAGAGCAGTTTTAAGACTACTTTGCTTTGTCCCAGTGGAAGTTAGCAGACACAAGTTAGGTATTACTTCGCTCACCAACCTTTGGAAAGTCTGCTGCATTAAATTGTATATAAAGACCATGCATGCTCAAGCTACTCAAGAAAGCTTGTTTGGCATTATACCCAATGTTATCCGCGGTGGCCATTATAACTCATTGATGCAGGATTTGTGTATTATGCTCGATTTCTTTTTGCAGAAGATTCACTTAACCATACCACAGTAACATTAAGTGCCTTCTCCTGACTTTTTTGCACAATTGCAAAGTAAAGCACTGGATTGGGACAAGCTTCACAATTTGGAACTATTATGCACTTTATACCACTCATGGAATAATTACAGGGAAATCTTGTAATAACGATTTTAAACAAAGTATTATATTTCTTAGTTTTAACATCTTACTGTGTAGTGATTATGTTGGGGCTTGGTTGGCTATACCATATGAAGATAGAAAGTGCCGCTTTTGTAAAGGTGAAATTGAAACGGCTAGGCACATACTTACTACATACCCTTTTTTGTCACACTGTTATTTTAAGAGTAATTTATCCATGGCTTATTTGATCAATTTTGGTCTATCTATGCTGCAGATTCTTTTGTCACTGTTGTTGGTGCTGCATACTATATTTGGAAAAGGGTTTTTAAGGATGTACTGAATTGGGGGTATATATGTAAATGTATTGCTTTGTATGTCTGTTGATTTTAATATTGCAATCTGTTATTAATTTATTGCATGGTTTTTAGCTCTTTTTAACAATTGGTCTATGAACTTTGTATTGTATAATTGTTTCATATGTTTGCTTCTTGAATACGGTTTTAATTAACCATAAGAATGTACATTAAAAAAAACAAAAAACCTTTGCAGTCACCAAACCAGCTACTGCAGCCGCTGAAACAAATATTTCCAGCACCTGTTGCAACACCAAGGTCGGTATACACAGGAGCCGCCCCCCCATTAGTAGAGGCACTTCACAAGAAAAAACACAAAAGGCAGGATGAAGAGAGAGTCTTTCCTCTCCAAGATAACCCGTCTGGTAGTCCCTCAACTAAAGATAAGTCTGAAAACACTATGAATAAGATGGCTTCATTTAGTACCCTATAAAGCACAAATGCATCTCTCCAGAGGAAGGGGAACCCCCACCCAAATTGCCTAGGTTAGACCAAACTGACTAGTATGACGAGTCTGTTATTGAGCTAGATGCAGACAAGGATGAGGACTTCTTTTTAGAAGACGTCCCTGGCACAGACACCAATGATCCAAAGGACTATACAATCCCATCGCCATACGTCACCAATGACCCTATTTCTTCCTCACCTATTGGCGAGCAGCTGCTTTACAATGACCTTAAAAAAATGCTGATTTCTTTAAAATAGACACTCCTGTGTCAGAGGAAGACACTGACTTTGTTGACGACATCCTGAACGAGAAAAAACAAATAGGTTAGTACATCCCGTTATTACAATCAGTCAGGCGATGTCTTCTACCCTCCCTGCCAACATCTGCACAGACCAGGGGAGTCAACCTGCGCATAGAATAGAACTTTAAACCAGCAGCCACAGACCCTCTCTTCATTAAGGGACATTTAAAGCCAGAGCCTCTAGTGGTAACTACCACCCACAAGAGGGCTGGCACACGGTTAGCTACTTTTGAGGCACCACCTAATAAGGAAAGCAAAAAAATATACGCTTTGGGGGAAAATGTTGCAATGTCACCTGCGTTCCAGATGCGTATTGCCAATAATACAGCCCTTATGGCTAGCTTCAATAGAGCCCAACGGGACAAGGGAGAGCGCAAGCAAACTGCAAATGCTATCATCAAGAATACACTTGATGCAACAGATACAGCTGGAAGAGTTGTAGCAGAGGGAACTCTCATTAAACGCCATTCATGGCAGAGACTTTCTGGGTTCAAACCTGAGGCTCAAGCCACCCTTATTAACATGCAAATAGAGAATAATGTTTTATTTAGCAAAGCAGTGGTCAACAGCCTAGAAGGAGTCAAGAAGGAGCATGAAACCCTGAAAACTCTGGGATAGATTGCTAATAAACCCTTTATGCAAAGAGGGTCCTATGGCAACCGATGCATTTTTCATGCGCAAGGATACGCTAGAACATCAGCCAAGTCCAGCTATACATCTCGGGTGGGCACCAGCTCCTAGTACACCAATTTGGGTCAACTACCAACTTCTCAATTCTCTTTCTAAAGGCAGTTTAGGAGAGGCTATACTAGAGGTAGAGGCCAAACCACCAGAGGTGCGGCTACCCATGCCAAGCAATGACTCTCTGCTTCAGGTCCCCTCCCATTCCACCGTAGTAGGGGTCGCATTTCTCAATTTGCCCACGTATGGGAGGGGATCACATCAGACAAGTGAGTATTGTCAAGTGTCCAAGACAGATATTGCATGGAGTTTCTAGACATGTTGCGCGATCATCCTCCAAAAACCAGAACATCAAATGGATTGTGTCCTCCAACGCATTCCACATATTTGACATGTAATGTCCACAGCTGTGCACTTCGGAAACTTTTTCTGCAGAGGGTGTCCTGCGTCAATGGCTGTGATGCTGGAAATGCATCGGAGGGACAGGGCCTCCGTATCCTTATACTTTACTGCTTTTTATTGTGTTCTGTCCTGTTTTCCGCGCAGGAGTTCATGTGGGACTCCTGGCGGTGCAGCTCTCTCTCTTGGTTTGGTGAACAGACCCATGGGATACCCTTATGGCACCCATGGGTAGGGGTGCAACCCTGTGCCCCTAGTGTATGTTTTTGGGCACCTGTGGGTGGCCCACAGAGCAGGGTATGGGCTGGTGGCAGCTCCGTGCTGAAATGACTGGTGCCCTGGGCGTCCTCCATTTTGGGATGCCCAGGCCCTGTCATTGGAATCGGTAGATTCCTGATGGAGACAAAATGGCCCCCATGGCCTCTTGCCTTCCATCGCCTGTTAGCTTGATCTTCCAGAAGTCCCGGGAAGCCCTGTCTCTGTCCCTTCCCCCTGACTGGCTGTTGGGTGGAAGTTCCATATATGGTAGTGTGCGGAAGTGCTGACCAGACTGGCTGGAGCCTTCCCAACGACCGTATGTTGTGGGTGCGCCTGTGGGTGGGACCTGGGTGAATGGAGTGTGTGATGAATATGCATTCTATGTTGTGGGTGTCTAGTATCTGGTGGTTGACACAGCCCTGCCCGAAACCGGTATGAATGCAGTGTGAAGTGTTGAATGGCTCGGTACTTGTCCCAATACACATAACTGTGAGTGTCTGGAGAGAAGTGAATGGCCTGAATGCACTGTGTGCCTGAATGGTTGCCTGTCTACATGAATGCCCTTCGTAGTGATTGGATGCTTCAGTGTGACCCAGCGGAATGAATGGGAGATCAACGGTATATCTGGGGAACTCTCACTACTAGGAATCGTGTTCAGAAGTGTTCAGAGCTGAAGTCCAAACTACGAAGAGTAACTGGAGTGAAACTGACGCTTGACCTTGAAGCCCTGCTGGAAGAGAAGAATTGCTGTTCCTCTCCTTCACCATCTGAAAGCTGCTTTATCTCCAAGGACTGACCCAGAGAGGACCTGGTAAAACGCCCTCTTCCCGAGCTACGAGGGACCATCGTGCACCAGCTGACCTTTGCCAAAGCTCCCTGGTAGACAGACCTTCGACAGGCTGCTGACCCGATACGGGGACTGCTGCGGAACTCCAAAGAGAAGCACCCGGACTGTTTCCTGCCACTGTCGACGACCGCCGTCACCGACCGGAGCCGCCGTGCTCCCGTTTGCCTAAGAACTTCATTGATCCAAGGACGCTCTCCGCATCATCGCCGCTGTATCCTGCTAGAAAAGGCCTGATCGTCGACGCGCCGAGGAGCATTCGCCGGTGAGTTTCCCACCACCCAAAAGACCACATAGACGCCGACGACTCGACGCCCTTGCTGGGCCACAGTTCTTCAAACTCTTTGCGGTCCAGAACTATCGACACCGAGGTGTCCCGCACGCCTCTTCCTTGCAGGACGTTTACGCTTCCCTGTCAACGAGCACCGCTAGGAACGTCGCGGCCACTTCACCGTCGTAACTCAACCTGTTCTCCGTCGGACGTTCAATGACCCGTGACTCCTGCCTTAAAGAGAGGGCACTCCAGAAGGGCCGTCGATTCCCCGACGAGGAACGCTACAACGCCAAGGTACTTTGGGGTTGCAGAACTATTGGGAAGTCTAGTGTGAACAATATATGGACTCGGCTTGTATCTTTCTTCTACAGGTTGCCCTGGTGGGGGGATCTCCACACAGAACTGTGTCTAGGTAGCAGGACCAGTGTTCTGCCAATTGTTCAACCATCTTGCTTTCCTTCCTCTCTCTACAGCCGTTTTCCTCTTTATTCGGATCTGTGTGTCATTCTAACCGTATGCACTTTAATGAGATCTAATAACGTTAGTGGTACCACTTTAGAACTGTATATATTTACCATTGCTGATTTTCGGAGCACAAAGTGAGTTATCGTGATATTGTATATACCTTTTGGATATTAATTATATAAACATTGTAACCGATACAGTGTGTGGACATTCCTTTGTGGGTGCTTTGGGACTACACTGTACTTAAGAACCAGCCTGCATCACCTCCTGAAAAGCTAGGCCTTGATTGCTCGACCAAGTTTACCAATAATAGAGAATCTTGGCAGGGGTCCTCTGTGCCTCTCCTCTACCATATAGAGAGCGGAAGTACAGACACCCCCCATCAGCGTCTTTATAATGTTGTCGGGTCCATGTCCTTCTCGGGCCTCCATCGAGGACGACATCACAGGATGTCATAAATAGGACACACGGCGCCCGTAGCCTCAGTTCAGTTTTGTCCGTGAAAGTGTTAACTTCGTGAGACTCGTCGAGCCTTGTGTGTTTTCTTCATTGAAGATGTCTTTCTCTTCGATCCCTCCAACTCCGCGGTCCGGTTTCAAGACCTGCCGGGACTGCAAGTCTAAGATGTCGCTCACCGACCCCCACCGCATTTGTTTGTGGTGCCTCGGCGAGTCGCACGACACCGACGACTGCTTGAAATGCCAGTCGTTGACTGCAAAGGCCTTGCGGGAGCCGAAGGGGAAGCTCCAGGTAGGTAGGGGCTCAAAGGCTGTTATTTCCCGGACTTCCAGGTCCAAGGGGGTTTCTACCGACGACTCGAGGAGCGACTCTCCGTGTCGGAAGGATTCCCGGGGATCTCGGTCCCGGAGTGGTTCCTACCACTCATCTTCCTCATCCCGGCACTCGCGGAAGCAACGTCAACGGTCGCCTTCCCCATCCTCCTCGGAGGATGGTGCCTCAAGGAAGGTTACATGCCCTACGAAGTCCTCGACTCCAGAGGAATGTGCGGCATTTAAGAAATCCATGATGCCGATTTTTCAATCGCAGGAGACTGGTCCAGTTGCGCCTTCTGATGAAGCCGGCCAGGATCGATCTCGTTCCACGGCTCTCACGCACTCGGGTTCCGGTTCGCGACACGACACACATCGGGAGCCCTTGAGGTCCCATATGGACAAGGAATCGAAGGGTCGCAAGAGACGTGTCTCTAGGTCTCGGTCCTCGTCCCCAACGAGGCTGCAGCTACCTCTGGAGGGCTCGATGCCTGCGTCAACGCCGAAGCCTTCTGCGATCCCAATGTTGAGGTTGTTGACGCTCTCGACGTTGAAGCCTTCGACGCTTTCGGCGCCTTCCGGGATTTTTTCTTGGAGTGTGCCTTTGGAGTTCCCAGACATCGTGGATCCTGCGAGGAAGGCTACATCGAAGTCTGTGCGGCCAGTTGTGGCCTCCAGGCCCTCTTCTCTCACCGGACCTGGGTTTCACCTCCCTCTGGCTGACATTTACGAAGAGGAGGAGAGGTTTGAGTTGGAGGACCCTGGTGAACTGGATGAGGCTCCCCAATATTCTGGTGACAGTCAGTTGGAGGAGTTGAGGCAGACCCTCCATGATGCAAGTGCACTGGACACTTCCCCGGAAGTTGAATTTGGTAGACCTGAGCCTGGGGCTCATGCAGAGTCTTCTTATAGGAGACTCATGGCACGAGTCTAGGAGTATCTGGGCTGGTCTAGTCCTCCAGAAGACTTTGTGCAGGATGATTTGATGGACATCTTGGATCAAGGTTCATCCTCTGACCCTGTTTTGCTATTTCATTCGAACTTGCAGAAAAGGGTGGCAGCTGCTTGGCAGTCCCCGGAATCTCTTCCGGGTGTGAATAAAAATCTAACTAAGAAATACCGCCCTTCCATTAGCGACCCCAGCTATTTGTCTACTCACCCCACTCCTGAGAGTTTGGTGGTTCAGATGGCTACGGCCACCTCGAGGCAGGCGGCGTACCCTACCATCCCTCCGGATAGGGACGACAAGCGTTTCGACGGTTGGGCCCGGAAGGTATTTTCTGCTGGGAGCATGGCCTTGAAATCGGCCAACTCCACATGTGCCTTGGCAAAGTTTTCACACACACTGTGGAATTGTTTCCTTGGCGGCTGAGCATATTCCCAAGGGGGAAGAAAGGGATGGTTTCCTTGTTCTCTGCAAGACGTCAAGGATGCCATGTGTGAATCCCTTCAGTCGGGTTTGGATACGGCCGACAGTGTTAGCCGATCCATGGCTGCGAGCACTGTGATATGCAGATTTGTGTGGTTGCGGAAGTCGGGGTTTGCTCCAGATGTGCAGGCCCGTCTTCTCAACATTCCCTTTGATGGCGCACATTTAATTGGCAGCAAGGCTGTCGAGAGCCTTGAGAGGTTGCAGACCTCAAAAGCTGTGCCGAAGTCTTTGAGTGCCGCGGTGCGTCAACCTCTGCCTTTTCGTCCTAGGGGACAGCAGTGGAGGGAAGGTTCCTTTTGGTACTACTCCTCCTTTTGTAGTACGAGAGGGGCCACCAGTCAAAGGGGCAAGCAGAGAGGTACCCATGGTAGACGGGGAAATCGTGGTGCCAGAGCCGCTCAGGCAGCTGCCTCTTTGCCTTCAGCACTGCCGCAGCCGCTTCCAAACAGTCATGAGGCCATGTCACATGGTTCCCCGGTTGGGGGCAGACTGTCTCAGCACCTCGAAGAATGGCGGGCCATTACTTCAGATGCGTGGGTGTTGGTAGCCCACGGCTGCTGTCTGCCCTTCCTTCAGCTGCCTCACGACAATCCACCGGGGAAACTCTCTTTGAAGCTTCCGGATCCGCTCCTTGCGCAGGAAATCTTGTCCCTGCTGGAGAAAGGCGCCATAGAACTGGTGCCTGTAGCGGAGAGGAACAAGGGATGGTTTTCCCCTTATTTTTTTATCCCAATGAAATATGGGGGTTTGAGACCCATCATGGACTTGGGTTGATTGAATAAACTCCACCGGAAGGACAAGTTCAAGATGGTCACTCTTTCTCAAGTCCTCCAGGCCCTTCAACTTCAGGATTGGTTGGTGTCTCTGGACCTCAAGGATGCTTACTTCCATGTGCCAATTCATCCAGCGCACAGAAGTACCTGAGGTTTGCAGCTGGCGTCTCACACTTTCAGTTTCGGGTCCTGCCTTTCGGATTGACCTCCGCCCAGAGGGTCTTCACCAAGCTCATGGTGGTGGTGGCAGCATACCTCAGGCGAGGGGGGATTCACATCTACCCCTACCTGGACGACTGGCTGATCTGGGCACGCTCTTCCGAGCTAGTTTTGGATCATCTCGGTGTCACCTACCGCACCCTCCACAGGCTGAGCTTCTCCCTGAATTTCAACAAGTCGCACCTGACACCTTCGCAACAGCTCCAGTAAATCGGGGCTGTGTTGGATACGTCCTTGGGGAAGTGTTTGCCTGTCAAGGTAAGGGCTTATCACATTGTGCAGATGGTGGACAAGTTTCAACATGCCCAGAGTCTCCCGGGTTTGGAATTCCTAAGGATGCTCGGCCTCATGGCTTCCTGCATTTTTCTGGTGCCAGAGACCAGGCTGCGAATGAGATCCCTGCAATGGGTCCTCAAGATGCAGTTGTCGTAGTTCTCCGGCAAGATGACGGATCCTGTTCAGGTCCCTCGCTCACAGGGGCGTAGGAGACGCATACAATCTGGGGAGGACAGGGGACACCTTGGGGACTTTGCCTTTTTTTTTTTTTATTGATTGTGTTTTAGTTAAAGAACTCGACTTTTCACAAAATTTTTATAAAAATAGCAGTAAGTATTAAATTACATATATCATCACTGTGTGAAACAAGAGAAAAGAAGAAAAGGAAACAGAAGAAAATTAAGAAAAAGAAAAGCAATTCAGAGTATAAAATCCTTCAATTTGGCATCTCACTTCAAAAGTCTCAGTTCACGTAAAAATGTTACCACTTCCCGGGTCAAAAGGCTTCATGGCCTGTGCATAGCTTGTCCCAAAAAGATTGGGTGTCCACCCACCATTCCTTGTCCACAAATCTCACAAACTTTACAACCATCTTAAAAGGGACTTTGCTGCAGGCACAAACCACACAGTAAAATGATCTGCCAATTATTTTGTAGTGAGTGATGATCATGAGCATGTGTTCAAAAATACATATCCCATAAAGGAGTGCTTTAATCTAATGTGTAATGTAAATATTGGAGAGGTGGCTTAAGGCAGACACCCAATGTTACAAACAATATTATAAATCAGGCCATTTGTGCTCTAAGGATGGTTTAGTGAATACCAGAGGCCATTAACAGCATGTACTGCATTTAGTATCAAACTTTTGGGGTAGGACTGAAGGCATCCCCTCACCTGGAACAGTGTCTATTGGGTGTGGCACCAGGCCCTGCAGAAGCATTAAGTTAAAAAGCGCTCTCTCCTTTATAGTGGAGCAGGGCATGCAGCAGGCTGTTGGAGTGAGAGCTCTGTGTGCTTTCAGTGACAGCCCAACCCAGCCAGCCAGTGCAGTGTGTGACAACTGTCCACAGTTTGTGACTAAGGAGGTAGAAAGATATCTTGGGCAATGTTGCATAAAACACAGGAGGACAACGCTGTACCTCCCCAAACTAATGGAGTGGTGGAAAGTGGTAATCGCTGCCTGATGGATGTGCTGCAAATGGCGAGTCCAAGTGATGTGGACAAGAAGGAGGCAATCCATGAAAGAGTGAGTTGATTTCACCAATCTCCACACAAGGTCATGGGAGTCTGGGATTGAGGGGCGTGGCCTGCGCATGCGATGTGAGGACGTGTTGGGACCGATCTCCCGTCTAGATCCTCAACAGATCCTTGTAAAATACGGCGAAAATTGATGCACAAAGGTAACGAACGAAAATTCCTGTGGGGGAACCGACTCTGCACAATCGGTGCCAAGAACGAGCAGAATCTCTGCCGCCAAACCCACTGAACGAGCGACAGAAGTTGCATCCCCGGGCTGGCCAAAATGGCGGATGGGGCCGAGGTCTGAGACCAACAGCGACACGTGGCCCGCGTACACCAACTGAATGCTGGAGTGACGGCAACGAGTACCGCCGTAGCGAGACTTCTGCTGTGTGGAAAGCACACAATATTGGAAGCAGATTGTGGCTTCGAGGATCGGGGCCGATCGCAGAAGACCGGGCAAAGCGAGAATAGGCAGGGAAGTGGCGAGGAAGAGGCGACGCACGGCTGGGCCCGACTGAGGCACCGCCGCGCAGACGCCCTGAAGCAACTGCCCAAGCGGTAACCTCAGTCGGAGACCCGACTGAGCAGAAGTAAGCCACGCCGGGGCCAGGAGCAAGCCATCCGGCCCCAAAGGAGAACTACAACCGGCACGAGGTGAGCCGGGGAAAGCTGGGGGTAGACCCGGACAGTGCGTACCTCAGCGCGCAGCTCCTGGGGATGAATCGAAGCCCTCCTGGGTGAAGCTGAGAGTGGTCAAGTCATTTGTGCACTAGACATGCTGCCCCCTACCCGCATAATACCCAATAGGGGGGGGGGTTCCACTCGAGACGGATGACACGTCAGAAGTGACTCCCTCAAGGGAAGCTGCGACAACCTTGGACAAGCGCAAAGACGCTGCCCCATACAATAAACAGCGGACACCAGGTGCACCTCATTAGATCTGCGATGAGACATAATACCTGAAGCAACACTACAAATGGGGGTGCCAAGAAGCCCAAACGCAACCCTTACAGCGAAGTGTGGGTGCCCGATTACACCACATTGTCACCCCAAGGACTAGCAGGAACTGGTGGCCTGCTTGCTCCGAACAGGAGCACGGATACACTAATCAACCTGGGACACGCTTGCGCTGCCAACCCCCAAAGCGGCGCAAGCTGCACCAGTGACAGGGGATCACACAGCCCCACCAGAGCAGGCCACCACTCAGCGAGACTAACTTGGAGGTTATCCAGATCAGAAGCCTCTGTGCTGAATGAAGGGAACAGCTACTTAAGCGCATAACCACATGGAGCCCAGGCGCTATGGACCCCCGGAATAGATACTGACCATCGCATCAAACAATAGCAACTGCCTGCTTTTGCCAATCCATTGCCTGGAAGACACCGCCTCACAGAGCAGCTTAGAATAACCGAAGGGAACAGGAAGAGCTGAAACCAGATACAAAGTGGGTGGCAATCACAGAAGCACACGCACACGCAGGCCTGAAACACAAGAGGACTGGTACAGCCAGGTGACCCCTTGCAGTCCCAATCCGCAAGGCAAAGCAATGTCCCCTCTCAAAGGGAAGTGCAAAACTAACATCATGGAATCCTTCGCAGCAGCCCGCACAAAGGAACAAAGACAGGAAGCCAAAGTGATGGAACCAGCCCAGCAGGCCCCTGAGGAGCACACCAAAGACTAGCAGATACTAGAAGCAATATCAGGACTCCGCTCTTTCATCAATACCAAGATAAAGGAAGTGAAATTGGACATGCAACTAATGCGCCAAGACATGCGCAACCTTGCAGAACGCGTGACAACCACGGAATCGGAAAAGCAAGAGATGTCCCAACGCTGAAAGAGGTCTGGATCAAAGTGGAGGAGCTGGAAAAACGCAACAGAATACTGGAAGAAAGGGCTGAGGACGCCTAAGGAAAATCCAGACGCAACAACGTTTGCCTACTTGGTGTTCCGGAGGGGCTTGAGGGTCGCAACCCCACGAACTTTGTAGAGACTCTGCTACAACAGGAAGTAGGTTCCGGCAGACTCTCCCAAGGGTTTGCCGTCGAAAGAGCACACAGAGCACTCCAGAAAAAGCCACCACCTGGCTTGCACCCTCGTCCGATCATAGCCAGGATCCTACACTTCCAAGACAGGGAGGTTATACTACGATACTCGCGCGAGGAAGGTGCAATAACCAGGGACAACGCAAAGATCACAATATACCCGGACTACACACCGGCTGTCCAAACGGCGAGAAACTCCTTTGTTCCAGTTAAAGCCAGGCTGCGACAGTTGAACCTTAAATACATGTTACTCTACCCTTCCAGGCTCAAGATCGTACATAAAGGATGAGCCATCTTCCTAGAGACCCCAGCAGCGGCAAACATGTGGCTCGAACACAACAACATGGCTGATGATGGGGAGCTGGCGGCACGACCACAACACTGACCTAACAGGGCCCTACTGGAGCGTTTTACCCACGACAAGTAACTACCTTCTCCAAAGCCTTTGCCAACAGAGACGGGATGTCCACCACGCTGCCTGACCCTTGCAAGACGACACAACCCCATGAAAGGACTGATGCAGGCCTGTTGCCGTTGCATCACAACCCGCCAAGGATGTCTTGGAGAGGCCAAGAGTTGGCGGGGGCACCCGAGCACCACCCACAAGGCGTAACTGCTGGGTGCAGTTGGTTGAGTTAATCAAGTTACTGTTTAAAACGTTTTTTATTCTTCGCCATGACACACACGTGGAAACAATGGACATTGGAGATGTTGATCAGGACAATGCAGTACGATGATGGCGGCTAACATCAAGGTGATGACATGGAATGTCAGAGGGATGGGTTCCTATATGCGCAGGAACAGGATCAAATCATACTTGAAGAGAAAACACGTTTCCATTGCACTATTGCAAGAAACACACCTAACAGCCGAAGACACTGCCAAAATGACTGAATGGTGGGGGGGGACAGGGCTTTGGCGCGCCCTACTCTAAATACACACGTGGAGTTTACACCTGGATTGATAGCACAATGCCCTTCTAGTTTCAGTCAAAAGAGGTAGACATGGAAGGGTGGTACTTGATACTGAAAGGTAGCATTGAACAGCAGGAAATATGGATCGTCAACACTTACCTCCCCAAAAACGGCATTCCCGGCGTACCTGTCTAAGATGAGTGCCAAATTAACACCCTAGCGAGATGGTCTCTTCATATGGGGGGGTGATTTTAACAGTACACGAGACTGCACATTAGATAGATCTAAACCCCTAACACCACCAACTACCCCTGTCCAATCCCCATTGAACAAAGTACTAGAGAACCTGGACCTGGCTGAGGTATGGAGGGAACTTCACCCGAACGATAGAGCATACTCATACTTCTCATCTCCCCACACGCTGTACACCAGAATTGACTACCTGCTTATAGACAAACAGCACCTGCCCCAAGTGGAGTTAATATCCTACCTGGGAAGATCAATATCAGACCACTCCCCACTCCTTATGGAATGGAAAGAACGAGGGCACAGACCACCCATGTCAATGTGGCGAATTCCGGCAGAAGCCCTCACCGACGGGGCCTTCAAAGAAGACCTCCGAGACAAAATACAGGAATTCCTAGACATCAATATAGGCTCCGTAAAGGGATGGGACACAATATGGGAAGCATGAAAGGTAGTGATCAGGGGGGAGGTCATCACCAGTGCCGTGGGTATAAGGAAAACCCTACGGAAAGAACAGAAGCCGGAGAAGAGAGAATCACCCAGCTCGAAACCGCTGCGCCTAAAACAAGGGAAGCAGAGGATGAACTTTCCACAGTCAGAAATGACTGCCAAAATGCGTGGGCAAAACTAGCCAAATTTGATTACATAACCAGGACCAGTAGAGCACACGCAGAAGGCGATAAACCAAGTAGACTCTTGTCGTGGCTATGCAAAAGGAACACCGAAACACCTGATCGCTGAAATTTAAACCTCTACCGGTGAGATTTATAAATCAAAGCCGGAAATCAACGAGGCATTTAGCCAATTCTACTCCCAGATGTATAGCCACACAACAGTGATACCACAAAGGGACATCTTAGACACCCTCGAAGAAATAGGCCTGCCAACACTAAACGAAGCCCAGAAAGCTACCCTAAATGAGGACCTATCGATAGAGGACATAACCGAGGCAGTCAAATCACTGTCCACGAGTAAGATCCTGGGCAGTGATGGACTACCCCCCGAGTTTTATAAAACGTACGACATGACCCTGGCCCCCACCCTCTTGGAAGTCTTCAAGGAAACTTATGAGAAAGGGACGCTGCCCAAAAGCATGAGGGAGACACTGATGGTACCGATCCACAAACCTGCGAAACCCAGAGAAGAATGTGGATCATACCGACCACTAGCCATGCTTAATTACGATATAAAAATACTTACCCCTATCCTAGCCCAAAGAGACTCAAAGGTGATAGGCACATTAATACATGAAGATCAGACCGGGTTCATACCAGGCCGGAACACGGCAGTGAACCTTCGTCGACTACAACATATAGTGGCACAAACTAAAGACCTACGCGAACCATACGCAGTGGTCTCCTTAGATGCCATAAAAGCCTTTGGGACTCATTCCGACGTGGGCGGTAAGGGATACCGGGCACCGGCAAGCAGACCGGTGCCGGTAAACCCTTACCGCCCAATTCCGGCTCGAATGGGGAATGATTGGTTGAATGGGGACTTTCCGGGTCCTCCAGGGTCAGAATGACCCGGTAAGTCCCCATCCAACCAGACTGGACCCGGTATTGGAGGCAGCCATGGCGCTAATAGTGCCATGGCTACCTCCAATCTCGGAATGAGGCCCTTTGACTCCATATACTGGGAGTGGTTGCTGGAGGTCCTGAGACAGTTCGGGTTGGGGGCCTCCTTCATTAGATGGATAAAAATACTATACCAATCACCGGTGGCTAGAGTCAAGACTGGGAAGACAGTGTCAGGACTATGGGACATCCAAAGGGGCACCAGGCAGGGCTGCCGCTTATCACCCATGTTATACATTCTGGGATTGGAACCGCTAGCTATATACATGTAGAAGCAATTCTTCGATGCTGGCATTAGAATAGGGGGCAAACACCACATTGTTTGACTATATGCAGACGATGTCCTACTATATCTGAGAGTCCCCCACCTTAACCTACCAACAATCCTAAAGGTCCTAGAGAACTTTGCCCGGGTGTCAGGGATCTCCTTCAATAAAGAGAAGTCAAGCATATTCCCCCTGGCTGGCCTAGCCGCACAAACCGAAACTGATCTCCCAACGGTGGGAATCCAATGGAAACTGCACACTTTCAGATACCTGGGAGTCAACATCTGGCACACACCGGAACAAACGCAGTAGGGTAACGCTCAGGTTGCGGTACATGGGCTTAGAAAATCAATGAAATTCTGATCAAAACTACCATTATCAATGATGGGTAGCGCTGCAGTGGTTAAAACGATATTACTTCCAAGATTCCTATACTTCTTTCACAACATACATTACCTCATTCCTGTCTCCTTTTTTCGGGTATTAGAAAAACTAGTGACGGAGCAACTGTGGAATAACACCAGACACAAAATATCCCTGGATATACTAACGCTACCATACACAGCAGGCAGAATCCAACTCCCAGACCTAGAAACATACTTCCTGGCTGCACAACTAAGCCACGTGGCCAAATGGATGGCTGATGAGTATACCCCTGAAACCAGGTTACTCGGGCAACCCATAGCCCCAGCGAACTTGAAAGAAATACTATGGGTCCGGGTGGGGTGCCTGGGGAAAACCCCGATGCTAGTAGAGCTAGGCAAGAAAGTTTGGGCTAGAACCCAAAGACACACAAAAGGGGTACACCCCTATTCCGCAGATATACCGATTGCAGCAGTGGTATGCAAGGGGAAGGCGGATCTAGCCCGGATGAGACAATGGGAGAGGCATGGCATTTACACCTGGGGAGACACATACGAAGATGGAACTTTCAGGGAATTCGAGACTATGGTTGCTAAAGAGGGCCTACCCAGCGGGCAATTCCTATGGTACAGAAGAGTCAGAGAGGGCGCCAAATCACAATGGAAAGGGTGGCCAGGTGAGCCAGAGCTAGACCCACTGATGACACTACTATACAACCTAGGGGACGGCTGGAAACCAGTGTCTAGGCTCTACGCCCAACTGTCGGACAGACCCAACCTCAAAAGTGAGGCTCTGAAATCAAAGTGGGAGGCGGAACTGGGAGAAGACATCACTGAAAAGGGATGGGGAAGAATCCTAACATACTCTAGAGAGGTGTCGAGAAACGCCCGGTTCAGAATAATCCAACTACAAGTCCTATAAAGAACGTACATGACACCAGAGAGGATAGCCAGAATCAACAAGGCTAGCACCCCACTATGTCCCCGATGCAACTCAGATGGAGTGGGGATGATGCATATGTTCTGGGGATGTCTGAAGATCCAAAACTTCTGGTCCAAAATAGAGCAGACCTGCAGAAGAGCAGGAGTGATAAGATACAAATGGTCCCCGAAATAATGTCTACTCGGCGCATACACAAGAATAAGCAAGCTGCGACACATAGTGAAACCTATGGACATGGTGTTTGTGCCCGCCAAGAGAGCCATAGCAATGGCATGGAAATCTCCCAAGGGCCCGCACTTCGAGAGATGGCACAGAGAACTAGAGCACTGGTCACGGGCCAAAACAAAGGAATGGGGAGAAGGAGTAGACAGAGCGGGAGGAGAGGCAAGCCTAACATACGAGGACTGGAAAGCACTAATACGAGACATGTTTCATCCATTGGATGACAAACCCCCCTGAACTACCCTCTGACCACTGGGACATCATTGAATCAGGCTTAAAACCAAACACCCAGCGAAAGCACGCACAGAATTATTAGACTTGGCATTTCTTCGCCAGTCCATCACCTGGAGGATTCCGATACCCAAAAGATCAAACAAACAGGGACACGAGCACCAGCATACTTAAGTGGCAAGAAGACTAGTTGTTTAGTTTGTTTATTGTTTTTTTTCCCCACTCCCCTCCCCCTTTATGGAAACAGAGCTTGTTAATTGATTGCTGTGCAAATGTTAACAAAGGATAAATGCCAATAAAATACTTTAAAAATAAATGGGAGTCTGGGATTGATGGTTGCTGGGAGAGGAGGCTGAGGGTTGCCTTGCAGGGGCTTTTTTGATGTATACGGTGTGGAACCTTCAGAGGTGGTCAAAGTGCATGTGAGACTTCGCTCAAATATGTGTACAAAGAGGAGGTGTGTGTTTTTGTCATTGCTTGAGCTGATATGGCTCCCTCAATCCACGTCTGTCCTAGAAGGGTGTCAAATGCAGAGTCCCAACCATCTAGGGTATTCTGTGTCCACAAAATTACAAAAGGCTCTGCTCCTACATAAAAATATAAGTTCCCTTCCTCTTTGAGAGACCTGAACACCACCAAACCACAGTAGTTGAACCACTGCAGCTGGTTTCAATCTCGGCTCCTGTGCTGGTGGGCTCAATCTAACCAAAACACATGGCCCAAGAAAATGCAATTTCCTTCACTGCAGGCCTCTTGTTGCCCACACCCGTGAGCAGAATACATCAGCCCACACATTAGCCAAAACCTGCATTAGCATCACGTAAGGTAGGGCTGCGAGGGCTCCCCATATACAGGAACTGCCCTGTTCAGCCTCCGGTTCCCCTATACCTGCTTCCCCTATCCCACAATATATAAAGCTTCTTTTATTATAAGGATTTTTTTGCAGATGTTTATTCTACCGTCAATAACCTATTTTTGAAGTCCCACGTCTAAGTGCTTGCATCTAACTTTCACCAAGAGTACATGTATACACACAATATCTTCTATTGATTTTATCCTAATTGATTTGAAAAAGAACAAGCATTAGCAATGCCAACAGCTTGGGCTTTTGTGTCGCCAGTCACTTGTGGCGCGAGTACCTGGGCATCTAACAGCAGTGCTTGGCAAATGCCTAATACTTGTTCGCAAGCCAAAACTACTGGCTTTGCCCATGTTCATTTTTACCAGGACTTCTGTGAAGGACACACATAATGCTTATAAATCAAGTGGCTGAGCACGAACCTGGTTATGACATTTTGATTACACTAATAGAGCATTGGCAGCCGCAACATCTATTTCTCAGCTGTGTGCCTACAATCTGTGGGAGCTGGCGTAGGCTGGCGTAGACCCATGAGGCGAGCATGTTTTGGCAGCATTCTGGGGCGTGCTGCGGCTGAATGCGACAGAACTTCAACTGAGTAAGCAGTGATTAAAGGACCTAAAGACCCTGGGTTCCGGACTGGACAGGCTCCATGAGGCTGAGTGGAATTTATAATTAAGGTCGCTTTGGATACTTCTCTATTTCGAGCCTTAGTGGTTTCCCAACCACGTGCATGTGCAGTTGCTTCACCGAGATATTTTAAGAGAAGGAATCAGGATATGTGAATAAGGGTCAGGAGCTACTGACTTATTATCTCACTGACATCTGACAGACAGCAGCTTCTAGCTGCTCCATGGTTAACAGCAAGGCCGAGGAGGACTGTTATTGGTGTTTTCTTCCCTGTCCCCGTCCCCTTTTTTGTCTTGTTGCGCCTTGAAACACCATTTTCTGTCTAGGCGCCACTTAAGTGGCAAGGACGAGTATTCTTGTCTTTTTTTTTGCATAGACTTGCATAATAGCCCGGCACTTAAGGGGTATACCCAATACATACATACATAAATAAATAGCTATGTTCTCATGACACCATGCACCCAGCAAAGCATTGGATTAGTGATGCACAAATGCAGGAGCTGAAATGCTGACACTGTGGCAGAAAAAGAGAACGCGTTGCCACTCCTGCCCTCTGCATTTGGAAAACCTGCCTGTGTGCAGCAGGTCCTTTGCCCCAGCATGCTTTGGTTGTTCCCAAATCAGTTTTCTATCATGTTAATAGCTTTAGCATATACTGATATACATCCTAATCTTCAGCCGGGGTTGGTGGTGTGCCATCTGGCAGTCTTTGGGTTCAAATGCCATACCAAACTTTGTAGTTTCTCACAGCTATGCCAAAGGCTCCAAGGAAAAGCTAGTTTACCTGGGTGTGGCAGAAACGGTGGCAGGGCTGTGCCATTTTGCACTGATAGTCATTAGAGAGTTTTGTGTCAGCAGGGAAGTGTCGAACCCGACTCGTCGGCAATGTCATGTAAAGACACATTTTTGGGCCAGACTCATGGAATTTTTGTATGGTTGAAAGTGGCTTTGCAAGTTTGCACTGCTGAAAAGTGACTTTGCACTGGCACTGCCGACCCAAAGCCTGATTCATTGAACCGCCAAAAATGCTCTTTACACAGTTCCATGAATCAGGATTTATGCTGGCAGTGCAAAGTCACTTTTCAGCAGTTCAAAGCCGGCAGAAGTATTTTTACATGCTGCATGCAACTACAGACAGTGACAGAGTCACAGTGCACTGTGCAGAACACAGACATATTCTGGGGGGGGGGGATAAATACCATTATATCCCCCCCACTTAACATTGTGGGGGGATTTGTCCCCCTGTTCTCCCATGTCCTGCGCCCATGCACGCTCGTTCTCCCAGGACCTTATGTGGTTGGTGAACAAAGGGAACCTGATGAAGGGGGAACCGTTTTGGCAACCATGGCCGGAGGTGACTGTAGTGACGGACGCTTCCCTCACAGGATGGGGCGCTCATGCCAACAACTTGACCGCCAGCGGTCGTTGCTCTCCGTTGGATTCCAGACTCTACATCAATCTGTTAGAGCTGAGAGCCATCAGGCTAGCCCTGAAGGCTTCTCTGCCCTTGGTACGGGGGAAGAGTGTCCTGGTTATGACGGACAACACAGTGGCCATGCAATACCTCAACAAAAAAGTGGGGGCAAGGTCACTCCAGTTGTGCAGAGAGGCAATGCAGCTCTGGTTCTGGGCCATCCAGCAGGAAATTTCGATATCTGCAGTTCATTTGGCCGGTGACGAAAATGCAGTGGCAGATGCTCTGAGCAGGCAGAGCACAGTCTCTCACGAGTGGGAGTTGGCTCAGGAAGTCCTTCAGGAGATCTTCACCCTTTGGGGAACCCCGCAAGTGGATCTCTTCGCCACCAGTGTCAACCGGAAGTGCGAGAGATTCTGCTCAAGGGAATTTCCTCTAAGAGGAGCCTTAGGAGACGTGTTTGTGGTGAATTGGTCATTCCCACTGCTGTACACGTTTCCTCCACTCCCTGTCATTCCTCAAGTGTTGCGGAGGTTACGGAGGTTCGGTTCCCACATGAACCTCATTGCTCCGGATTGGGCCAGGAGAGCGTGGTACCCAGACCTTCTGGAAATGTCCATCTGCCCTCCACGCTGTCTTCCCCACTGAGAGTATCTGCTCTCGCGTGTCTGGTTCTCCATCCAGAGGTCAAGACTCTCAACCTTCATGCTTGGTATCTGAAAGGTTGAGGTATAAGGATTGGGACCTCCTGGATGACGTGATGGAGGTGTTGCTTTCGGCTAAGCGGCCTGGTGCAGGGATCACAATGTTGATCATTTTCAGTGCTCCATTCCTATGGTTTTGTCTTTCTTGCTTTCTTTGGCCCACAGGGGCCTTCAAGTGGGTACCATTAAAGGTTACCGCGCTCTCTATCTTTAAGTGCTCGTCTGAAGAATGTTCTTACTTTAAGATTCCTTTGATTTCTCAGTTTCTTAAAGAACTGACTAATGTATTCCTGCCGTCCCCTTTCCAGGTGCCGGTTTGGGATTTGAATTTGGTTTTGAGATTTCTCATGGGTGCTCCGTTTTAATCTTTGCACTCTTGTCGTTTGATATTACTGTCCTTCAAGACTGTGTTCTTGTTGCGGTTACTTCAGCTCGCAGAGTGAGTGAATTGCAGGCACTTTAAGCTGAGCCACCCTTTACTGTGTTTCACAGGGACAGGGTTGTATTGCGAGTAAATCCTTCTTTTCTACCTAAGGTAGTTTCTGAATATCATTTGAGTCAAAAGGTGGTTCTTCCACCTTTCTACCCTCCTCCTCATCCTGGTAAGGAAGAGGAGTGTCTCCATCGGTTAGATCCTAGGAGAGCTCTTAGCTTTTACATTTCTAGGATGTCCAGGGTCAGAGTGGACGATCAACTCTTTGTAGGATATGCTGGACACTGATTGCGCCAGGCTATTACCAAACATACCTTGTCCAGGTGGATTATCCTTACCATTACGGAGCGTTACCGGTTGGCGGATAAAGACCCTCCTGAAGGGTTGAGAGCTCATTCCACTAGGAGCGTGGCTACTTCCACCGCCCTCAGCGGGGTGTTCCTATTAGGAATATTTGTGATTCCGCTACTTGGGCTTCAATCAATACATTTGTAAAACATTATTCCCTGGATACCATCCATGGTCAGGATATGGCCTTTGGGAAGGCGGTTCTTTATTCCACACTTTAATTGGGTATTCTAAATTCTTTTCCCGCCTCGATTTACTGGTACTGCTTTGGGAGTCTGTCAAAGATGTGGAATGCGTTGGAGGACACAATCCATTCGAAGAAAAAGTTACTTACCTACTGGTAACGTTCTTTCGACTGGATGTTCCTCCAACGCATTCCACATTCCGCGTCCTATTTGTGACATCCTGTGACGTCGTCCTCGACAGAGGCCCTCGAGGGACATGGACCCGACGCCATTGACGCAGGACGCCCTCTGCCGAAAACGTTTCCGAAGTGCACAGCTGTGGACATTACATGTGGACTGTGTTGGCAGAACATCCAGTCGAAAGAACATTACCAGTTGGTAAGTAACTTGTTAATTTCTTTGGAACACACGCAGACTCTTCTGGAAAAAGGAGCCATAGAACTTGTAGCTCCATTAGAGGTAAACAAGGGTATTTAATCTGCATACTTGCTTGTTCCAAAGAGAGCTAAAAGCAAGCGTCCAGTGCTTGACCTAAGACCGGCGAACGCTTATGTCAAACCTCAAAAGTTCAGAATGATAACACTACAAGAGGTTATTCTTTTACTCAAGAGGGGAAAGTACATGGCATCACTAGACATGAAAGATGCATTCTTTCATATTATCCCACTTGTTATAAACAATCTGTAAAAATAAGGTAACCTAGTGTTATGAAACATCTCGTGCTGTCTTCACGTTCATGGTGGCACGCCCAAGGACATCTTGCAGTATGAAGACACATTAATTCGGTCACTGAGATCACAGCTGAACACTGCTTTTTGTACGCTGCTGTACGGGCGAGCTCTACAGAAGGAACTTCTTAAGTGCTCCATACGTACTCTCTTTATATCTTTTCTTTTCAAAGAAACACACCTCAGCATGAGATGTTTCATGACACTAGGTTACCATGTTTTTACAGATAATTTATCACAAGTGCCCATAACACGAGGAGGAAGCTAATTTACATAATGATTTTCTAGTTTTTGTGATCTTGTAATTCCGTTTTTGGTTTATTTAGACCGCCACATTGTGTTGGAAATAGATTAGGTACCATTTGTTTTTTCTTCATCACAGGTATTCTCCAACTGGTGACACACATGGCCAGGCAGACAGGTATGCGTTTACAGTTAGCTGTATTATTCCACTGAAGGAATGACGCAAGTTAACACTGCAACAATGTTATACATAGCTACCTTTTCTTTTCTGTCATTTATAGAGCTAGCCCTGATGATGGACATCCTGTCCGAAATGCATCGATTTGCGACTGTCACCTTAGTTGTAAAGAAGTCACAACGTTTGTTATTAAATGAATGTGTAGAGTAATCTCTCAACGCTCACACCAGAAAAAATAAAATCCGCTAGGGAAGAAGGCCCAGCACACCTCTTGCAAGGAGAACAAGGTTTAATCTCACATAAATACAAGTATGTACCATCAAAGAACTCTGCTACCACTTAGCGCGCTGACAAAGAAAACATGAGCAGTAGCTTTTAAGGATACACATCGTCCTGAATGACGCACATCACGTAGGTTACAAGTCCAGGTAGCTGGTTGGTTCGACCCTATACACATATAGCCTGCTCCATGTTGGATGCCAGGCAATTGGTCCCAGCATCTTCTGCCCATCTTCTTCCATGTCGGGAATCTTCCTTTATCATCAGTGAAATATAAAACATAAATTGGCAATTGGGTTACACAAACAACTCATTATTTCACAGTTCTACATTGCACCTGGTACCAAGGACATAAGCGAGGCGACTACTTTGGAGGTCGCAATAACTCCTCAGAACTACATGAACCCCCGCTCCTTTCCCAAACACTTTGGTGTCTCCACATCTTTCCTACCTGCAGCATACATTTGTTACCTTCTCCCCTGGCACCTCACAGCACAAATCGCATGGACTTAGGGTGAGGGCAGCCAGTCCCTTTTCTCTGATCTTTTTGATCTATTGATATGATATGATATGATAGGTTATTTATAACGCGCTTAATACCCAGAGGTTTCTTAGCGCGGACCTGGGGATCGAACCTGTGTTGCTCTGTGTCATTTTGCTTCCAAGGCGAGCACGTTTCTGCTGAGCTATCCTCCCGAGACACTTTACTGTTTTATGGCCGGGGGTCTTGAGTTGGTGGGTGTACTCGGAGGCTTATGTCTTGGGCTTGGGTGTCTTGGGCCACTATAACTTAACAATCTGGACTGGTGGAGGCCTAATGTCCTCACACCCCTTCTCATGGGATAGCTTCTTCAAGATCGATTCCAGCCCCATCTTGGCCTTGCATGGCACATTCTTTCTGGGTTGCATGCACTACTGATAAAACACAATAAAGGACTGTGGATGTGTGTGCTCAACATAATAACCTTCTGGGACTGACTGCGAGCATGCTAGCATGGCCATGGCACAAGGCCTCAATTTCAAAATGACGTTTTCCTTCTGAACATGAATTTTGCTACACACGTGGTTCTCAGAATACCATTCGCTACGTTTCTATTACAATCTAAATTGTATGAGTAGGTCCCCCTCCCCCCTTCGATCTTCTACCTCGCCTGCACCGTTTACTTCTACAGTCGACTTTTCCTGAATCGCAGCTGGGCCTGGGACATCCGCCCCTGCTTCCCAACAAATGTCATCATGAAAATATCATGATTTTGTTGGATTTTGTTGTCAAGTGTTTTTTGTAAAGCAGTAGCATTTACTATTAACAATGTGGTCACCAGATCTGATGATAAATATCATCAGTTTTGTTTCACTGTTTATTTCTCTCGATTAAGTACATTCCTGGTTCTGGCATACCCTGTATAAAGGCTTAATTGATTGAATGTGTTGTCTATAAAGTTGTGGTACCTGCTCATATCTCTTATTTGAAATTTACCCTGTACATTTCGGCCCTGTTCCATTCCCATGTAACCAACACACACTAATGTAGGTGTTCGAACAGTAAGTACCGGGCTGTCAAGTATAGATGCTGCTCTCTGTGAGGCGAATATTCGATTGGGGGTTAGCCAGGGAGCTATTGAGGTGAGATGTGGTGCTGTATGAGCATGTGCTGGGAGGGCAACAGGTGGGCCTGTGGCAGAGAGTCAGGACATGGACATGTGTGCTGAGAGAGCATAGTCAGGAGTTGCCGTGGGTGATTCCAGGGAGCGGTCGGGGTTGGTGTAGCACGGCTGCTGCAATGTCTGCGTAAGTATTCATGATACCGTGTGTGCCCAGGCGAAGGTGAGGGCTGGTAGGGCCATCGAGTGGGGCAACCTTTGCTAATGCCCCCCTTCCATTGCAGTAGGGTAACGTAGGGTTCATCCTTTGAGTTGGGAATCACATTTCTTAGTCACTTTGTATTAATTGTCATGTAGGATTACTGATCAGTATTTAGGGGCAGGGGGTTCATCTCTGATTACAGCTGGTTTTAACAGGTATACATAAAAGACCAAATGAATAGTCTACCTGGTTGATCATTCTAACTTGTATGCCTGTTCTGATATTTTATTGTCCATCACAAATATTCCTACAAATATAGGATGGAACTTCTTGTAGATGTTTGGAATTCGTAGATTTCTGCCATTCAACCATGCTGGTTGATCCTTGTTAAAGTCTGGTGCCGTTAAGTGTTCCTTGCCAGTTAGTGCTTTGTAATTTTGTTTAGCTTGAAGGTTATTTTATGCTTCTTTCTGTATCTCCTGTGTGAGAGTTGGTAGTGAGAGTAGTAGCAGCATGAAACTCAACTAAGCTTGGTTTCAGTAGAACTGAGAAATTCCTAAAAAAGGCATGTGGCTGTGTTGATAACTCCTCCATCGATAACCATAGTGACCACTGATCTTTCCATCCTTGCATGCAGCACCAAATAAATTGTTGTACAATATGATTTGCCCTTCAGTCTGCCAATCTGTTGCAGTTGATGATTAGTGGAACGGATTTCGTCCATCTTGAGTAGGGAACAAAACCTCATTAATAATGTGCTGTTAGTTGACGCCCTCTGCCTTATACTATCTAGACAGGAATCTGTATGTTTGTAAACCTGATCGAGAAACAATTGAGCCAACATAAAGGACAAGAGCAATCCAGCAGTAGCAATGAATTGTGCCTCCTTGGTGTAATAATCAATGACTACTTGATCGATATAGCATACCATGGTGGGGGGGGTCTTTCAAAAGCATCAAAATACCATGGTACACTTACGTTTCATACAGGCACAAAAGTTACACTTGTCTATGTATGCTGGCAATGATTTCTTCATAACTGGACACAAAAAATATTTCTATGTTAGCTCCATTATTTTTTTGAGTCCACTCTGATGTTCTGCGGTGAATCATGTCATGAATGCATCACTGTGACCTGTCATTCTGCTATCCCCTGAAGAACTCGTTTTCCAGGTGATACTTGAAAGCCCTCTTCTGGATATTTAGTGTTATGTTTCACCCGGTGGGCATGGTGCAAGACAGTGTTTTATTTACTGTTCCTTGTTTTGCTGAAGCACTTTTGTTCCCATCTAGGATGCAAACCCTCTGAATGTCAGTCAAAGAGAATGGGGCCCCAGGAGATGCCCATTGTATTGAGGGAGTCTGGATATTTTAGGCGTGAGAGAAATAGGTCAGTCAAAACAAACTTTCCCACTCATGTATCCTAGTTAGAAGGTCCAAGTCATGAGAACTATCTCTCAGTGACCTCTTACTTTCACAACAAGGGCTTTTTAAAGTGTACTCACCTGACCTTGCATCTTCATGGTGCTACATGATGGCTGTCCCTAAGTCAACCAGCGTTGGAGCAGATTGTAAGACATTTAATTTTGTCTTGCAAATTGCTCCAGCATGGATGGTCTGCCAAATACTGTTCTTAGTTAAATAGATGAATTGCCCCAAAACTAATGAGATCTAACCAGCCATTCGATTTAGTATCTGCGAAAAGCAAATTGAGGACTAAGACTGCTTTGAACCTGCTCAGTCATGTCTAGGAGAAAGAGGGAGCCTGGCTTCCACACTCTGGGGAGCACTATCATGCGAAAACTCTAAATTCTCATGGCTCTCAGCACTTTTAGCCTGAATGGAAATGAGGGGAGCTCCTCACACCCACTCCCTTCCCAAAAGCGGCATCCTCAAAGCCTATTGTGCCCATTGACCAACGTACCTTTGAGAAGGAGAGTAGGGGCAGGGGCGTTGTCTGCCAAGACCTGTGAGAGGTAACTGTGGGGTGCAGTGTAGTGAAGGACGTTTTGAAGAAACCAGGATCACGCTTAATAGCATGGCAAAGACATAGACAATTTATGCATTGCAACGCAATAACAACAGAAAGAAAGACACTCCACCACCAGTACTACACCAGCATGTACTATGTCAGCAAGCAGGGTGGCACCAGGTCCCCTCTGCTGTGCAGCCTAGCAGTCAGCATGTGGTAAGGGGCCATGGAAAACATCTACCTGATGGCTATCCACCCCCCGGGGGAGGCCAACGTGGAAGCGGACAGGCTCAGCAGACTGGGAGCGGACAATGGCAATTGAACAATCGGGTCCTGCTCGGGATCTTCAGCAGATGGGGGCATCCGCAGGTGGATCTCTTTGCCTCCTGGGCCAACAGGAAGTGCCAGCAGTCCACGTCCCGGCGGGTGCTGGGCTCCGACTCCCTGGGTGATGCATTGTAGATACAATGGAACGGCAAGACCGCGCATGCGTTCCTTCCCACACCCCTGGTCCAAAGGGTGATCTGCAAGATAAGGGAATCATGTCCCCTCTGCGTTATCCTGATAGCTCCATGGTGGCCTGCCAGGCCATGGTTCTCGGAGCTTCTCAGCCTCTCGGACAGGCCTCCCATTCACCTGCCGCTGGGCCCAGCTCACCATCTTTCACAGCAGGGGGCAGGGTCATCCACCGTGCTCCACAGAAATTAGCCCTCGCAGCATGGTTCCTGAGCAGGTCACACTGACACATCTGAGCCTTTCTCAGGCCAACCTGGACATCATTCAGGGTGCTAGGAGCAATGCGACTAGGAGCCAGTACAAGAGTAAATTGGCTAGGTTCTGTCACTGGGCATACTCTAAGGAGATCGACCCCCTTACTTGCACATTAGACAATGTGCTCTCCTTCTCTGCGCACCTTGCTCACTCAGGGGTTCAAATTGACACATGTCACACCTACTTGCCAGCCATCAGCGCCTACGGGAATTCGGAGGACAAGGTCTTCTCTGTCATGATGCCTACCTCCAAGGAGCCAGGTCCGACGCAGCAACCCCAGAGGCAGGCATCATTTCCCCCAGGGGAGTGCCAGCGGGCCCAAGCTGGGGCCCCTTGGACGCAGTCCTGGCGCCTTCGGCGCCAGGCTCATAAAGCTAGACATGTGTTCAAGTGTTTTAATGTGCACTTACCTGATGCAGACCATGCTGCCACATCCAGGCCCTCTTGAGGCCTGAATGGAACTACTTTACCTGTGGGACTACTTTCCACCCGGGTGTGGTCGGGGAAGGATACATACCTGATCGGAGGAAGGATACACACTTGGGACTTCTTCCAAAGCTATTTAAACCACACCCGATCAGCAACTCACGCTTCGCGTTGTTCTGCTCCTCGCAGCTGGACGCTCACCATGTCAGCTCCTGCATCTGGACTTCAGCCACGCCTGTCAGCATCCTTGGTCACCTGCAAAGGGAGACAAGAGACCTTACCAGCTAAATCTGCACCACGGAGACATCACCGACGATCCTGAAAGGGAAGACATTCTTTTTAAAAGCATTTTGTTACGATCGCTGCAGCGCTGCATTTCACTCACCTTTCCTGGGTTCCTCCATCTTCAGCAGCGATCATCCGGATACACAGCCACTTCCCAGAGCCTAGAGAAAAAGACAAGAATAAAAGGTGAGAGAAGGAAGGGAATAAGACTTACCTGTTGGGTCATTCCCATTTCATTTCGGGTCTTGCCGCTTCCAGGCATTTTCCAGACCCCGGCCCCTATGGGGAAAAAAGACGAAGACATTGAATGAGCGTATGCAAAGACAGTTCCCGAGCGCTCATCCAGAACTAACCTGCCATTTACTGGAACTGGAACTGCACGTTTCACTTCGGGTCGGCGCCATATCTCCGGCATTCCAAACCCCGGCCCCTAAGGGGAAAAAATACATAAGCATTAGCGTTTGCTGCAAAAAGACAATGAACATTATTATTAAGCTTGGACTTTTGAACTTGCAACAGAACTTTTACAGAGCCTTACCTGAATAGTCAAGCTTACCTGAACTCCCATCAATCCTCAATCCAGTGAAGTAACTGGGTTTCAACGCGCCCCTGCATCAGAAGCAGGATGGAGAGCTCATCCTTCCTGACCCTAAGGTGAGACTTCACGGGGAATCGTGGAAGGGTATCGTGGAGGGTTGGAAGGGAGTGGGAGGCTTGAGCATAACTCAGTCAGTAGGTAATACTCCCTTTTCACGCACAGGGGAATGTTCCTGCGAGCCGGAGAAGCCAGAGTAGAGGGCCCTTCCTGTCCATCTTCAGAGTCCTGCGCTTCACCATTGAAGAAGCATCAGCACTCGAAGCCAGACCTGCGCCTCCGTGGGAATCAGGTGAGCGTTACATTCTCCTCATCCAACCCGGTGGTGAAGCGACATCTGGTGGCCTCACCAGGCTCTACCCACCCATCAAGAAGCCACACCCAGTGTGGGATCTCAATGTAGTGTTGGACGCAAAGACGCACAAACCCATCAGACTGGTCACCATTAAAACAGCTCTGTTAGTGGGTCTCGCCTCGGCTCACACAGTCAGCGAGATACATGCACTGGTGGCTTCAGAACCCTACACTGCTTTTCACAAAGATAAGGTGGTCCTGAGAATGCACCCCGCGTTCCTACCTAAAGTAGTCTCTTCGTTCCAGCTAAATGAAGAGATAGTGTTACCTATGTTTTTCGCTGATCCTTAGGACGATGCTCAAAGGGTCTTGCACTGTCTGGATGTGAGATGTGCTCTGAAATTCTATCTGGATGGACCAAGAGCTTCCGCAAGTCAGACGCTCTTTTTATCACCTTCGAGGGATCAAGGCCTAAGTACCAGGCATCCAAGGCCTCTATAGCAAGGTGGATGGTTTCGGCCATCAAGGAGGCCTATGAGGGGCAGCACAGACCACTTCCAGCTAACATGCATGCCCATGCTGTCGGAGCCAAGGCCACGGCCATCACATTCCAGTGACAGGTTGCGAGACAGGTCATCAGCAAAGCGGCCACTTGGCCCACTTCTTTGGCTTTTTGCAAGCACTACTGGTTGGACGTCGGATCTAAGTCAGACGCAGCTTTCAGACAAGCGGTTCTAAGGAACTTGTTTTGTTTTGTTAAAGATGGTCACCTCTCCACCCTGGGTCTAGATTCAGTTGTAATCGCCCATGCAGTATGGAGGAAAGGGGACAAGACGTAAGAATAATTAATAGTTACCGTAGTGACTAACATACTCCTAGTCCCCTTTTCTCCATACGTCCCACCATCCTCCCCCTAATAATACTGGTGTCATTAGGCAATGTTATATTGTCGAAGCGTCAATGGGGACTGAGGAGTGCTACCGGTGGGCGGAGTCAGGGAATGCATGCTCCCAGGTCCGAGACCCTACACGCCGCTAAATTAAAAGGGGAAGAAGGTTTTTTTCTGGTGAAAATGTTTGTCTCCCGTCCCTAGCGAGGGACGCCCATGCAGAATGGAGGAAAGGGGACTATAGACTAGGAGTATGTTAGTCACTATGGTAACTATTAATTTTTGAACCATTCAAGAGAAAGGGGAATATGTCATATTAATAATAAAGGTAAATACCTAGATAAATGCAATAATAATGAGAGTGCACTTAGTTCCATGCCCCTTCTACCTCTACACTGTGGAAAGTAGTGTGCCATATATCTATGTATAGATAAATCATAGTTATCAATGGCACACTTCTGGTGTGAGTGTCCTGTGCACATTAAGAAGACATTTCACAGGGATGTCAATATATAGGTCAGAATTATCAGGAGATTCTTTTTTTAATGTTTTGGTTTTTATTGAATTTTGTACGTTACAGCATGCATAGATAAATAACACTCTAAATTACCAGGGTGATCCAGACGTGGACCCCTTGCTCACTGATGATGCCCAACAAGGCTGAAACACGTGTATGGGGTTGCTGTTGGTACTCTTGTTCAGAGGAGAATTGCCTAGCATTTCGGTGCTGGACGGCCCCTGGGCAGGACAAAGACTGATATGCGGGGACATTTCTTCTCTGTGAAAGGGACAGTGAGCTAAAGACTTGGTAGAGTCTCTCTCAGGGATTATTCACTCAAGAACAGGTCATTGGGCTGTGTTCGTGCTGGTAGAGAGATTCCCAGACTCCCCTTTGTTTTGCATAAATTAACTTTGGGTCTCACCCTAAGTTAACAGGGCGATGCAGACGTGGATCCCTTGCTCCCTGTTCTTAGAGAGTCACAGCTTCACCTCACTGATTATGCCCAACAAGGCTGAAACACGTGTATGGGATTGCTGTTGGTACTCTTGTTCAGAGGAGAATTGCCTAGCATTTTGGTGCTGGACTGCCCCTCGGCAGGACAAAGACTGATATGCGGGGACATTTCTTCTCTGTGAAAGGGACAGTGAGCTAAAGACTTGGTAGAGTCTCTCCCAGGGATTATTCACCCAAGAACAGGTCATTGGGCCAGATGTTCCACAGGGTACCCAATATGGGGTGGTCTCGTATTCTTTTGGGTAACTTGGTTCTGGGAATCCACAGCTGGTTCTATGTCATATCATCGTTAGGCATTTCAAAGCCTGTAATTTAAACCTGTTTGACAGTTCATGGAATTCTTTTTTTCGGGGGGGGGGTCCCCCCAAATCACCCCTCCTGCACCTATTTTTAATTATACCCAACCACCCCAACCACTTACATGCCCTTTCCCACCCCACCCACCCAAAGAATTTGATGAACTGTTAAACACGTTTAAACAGCAGGCTTTGAAATGCCTGACAATGAAAGAACGTTGTATTCCACAGCCATTCAGCCACTGTGGCGGCACAGAGGTGGAAGTTGTCAAGGCCTACCCATTGTAAATCTGTTTGTAGTCTGAAGTGCGGGATCAGGAATCTTACCTGCGCAGCTTTGTAGTATGACTGTAAATCGGGAAGTGCCACCCCTCCAGAGTCTTTATGCAGGTGGAGAAGTCTGTCTGAGATACTGGGTTTTTTGCCCTGCCAGAGGAATCGCATTAGGGCGATTTTGGTTTTACTGAAGTAGCTATCGGGTATCCGGATTGGGAGCATTTGGAAGAGATATAGGATTTTGAGCAGTGCTACCATTTTAATGGCGTTAAGATGCCCCAAATAAACTTGCACAATAATCAGGGTGAGAGATCATACACACTTTTTTTTTTATTAAAAAGTTATTAGTTTGATTAACAAACTTTTACAACATCGTCATCATTGCAGTAGTTTAAAATCACATAATGTCAATAAATTCTCTATTTTGATTTTTTCCTATAGTTCATAAAAATATCTTTTTTCTTACATAAAATATATATTTTCATATACTTTTTAAGCATAGGCTTATTTTCCAATTCTCTAACTAATTCACAATTACAAAATACATTCATAGACATATAAGACATAATTTTGTTACGTTTCTGCAAGAATATACTTATTGTCCATATCTCTAACAAAAACATCAAGACATTTGGTTAATGCCAGATTCGATTTGAATGAAAATCCCCACATAAACCTCTTCCAACACCATTCTCTGGAGTTTTGTGTTGTACTGAGTAATTCCATTCCAAAAATTGAAGAGTAACAAACTTCAAAGTAACTACAAAAAATGGTCAGGTGCTTTAGGGTTTCACTTTGTGAGCTATCACTACAAAAGCGACATATCACATTATTGACTGCGAAACTTCCCTTGTCCCAACTAGCTGTTTTCTCCAAAGTGTGCAATTAATTGAGCTTAAATCTTAAATATAAATCTCACAGTTTAATTTCAGCAGATATAATCTGTGAGGAGTTCTTGGTGTCGCAAATGTAGATGCTTCAATATACAGTTTCTTTGTGTGCATCTCATTTAGTGTTTTTACCCAATCATGCTCAAAAAGACATTTTTTTACGTGAGCACAACGATGTTCCAGGTCACTAGGTTTAAGTGCAGATTCATCAAGCAATTTTGTCATAGTCTCATAGAAGGATACCACTGAAGGTGGATTTTCTCTATTGAGCATAGTACAAAATTCTTCATAAAGGGAATTTTCTGGCGGAAAAAGCATCTTTGCCAGATTAAATAGTTGGCGCCAGTGAAATCTTGCAGATAAGGAAGTTAGACCAAGCTCCTGTCGCAAAACACAATTCGGAAGTGAGTTGGGCATTCTTAGTGTGGTTTTCCATAGTTGACCCTGTATCTGGTCGAGTATGGAGTCAATGTTCACAAGACATAGGTCTAAACCATACAATATGATCGCGTCTACTTTTAACAGGTAAAATTCTAGCAAGGGACCCATAGAAAATGTACACACTTTCATATTTATAGCCCTACGTAATAAAGAGCTATTTGGTGAAGCTTTCATGTGGTGGCCTTCATCAGGACGGTCAAGCTGGTAGTAAAGTAAAGTGTCCTATGGGTCTTGTATGCAAAGCTTTGCTACAGTGAGGAACTTGTATGCTGTTCCCCTGTTGCGATTAGAGGAGAAAGGATTCACCAGATTCTTGGTGGATGCGGGCTGACCCGAGCCTCGGTAGGAAAAGAGTGTGGAGCTGCGCACTTTGTTTCAGTCACGTGCGAGTGTAGGGTGGCGCTGGTGGAATGATTCACGGCGGAGGAATCGTTCCGCTCCGTCACTCCTGGCAGCATCCTGACTTTAGCAGCAGTGTTCCATAGCAACTCGTGAACACAAAGGATTCAACGTGAGGATTCATCTCCCTTACGACTTTGGAATTCCACCAGTGCCGCCCTACACTCGCACGCGACTGAAACAAAGTGTGCAGCTCCACACAGTTTCCTTTACTACCAGCTTGACTATCCTGATGAAGGCCACCACATGAAAGCTTCACCAAATAGCTCTATTCCTTTGGCCGAAGCACAATAGTGTTGACGACCTTTCTCTCCATTGCAGTGTTTATCACTAACACTGATATTTGTTAACTGTGTTTGTGTACTTGCATGTTATTTGTAAATTTAATCCCGTCGATCAAAAAAGGAAAAAGATGTTCTATGTTTACTAATATCCAGTCAATTTGAGTGGATTGTACCCATGTCTATTATGTACAAGACTGTGAATTGACAAGTGTCCCTGGATGTTTCCTTTCCACCATGATAAAAAATGGTGTATTAAAAATCTAGGGGTCGAAAAACCCTTCAGACCCTTGAAAATATCTATAGATTTTTCTTTATTCCGTAGGGGTATAAATATGAAAGTGTGTATGATCTCTCACCCTGATTATTGTTTAAGTTTATAAGTATATACCCACCTGGGTAAATCGGGGCCTAGCCAGGCAGCCTTTTGTTATCTGTTAAGGCGCCCCATCCATGAGATCGTGAGATGGTCCCATCGCTCAAGGTCCTGCTCTATGATCGTCGTTAGGGGAGGGAAGTTTGCCGCATATAGACCTGCAAGGTCTCTGGTCACGTTGATGCCTGGGTATCGCAACGTGGTTAGACTGACTTTCATGCTCAGCGTGTCAAATCGTGCTACCTGATCATCTTTGTTCCTGTCTGTGGGAAACAGAACAGACTTTCCTGTGTTTATTTTGAGCCCTGCTAGTTGCCCATAGGTCTCTATTATTGTAATTGCTGCCGGAATGGAGGTTAATGGATTTGTCACGTGGAGCAACATGTCTGCGTATAGACCCAGTTTGTATGTTTGATTGCCAATCGTAATACCCTGCACCTGCCGTTCATTTCTCAACCTTTGGGCCAGTGGTTCCAATGTAAGGACAAATAATTGAGGACACGCAACATCCCTGCCTGGTCCCTCTTCCTAGGTTAAACCACCTGGATTGACCGCCGTTGACTGTTAGCGAAGTTTTTGGGGAGTATTAGATGGCTCTGATACCTCTCAAGATTTTCTGGCCTAGTCCTATTTTCTTCAGTCCCCCGTCTAGAAAATCCCATGCCACCCTGTCAAATTCTTTTTCGGCATCTATGGAGAGAAGCACCGGATCATTTAGTGACTTTTGAGCTTTGTTTATCAAATGGAGTGTTTTCCTCATAGTATCCAACCCTTGACATCCCAATACAAACCCTACCTGGTCAGGATGAATCAGCTTGGGTAGATATCCTTCGAGCCTGGCAGCTATGACTCTGGCATATATTTTTGCATCAATATTCAGTAGTGATATAGGTCGGTAGGAGCCACACTGTCTGGCATCCCTGCCTTCTTTCGGTATTACGGTGAGCAGGGCATGTGAAAAGGTGTCAGGAGCTACTCCTGACTTAATGATATCGTTGAAGAGGGCTACCAAAAAGGGGGTTAGAGCCGTTGCGTACGTCTTGTAAAACCCTGGGGTGAACCCATCATCACCCGGTGATTTCCCCTGTTTGAGGCGACCAATGGCTGCTTCCACTTCTTTCTCTGTGATTAGAGTCTCTAGGGCATCTACCTGCGTCTTGGTCAGGGCAGGGAGGTGAGGTGCGATTCACTCAGATAGTGATCAATGACATCTGCGGGGGCCGTTTTTGTACATGGTTTCATAGAAGGAAGCAAAGGCTTCCTGTAATCCCTCTGGAGTATTTATTAGGGAGCCACCTGTCCCCTACACCTGGGTCACCCATCTCTCGGCTCGTTGTTTGCGCAGGCGCGCCGCCAGCAAGGCGTCTGCCTTGGCTCCTTCTTCATAGAATTTCTGCTTTAGGAACTGTAGGTTCCTTATGATCTTGCCTTCTTCAATGAGTTTGAGTTCGTCTCTCAAATTCCTGGCCTCTGATAGATGTTCTTGTCTATTTAGTGGGGAGGATTGGGCACTTGCCTCCGCTTTTGCTATCCTTTCTCTTAGTCCATTCTCAAACAATGTGCATTCTCTTTTTGGCTGGCTCCCTCCCTAATGAGGATACTTCTCCATGTAGCATTAGCTGCCTTCCATACCAGGATCCTCTTCACCTCGCCTGTATCGTTGGTGTTGAAGAATTGCGAGATTTAATTGTCCAATTATTCTCTAAAGACGGGATCTTTCCACTAGGTGTCATTACAATGCCATTTTGAGCTACGGGGAGACAACCCTTCCTAGAGTATCTCTAGTGACAGCATATTGTAGTACGACCAAGTGATTGTGTGGATATGTGCGTTTCTTTTTACGTCCCATAGTTCTTTGGTTAAGTAAAGATAGGCAATGCGCGTGAGAGGCCTGTGTCGGGTAGAGTACAAGGTGAAGCCTCATGTTTACGGGTGTTTGTGTCTCCAATTGTCTCTCAGACCATAGAGCTTTAGGGTTGTGGCTAGCTCAGATTCTGCTTGGCACCTGGGGCCCTGCTGTGACTCTCCCTCGACCTGTCTGTCAAGCGTGGGGTCCATCCATACGTTGAAGTCCCCGCCTAATATGAGGTGTCCCTGCACCTCACCCATTATCTTTTCCAGTGTCCTGTGTAGGAATCTCCTTTGACCTTGATTGGGTGCTTACACTGTGGCAAACTAGATTATGTTTCGTATAAGCCCTGAGATTAGTAGTGCCCTCCCCTCCCTGTCTGACCAGGTTTTGGTGATTTGCATGTGTAAGTTCTTGCGTAAGAGTATGCCAACCCCCGCTTTTCTGATGATATTGGAGCTCCAAAATGTGTCGCCTATGAGGCTGCTTGGCATTCTGCGTTCGTCCCCCTTCAGGTATCTGGTATCTTGTATAAAGAGGACATAAATCCGGGCCCTCTTAACCTCTCTAGCTACCAGGGATCTTTTTGCGGGTGAGTTGAGTCCTTTGACTTTTAGTGAGCATACATGGAGGTGACTGTTCGCGTGGTTTGTTATTGTTGTTGACATTGGAAAAGTTTGTGAATCCCAATATTCGTCTTATGTGAATATTGTCCCTTGGTTTCTGTGTGTGTCAAAGTAAGGTAGGACGTGACCTCTGTCTGATCGCAAAGTACTGTTATCTTGAATCCCTTCCCCCTGCCCCCTTCCCTCTCCGTCACGACCCAATCTTCTCCCCCTCAGCCACCCTTCCCCATACCCCTGTCCTCTTGAGGCGCTCCCAATTGACTTCACTGGGTGACTCTGAGCCACCAGCGAGGTCTCGCACTCAGACCCCTTCTATTAACACCTCATTATAAAGTGCCCCAAATTTTCTTCTTACTTAACTCTACATTAAGAAACTTTGACTATTGCAACAGTTCTCAACTGTGATAACATGTGTATAACTCACCAGGCCCGCAGATGAACAAGAACGAATTGTATGTCCAACCCCTGTTCGTGTGTGACTGTTGACGGGTGGTCCTTAAGTGGAAACATTTATGCGGGTGTCTTTGCTGCGTCTTTCTCTCGAGTATCGTTGCAGTTTCAGGACGTGTTAGGCGAAGGTGTATTTAGCTTGATAAATTTCCTTGAGCCTGGTATTCTTCTTCTGTTGGGTCCTTTCACTTTCCAGCTTCTGTTTCCTTCGCCTCGTCTTGCCCCATTCGGAATGATGTCCTCCTCACCGAGCAGCTCTCGTATGGTGATTTTGATCTCGACTCTTACTAGTTTGTGCTTCTGCCCTTCTAGCTCAAAGGTAATTGAGAATGGGTATCCCCATCTGTATCGTATCCCCTTGTCTTTCAAGCACTTCGTTAAGGTTTGGCATAGGCGCCTCTTGGCAAGCGTCAGGGATGAAAGGTCCTGAAATATGGTGATATAAACCGACCCCATCATGAGCGATCCTTTCATCTTGGCTTTGTTTAGGATCGTGAGTCTGTCGGTGTAGTTGTGAAAGCGCACTCGTACTGATCTGGGACCACCTGCCGGACACCTGGCTCTGTGGAGTCTCTCGATCTTTGTGGCATCAATTGAATCGCACTCGAAAAGGCATTTCAGTATTTGGTGATTTGTGTCTTTTGAGATCAGTCTGTTTCCCCCTCTTTTTCTGGAATACTGAAGAATCAGAGGTTGTTCTCCTTTCACTGTTTTCAAAGTCATCAATTTTTAGGATCAATTCTGCTTCTCGTCGCTCTATGTCACCTAGACATACATCCATTTGCGTTTCTATGGTGTCCAGTGACGACTGGTTATGCTCTATCTCTTGCAACTGTTCCTCCATTTTATCCATTCTGCCATTGATTTTGTCTACTTTGTTACCAATGTGGGAGCACATGCCCCTTATTTCCGCCAGCAGGGAGGCGACGTCCCCTTTGGTAGCCATGGAGTCATGATTTCCCATCACCATTGCTTCACTGCTGCTCCGGTCACCTCCTTCCCCTGGACCTTTGTAAGCAAATTCCTCGAGTCTGTTTCTGGAATCCATGCAACAGAGTTTTAAATTTGGTGCCCCTGCTTATGTATTCGACGTGCTGGCTGGGTCACTCTTGCTTTTAGTTGCAGTGATAAGTGAACAGCTGAGAGCGGGTAGACGAGGCTTCAATTGGGAGTCGGTTATGGTTAAGCTTCTTATTTACGTTGCTGCACAGATAGGCACCACAGGGTTCTTTGTCCGGAGTAATGTGGTCGCTGTGGGTGGGCACACGCCCCAAGTTGGGGGCCTCACACCTTTGTTCTGTTCTCTACGTCTTCTAATGTGTGCACTGCGTGTCCAGACGATGTCTGTGCTCCTTGTGCCCTCCTTCTGCAGTGTGGTCGCCTCGGAGGTTGGGGGATGGGGTTGCTGGGAGTTCAGGAGGGTGAGTTTCACAGTGCGTCTACCTTCACTGGACCAGTCAGAGCGGTGTACCATCTGAGCCTTTTTAGGGTGGAGTTCCTTTCTGCGTAGTAGTGGTTGTATTGGTCGGACCAGGGACCCGGGATTCCGTATAGGCCAGTGCATGGCGCTGCCTGGGAATGTTGATTCTCTTGTTCATCCTATATGTGGATTGATCTTCTGTGCTGTCTTGGTTGCGGTAAGTCTCTGGGGTCCACAAGGCGGGCACACGCCTCTCGGAAGAGGGCCACCACCTCCCTGGTTGCAATCGTGGAGTACTGGCCTGTTCGGTACAGGATCACTGGTTTGGTGTCACTATGAGCTCTTCACTCCATGGAGTCTTGTTATCATGGGAGAGCGCCAATGTGTGTCTCCTCCTCCTGTTCCTTTACTACCTAGTGGTATGACAGGTTGCAGGGATCATGTGAGCTTGGTTGGGGGAGCGTTGTGGCGTTCCTTTGTGTCTATTGCGGGTATGCACTCTGTGGCTTGCTGTCATCTGCAGCAGGTGAGCAGTTCAGTCATAGGGTGGAAGTGGGCAAACCGCGGCTCCAGGAACTTCTCCCCCATTCTAGGGGTTTTGAAACTTTGTGGGTGCCGTTCCTGGTGTTGCTTCAGCAGTTGTGAAGATTTGCGGGCCTCTGCTGCGTGGGGCAGCCACCCCTCCCGTGCTAGTGCGGAAGCGTTTTATGCGTTCCGTGATGTCGGAGCGGCTGATGCTGGGTGTGCTGGGCCTGGGGATCTTGTGAGCGTTTGGAGGCTGGGGGAGGAAGTCTGGCCCGATGAGATGGGCCGTTCCGTTGTCCCCAGCTGAGCCACGCAATGCGCCTGCAGCCGGTGCCACGGGTGCACACTCCTGCTAGGCAACCGGGTACGGCGGGCCGTTCTCACGGTAGGCCTCGGTGGTATAAGGGGCAATGCTCACCACCCCCCCCCCCCCCAATCGTGTGTGGTAATTTGATGAGGCTGCGGGAGGACCACGGCGCAGGTTTCCTTTGGCGCCTTTAGGATTCCCAGGTAACGGCCGGCTGCTGCGATGCCCCATCCAGGCCACAAGGTTACCTCCCGGCGAGGGTTGGGGCTGCGTTGCTGGGGTCCCGCTGTGCCCTGAAGGGGTGCTGTGCCTCACCTTCAAGGGGCTCCCATGTCAGCGGGGGCCGAATGCATGCTGCGCGTATTTCGTCGCTGCCGAGGAGGTGTGCAAATGGAGACGTCTTATTTTGGCCCGTCGGACCGTCTGGTTGGAACGATGTTTCTTCCTCGAATCCGGTCCCATTTAAATCGCTTTTTCGCACAATGTGTGCAGCCTATGTTTACAGCCTGGGTTCTGCTTTCAGATTCACCCCAACGGGGCAGACGGGGGCACATATGTATCAAAATAGGGCTCGAGGCGGAGAGGGTCACCTGGTCGAGTCCTTCATCCGTGTGCCCCCTGGTGACCGTCCGTCAGGACATTCTTATAATTATATTTAGTAAATCGGAGATAGCTAGCAGAGTTGTAATTGTTTATTTATAGAGCGCTTATACACAGGTGAATTGCTTCAAACCGCTTCAAGGCGCAAAGGAAACAAGGGAATACAGTCTTCATTTTTGGGTCGTGAAGATTCCTAATTTATAATGATAATAATAAATAATAAGTGAAGTGCTAGACAAGGGGAGAGGGAAAGGAGCATACAATTCAGTAAACTACAGTACTGGCCTGGTGACATCTCATGTTGCTTGGTTGATGGTCATCCTAAGCGCCTATGCATGAGTATTTCAAGCGTGCCAAGCTATGGTGGGGTGAGACAGAGGGAGGACCGGACAGACAGGCTTGCATTTCCTAGAACATTCAAGGTCAAGGACGTGCAAGTGCGCATAACAGGAAGTGGAAGGGAGGGGAAAGGGGACAAGTGCGCCCAGTCCAGCAAGGGCCTGGGTTAAGTGCAGAGTGGGTGCCCCTCTCATGGAGCATATAGTGCCAGGCAGGGTGCGGAGGCCCAGAGTGAAGTGTGAATTGCAATCTTCATGCCTCTGGGGGGACTTGCATCAAGTCTATCTATCCAAAATGTCGCTCGGCGGTCAAGCATGTTTTGGTTGTCATCATGTGGTCCATATTTCTTAATCTAATCGGTAGTATGATTTTCAAGATTTGAAAAGAAATCTGTGAAATGCGATGACTGTTCCATCCAATGTCCTGCTACAGATGAGTTTACGTTACAAGTCTTTATGTTTGAACTGTGTTCTTTCCAACGTAATTTATATGGCTGAGTGAATTGACCCACATAGTAGATGCTACAAGGGCATCTTATTGCATTATTAGATTACTCATGTCACATTTTGCATAATTATGTATACATATCTTCTCACCCAATCTAGGGTGACATACAACAGTTCCTTTTATGACAAAGCTCAATGTGAGCAATGCATGCAATGAAAGGTACCAGGTATTGGACTTGACTTTTTTTCTTAGTAGGGGATC
This sequence comes from Ambystoma mexicanum, assembly GCF_040938575.1. Taxonomy (NCBI): domain Eukaryota; kingdom Metazoa; phylum Chordata; class Amphibia; order Caudata; family Ambystomatidae; genus Ambystoma; species Ambystoma mexicanum. The sequence goes on along the minus strand of NC_090936.1, from coordinate 87,947,955 downwards.
TGTGTTAACCAAACAGTCTCTGAAATTGGAACTACGTTTGTAATAAATAACAGTTGCTTATAAAACAATGGGCCTCATTACAAGTTAGCCGGTCCGGATTTAACGGTGCTGGTAAAACCGTACCTGCACCGTTTCCAGACAGGGTAACTACGAGTTCTGCGGCCGGTGGTGTTGCACCCGCTAGGTCTGCCCTGGCGGGCATAACGCCACCGGCCGCAGACGGACATGGAAACGCTGGCACCATTACCGCATGGTGCCGGTGTTTCCATGGCCCCCATTCCCTTGGAGTCCTATTGGACTCCAAGGGAATGGGGAGTAACTGAATGCCGGCTCTGGAATTACCGGACCACCAGGGCTGTAATGCCCCGGTAATTCCGGCAATGCCGGAGCCCGTAATTCATTCCAAGTCAGGCAACAACCTGCCGGTTTTTCCGGCTCGGTTACCGCCGGACTTGGAATGAGGCCCAATGTCTCTATTCTAGAGTCACAGGTCAAAATGTTCCAATGCAAAATGTCCTAGTGTTGTAATTGAATTACCACTACTTTTTACTGCATCGCCGAACTGGTTATGAGCCCCTGTGTCAGTAGTTTTAATGCCAACTAGCTAATGCTGTGTTGGAATGTTTATTAGCAACCAGGCGGCGGAAGCAACCAATCAGGTTGCTTGGATTGCGGGCTGAATCTACCAATCCAAGCCCGCGTTACAGGCAACCTGATGACTGCTTCCACAACCCCCACCATCTTCCCCCACCCTCCGTTTCCTTAAAATGTTTCGTCCCTCTAAACTCCAACCCCACTTAACTGATTTCATCAACGGGAGTGGGGGCGCCACTACTGCTGCTCTGTCTTCCTTCTGGCTGCCATGGAAATGGAAGAGGGGCTCCGCTTGGAGCCTTGTATTCCATAGCTGTGGCGTCCATCTTGCGTCTGTTTTTATATATAGCTTTAATACCCAATCTGGTGGGCCGAATCGGATGGTAACTGCACCGGGGCCCATCGGTAAGGCCCTTGCTGCATTTGTGTCTGTACCTTGGGCTCCGGACTGTTACCACCTGATCCATCCTGCCCTATCGGGTCTTATTGTTAAAGTAAAGCATTGAAAATTCTAGATCTTTGGCTTCATGATATATTACAACTTGCATAGAGATATTTTACTCAAAGTTAACAGTAATGTTAATAGTAAGCATACTTCATAGTCCACATATTAGAAGTCCAAGTTGCAAAGAGTAAGTTGAAAAGGCATCAAAGACACTCAGCTAAACATATAGTACAAAGGTGAAAGAATCATTTTAAACAGAATACCATAGAAGGAAGTGAGGAAGACTGGGGAACACATTTCCACAGGGCATGAAAGACAATGCTCCCTTTTTTTTTGTTAGAAAGTCCACTGCTCTTTTACGGCAAATGTTGCCTTTTCACCACTTTTGCTAATGTTGACACTCTAAAGTATCCCTCACCGGCGGCCCATTCTATAGCAACGCATCTTCCTACTCTGCCCTTAATGACTTACTGAGGAATGTGCTTACCCACGATGCCGATTGCAAACAACGAATCTGGCCTCAAGTACTCATTAACGCCACAGGGTACAAGCAGCAACATGGCTTAGCACCATGCTCCTTTCTATCCTTTTCCGCTTTCCCTTTCTGACTTGTGCTTTTTGCTCCTAGAAATCTAATCTTTCTTCAATTCCCCTGCGATGCCTTGTAGTGCCCTCCGGCCACCCGGTTACATAAATAACCAACATGTGTTGTGCCATTGTGCATCAACTTCTAGGATTAACTGCAAGGTAGTGTTCTATATCCTTTTGAATTGTCACATTCATGTCCCCTTGGCTGTGCAAGCAGTCTGCGCACAGAGGACATCAGGCCCTGTTTATCTAAAGCTGCATAGCACATTCTCTGCCACACGAGCCACTACCTCCTGGATACCAGTTCTTTTTATTTGAAGGTGCACATTGGGGAGAGTATTTTAGTTACTACACCGGACTATAGATATGTCAATTGCAATATGTACAGCACCGTTAAGATCACGCATTCATTTGTGTTGCCTGTTTCAAGAGTTGCAATATAACTTGGAAGCGATACATGCACCCGCTTAAACTGCAGGATTTCCCTCCACAGGAAATGCCTTTTTGATTACCATACAGATTTATAACCTTTTTCAGGTCTGTTTTTTTAAGTACTTTGACATCTAGTTTTGATGTGAGCATCTGTTTTTAACATATTGAGCTACATTGAAAATTAAAATGATTATTGTCCAGTCTTCATGAAATGTTTAGATTCTTGAAATCCAACCAGTGAGCAGATGGTCGAGTCTGGCAAGAGTTTGGAATTGAATTTATATATAAATCAATTGTTTACATTTCGTGCAATCGTAAACAACTACCATACTTTTTTGTATTATGGTAGCGTTTCTTTCCCTCATTTGTTCCTTTGATTTCTTTGCATCCCTTCTACCTACCGTTCTCTTTGTTTCTTCTGCCTATTTTCTCTTTCTTGCCCTTTCTCTTTTCCATAATTCTTCTACTTTCACTCCTTCTATCCATCAACATTGCTTTCTATCCTTCTTCCCATTTTCATTTTCCCTTTAAACATATTTTTTTCATTATTCCTCCATTCCGGAAGCTCATGAAGACTTTCCTCTTCACCTCCTCCTTCCCTTCTTCCCTTCTTCCCTCCTCTTCTAATCTCAGTCGCTGTGATTGGTGGCCAGGGCCCTTATGTATCCCTCAGGGACCTGGCCTCCCAAACCCAATTGCCCCAGCCTCTGTCTACCTCTCAGCACTTGCCTCGACATCCACCGGCCTCAATAATGTAGGCTTGCACTTTCAACCCAATGTGTCCCGAGGCCGCATAGCACTTACCTTGCTACGCACTTCATCTGCTGCTCACCCACGAGCTCGGGCATTCCAGCACTTACCCTCACCCCCTACCTCCCCTCTTCTTGCTGCACTTGCACGTTCTGAATACTCACAAGGCGTAGAAGGCTCGTCTTTTTTTCTTCCACTGTATTCGTTGTTTCTTTAATCCCATGTTTCCTCCCTGCTGCCCTGTGGGTGCTTTGAAACAGAATGGACTTACTGTATACCCGTCTAACAAATGCACAATTAATAAATAAATGCCCTTATCTTTTTTCAAACTTTTCCTTCCCTTCTTCCTCCTCTTCCTTTTCTTTACTTTACCCTATATTTTCATGATCTCTTCCTTCCTTTCTTCCACTCCTATTTTCCTATATTATTCTCTTCCGTCCTTCCTTTTTGCCCTTTATCCTTCACTTTCTTAGTTTATGCAGTTGTTTTAGTCATCCTGGGATTTGTTGGCTTTATCTTACCTTCTTTCCATCCTTCTTTGTCTTTTTTTTCTTTCTCGCTGTTAGCCAGTGCAGTGTAGCATTGCCACATACTAAGGGTGATCTCCTTTTCTGAACCCTTACGTGGCAGTTGGTGAGCAGGTGCAAGTGAATCTAGGTCACGTAACCTAAGCTCGACCCACCTCTCAGTCATTGCTAAACTGTTGGTGCCTTCTTGGTTTGCTTCACTTTTTCCCTTCTTAAACAGCCCTCCAGCCTCGTTTCCTTTGCAGTTGGTGAGCAGGTGCAAGTGGATTTAGGTCTCTTGACCTAAGCCCCACCGACCTTATTAGCCCTGCCTCTTCCTTTCTGCTCTTAACTCTTAGATCAAGGACGTCTCTCGGCAAGGCATCCGATTTGAAGGGCAGACGAAGAAAAGGGCAATTCCTGTTTAGACCTATTTGGACCGGGAGGACCCAGGGCCCAAACCCCTGCTCAGACAACAGGCAAGCACGCACTGACATGTATTTTCTCCCTCTGTCCCCAAAGGCCATCTCCAACATCACCAGGCAAAGTCAATGACATTGCCCCTCCTCTAAGACATTGACTTGTACAAAGTGTGATGGCTGTCACATGGATGATGACACAACAATAATGGACACCTGCATTGTCGCCCACAGGCACCTCATCAGACAGCGAGGGCGAGATTGCTACTACACCGACCACCGCTGCACGTCGCCACAGTCAGAAGAAGACCCCCAGCAGCCAGGAACCTGGACGCAGCGACAGCAGACATGGGTCCACAGCCTCCACTTCACATGCCCCCAGCCACCCCCGCACACCTGCCAGCCTCAAGAAGAAGGTAAACTCCTGCAGGTAGGTGGCAGCAGCATCACGGCCCAACATCAGTGGCAGACCCGCTATGCCATCCTAGTGCACCAGGCATGAGGCAGGCGCCACAAGAAGCTGAAGCAGCATCACCGCAAATGGACATTGCGGGTCAGCCACAATCACCCTCATTAAGCATGCCTCCCGATCCCCTTTTGCCAATACGAAGCATGTCCGAACTGGAGGATTCTGGAACACCCACATATACTCCAGACATGTAGAGTACACGGCATGCTGCAGCTGCACGCGGCACCGCGGAGACCACTGTTCCCGGAGATGATGCAAATGACCACCAGGAACCGGACCCTGTGCTAAGCCCATCTGGCCCCTGCAGCCCACCACCCATGCCCCTTGCCAGAATACGCCACATCCGCAATATCGAGGTCTGCCTCCTCTGGACAGAGCAGCGCCAGGAGGCGACGCATGCCCTACTAAACCGGTACATCACTGTGGCAGAACGAACGAGGCAGACCATGCAGGACAGCACCAGGAACACATCACGGATGCTAGGCCAGACAACTGAGGCAGTGTATGAACTGGCCAGAAGGGTGCCTGAGGGCAACAAGGTCATGTCCTCCATGGCCAAATCAATAAACCTCCTTGTAACTGGCATCGCAGAACAAAGGCACATCGTTACACCTCCAGTAGATTCCGCCAGCGCCTCACCTAGCCCATCCACACATGGCAGGCCTGTGCGGCGCTTCGTGAGGATAACATGTCAGATGGGGCTCAACCACCTGCACCAAAGAGGGGGCGGAAGTAGGCCTTGGTCTACAGTGCGTGGTAGGGGAAATCTGTTGGGGAATGGATGTTGAGGCAATGTTTGTTTTGAAATTGGACTTTGGGGGTGGTGTCTGTGGGGTGGGAGAGTGCAAATGCGTGTCACAGGGGAAGGGTGTGTTGGGGCATTGTTTGAGGGGCTTTTGGTGTTGGTAGTTCAACCTATCACGATTGGACAGATGTGCATGTTCAATCCGTCTCATAATGTACATAGTTCACTTTACAATAATACACTTGTGTTGGAAAAAAATCAGTTGTCTGGCCATTTTTTCAGGAGTGTTTAAGTATTCAATGCAACACAGTGCACATCACCCAGTGTGACCCACATCCATTCCCATGTGTGATGAATTCATCAGAAATAATTTGCAACCAATGCTTGTCGTGTAGCCTTTCCATCATGGCAATGGTGATGCAGAGGCATCCTCCTCATCATCTCAAACAATAGGGTCTATACTGTTGTAAACTCAGTTAACAATTGATTAAAGTAATCATTTATTCATCAAGGTGCCCCACAAGGGTGTCACACAAATTCTAGGCTGTAGCAAACTCTGAAAGCAATCAGGGTAGTCTCATATTTGAAAAGACAGTGAAAAATTGTAAAAGGTTATTTTATTTGGCAAAAACAAAAGCATGTAAATAATACATGAACACCTAAACATGTAGATACATATATTTGATAGAAAAGGTTTAATAATCAAAAAAAGCAAAAAACACACAGTTAAAGTTTTACTTCAAACTTTTAAAGCAAGATAAACCAAGAGAAAATACTAAAGGAAACTGGACAAAAAACTGCCAATGCCGAATGGTGACCTAACCTCAGTCAACATTCGTATTTATGGCTTGTATTTAGCCACTGCATAAATTATTTCCAAAGATTTGGCAGAGTTGAAAATTGTTCTGTGTCCTAATGATTTGTTGACAGGTCTGCCTACGTGTGCGTGTCAAAAAATAGTAATATAAACAATGGATTTAGATTGACATCATTAAAGCACGTTTCGGCAAGAGTGCCACCTGTCTGGCCAACAGTTCCATGACATAATTAAAGTTGCCTTCCTCAGGGCGAGATACCACACAACAACTTGACCCTGTGGGGAAGCAAACATAAACAAAAGTAAATTATACTGAAAGAGAGAATCCCTTTTTGTTCAACTACCCAGATTGCTTAGAGAGAAAGTCAAACGCCCATGGGCACAAAAATTACCAGGTAAATTCACTGTGGGTGAGTCGGAATAACCAGACGCGTAGTAGCCGGAGAACCAGGTGTAGAGCGTCTGGGTCAGTGGAACCGGGATAACCACGGCAACGCTACATCAAAGCGGGGTCACAATCGAGAAAAACACACACGCTCTCTAAAGGAGTAAAGATAGAGAGCGTATTCAGAGACTAAGAGGCACAAGTAAAGGTGCTGTGCTGTTGTGAATTAAATTCAAAAAACGACATTAAAAAATCATCATCATCATCATCCTGTGGCATCATGTCCATGTCCGGGGGCAGGGGTACATTACGACAGATGCACATGTTGTGCAACATTGCACAGACCATCACAATATGCCCCACCCTGTCGGGACCATATATGAGGGCACCCCCAGACCTGCTCAAGCAGCGAAACCGACTCTTCAGTAGTCCAAATGGCTGTTCAATAGTCACGCGAGTCCTTGCATGTGACCGATTGTATGCCTCTTAATGTCGGTTACATGGACGCCTGATTGGGGTCAGCAGCCAGCCCATTAGTGGATACCCAGCATCACCTGCATGTTGGCATGAGAAAGGGTAGCTGTGATGTTTTGCATCTTTTGACCAACATGGTTGTGACTATTGTGTTTTGTCAGGATTCACAGGGATTCTATTTGTGCAGTGTGCAGCTGTACCCCAGGATGGTGCAATGATGTGTGATATGTAGACACGCCCAACATGGCCCACCCAGCAGGCAGGTTCCCTGTGCTGGCAACAACCCCCGCCCCCAATCATTACCCCACAAGGCCCACCCAGCAGGCAGGTTCCCAGTGCTGGCACCAAACCCCCCCTCATAAATGCGTGTGCCACTTTGTCAGACTCACCCAACAGCCATGTATGGGACCCGTCGATCCATGTAGCGGGGCAGCGTCGAGTTCCCTGGGTACCTGGCACAGCAGTGTTTTATTATTTGTCTGGCATCACACACCATCTTGAAGTTTAACGAATATTACTGCTTCCTATTGAGGTATACCACCTCAACGGCAAGCCGCACCACCAGCTCAACATGTTTGTAGTCTATCGCACCAATTACGTTCAGCATGCCTGCTATCACATGGAATGTGTTTACCTCTGCTGCAGTCCGTGGCATGCTGATGTGGTCACATAGATGTTTGAGGAGTGCCTCACGTACCTGCATCAGCACACGGGAGAAGCAGGGCTGTGATATCCCATGCAGTTGGCCCACTGTATGCTGATAGGTTCCTGTCGCCAAAAAGTGGAGCACACACACTACTTTCAGCAGGGGGGGATGGGTGTACGTATGTTGATGACACTCACAAGGTCGTCGTGTATGAGGTCCACTATTGCCGTGATGGTGTCCCCGTCCAGCCGGTACAGAGTGTGGATATGTGCTAGGGTTAGGGTAAATGGGCTCACACATTGACAGGGGATTGTTGGGAGCCTGTGGGGCGCAATGGCCTGCACATTGGGCATGTGCTGTGCCCTTCTCACCCTCTTTCTCCTCCTGCACATTTGTTGCATGGCCTGGCTCACTGTCTCCTCATGGAGTAGCTTTTCCTGCATGTACTCCTTCTCCAGCAGAGCTAGTGCTAGTGGTAGCATTTTTGCTTTGGAAGGGGGTGTGTGTGTGTGTGTGGGTGGGCTGCCTTTATGCTGTGCCTGGGTTTCAGTGGTGTCCACCTGTGCTCATTTTGTACGCCTGTGGCAGGTTTCTGCTCACCTGATCCATGTTAACGCCAGTCCAGCGATGCCGGTATTTACAGCATAATCTTTGGTCTTATTACCGGTATGTTCATGCCAGTATTTGCATGTCCGTCCATCTCGGAATGTGCACTGGTGTGCGGTATGCCGTTGTTGAAGGCACGGCAGGTGTCTGTCAGGGCTTCTACCGGCATCGGGGATGCCGCTCAGGGAGGGGCCAGTGCCCGTGACACCGCCCTCATGGGTCGTAATGATCCGGTCCGGTAAACAATGCCGGAATTTCCTTAGCGGCATCGATTTGACCAGACCGGCAGGCTTGTAATGAGGCCCAGTATACACTAGAGGGTTACGGGAGCTCTAGAGACCCAAGTGTTGGACATTGGCAGAGGCTCAAGAGACAGCCTCAAGAGCAAAGAAAGTCAGAGGACAAGAGAAGTCTACAGAGTTCTGTCGAGATAAGTGGAACGTTACAAGCTATAGTAGAAAGAGAACTTGGAGGATTCATTCATCCAAGTCAAGAGGAGAAACAAGCGGGAACAGGGAGACCATTTTTGTATACAATTAGAACAAGAAGATGAGCGTCTCAAATGGCAGAGGCAGATTAAGGGAATCCTCCATCTATTTAAAGAACGTGAGACTTTTTTCATTTTTTTCTGCAAAAAGACTTTAAATGTTATTTGAGGAACACAGAGAAAGACTTGAGAAACTTTTCTTTGTTGCTTTGTTAAAAACGAACATTGGGATTGTGACGTAGACTCGAAGAAGAAATCCTGAGACATCAGTTTACAACTGATATAGAGAAGCCTGAGCAGAGGGCTTAGTACTCTAGCTTATATTTATGTGCTATTCCTTAGAATGGTAGGTATCAAAGCTATTAGAGCAAGAGGTCCTCTTTTTTTGTTTTCGGCGGGGCTTGTGGATGAGGACAGAAACATGTAAATACAGTGACACTTCATACTTGATAGAGAGTGCTATTTGTTGATTGATATTACTGATAGCCCTCTTACGTGTGCTACTAACACCTGAAAATAGAACTGTTCTTTAGTAGTAGAGGCAATCAACACCATAATTCACCCTTGTAGTGTTTTTGTACTCGTTTTGGGTTACACACCATGTTAAAATTGTATAATTGTTCAATGTCCGTGTTTTTAGTCTTGTTTTATGAATAAAATGTGTCTAAATCTGTACTGATCCTCTGGTTCTACTTAGTAATGCCCAGTAGACCCATACTGAACTGACCCCCAGGGCCCACGTCCATTGTGTGTAAGAGTGGGGTAGCTTCCTGTGGCACTTTCTGTACTTAATTAAAATGGTGTGGCGAGATGGTTGATAGGTTTGGACTGAGGACGGATTTTTATTTTAACTACAGATGAGCACCCTTATTTTATAGGAAGGGAATCCCTCTTAGCAATAAGGACAAAGGCGTTTTCATTTGTGTTAAATACCTTTGAAGTTATGTCCTTGAGTCTGACTCCTCCTGGTTTGCCACTGTCCCCTTAACTCCTCAAGACCATCCTGAGTATTCCCATGGGCAAGTGCGCTCTTCATCATTTTAGGGGGGGGGGTGTGGTCATCTTCCTGCATTTACGAGAGTCTGGAATTCTTTTACAGACCCAGGCAGCCGATTCTCTCCTTCTTGTTATGCAAGACATTTTGGGACTTGTGCTTTATTTTCATTTTCCACCACATGGTTGAGTGCTTGGCTTGCCTCCTCTGCATTGGTAACCCAAAGGTTATCTCTGTTGAATTCAAATACCAGGATGTAGGGGAAGCCCCATCTGTACCTCACCCTTTTGAGCTCAACCACAACGTGAGTTGCTTGCATTCCCTCCTTTTAGTGAGTGTCAAACCCAATACATCCTAAAAGATCCAGATTTTGGACCCAGTGGAGAGACCAAGACATGCACGTTTTCTGGCTATCATAAACATCTCTGTTTTTTTATATGTAGCTTAAGAATTTCACCGCCATCGATCTCAGGCCACTTGCACTGCCTCCACCTCTGTGTGCTCTGTCTTTGCTGATGTCCTTTTCCCCTTCCTCTTTAAAAATCATGTTTATTATTTCTCTTGACCATCCTTTCGAAGTTTGTGGGTGTTTCTCCCACTGCTTTCTTCAGCACAAGGATACTTATGTTATTTCTTATTCCTCTATTTTCGAAGTCATCTACCTTTAGCTCCAGCTCTGCCTCTCTCGTTTCCAAATCCGTTTCCAAATCTATACGTTTGGCTTCCATTTTAATTTCCACTAAGTCCATGGATAATTGGTTATTTTCAAATCCTTTCATCTGCTTTTCGATCTTGTCCACTCTGCCACGCAATTCGGTGACGGGTGTCTGTATTTCTGACTGGAGGGCCTTCTGTCCCCTCTCCATCAGCGTCCTTTCTCTTTGGGGGTTTGTTCCATCTTTGAATTGGCACCCACAGGTCTTTGGAATTTCTGTAGAGCTTCCACCCCTGCTCGAGGCCTGTCAGGACCCTTGTCCTCTGTGTTCTCCCTCTGTGCCTCAACGGTTGCTTGGGTGCTCACATCACAGTCCGGTGTTACCGTGTGAAATGGTATGACTCTCCCCAAGTGAGTTAGGGATCCCATCAGGTATTGAATACCTCTCCCTTGGGGCTGCATGTTTCTCTACCCCTTCTAGACAAAGTGGGCAGGCTGGCTGCATGATCCCTGTCTCATGACGGTTTGCCTCTACCATGTTACTTTACTCCTGGACTGTCTCCGTTTATGTGGGGTTTACGACACCTTACATTGGGGGCTTTTATTTTGGTCTACTTCTGCTCCCTCCTCACGGGAAGCGGTGAACCTCCTTGTCACGCGAGTAACGTGCCTACAATTGGGGCCCTGGAGCAATGCACTTTTATCTACTCGTTCAGGTGCCCTGGAGGACGCGAACTGAAGTGTCCAGTAACTGGGAGCACCCCTCACCTGTGGTGCCTACATTGGGGTCCATCCTCATCCTCATCCCTTTTTTGTTGGCTCTTCTCTTCTCGTTCGTCATGCGACATCAATTAGCTTGTCCGATCCCTTGACTTGGAGTCCTCCAGGTGCCTAGGCATCACCTGCTATTGTGTTGCCCTTTCCGCTCTCCTTTTCAAGTGGCTTCCTGACCAGCAGACTTTCCCAGCTTCTTTCCACTGTTGTCCCTCTTTTTTTTAAATTGGTGACAGCCGGGGGGAACTCCAGCATACTTTTTCTTTTATGTTTAAATATTGTATTCTTGACTGATATTTTGTATTATTTTTATAACTATTCCTTCATAATACTGTTTTGTATTTATGTTGTTGGTACACCGCGCCTTGAAACTGTTAGCTGGTGTTTTTTTGACACTTAAGTAGGTCGATCAGTATAAAAGGTATTATCTACTATCACAAAGACTGTGGCACAACAAAATACTGGACTCAGGAAGGGCTAGTACTACAATCGTTTATTTTCTGAAGAACAAAGGAATCGGCACAAACGTCTATGTAACAAACATGAAAGTCTTAGGGATACAAATTAACCCCCTTACCCTGGGGTGATAAGACCTCTTCTTCTGGTATGGTTGCTACTCCTGGTCCTCTAGCTAGATCCAGACTTTGGGTCCCATACCCTTTGGCTACCTAGAAACAAGTCCAGCGGTAGGTCTGGAAGTGGTTCCTTCTTATCCTCTTGGAATCCCTGAGTGACGCATCTCTGTAATGCCTCCATGGAATCCCTGAATGACGCATCTCTGTAATGCCTACACTATGGGCATGTATAGTTCAAATTTCCTGGGGTAGGAGTTGAAGCCCAGAGCTTCCACCACCGCCCTCTGTCTCGCAGGCTCCACTCCCACCTTCCTGACTCTACTGAAGGTGCTCCTTTCTTATAAGATCCTCACTGCTTTGACCTCCCTGGCTGGCTCTCGTACCTCCTCCCACCTGTTGTGTGCCAACCCAGCCTTCTGGTTCATTCTTGCTCTAGCCACTGCCACCTCCTACAGGGGTTATCAACTCCCCCCTTATACTTGATGCTAGCTCTTGATATGGCAATTTCATCCTTACTCTCACCCCTTCCTTCTGACCCAACCACCTCTGCCTGCTCCTCACCAGTCCCCCGGTGTTAAAACATCTTGCAATTCTACACCACTTCTCCTGACATTACTACCTCCTTCATTGCTTCACCACCTCCTCCTGAACCTCACCTCTTCCTTTCAATATAAGAATCTTCACCACCTCTTCACTGCCTCTTCCTGATGTTACTACCTTCTCCAGACCCCCTCCCCTTTTCCTAATATGACACCTCCACCAACTCTTCACCACCTCTCTCTGATTGTACCCCCTCCTCCAAACTCTCACCACCATCTCCTGGCCTCTTCTCCTCTTCACAGTCTTTGTATCATGCTCCAAACTCATGCAACCACAACTTCCTCCAAAAACCCACCTTTACTGTGTGGCAGCCTTTTTATAGTACTATGGAACCTCCCCCAGGGTTGATCTGTAAAGGTAGGGTGTGCAGCTTTGTTTTCCAAGAGTTGGTGAGCTCAGATTGATGGTTGCTTCCCACCTTACATGGGTCCAGTTGAGCCTGGCGGTGCTGGACTACACCGATTTCAATCCAGGCAGCCATCTTGGATTTTATGTGCGTGTGTCAGGAAGGCTTGGGAGAGAGGTGTGTGGAAGGAAACATATTGTATCATGTTGTTGTGCAGGTAGGAGGTTTGGGCCTGTAAGGTTTTTTTCTGAGACTTCATTTTCTCATTTTCCTGTTTTCTGTAGTGTTTGTGGGTGTTTTGCTGGTTCGCAGACTTTGCACGCTGGTCTGCAGCCCTGGATGAGTCCATGGACTTCATGGGCAGGTCAGTGAATCTCAAAGATGTTGCGGGAGGTGGGTCTGTGGTTCCTTGATAACCCCAGGACCTGTTTAATCTCTTTGCGGGCTGTAACTACAGGCATTGTTTCTTGGGGTCTCTCACTGAGGCAGGCTGTGTGGTTTCCCTTGAGTGTTGTTCTGCCATCAAATGGTGGGGGCCATGAACGGGTGACCAGGGAATTGTTCCCATTCCGCCCCTGGGCCTGTCATCCACTGGTTTATGGAGGCATTTACCCCTTTAAACCACTCCCTGCTGGTCCCCATAGCCAGGCAGGGGTCTTCGTCACACTACCTATACAAAAGGCATCTTCATCAGAGTGGGTAATAATTGGTATTGAAACACATTACTTGGGTTTAACTGTAGCATGCAGCACCTTTCTATTTCCCATAAAGTCCCGATGCAGAACACAGGCAGCACTCATATTTATTTATGGTGTCTTGTACAACGGCGAATTCGGAGGAAATTCTTTCATCTAACAATTGTATTTTTCACTGGAGTACATGAAGCAGTCCTGATTGTATTTTATTCACTTGTAACAGATACTGCCATTAACCTGACTTCGAAGTAGTCCCAAATTTGGCAGATAAGAGATATAGGCTTACAAAATATGGCCAAGTGGTGAGACAGGATTAGAGCCAAGGCCATATACACCACATCAACAAACTTAGTCAGAAGCCACATCTCCAAAGCATAGGCCTGTGGGTTTAAGGTTAAAACAAGGCATTTCCCTGAAAGGTAGGGAGGGTGGGGGCGGAGAAATCGGAGATTGTGGCGCAGTCAAGTTTGGAAACAGAGGGGGCACTGGCCAATACCATTTCTATTACTTTGAAGGTCGTAGGGAAGCGACGGATCCCTCTCTCGTCCACTTCCCCCATAGCTCTGCCACTTGCAGTGTTGTCACACTCCTACCATTTCTCTCCACTGACAGACCAGAGAGCGAGATGATTCCAGAATCACGGTTTTCTCTCTGCTCCAGTTTTTAGTCATTGCCGTCCGCACCCTGGGTATTGCCCTCAAATGACTATTTCATTGTTTGATCACCTTGGAAAATAATGGTAGTGCCTGGCAAATTGTGTGTATCTGGGCATATGAATGCATTGCCTAGTAAATAGTATGAATTCATTGAGATATTACGGTAAAAGCTGAAAATGGTGTATCTCGATATTCGATAACAATACCTGGCAAATGGTGTGAGCACTTAGGCATACAATGTCCATATTTCCATTCCATGCCATTTATCTGGCAAGTGGTGGCAATACCAGGCATGTAATACGAGTAGGTAGATTAACAATACCTTGCAAATGTTGTTATTAGCTGAACACATGACACTAATTGACAAATGATGGAAGCAAAGGGCAAAATTAAGTAAATATCTTGCCATAACAGGGTAAAATAGCTCAACACTTCGACCCTCTCCCCCGACATGCATGTCCCATCTGCAGTTAACAGGTTTGGTTCATGGGCAGGGATTACTTATCCCTGCCTTCTCCCGATGCCAGTAAATTGAGTAACATTAAATTGGGCCATAATAACAAAAATTATAAAATTGGTTAGAAGTGCGAGGAATCTGACATAAAGTTCTACCTGATAGTGTAATATTATATTATTATTCATCCAATCTCTCCTTGCAAGAGCTCTATCCATCTCTGTCTCTGCTCGAGACTAGCGGTCTCTACTTGATAGCCAGCACTCATTCCCTGCACCAACCCAATGATTTCTTCCACCAGTTCCAGCGCGCCCACCTACTCCACATCCACCCCTTAGTCTCTGCTCCGATCCACCACTCGGGCTCAGCGAGTTCTGTCTGCACACCACTTCCCTACACATGGCCTGTTAGCAGCCTCGCCATAGTGGATCTCTACAGGCGGAGAGCAACCCAGCCGAATGCTCCCACGGTTTCTGTGAGATGCAGCAGGGGCTTGGAGTCTGTACTACACCAAGAGCCAGTGGTGAGGGGGTGGGGGCGGAGCAGGGGTGTATTGTGTGATCAGGACAAGATCTCCAAACCGGCAAAATTCAGCACCTCAATATTTTCAGTTTGTCTTGATATGTGTATGTAAACAATGACCATTGAGAAAACGCAATACAAAAATGTTCATGAAAACCTACCAAGAATATCTTGTACGCATGCATTATATTTTAAAAAGGAAATATGGTGGTTGATGCAGAACCGTAAATAAGAACATGTTTCGCTTTCACTGTACGAAAGGGGAGAAAGAATAACTTTGGTTCTCATAGAGTGCGTCGTGCTAGATTACTCGCACTTCTGAGCACTGTAATAACAGGTGTTTTTAAAACCCAGCTCAATGGAACTCAAATGTATTGAGTCTCAAAGGTTGCAGGGTTGACTGTGTCATGACGCTATTCGAACTTCCAAAGGGCAGGTTGGTACCGTGTATGAGGCGAGCACTTAAGTCGTCAGTTATTTACCAATACAAAATTCAGATAATAAATGACGGGAGTGGAAACGGATCAAAGTGTAGATTCGGCAAAAGGCATACAAACCTTTCAGAAATCACATTCCATGTCACCCATTAACAGTGTATTTTAGGAAGATCTACTTCAAAAAGCGATTTTTTTCCTTCATAATGTACCCGAGGCCCTGAGAACAAAGTATTTCCATTGCTCACGAATTAAAGGGTAAATTGCTTATTTTGTTTGGGCTCCTCCAAAAATAGGAGATTGAAATATGTAAATCCTGGCAGTGATCATTATGTCACAGGCGTGATTATTATTATCTCAAGCAAACATTGGCATTATCACTTTAAGTTCTTGCCAGATGGCTGTCTTCTGTTGCTATTTTAATTTTCCTGAGAAACATTTGGTTTATTTGTATTCCATAAAGGAACATATTAGTTTCTTGGAATGTACACAGTCTAAAGTTTAAATACACAAAGCATTGATTCAGATAAATGTATCTCATATCTATTTGTTGAAACATTATTATTGATCATTCAAGATAAAGAAGTATCCAAGAAGTTGAGATTAGCGCAAGTAAATCTACATCATCATTGTTGTATTATATCATAAAACATCAAGAACTCCCTCCCCTGTGGCGAGATATGTCTGTCAAAACCAGTTGACAAGGCATCAGACCTAAAGTTAACACATTCTCATATTCGCAGTTTCCTCATTTCACCCCTGCTTCGAGAGCTCGTGTCTTGTATTTGATTATTCCAAAACCCAAGACACAGTCTTCATTCAATATATTTCAGAAAGATATTTCAGTATACTTTTATCTTGTCTTTCCCGCTAATATATTGGCATTTATACAGATCTTCATATGAAACTGATTTTTCTTCTGAGTATACCCGAGGGTACACCTGATCGGTGGACGTGCATTTGAATGTGTCGCAGCTGTGACTGCCAAGTGTGCATGTTGATTTTGTGTAGTCATGCTTTTGGTTTAGCGTTGGGCTTGTGGTGGTCCAAGGGGGATCTCAGGATCCCAACAGGAGAATAACGCTTCACTAGAATTTCCACTAGCTCAAGATCAGGCACACAGGACTCCTCTGGGCAGGGAAATGGATATCAGGGACTCAGGTGGGAGTGAGAGGTTTTCCTCTAGAGCACCGCGAGTCTTGAAGACTGGTGATATCAAGAAGGACGAGGCAGTATTTTTCTCTCCAGATGGCTATGTATTACCTCCATCACTTATGTATCCAATATAAAAGATTTGCACTGCAATAACACGATGGTCCAGACAAAAGGACATGCTTTGAATGTATCTTTGAAATACTGACAACTGTGCGTGTAATTTGCATGTGATTGCATGTTACTGTTATGTGCAGGTGTTGTGCATGTAAAATATAGTAGAGCCCTCTATGTGGCTTGAGCTGTGCCATTGCTGCTGCCATCGTCCCCGGCGTCCCGCACCAGGGCCGCCACCATCGCCAGATAGACACGGGTACGTCTATAGTGGGAGTCTTGGCACCACGTCTCATCACAATACAGAACTGTAGGAATAAACAAAGTACGTGCAAACACTCATACACTGATTGACCAAAAATTGGAAAAAGGGACAGGCCGACACAATTCGAGCAAAAAGCTTCTAGCTGCTCGCCGGACCGCCTGTGGGTAGAGAAAAGAAAGTAGCGTTAAGGCAGATCCACAGACCATTAACAAGTAAGCAGACCCAGCGGGAGCGGCCCCGTTGTGCAGAACGCTCAACCCGGAGCCGCGCTGTATTATACACGGCACAGGCGGGCTGAGACTTCAAGCCACGCACTGCGGCCAGCCTGCTCATCCCACGAAACAGAAACCCACCTTGGCACGGCCCGAAAAAGCATCTGTTGAGGCAGCAGCCTCGTGTGGCAAAAAAGGTTCCAGTGCAAGATACAAACCCAGCACGCGTAAGCCTACCGGGCACAACATCAATCACTGCCCACAGAACCAGGCTTTAGTCCCACAGAACCTGGCAGTAGCAAGAGCCCTGTCACTCTGACTCTGCATTAGACTGGACGAGGGGGGGAGAAGAGACATTGTCGGTCTGGCCCTTAGGAGTGAACGGTCCCCCGCAATGACTTTGGCAGGCTTATTTGAGACCTAACCAGTCAGCAGAACAACTTTTAAAAAAGCGGCACACTAAGGGGGAACCTGAGAATTAAGAACAGCACTGCAGCACAGGGCATGTTGAGGGTAAGTCTGGACCAGCTTCTAAGTAATCCACCCAAACAACGCACGCTGATGCAGCATCATAGCGAATATTGGCCCTAGGGCAAGGCACCAACGTGTGCGCCAGCCCCCAACCTGGACCCGCTCACTGAATTTAGATTGCAGAGCTTCTGCCGAAAGTCGACAGAGATGGAGTCGGAGCAGGCGGCACCCCTCTCGGACATCCCGGGTTGCAGAGCAGAACAGCTCAACTAAGACAGACATACGATTGCTGCTAGGAGAAATACGATTGAATAAATCCAACCTAACCGAAAAGGTAACTGACCTGCAAGCAAGAATCGTAAAGGTAGAAGACCAGATGGAGGCTTTAGAAAACAACCGGTTGTCTGGAGACCTCACGTTGATGAAAATGGAGGTCCGCCTCCAGGACCTAGACCAAAGAGAAAGAGACCTTGCACTGAACATGGATGACCTGGAAAACAGGGAGCAGCGATCGAAAATTCACATCATGGGCTTAAGTGAAAAGCAAGGTGAGACACTGTCGTCCCTGGAGAAGTGTGTGAAAACTTGGATCGAATCATTTTTCGACCCCCCACCATCCACAAACAGTTTGACAGAATTCACAGGTCGGGCCCAGCAAACGGTCCAAGATATGGCCTTGCTAAGTGCCACTACTTTAGACAGAAAATTGATATTCTACAGAAAGCATGGGAGATAGAAACCATTGAGTTTGAAGGATCAATCGTAAAAATATTCCAGGACTTGTCGGTGACCACGCTTATCAAACTGAAAGAATGCTGCCCGCTAACAACTTGGCTGCAAGAGAGTGCGGTATAGAAGGGGGTTCCCATTCTCATTAAACTTTGAACACTGTGAGGACGAATACAGCATTACTTGGATGGAGGAAGCAAAGGGTGCCCTGAAGAGCCTGCAATCGGGAATGCAGGAAATGGCTTGGGATGGGTCACACAAACCTTCGGGCCCCATAGACGGAGTGAAGTCCTATGCGCCAAGGAGGGGCTGCACACAGGGCTCCAGAAAGTACAAACGCTGAGGACTGGATGGAGGGTGAACACTTGCACAATCTAGACTTCCCCTTGTTCCTCTCCTTTCCTAGTCTGCCAAAAGGGAGAAGGCCTCACATTTGGAACAAAGGGTTGGTATGGACACGATAAGCCCAGAAGGTGAGAAAGGGGGACAAGAGTAAAAAGAACCCAACGATGCTAGTTCCTAACCTCGGTCCTTGAGAAGCAATGTTTGTGCGGACAAGTTTAATTTTTAGTAATGGTGTGCTCGGGCCATTCAGTAAAAATGCAGAACTGTTATGTTATCGCCCGGTGAGGGGCTCCTGAAGTGTGGCCCTTTTGTTAAGGTCTTCTCAATCGGGTGTAGAAGTGTCAAAGACGGCACTTCATTTAGTTGGGGTAGGGAGAAATTCACATCTGGGCGTTAAAGACGGTATCAGCAACACACACTTGGGAGGTGCGGGGGTACACAGGATGGTAAGTTTGAGCATCACCCTTATACAAGATTGCCATGCGATTTAGTCAACTGACCAAGGCAGGAGAGAATCAACGGGCATGTGAACATGGGGCCAGTTGAAGGGATAAAGTTTGGGTCCCTAAATGTCAAAGGCCTGAAGTCGCCGCACAAACACTCCATGCTGATGAGGGAATTTTTGTACAAGAAACAAAGGTCAAAAAGGGTGAAGAATTTAAGGTAGGTGGGAAGGAACTTGGAGGGGCACTGTGAGCATCAGGTCAACACAAGAAAGGTGGGCATTATATATAGGACATCTTTAGGCCTCCAAATAGAGCAGATCCATAGAAACGAGGACAGAAGATACATTGTGGTTAATGGAAGGATAAGATCACGTGCTGTAACTCTCTGCTCCACATATGCACCCAATCAAAACCAGATAGCCTTCGGTAGAGACCTCTTCTCTTTTTTAGACACCTGGAGGACCGGCCTGTTGATATGTGGAGGGAATTTAATATTATATCAGACCAAACTATGGACTGGGACTCCATGAGGCAAGGAGCGACACCCCTCCTCCCCCCATTGAGTGTGAGCAGTGAAAAATTGCCCGATCTGATAAGAGAAAATTATCTGATAGATTTGTGGAGGGCATCGCACCCGCAGACAAGGGCTTTCGCCTTTTACTCAACGCCACACTTAACATATTCGCAAATCGATTATATTCTAGTGGATGCAGAAACTCAATATGCTATAATTGACGCTGCCATTGAGATAGTGGGATGGTCGGATCACAAGATGTGCCTACTAGAACTCGACCTAGGCCCCCCTCCGAAAACAGATCGCAGGTGGATCTGTAATGATAATCTCTACAAAGATGAGATCTTTAGAAGAACCCTTCGCAAGGGGATGAGAAGTTACTTCTCGATCAACGATACAGGCGAACTCGCCTTAAACACAGTATGGGAAGCAGCTAAAGCCCCTTTCCGGGGCGTCTTGATAGTGGAGATAGCATTCAGGAACACGGTCAGGTTGCTAAAGGAATCGGCACTAAAAAAGGAAATCAAACAGAAGGAACAGTCGCTTCAAGCCCAAACCACCCTTAAAGAGAAAACCTGACAAGCATTAGAGCGCTACGCAAAGAACTATGTGACATATGGCATAAAAAAGCGTTCACTCAGCTTCAGTTTCGGAAGCAAACATTTTATGAGAGAGTTGACAAGGCCCCACACGATGTTGGCAACAGTATTACGGAAACAGAGAGCGGACAGGGCTGTACATAAAGTTAATGGATGAAAATGGGGAGGGGGGACTGATTAATCCTGTTGAGATCACTGAACGCTTTGCCCGATTCTGTACTTCCCTATACAATGCGGAGGGTGGGGGCTCGGAAGAGGATATTGTACGATACCTATCAAACCACCCCTACAGCCCACTATCTACCGACAACTTAGCATTACTTAATGCCCCGATAACAAGCAAAGATTCCAGAGTGCCACATCAAATCTCAAAGCAGGCTCAGCTCCGGGACAGGACGTGTTCACGGCCGCCTTTTAGAAGGCCTATAGTAACTCCCTTGCCCCATTTTTCAACTAAGCTCTTTAATAAAATCTTAGACACCAGCTAAGCCCTGCCATCGTTATGGAATCTCGAATAATAGTCACCCCGAAAGAGGGTAAAAACAGCACAGAATGCACTTCATATCACCCTAGATCACTCATAAATGTAGATGCTAAAATCTATGCAAGTATCTTGGCAGGCCACCTTTCTCAAGTACTACCTGACTTGGTACATCCAGACCAGGCTGGATATGTAAGGGGCAGGCAAGGAGCTGACAATATTAGTAAAACCTTAGACCTCATAGCTTCTATAAATGACCACGACGATTGTCCAACCTTGCTGTCGATCTGTGCAGAAAAGGCGTTTGACAGGGTGGAATTGCCTTTTCTCCAAGCAGTTATGCAATGGGCCGGGCCGGGTTGGGTCCAAAATGTATTACCGGGGCTCAAGCGTTATATCAAGGCGCCAAAGCTAAAGTGGTGGTCAACGGTATCAAATCAGCGACTTCATTTGACACAAGGCACTCGTCAGGCTGCCCCCTGTCATCCCTTTTGTTCACCTGGTTCTAGAACCGCTGGCACAGGCTATCCAAGCCAATGCCCAGCGAAGGGGTCTGGTCAAATATGGGCACGAGTACAAACTGGCATTATTCACTGATGATGTAATGGTATATCTAACCCAACCAACCAAGTCCATCTCAGCCCTTTTTCATCTTTGGCAGAATATGGCACACTATCGGGGTTCCGAGCCAATGTGAAAAAGAATGAAGCACTCCTGTTGATGCAAGCCTCTGCCCTTCCCGATTGATTAATAGCGGATTGGGGATTTCAACTACAGGCTGAAGGTATAAACTACTTGGGTGTCGTCATCACAAGGGAAATAAGGAACCTATTCCAGGCAAACCTGCTTCCCCTGTGAGAAAAAAATCAAAGCAGGCCTGTGTAGATGGTCCAAAATAGCGCTCTCCTGGGCCACTAGGTTCACATCTGTCAAGATGAACATTTTGCCGAGGTTGATGTTTCTTTTTCAGTCCCTCTCGGTAGTAGTCCCAGAGCCATTTCATGTAGAAGTAAAGCAGACATTACTTAAATACCTGTGGGCCGACCAGAGACCTCTGATATCATATAACACATTGATAACACCCAAGAACAAGGGAGACATGGGCTATCTAGATGTCTTTGAATACTATAGGGCATCACAGCTATGCATACTCTCAGACCACTTGTGGGAAAACAAGAAAAAGCAGTGGGTGAGTCTGGAGAATGGGCTGTTCGCTCCCGTCGCTCTACGGGAATAGTTATGGGTCCCTCTTAGTGCCATGCCTTGCAAAATCCGCAAGCACCCTCTGGTTATGGTACCTCTGGAATCCATAGCAAGGTATGTGGGGGTAATAACATGGCCATCACCACTCAGTTGCATCTGGGCTCCTCCCATAAGGGACCTACTAGTCGACCCAATTTGCTTTCAGCCTCAATATGAGGGTGGCCTAGAGAGAGCAGGGCAGATTTGGAAAGATGGCACCTTCATAACAAAGGCCTACTTAGAGTTAGCCTAACAGGGCGTCAAAATCCCACTGCTGCAATACTTACAGTTAAGGGATGAAAATGGGGGGAGCTGATTAATCCTCAGTCCGTCACTCACGCCCATAAAACACGCACTTAGCCACCACTGTGGCTCAAGAGGGATGATAGCAAAACTATACTCCTCCTTGGTTAGTAGGGGACACTTAGGTTAGCAAAAATGTACCTGGGGCATAACACCGTATTGCTGGAGAGGCTGCCTCGAAGTTAGTGATTATTGGCATCAGCGGTGGAACTGTCAGACAGTCCAGACATACTGGAAGGAGGTTCTGGGGTGGATTCAAGCCATAGATGGGATTCATAGGAATTTGCCCCCCCTATTGTTGCTATTCGGTATAGAAACAGATGCGGAGGGGACACACACAGTACTATCGCATATGCCAAGGAACTTGCTTTTAGCGGCAAGAGTCTGTCTCACGATGCACTGGAAGCAGAACAGGCTCCCAAGACGGAAATAATGGTTGTGCAAAGAACACGAGATATACCAGATGGAAAGCATCACAGCTGCGCTGCTGGAAACACTCTTTCATATAGACATGATATGGCTTCCCTTTCTGGAATATCACAGAGCGTTCAAGGAAACACACAGGCAGGCGGCGCAGTAGCCAACGCTAGGTGACACGACAAAGCATGAAAGATCACTCCATGAACACAGATTACTGAGCCTTGGTCGAACAACAACGTTATAAGGGTATAGCTTTCCCAGAAAAGTATATGATCAGATCCCAGTAACTAGTGGTGTTGTGAATATAACAATTCCAGATCTTGAAATGAAGTCTTCCCAGATGTGAAGGGTGGGTGGACGGGGATCCAGGGGCCTTTTTTTACACTTAGTTACCAGTTGTTTTGAAAGTCTTTAAGAACACGTCCCACAAATTGTAAACCTTTTTTAACAGTCATTAATTTGGAGGCTTTATTTAGGCCCTAGAATGTTGTAACAATGTATGTGACCATGGATGAAGCGGGCCCGCATTTTTGATGTTGGATTAATGATGGTAACGACTTGTAAACTCAATAAAACACTATTAAAAAAAAAGAGCAAGATCCAGATGTTGTGTAGGCAGTGGCAATGAGTTCCTGCATCCTTAATTTTGCCTTTTACTGGCCAAGCATGGGAGGAGCAAAGCATAATCCCCTGTCTCACCGAACACAAGTCCTGATGTGGCATGGGTCAGCGCTGGAAGAGGAGGCGAGGTACTCTGCGAACAGGCCTTTCCGAATAAGCTGTGGAGGACGGGGGCAACAAAAGGCAGTACCAAGCTATCTCTCTTTTGGATGCATCCTACAAGATCTTTGCTTCATTTGTTTTGCGATCCCTTGAGAATTGGGTACGTGATTCTCGCAAATTAGATATATATCAATCTGGTTTCAGGAAGGGGACAAATACATCACTGAATTCCCTGCTTGTCCATCTTTTAGCGAAACGGGTGAATACATGAAAACGACAGCTGTATCTGGCATTTTTAGATGTCAGTAAGGCATTTGATTGTGTAAATCACCTTAGATTGTGGAGCAAACTGAGGGCTGCTGGATGTCTGGGACCTTTGGTAGACATGCTTGCATTACTACACTCAGACAAGGTATGCAGTACAAAAATCGCGGCAAAAATGTTGCCTTTACCAAAAATCGCTGCAAAAATGCCGTTGTTTGACCCGTTAAAGGTGTACCCCATTCCACCATTTAAGGGGAGCGGGGGTTGTCCTCTGCTCCCCTTAAATGGTATAATGGGACTGGGAGGTTACGGGGGTGTCCCCCACATCCTTTACATCAATTGGGGCAGCAAAACCACAGCCTTTTTGGTGCGATTTTTTTTGTGCAAACAGCCATTTTTTTCCCACTATTTTAACACATGGAACCCTCAGATACTAGATTAAAGGTCAAACTTGACCAAAGGGACTCCTATTCAGATTGCATTTATATTAAGCGGGGCCTGCGCAAGCGCTGCGTTTTGGCCCCTTTTCTTATTAATATGTATATCTCTGACATAGGGGACTGCCTATGTGATATTGGAGCTAATCCACTGAAATTGGGTTCACTAAAAGTGCACTACCTCCTATATGCTGATGATTTTATTTTGGTTTATTTACACCCTTGTTAGCCTTCGGCGGTCTTTGAAAGCTGTTGGCAGTTATTTTCAGGATATTCAACTGAACATAAATGTACCAAAATCTAAAATCCTGATTCTGAATACTCTGAGGGACAACAGGTGTGGAAACAAATTTGTTTGGTTAATTAATGAGCAGAAAATGGAGGCGGTTGATAACTTTATATACCTGGGTGTGGTAGTTAAAGCAAAACCATTTTTAGGTGATCTCAATCTGGCTATAAAAGCGGAAGTCATTTCTGCTGCCTAACAATTGAGTGTGGTAGACGAGAAATATGGTCGATTTTTGCTTATTCTGGTACTTAAAATGTACAGCCAAATGATAAATCCTATACTTATCCATGGAGCAGAGGCTCAAGAAGAAAAATTGGACTGATCTAAAGTTGAGTCTGTAATATGGAAGCAGGTGTTATTTTTGCCGGTGGGGATGCCTTTTCCTGTTATGCGTCATATGATGGGTTTAATCTCATTTCAGGCCTGGATTAGCTGGAGGAGGTTACAGTTATTAAGATCTATTCTGCTTCCCCCGGAGAACACTCTGTTTGTGAAGATAACTGATGTATGGAGGAATGCGGGCATTTAGGTCTTTAAATGAGTGGGTGACTGTTTTGCTAACCCTGCTGACAAACAATTCTCTCACTGAAGATGATCTAGGATACTGTCCTTCCAGAGTTAAAAAGAGAATTTTCGAAAAAAAAAAAACGACTGGATTGACAATAGAAACCTATGTGTTTTATTAGATATTTGACCATTTTAGTATGAACATACAATCTAATAACAATTTACAGCCCTTTCTCAATAGATATAGCTTCAAGAAAACTAGAGACTTTTTGATTAGAGTTAAGTTAAATCTATTCCTTACTAACAACGTCAAGGGTGCGAGACTTAAAATCCCAAAGGAGGATTGTGTTTGCTGCTTTTGCATGCAATATAGAGAAACGCTGATACACTTGCTAATTGAATTTACGGTGTTGTTTAATCTGCACTGTACTATTTTTCATGGATATGTGCAAAACATGTCTATTTTACCTGGGAAAGTGTATGGTGGCATCTGCTTATTGAGTCAAATGACCAATTGGCTATTCCAGCAATTAATTTTATGAACAATATTTTTGATGATGATTGTCTATTGTATCATGAACTATTTTACTTAATAATTTATCGAGTATCTGTTTTTAAATATATGGTGAAATTCCCAGACTGTAGGATCAGGAAGAAATTTCTAAGACTGCGGTTGTATGTTATACATACAGGGGAGGTTCTTGTGAAAAGAGGTTTTGGTGATTCGGCTATTCATCTGTGCCAGGTCTGCAAAAATCCAGAAGCTCAATCTATTAGACACCTATTGATGGAATGTTAAGGTACATGGCAAGCAAGATCTCTCCTTTTCGTAAAATGTGGTTTTGAATCACCAATTATATCCCAGAAAGGTTTTGGGAGAGGTGGATTGCCGGTCACTCACAAGGTATGACAATAGCAGTGATCCAGATGCTAGAAAGATGCAATATTGTGAATGGTAGGAGAATTATACTTTAGATGGGAAAGTCAGAAACTGTCCACTGCTTAATACTCAAATATGAAGTTTGTGGAGGAAAGAGGAATAAAAGGTCTATTAGGGATGTATTTTATATTCTATTTTATTTGGACTGGATCTCAAATTTGATTGGTAAAATGTGATATGAAATCCGTTTGTCTTCTATGGATTTTGGGTTTTGAGGAGGTTTTATATTTTGTAAAAGGTTATGTTAACCAAACGCAATAACAATATTTTTTTAAAAATAGTATCTGTTTTTAAACATTTGTATTTTGTACTTTGTTGGCATAAGATCTGATTACTGTTTTTAGTGACTTATGTTTGTTTTTCGGATTCTTTTTATATGTGTAAAGTTTTGCTAAAGTTGAAACTATATCACACAATAAATAAATTAAAAAAGGCAGTAGAGACTGAGATCAGACGAATAGAGGAAATAGAGCCATTTGTGATGCAGCAATCAACCATACCACATCCCCACAAGTGCCCCCTCACCCAGCAAATAGAGGCCAGGCCAGAAGGACATAAAGCAGGCAACAGACCTTTGTATTTTGTTTTTAGTTTCTATTGTTTAAAATGCTGACCTAGCTCGAGAGCAGCGGAGCGCTGTACAGGGTGTGGGTAGCCAACATTTGGGCTGCCATTTTATAACAGTAGCGTAGTAGCATTTCTTTTAGATCTCTCAGCTGCCCATGACATGGTCGATGATAACATCCTTTACCAACACCTCCACTTCTCACAGGAAGCCACCCTTTGAATAAACTCATTCCTCAGCGGTCGTACTACTAGAGTCTTTATAGGTGACTCAGCTGCAGATGCTATTGCCGCTCCACTCTGGGTCCCTCGGGGCTCCTGCCTCTCCCACCACCCTCTATAACACCTACACTAAACCCCTTTTTGATCTCTTTGACGCCAAAGATCTCATCTACACCAATTTTGCTGCAAATCCTTATCCCTCTCTCGGGTGACCATAATTCAAACTCTATAACTATCAATGAGGTCTACAGCACAATTCAGAACTGGATGGCCATGCATTATCTATCCCTCAACGACAAGAAAACTGAGCTGCTCATCATAGGCACCCTGCACCGCCTTAAGCATTTTGATGCCTCCTTCTCGTTTAGTATTGATGGCACGCCCATCCCAGTGCTGAAGAATTTAAAAACACTAGGAGTACACCTGGAAGCTGACCTCTCTATGTCCAGACATATT
This sequence comes from Ambystoma mexicanum, assembly GCF_040938575.1. Taxonomy (NCBI): domain Eukaryota; kingdom Metazoa; phylum Chordata; class Amphibia; order Caudata; family Ambystomatidae; genus Ambystoma; species Ambystoma mexicanum. The sequence goes on along the minus strand of NC_090936.1, from coordinate 87,921,192 downwards.
AATGCCCTCGCCTCCTCCACGGCCTACACATCAAGACTCGTCCCGCTTAGTAGACAGTCCGTTTCCCCTAATAACTGTCTCACTCTCGCCCGTGCACTAATCCTATCCCAACTTTTTGAGAGGATTATTGTAACATTCTGCTGATGGGTACCGCCTCTCCAAGCCTAACTAAACTTCTTCAAAACATAGCGCTCCGCTCTGCCCTTGAACGGTCAGATCATATCTCGGCTACTAGACGTTCAGTACACTAGCTCCCTATTAAAGCTCGGGTTGAGTTTAAAACTTTTCCTCACCCACCGATGTGTCTACAGTGTGGCCCCACAATACCTTAACAATTGTATCTCCAAAACCATCCATGGACGTGCCCTTAGATTCGGCTCCAGCATCTCCTTGCATACTCCTTGCTTTAAAATAAAAAGAGCTTGTGGAGTTTTTGTGTTACATCACCTGCCCTCTGAAACTCCCTCCCACCATCTATCAGAAACGAGCAAGCATTCCCTACTTTAAAAAAAACTTGTCAAGACCTGGTTATTCGACAAACCTGAGTGATTCGTTGCCTCCGTCTTCTGGTCCATGGATATTATTTTGTTCCTTGGCTACCGTATCATTTTTCCAATATTTTACTTGCACCTGTACTGTACCAACACTGTGATACCTTTGGGTCTCCGTGTTTAAAAAATGTGATAAATAAGTACTGCGAGGTCTGTGTGTGGGTATGTGCATCCATTGGAATGAGTCCTTGGTCAGGTGTTGTTGAAAGAGCCGTGTTTTTGAGAGATTTCCGAAATTTGAGAATTGTGGAGGCATTCCAAGCCGACACCGGGATCGAGTTCCAGAGGGTGGGTGCATGACAAGAGAAGGATTTTTTGTGGGGCCTCTTTTTGCGGACGAGTTGTGATTCAAGCCCAAATGCGCAAGGAGCGTGTGCCACCAGATATGTGGAGCTTAACCGCAAGGTATGCTGGTGTGCTACTTGAGACTGCTTTGTAGATGATACATGCAGTCTTGAACGTTATCCTGGCTTGGAGTGGAAGCCAATGTAGTTTGTGTAGGATGGGGTAATTCAGTCACATATCCGTGCTCTTTTAATAAAATGTGCTGCAGAATGGTGGAGTACTTTTATGGGAGCCAGGTGAGCAGCTGGGAGCCCTGTTAGGAGAGCATTTCCCCCATCGATGAGTGAGAGCACAATGGCCTGCACTCTGGTCTGGAAATCCTGCAGCAGGAGGGTAGAGATTCTGAGCCAGGCTATTTGGGCCTTCTTGGCTATGTGTTTCTGGAAGGACAGGCTGCTGTCAATGGGGTAGCCTAAGGATTTTGCTGAGTCAAAGTTGTGGATCAAATCCTTCTAGGCGCCTATCATTGAGCCATTGTTGGGCAAGTTGGTTTTTAGCAGGCAGACTGATGAGGACTGTAAGGAACTCATGATGGCAACAGTAAAGACAGACACAAGCGATCACAGTTCAAGGGTGTTTAATATGCTTTAAATGAAGGGTTGAAAAATGCCTAACCTAAATCTAAGATGGGAGCAAGCTTCGACCATCAAATGAAAAGTAAGGCGGTCTTTGTGGCATTGTGTCAAAACAAAAAGGCCTATACATTAAAAAAACTATTGCCACTTCCTTACAACTAATTACAGAGAGAGTGTGGGATAGGGTTTCACTAAAGAAAGTGTTCACAAATAATAAGTCAGGATGTGATTGCCAGGGGTCACCCTTCCCCACGTTTTGAGCACAGGACAAGGCGGATCGCCTGAGCACAGTACACACTTGAGCTTTCCCAGCACGAGCTGACAGTTCTGTACCAGCTATCAGTTTCTTCGATGGTTATGTTTCTTTTCAATAAAAAGTCTCTTGCCTTGAGGGCCTGATGTATTCAACAAAGAAATGAAAATGTCTGTTCCACATATGCGTTGGGTGATGACTTCACCTCTGGGTCCCCTACTTCCCGCCATAGAGCCTGTACGAATCGTATTCAACAAAACAAATAAACAGTTCTTTTCTCACCGGACTTTGGGTGATGATTTTCCACAGGTTTTTTTGGGTTCACTATGGATTCTCTTGCATTCATGAATCGTGATGTCTTTTTAAACAGCTCTTCAGGCTTTGCCCCTTTTTGTCGGTATCCCTCTGCCGGGTTCACTTTTACCAACTTTTACAGAGAGTTCACTGTGGACACCCTTCGGTCAGGTTCACTTAGGTCAACACACTGCCCATGGGACTTCAGACTTTGCCCCTTCTTGTTAGCATCCCTCTGCCGGATTTACTCTTGCCAACTTTTACAAACAGTTTTTCATGCACTCACTTCAGAAGAGAGGATTAATTTCCCTTAGCTTCGCAATCATCTGTCGGTCAAAGACTTTTGCCGGTACAGAGGATTTTTACAAGACCCCTGTATGTCCACTTTGACCTCTTTTTGCCTCTTTCCAGGGCCTTCTGGTTACGGTAGTCTCTACCATCAGGTAATCGCCCAGAGTTTCCTGCATGAGCACCCATGTGGTCCCGGACTCCTCTGTTGCTGGTTTTCCCCCTCTTTCATCAATAGTATCTTTGCTTTTCAAAGTTCAGATTAGCCGTTGGCTATTTTTCATTCAACACAGTTTGGTTTTTTATCGACACTCCTCTCGACTCAGTGATGAACCGCTTGTCTTTCTCCTTGGAGTCAAGGTTGGTACCACTTTCCCCGGCTTGGTAATCAGAGGAGGAGGGTCTTGTGTACCGTTGACATCTGCTGCAATACACGTTGGCTGTTGTTCACAGACTTATGATTCCTTCTGCTGAGGTTTCACAGGCCTTGGTCAGAAAGGGCAGGGTCGCTTCTCGCCTTGTCGCCCTCTCGGTCTGTGCCGTCTTTCTCCGCCTCTTGAACTGCCGTGCTGAGTTAGCTCTCACGTCGTGCGGTCTGCCTTGCTCGTCCTGTGCTCTTGTGCTCCACCTTTTATCCCTGTGGCGAAAAGAAAGGGCTGTCAGATGTGTGTGATTCCTGTCAATTGCCTGACTCTGCCCGATGCTTGTGTTGGGAATGTTAGGTAAACAGCTCTACAGTTAGTCTGCTGTCTTCCATGGGGTAAGAAAATGTTTGTGTCAAAAAGGGGAGTTTTGTTATGAGAAATTATATTCTTCGTCCTATGGTGGTTGGTAAATTCAGAAGGGAAGGGATGCAGATGTAACACAACCTACAAAGCTCTTGGGGAGACTGTCATCTTCTCCTTCCCCGGTGTAATACCGCTTGTCACCTGGGACATTTTCCTGAACATACCCCCGGCTCCTTTAACAAGGTTATTCACCCTCGCTCGTCCACCCCCAGGGTTAGGATCTGAGAGCGCCAGCCCTTCCCTGGCCACCTGAATAAGGGACTCCCGAGGTCTACTTTGGAGAATACCCTCAGGTTTCTCACAGGACAAATTCAGTCTTGGATGGGTTTAGTTTGAGGTAGGCAGTCGACATCCAGAACTGGATGAGGGGTAGGTAATCGCAGAGAGGATTGATGTCCTACGTGCTATTTACTTTTGTGTACAACTGAGTATCGTCTGCATATTCGTGGATAGCTATATTGGGATCTTTGAGAAAAGTGCCCAAAGGCATTGTGTAAAGGTTACAAAGGATTGGTGAGAGGATGGAGCCTTGGGGGACTACGCAGGAGACCTGGAGTCATGTTAGAATGCAACAAGTTTATTTGAACAGCCTGGTGTCTGCCTGAGAGGTAGGAGGTAAACCAATTCAGGACAGTGCTAGAGAATCTCATCCTGTCAGCAAGGAGGGTGAGAATGCAGCCGAGAGGTCAAGGAGGACGAAGAGGCACATGTCACCCTTACATACGATTTGGAGGGCATCATTCACCACCTGGATGGTGGCTGTCTCAATGGTATACTTGGGGTGGAACCCTGACTGATACTCACATAGGCGGTGGAGTTGTTAGATTCTGACGAATAGTTGTGTAGCAACTACTTTTTCCAAGATTTTGCCAATAAACGGGAGGTTCGTAATGGGCCTGTAGTTAGCTAGACCGTCTGGATCTAGGGTTGGTTGTTTCAAAAGACATTGTATGAGATCCAATGGAGTCATCAGGCACATCCTCTGACAGACTGCCCTGCCGCCTGCTCCAAAGGCAATACAGATTCCATCTGTTCGAAGAAGAGGGCCCATATCCAAGCCAGCATCTCTGAGGCCTCTAACAATACGGGTACACTGTTTAAAATCTGCAAGGAACTTGCCAGTCCTACTGTAATCTCCACTGCCATCCCTGACCCTCTGTACTTCTCTGGACTCCCACTTCTTAACCAAAATTCAGGCTATCCTGTCCTCACCCTCCTCTTCTACCCTCCCTCCCCATCTCTCAGGCCTCCCTTAGCCCCCCTCTCCCCGTCCCTCCTACTGCTACTGTGCTGTTTTTCGGCCATACCACCTGATGAGGTGTCTAGACATGTGCTCTCTATGAAAGTCTCCATCAAACAGGTGCTCCCTTGCTCCTCTAGAACTATCAAGGACAATATTGCCTCCCTTGCGCCATCCTCGGCCGATTTCTGTAATCACTCCTTTGCCACTGGCTCCTTCCTGCTACCCATCAAGCACTCCCTTGTGCATCCTATCCTCAAAAAGCACTCTGTCGACCCCTCCTCATCCAGAACAGCATTGCAAGACCGGTGCTTGGCCTCAAGCCCAGGGATCGTATCTCTCCAGCACTGAAATATCTTCATTGGCTCCCAGTGGCGTCAAGGATCAAGTTCAAGACCCTCTGCATCGTCCACAAGGCTTTCTGGGACCTGGAACGGCAATACCTCCAACTCTCTCTGCCGAAATATCTTCCTACTCGAGCTCTTCGCTCCTCCACCTCCAACTCCTTGAGGGTCAGTCGCTTCTCCAAGCAACAAGTTGGGGGCAGATCTTTCTTCAGCTGGTGCCTCCCTCTGGAACAGCCTCCCTGCCTCTCTGAAACTTGAGCAGGACAATCTCCGGTTCCAGAAGCACCTCAAGACCTTCTTCTTTGCTTCTGCTTCTCTCTTCCTCTCATCTGCCGATCTCCTGCCTGTTACACGCACTGGTCACATGGCAACCCTCTGAACTCGCCTGTCCAACTGCATACCTGAACTGCCTCTTGGCACCCTCTGCACCTGTGGTCTGTATCTGTAACCCTACAGTCCCCTCTCCTTCACTCATCAGACACTTGTTATCTGTACTCCTAACACTCGCACTGGCTGCACTGCTTGCAGTTTTCCTGTTTTCCTTGTGCTGCACTTGTCCATCCTCCCAAACACCCCCGGCACTTCTCCCCTCTCCGCTTCACTGGACTAGCGCGATCTGAATGTCACTAGGCCTAGTAAGATCGTTGTCTTTTTTCCTCCCTTGGTTTCCCTTCCCTTGCCTTGTCGCGCCTTGAAACTTTTGTGTATAGGCTTGTTATAAATGTCATATAATATCATATCATATCCTGGCTGGCTAACTACCGCCTTATCTCGATTACCCCCTTCTTGGGCAAACTCCTGGAGAAGCTGGTCATCTCCCAACTAATCCAACACATTGAATCTGTTGGTTGTCTCCACGACCACCAGTTTGACTTCAGAGCTGCCAGAGGCACGGAAACTGCTCTACTGAACACTCGTAAAGACTTGCTCTCAAATCTCGATTCCAACTCTCCATCCGTTCTCATCATTCTGGATCTTTCCTCTGCTTTCAACATGGTCAATCATGCCACCCTGACAAATTGGCTCTGTGACACCCTTGGCATCATGTGCCTGGCACTTGACTGGTTGACCTCTTTCCTCTCCGACCGACCTTCCCAGGTTCAACTGGGCCCTTTTCTCTCCCCTATCACACTCTCCACTTGCGCATCCCTCAAGGCTCTATCGTCTCGCTGTGGCTCTTCAACATCTACCTTGCCCCTCTGGCCCACCTAATCTCTTCTCTCCTAACTTCCAGTGTTATGTAGCCGACACTCAGCTTTCCTTCAAGCTTCCCTCTACTTCCTACTCTTCCTCCCTGGCTGTCATGGCCATTAGACAAGAACCACAGTTAATATCCCCTAAAGGGTCCAGGCTCTGCACACTTTTTTCCTTGGGCACGTGTTCTTCCATCTCTTAATGAGCCTCCATGTGTATCTGGGCCGGGCGTGGCCATAGGAATACATGGAGCAGCATCATCTGGGAGTGGCAGGGTGGAACCATCTAGCAGAGCAAGGGGCGTGGCCAGGGCCAGGCTATTTAAGCCTGCCCCGCCCGCATGCCAGCGCTTTGCGTTGATCTGCTCAAGCAGCGCAACGCTCACCGCCCCCTGAAGAAGCATCTTACCTGTTTTCCATCAGAACCAGCAAAACCATCGATGAGGCGCATCTTACCTGTTTTCCATCAGAACCAGCAAAACCATCGATGAGGCGCATCTTACCTGTTTCTCGCCCGTAGCGCATTCTACCTACGCTTGAAGCTCCTCTTACCTGCTTGCAGCGACTCCATCCGCCGAATAGAGCGCTCTTACCTGGTTCCAGTAGTACATCAGCCGGCAGCGCGCCTTACCTGATCCGCAGCTCGGATACTGACACGGGAGGGTTCTGCATGGCCAGCATCCTCACAGTCGCAGGCATCCTTCAACTGCCGACAGGTCTCAGTACCGCTGCTCCTCTCCAACCGCCTCCAGGCTACACCTGCAGGGGAAAAGAACAACAAAGGTTAGAAACCTCATAAAGACATTCTCTAAGGTTGCACGCCATATCTCCATCGCGCTTACCTTAAGACACCAACTTACCATCTATTTGGGAACACTTCGGACTCTCCACCAGTATCGCAGGCCTGCCGGGCCTTCATCTATTGGGGAGAAAGAGACATTATTAAGGATATGAACATTAATCATGTGAAAAGACATTACTACGAATATGAACAATAATCATTGCAAGAACTCCTACCTTCAAAGTGGTTCGGGCACAGCCGGCCTGGGCCGCCACACTCGGGGACCAGTGAAGTAATTAGGTCCTCTCGAAGCTCCCCTGCTGATGAGAAGCAGGACGGAGAGCTCATCCTCATAATACATCAGGTGAGTTTATATGGGTAAACGTTTACTCACCTCATTCTGGCACGAAGGGTTCGAGGGACATGACGATACCACCACACCCTTTTCATTGCCTCTCGTGTTCTCACAGGGGCAGTGCCTGCATCCTGAGCAGTCTACTTGGCAGCAGCTGGGGGAGAGAACTGATCCAGGGGGCCTAATCCAGGGAGGGCTCCAAACGTGCCCCAACGTCCCCCGCAGAGACCAGGTGAGCGTAACACCGACTGATTGACTGCTATTCAGGCATGTTGTGCTGCCAATGATCTCTGCTTAATGCCAGTAAGACTGAGATCCTTCTCATTGGGACCCCAGCTCCCTCCTCCTCTCCTACCCTCTGGCCGCCCTCTTTAGGTCCCCTCCTTTCAGCTTCTTGTGATGCAAAAAACGTTGTCATCTTTGACTCCTCTCTCTCGCTCTCTCCTCACATCGCGGACCATGCCAAGACGGGCCACTTTCAGCTGCACCTCCTCAGAGGCATTTTCTCTTTCCTCACCTTTCCCCAGAAACTCAATGTCTCCAGAGCTCTGGTCCTCTCTAGGCTGGACTACTGCAACAGCCTCTTCCTCAATCTCCCCTCATCCACCTTTCTCGCCCTTCAACTAATCCAGAATAGGGCTGCAAGACTTATCCTTGAACTGAAGCCCAGGGACTGCATCTCTCCAGACCTAAAATCTCTCCACTGGCTCTGGTTGCTGCTAGGATCAAGTTCAAGACCATCTGCATCATCCACAAGGCTTTCTGGGGACTTGGACCCTGCTACATCCAACAACCCGCTCTCCTTATATACCTCCCTACTAGAGCCCTACAGTCTTCTAGCTCCAACTCTGCAGATCAGACGCTTCTCCAAGCAGGGGGTGGGGGGTTGATCTTTCTCCTCTGCAGGCGCCTCCCTCTGGAATGGTCTCCCGGCCACTCTCAAACTTGAGCCGGATCTCTTTAAGTTCCGGAAGCTCCTCAAGACCCTCCTTTTCTCTTCTTTCTTCCCTCTCCCCCTCTGCTGCTAAATGCCCCTCCGCCCAGTCCACCCCCTTCACTGACTTAGCATGTGAACCCGCACCCCATGCAATTCCCTGGCACTTGCCCTCCTGGCCTCGCCTCAGCATTCACCCAGTCCCTGTAGCCCTATCTCCCCCTTCTCATTTGCACTCTCTCCTCTTAAGCCTGCACTTCTCTTCTGTAAGGAAGGCATGGTATCAAAGAAAAATAGACACAAGTGATCAAAGTTCAAGGGTGTTTATTAAACTATAAAATGGGTGAGTTAATACCCTAAATATAAGATGGGAGCAAGTTACGACCATCAAATAATAATAATACAGTCCTAGTGGAATCTAGTCCAATAAAAAGGGCCTAAGGCAGTGGTATTCAAACTGTGGGTCGCGACCCCCTAGGGGTCCGCGGGTGCATCCCAGGGGGGCCCTGAGAGCTCAGCATGAAAAAAGATTTTTTTTTTTTTTTTTTTTTTTTTTTTTTTTTTAGATTGGAAGAAATGGGCAGGGGTGGCCCACATGGGCGGGCTGAAGCATGAAACTGTCTCAGGCAACAATGAAAAAGTGGCCCACAGTTGTAAATGGATATTCATTCCTTTAGTCACAGACTGGGCCTCATTACTACTATGGCGGACCAGTAACAACGGTGCTGGTAAGCTACCGGCACCGTTGCTACCGTTCCGCCATAGTAAGAGTTGTGCTCGTGGGTGCTTGACAGCCCCCGCCAGGTCTGACCTCAGCTCGTCGGATGCACCAGCACCGTTATTAACGGTGCCGGTGCATCCGAGCTCCCCATTCCCATTTGAGCCATATGGGGCTCAAATGGGAATGGGGATCTACCGGCACCTTCGAAAGGGCAATTATCATGTCCGCCTAACTCGGCATGACCTAGTAATTGCCCATTCGCGGGTGCCAGACCCGGATGCAACTCCAGTGGCAGCCGTGCCGGTTTTACCGGCACAGCTACCGCCAGAGTAGTTATGAAGCCCACTGTTTCAATAGTACCCAAAGGGGTGCTTTGTGTTAAAATGTAAGTAAATTGTGATATATTCAGCAACAATGGTCAACATTACTAACTGCATAGTTAAGTAACTCATCAAAATGGTCCACATTGGCCAAAATGGTGGCCCATTTTGATTGGCCCAAACTAGCATTTTACATTTTTGGTACAGGCATTGCCCTATAGGCCTGTCCGAGCCTGGCGGCTCATCCATAATGGCAAGAGGCGCCCACCCAGTGGCCCCTCACCCATTATGGAGGAGCTAAGGAGCCAGCCCAGTGAAACAGTGAGCACTCCCTCAGCTGCTTTATCCAGCTAATGGAGTGCTCCTGGGCTGGCTGAACTGTCAAAGGGAAACACTGTTTCCCTTTGACAGTTCAGTTTAGTTCCCCAGCCGCACATGCTCACTGAGCCATGCAAGTGCTGGGGCGTTTTGCTTCGCCAGCATTGCATAGCTCATTGGAAATGCTGGCTGGGGCACTGCATGTCTGTATGTCCGAGGGGGAGCTCCTGCGCCTCCTCGCACATACGGACAGAGCAGCTGGAGCAGGCCGTTTCAGCACCCACACACAGGCCAATGCAGAAGGTACGTTTATGTTCATTGTTTTTATTTAAACATGTGTATGGATGCGTTATGAGTGAGTGTATGGTGATGGATGCTCATGTGAATGATAGAGTGATCGCTGTATGAATGTGCAGCGCCTTGCATATACACATAATCATGTTCATTGTGTTAGGACCAGTGGGACATCTATCATTCAAAACCCTCTGCCTTGTCCACAAGGCTTTCTGGGGCCTGGGTCCAAAATACCTTCAGCTATTCCTCCGCAAATACCTCCCCTCTCGAGCTCTTCACTCCTCTACCTCCAACTCCCTCAGGGTCAGTCGTTTATCAAAGAAACGAGCTGGGGGTAGATCTCCGTCTTCGGCTGGGGCCTCCCTCTGGAACAGCGCCCTGCCACTCTAAAACTTGAGGAGAACCATCTTTCTTCCTGCACTTATCAGACCTACCCTGTCTGCTGCCTTAAACGTAGCACTTGCAAATTGCTGGCTGCACTACCACTGTTTGTTGCCTTTATTATTTATTTATTGTTATTTATCCGTTTCTCCTCTGCTTCGCACTTTCCACTTCTCCCCCCTTCCATGCACTTTTCCCCTCACACTTGCGCGTTCTCAATGTCACTGGGCCTAGTAAGATCGCTGTTTTATTCTCCTCTGTTCCCCTCCCTTGCCTTGTCACGCTCTGAAACACTTGTGTACCAGCGCGATAGAAATAAAATATCAATGCCTGCCCCCTGGACTCCCAGCAACAATTGCAAACTGTTTGGCTATTTACCCATTTTTTGTTAAAAGTATGCTCTACAATGCAACATTTTAACCTATTATTTAAAAAAAAATTCACAGGGGGAAACCCCCCCGAACCTCCCCTTAATGCCCCTCCACTTAAAAAAGATTCACCAGCCGCCACTGGCCCTCAGACTGTGTTGGGAACGGGATGGGGGAACCGAGGGACTATGGTGGGAGCACAATGGGCGGGAACCATGGGATAGTGATGGGAGCAGAGTGGGGAGAGCCCTGGGTGTGTGATGGGGTGGGGAGAGACCAGCGACTGGGTAGGAGTGGGATGAGGGAGCCCAGCGACTTTGATGGGAGCAGGTGACGGCGCGCAATATATACTGTCCATTTGGCATTTCTGGGGGGTCCCGACCTGCCCAAATTTTGCTCAGGGGGGCCCTGGCCAAAAAAGTTTGAAGACCACTGGCCTAAGGCAAGGGAAAGGGCAGTCAGGTGTGTGTAATTGTCTGCAATTGCCTGACTCTGCCTGACCCTTGTGTTGGGACATGCCAGGTAAATGACTCCGGTATTAGTCCATTTTCATTCACGGTGTGAAAAAGTGCTTGGGCCGCATTCCGAGTACGGCGCTAACCAATGGCGCTATTAACGCCTTGGTTGACGCCGTACCCGGACCGGCAGCGCCTTGGTGGATGGCGGAATTACCGCCCCATTCCAAGGTTGGCGGGGCGGTAATTCCCCATTCACCAAGGCTCTTCCCCATTCCCAAATGAGCCCCCATAGGGCTCAATGGGAATGGGGAAGATGCAAATAACGGTGACCGTTCATTACGGTCACCGTTATTGGCTTGGAGGCCCCTTTGCGCCCTCGACTTTAACACCTGCTCAAAGCAGGCGTTAAGGGCGAGGGCGCAAAGGGAACCTCGGAGTATGGCGGTAAGGGATTACCGCCACCGGTCTCGTTACCGGATGCCGCTATCCCTTACCGCCATACTCGGAATGAGGCCCCTTGTGTTGGAAAAAGGGGCGGGGGTAGAGTTTCTAAGTACCCTTCTGGGATGGATGGGGAAAAGATGTCATAAGGAAGGGGATACTGCGTCTCACCCTTCAGTGTCCCACTTCCACTCCCCGAAGACCCCCCCCCCCATCTAGATGATCCTCCTGCACTGGTCCACCCACAGGAACTGGATCCAATAGCGATGGCCGTTTCCTGGCCACCTGGATGACAGATCCCTGGGGACTAGCGGGTGAGACACCTTCAGGTTTCTCACATGCCCGTCCCCGATTTGACGTAGCTGCATCCGTTTCACTGGGGAACCGGGAAAGGAAGTCTACATTCCCCTGGTCCTTACCTTTTCAGTGTTCCACTATGAAACAGTAGGGCTGCAGGTCTGGAAACCATTGCATGACACGAGGGTTGGAGTCTTTGCGTTGGCTAATCCAAACTAGGGAAGAATGGTCAGTGATGAGTATGAACTTAGTATCTGAGGTGGGAAATGGCCCTCTTGATAGCCAAAGCCTCTAGTTTCAGCACAGAGTAATTATTTTCACGTGGGAAAAGCTTGTAACTTGTAAATAAGATGGGATGTTCTAATCCGTCGCAAACTTGGGATAGGACTGCTCCTAACCCTGTAAGGGAGGCATCTGTTTGGAATATGAATTCTTAAAAGAAATCTACTACCTTTTGGGATCGGTTTCTAGCACAGGGTTTGTTTTAAGGTGTTATAACATATCATCCTCGTCCATTCAATTAAGTTTCTGGGGTTTAGCACTCTTGTGTTTATCAGTCAGCCTAGCTGTTTTGTCTGAAAAGTTGGGGAGAAACCAACAGTCATAACCAGTGGTCCAGATAGGAATTTGAGGTGGGAGTATTGTACTCCCTATTTTTAAACTTTGAGAGTAAATGTGATTTTAAGAGAGTAAAAATGTCTTTTCTCCTTTGCAAGAGAGTACAATGTATGTGACATCCAGCGGTCGTGTGCATAAACTGTATGAAAATCATTACTTCGCTGCAGCTTTCTGCATTGTGACAGAATACACCTTTCATTAAGTCTCTAGGGTCTAGCCATTTGAATTCTCCTGTATATATTTAAATGTTGAAATCACAAAAACATAGCCAATTGCATAGTAAAGCAAACATAAATTGTATTGTGTGTTTTGAAGTTCGATAGCAGAATTGTCTTTTGATATTTAATGAAAGTCCTCATTCCTTGGAGATATTTCTACGTATTGATATGCCAATGTTATGATACAGCAGTGCAGAGAGGCAAGGCCCCCATGCTAAATTCTATATCTAATCTAATGGTCAAATGGTTATTTATATAGCGCTTTTGGCAAAGCGCTGTACATAGAAGCATTTTATCACAATTATCACCAAACCAAAGTCGGTACTCCTTTATCAACCTCAAAAGGATGAAAGGCTGAGTTGGCCTTGCTGGGATTCGAACCTGCAAATCAGACACAGATTGCAGCAACAAGTGCTGAACCGGCTGAGCTATATTATTGGCTAACATCCTTCAGACGTTGGTTAACTGAGTATCGGCTGAGGTATAATAATCACAGCAACTAGATGCTGGATGAACCATTGATGAAGCAAAACAAAGTTAAATCCCTATCTGTATTATCAAAGGGACAAGTTCTGCTGAGTTTCTATTTCAATTACCAATGTAACTTTCATTTGTTTGTTTTCGAACAGCGCTTGCACTTCCTGGAGAGTCAGGTTTTGGATGTTTTTATTGTAGTCTTGAAGTTTTGAGAGGCTAGAACACCTGTGTTTGATGTAATGACAATCACTCACCCTTGAGCAAAAACTTTGCTACCACTGACCATTTATAGTAATGTACCACATTGACTGAAAGGTTGAATGGATGTAAGCTAACCTGTGCCTAGTCATTATTTTGCACACTGTTTTTATAATTAGATTTCAATTAAATTATTAGTGTAAAAATGATCTGCCTCCCGCATGATTATGCACACAGCACCAGAACTCTGAAAAGTACAATTGTGCAATACTGGTTTGCTTTCTCCGGAAAAAAAGCATAATTTGTTAGAAAATATGAATTCTCAATTCCAAATTAGTTTTCCATCTTATTAATGATACAATGCTAACATTCTACGAAAATAAATATGCACAGTACTTCTGTTTGCCCCATGAGCATCAACACAGCACAAGCTGAATGGAAATAAAGCATTCTTTTAATCACAGTTGGCAGTTTCTTTTTTTGAAAGGCTTCAGAGAAATACATTCTGTTTCAGAGGTGGCTTGCAATTCCATCCATGTAGATAAAAATCAAAAGATGCCTTCTGGTATCTGTCAAGTAACCTGACCTTTGCACTGCCCTCTGGTCTGTCTAAACCTGTGTATAAATGTACACAGGACAATAATAAAGCTGTCGTCTTTACATGATTTTCATGCGTAAAAAGGCCTTGTACGCACCTTATCAGGAGGCCTAGTCATAACCGTTTAGCCCTAGAATAGCTCCAAGATCTCTCTTAGTTTTGGCTGCCGTGTATCTAGGACAGCTCTCACTTTCTCATGTTGAGGTTGTACGTTCCCATTCCCTACAAAGAAGCCGAGGTAGTTCACGTCTTCTTGGGCCAGTCTGCATTTAGATGGATTAGCAGTAGGCCGGCCTCTCTGAGGACTTTCATAATAGTATAGAGATAGAAGAGATGGTCCTCCCAGGTTTTACTATAAATTACGATATTGTCAATATAAGTTCCACAGAAATCGGAATAGGCTTGTAAGATTGTGTCCATGAGGCATTGGAAAGTGGCTGGTGCACTGTGTAAGCCGAAAAGGGAGGACTTTGAATTGAAACATTCCTAGGGGTGTTCAAAAAGCTGTTTTCTCTTTATCTGGCCCATGTACTGGGACTTGCCAGTACCCTTTCGTTAAGTCTAAGATAGATATAAAGGTGGTTGCTCCGAGTTTATCAATTAGGTCATCGATGCGTGGCATGGGAATAGGCATTCAAGTCAGAAATTGCATTAACTTGACGGAAGTGTATGCAAAACCTCCAGGAACTGTCGGGTTTAGTGACCAACACAACAGGGGAGGACCATGGGCTCAAAGAAGGCTCGATAATATTGGCCTTGAACATTTTATTTGCCTCCTCAATCACTATCTGTTTACGGGCTTACTGTAGTCTATACGGTTTTAAATGAACCACTTTTCGTTTAGGTGTTCTAATATAGTGTTAGGTGCCTTTTACTCTTCCTGGTTTTTCTGAAAATACGTTGGGAAATAATGTAATTGCATCTTTTAGATATTCTTTTTGTTGAATGCATAGATCTAGAAGGATTAATTCAAAGCTGTCTATTTCTTTCGGAACCAAAAGGATAGTATTTTGGCATGGGTGGCTGATAGGTTCTCTTTCCACTCCTTTAAGAGATTTACATGATATAAATGGACCTTCCGTTTCTCTTCCGGTTGGGCTACTTTATAAGTACAGGCTTGTTTAAATATTTTGTAGGGCCCATGCCACTTAGAGACAAGCTTGTTTTCTGAGGTGGGTAAGAGGACCAGTACTTTCTGTCCTATAGAAAACAATCTTAAGCTCACTTTTCTGCCATAAGTGGATTTTTATGACTCTGGGCTTTCTCCATATGAGTACAGACAAGCTCTCCAACAAGTCTCATATGTTCTCTCATTCTGGTAGCGGTTTGCAAGATGCGGTTGGGTGCCTCTTCTCAGTCTTCCCAGATTTCCTAGAGCATGTCTAAGACATCTTTAGGCTCTCTACCATAAATTAGTTCGAAAGGAGAGAATCCTGTGGAGGCCTGAGGGGTTTTCCTTACTGCAAATAGTGCCCAACGGATCATTCGTCCCAGTCTTTCCCGGCCTTATCTACCAATTTCCGTAAGATTAATTTCAGGGTTTTATTGAATCTTTCTACCAAGCCATCGGTTTGTGGATGGTACACAGAAGTTTGTAAGGTGGTAATATGGAGCAACTCTTTGACTTCTGCCATAGGTTTGCTCATGACATTTGAACTTGGATCGGTTAGTATTTCTTTGGGAAAGCCGACTCTGGAAAAATACTGTAAGAGGTGTTTAACTATTTGTTGTGTTGTATTGTTTCGCACTGGGAATGCGTCAGAGTATCTGGTTGCATAGTCCACAATCACAAGGACGTATTTGTTGCCTAATCAGGGTGTTTCTAACGGTCCAATGATGTCCATCCCGATTCTTGAAAAAGGGACTTGTATGATTGGTATGGAATTCAGAGGGGCGGGTAATGGGATGTGCGGGCTTTTTTTTGACAAATGTCACATGTCTGAACAAAGGTTTTCATATCAGGGTGGTTACCTGGGCAGTAAAACTTCCCACTAATATGTGCCTGGGTTTTGAACTGTCCTAAGTGCCCCACTGTAAAATGGGACTGCGCAATCTCTAGTAAAACCTTTCGGTGGGTCTTGGGGACCACTAACTCCATCTTCACTAAGCCTTCTGTGGACGTTTCTCTTCTATACAGCAACCCCTGCTTTAAGAAGAAAAAGGAGCTTTCTTTCACGGTACCTTGTACTTCCGGAATAGCTTATAATAAATCTTCAAAGAGAGCTGGATCATTTCGCTGGGGTCGAAGGCTGGGTCGGGATAGATTCTTCCATGTTAGCCTGTTTATCAGCTTCCCCAAAGCCTAATGTCCCTCTTTCTGTTTCATCTGGTTCACTTTCGCTAAACGGAGGAAACAGAGCCCTTTCCAAAATTCCTTGAGCAATTTATTCCCCACGACGTACTTCAAATGGGACTTCACCATCATTCTGTAAGAGATCCTTTATGTCTTCCCGGATGTTGGGATCGATGATGCCTGCTAAAATGTCTACACCGAACTTCCACGCTAGGCCAGATTTTGGGGCTAACCTTATGTTACACCCCGGAGGGGGCATCAAAACCAAATCGGTAGGAATCATTCCTCTCTTCCCAGGGGGGATGACAACCTCCCTACTGCTACAGATATCGAAACCTATAGATTCATTCATGGCAATAGAGGGGCTAGAAGCTCTATGACTTGGTTTTTTAATTGGTTTCAATTGAGCCACACCCCACTTCGACACCCTATGTAAGGAAGACATGGTATCAAAGAAAGACAGACACAAGTGATCACAGTTCAAGGGTGTTTGTTAAACTGTAAAATGGGTGAGATAAACACCTGATCTAACCCTAAATCTAAGATGGGAGCAAGCTGCGACCATCAAATAATAATAATACAGTCCTAGTGTAGTCTAGTCAAATAAAAAGGGCCTATACTAAAAAACGTATTGCCAATCTTTACTGCTATTCTCCAAAATAGGTCTGAGTGCGGATCCCAGGGGATCGCCATAGTTCAGGGGGAAGTTGGCGGAGGTGTGGCCACCCCAGGTGATAGTAAAGGATCAGTTGGAGAGGTAAGAGGGGAACCAGGAGAGGACAGAGCTTTGAAGCCGAAGGAGGACAGAGTGCTAAGAAGTAAGGGGTGATCTACGGTGTCAAAGGCTGCAGAGAGGTCAAGGAGGACGAGAATTGAGGATTGCTTAGCATAGCGAGCGGCGAGGAGAGAATTGAGTACATAAGTGAGAGCAGTCTCAGTGGAGAGTTTAGGGCAGAAACCAGACTGAGAGGTGGGGAGGAGGGAGTGACAGGAGACGAAAGCTGAGAGTTGAGAGTAGTCTGAGTGCTCGAAGAGCTTTGAGATGAAGGGGAGAAGGGAGATTGGTCTGAAGTTGGAGGCAAGAAGAGGACTAGCAGAAGGTTTCTTCAGGATAGGGATGATGGTTACGTGTTTGAAAGCTGAAGGAAAGGTAGCAAAGGAGAGACAAATGTTAAAGAAGGTGGTTAGGTAGGGGATGAGGAGAGGGTAGGCTTTGGGGATTAGGGAGGTGGGGATGGGATCAGAGGGGGCAGCGGTAGGGTGAGTTTTGGACAGGAGACAGGAGACACAGATAGGAGAGAAGGTGGACATATGTTGAGGAATATGAGGGCCATGGGCATGATTCTGCCAAGACATTCCAGAATTTCCTCATTCATGAAGAGGAGACTGGTTTCAGTGCTCCTATTAGAGCAGAAATCAGATTGGTTGTAATGGAGAAGTTTGTTCACTTCAGTGTGGGTCTTTGGTTATTTTTCATTGTCCAAAGATCTGTGTATCTCCACTGATTCATAATAACGAAGACTGCGGGCCTCATTACGAGTTTGGCGGTAGCCATGGAGCTATTACCTCCATGTCTCAGCCAAACCGGGCTCGTTTACCCGGTCCCTGAATGGGGAATTACCGGGCCATTCTGAGTTCGGAGGGCCCGATAATTCCTCCCTCAGGGAACCCGGGCCTTCCCCATTCCCATTTGAGCCCGGATAGGACTCAAATGGGAATGGGAGAGGGAGCTAACAACGGGCCGATTACGACCGGCCCGTTGTTAGCTCCCTCTTCCCCTCGCGGGACCCGGTAAGGACGCCTGGTTTTACCAGGCGTCCTTACCGGGTCCCGCGAGGGGACCTCGTAATCAGGCAGAATGGGAATAACGGGTCCGCACTCATTAGCGGACCCCGTTAACCCATTCCGCCTAAGTTGTAATGAGGCCCTGCGTGTTTATTGAAGATAACCCAAATACTAACAGGGCACCTGAGAATGTAGAACCAACAACAGATCAAAACAAATCAAATCCTTTTTCGATCTTTAAACAGAGAGCGAAATCTTTGGCTTGAAAACAAATGAAAGGAAAAATAATCCAAACTCAAAAAAACAAAAATATTTAAAAATGGGCCAAGACGAAAACTTGTGACACAAGGATGTTTCTAAGGATTTCGAAAGAAGCGGAAGAAAAGACAAGCCCAGCTACTACAACCTGTATTGACACTGCTCCTGACATGTCTACAACCAGCTTGGTTGGTAAATTGATACACAAGCCAAAGAGCTCCAAATCTACACAAAATGGAGCCAGAGTGGAAATAGACTCTGACTTGAGTGTCACTGATTAGTTGGAGCTCTCTATTTATGAGGAGAAATCTGTTGTTTCCAATGAACAACCTAGAATTGTCCTGATTAGTCCTCTAAAAAGAAAAATGAAAAAACTGCAAATGCTCCAGAAAGCCCAAAGCTCTGCTCAACGTGATTCCGCACACTAAGCGAAAAAAGGCAAGCGTTAACGAAAATCAAATACAGATGAGCGCTCTCCAACACTCCAGCACCTGTGATGCAACAAGCTGTAGAAAGTCCAAAAGCAGTGAAATTTAAACTGACCAAAAATATATAGACAGAAAGCGGCCCCAGTCGTTTACAAATAACACCTACGGAAGTACCAAAAATAACAAAAGACCTAAAAGATCTATTGAAAAACGAACCAGGCTCTTTGTAATGCATACAAACGCTAATGGCATTCAAAGAAAAGCAAAAAGGTCAGCTGAAACCAAAATGTATACATCTAAACACTTACAATAAAGATATAGTAAGTAAAAAAAATGACTACGAAAAGATCTCAGAGAAATAAAGTACTTAAACACAGAAGAGCAAAATGAAATGACAAGAAAAAGAAAACAAAAATATAGAAACTGGACAAAAATGTACTGAGCCAATATGGATTTGAAAGAAGCTGAAAAAATGCTGGCTGCTCTAGCCGATTCTAACGGGAGAAGATTTTGGCAATTAATGAAAGAGAATAGAGATCCAACAGTGACGTGTCTTCTCAAACCAATACCGGAAGAAAAATAGGTGACACATTTCAGTACATTATTCAACAAGCAGGATGCTGTCCTGGAGGATCCAAGCAAGGATTGCTAAGTGAAAAAAACATGGATGTTTACATGTGATGCAGAAGAAATTCTCCTCTTAATAAAGAACAGCAGTAACTCTTGCGCTCCTGGACCCGACAGGTTCTCTAATGCACTAATGACAGAAGCACCATAACACTGGTCAGAGTTCTGTGAAAATCTATTCAATAGGATATTTATAACGCGTAAAATACCAAAATCATGGAAACTGGCCATAATGATCCCCCATCTTTAAACAAGGGGATGGACATTCACCAGCGAATTATAGACCAATCGCACTACTAGATGCAGTGGGGAAAATCTTTGCGATGGCCTTATTAGCCAGCTTAAAAGAGTGGATAAAATCAGTTAATCCTATAGATAAATGACAAACCGTGTTTGTCAAAGAAGTTGGCTGCAACTTAAACCTGCGGCTTTTAAACCTGTTCAAACAACACTGTGAACAAAAAAATAAAGAAAAAATCAATACAGCCAGCATATATTTGTGCAAAGCTTTTGACAGCATTGACCGAGACACATTGTGGGAGAAATTAAAGAAGAAAGGATGCCCCAGTGACCTGCTCAGTCATCCAAGAACTGTATTCTAATACAAGTATGCAGGTAAAGGTCGAAAAGCTAGGTAATATTATCAAGAGTGATCCAAACATCTAAAGGGTTAAAGCAGGGCTGCCCACTTGCAGCCACCCTGTTTAATTTTTATATTGAAGATATAAAATAAGTGTCAGGCTTCAGATCTTCCACCCCCTCCTCCTCACCTGAATCTTCTGAGTTGAACTCCTTAGGAACAGCTTCCGTCTTCCTACGGTCCTTCTTCTTCTTAGGAGTCTTGTCCTTGGGTGTTTGGACTTTCCGTTCGTGTAAATAGGGTCTGGCCCCTCCGGAGGCCACCTTGGCAGAGAAGGAACCCTGTCCGCGGGGACCCCAGGGGGCCAGCCCTAATTCCAGGGAAAAAGCACAAAGGCGGAAAAAACCCTGGGTTCCAGATGGGTTCAAATGGGTGAAAGTCTGTTCCCAGCTCTGTATTTCCAATGGAGAATAAACTGGATTCCAAAGTACAAGGAATATGGGAAATCCCACATCGAGCAAAGTATAACGATGATGTGCTGAATGACTTGGGACCAGATAGGTAAATGAAGAAGGGAGAAAGAGACAGAGCCAAAAGAGGTCAGTATAAGGATGGAAGGAGTAAGGAAACAAGGAAACACAACACTGAGTATATTAGAAAACAAAACGATAGAAAGAAAGGCAAACAATCCCACAGAGCGAGAGAATATTCTGCAAGCGTATGAGGCGTCAGGCGCTGAAGAGCAGAACACTGAAAGGCACCGTAGACTCTAAAAGCCGCTCGTATCGGACAGAAAAAACAGTCAGAAACCAGAAAGGAGCTAGCGAAGCTACACAGGGAAAATAACACAGAGAATGGTAAGTGAGGAAAGGTAGCAGAAACGTTACCCGGCTGAACGATCGGTGTATCGCTAGCCACGGGAAGGAGGCGGATGCCATTAGTATGGTGATCAGCAAGCAAAGGAAGTAGCAACGTGTACGCTGGAGATGCAGTACACGGGAGGAGGCAGAGGAAAGTAGGACAAGGAAGGGACTAAAGGAGGGCCAAAATGGTACAGGGAAGGCTGGAAGGGAAGTTGATACGGACGTAACAACACACAATCCGGAGTGCTGAAGCTGTTGAATAATTCAGATACAACGCATCGGGTATTGGGAGGAGTCAGCATTTAAAGAAACGTCCGCCATGTTGGGTGAGGACTGGAATGCACGCAAGGCAATTCAATGCCTTCAGCAATTCCAGATCTTCCATTCACAGTTCCTGACAAGAAGTCTTGTCCAGAGGAAACATCTTTCCTATGAAAATTAATGGAGAAACTGTAGGCTGGATGCTCGACGCAGACGACTTGGTTTTATTAGAACAGACGAAGATCGGAGTTCAAAGGAAACTAAATATCCTACAAAAATATGTTGACGAAAACCACTTAAAGATCAATGTCTCCAAGTCAAAAGTCATGGTATATGGAGACAAACAATTGAAATCAAAAGTCTCCTGGTTGTTGGACAAAGAGAAATTGTGCCTGGTACGCAAACAGGAATACCTAGGTGTAATTATAAATATTTTCAAAAGTGAAAGACCATTGACTGAGAATGTGAAGAAGAAACTGTACCAATTGTCAGCACAAGCTATAGCCTTAAACGTTTCGGCAAGTTCTCTCTAATGCTGATTCCGAAATATTTCAAACAAAAAGTTCCTCCTGTAATCATCTACGGAGCAGAATCAAATAGCGGGCTGAGAGAAGAATTTTGGGATCAGTGCGAGAGTCGCTTTTGGAAAGAATAGTAAATTTACCAAAGTCTGTACCAATCCAAGTAATCCGCCATGAGTTAGGTTTAACTTCTCTGTACTCAAAGATAATGTGGAATAAACTTTCTCTGTTCAGGAAACTGACCATTGAGGCCTAACCTCCACAATTTGAAATATTGAAAAAAATAACTCAACGATGATGAGCGGGCTGTAAAGGCTTGGAAAACTGAATATGTCAATTATCTAACTTATCTTGGCACATCAAAAGAAACCTTATGCAACAATCCACAATCCATCACTAGTAAAGAAAACTATATGAGCAGATGATTGGAGAAAGACAGAGGGAAAGAGGTCTTCTTCGAAAATACACTCATTATCCAGGAAAAATATTGGCTTACCGAACGTGACAAAAAGATATCTGATCGAATTTCCTAATAATGCTGGGCGATCTTTACTACTAAGACTAAGGCTGAATATACTGCATAATAACACCACCTTAAAAAGATACAACAAAGAAGTGGTTGATGATTGCAGGCTGTGTGGCCCTAAAGAAGGATCCTTAAAACATTTGGTGTTATTCTGTCCAAAATTAAAGGACTTAAGATCAATACATTTTCTCCCAGTGCTTGGACATATTGTGGGTCTGGATGCCGAAGAATGGTGGGAAAGGATTTATTAAGCAGACCACCTAAGAACCAATTATGCCACAGCGAACTTTCTGACAGCAGCTTTGAAGAAATTGAACGAAAATACAGGGATAGCTGCGATAAATATGAAGTAAATTAAGAGAAGCGCAGGAAGTGCTGCAAATAATTTGAAAGAAACTTGGCTCTGGATATAAAATCTTGGCCCACATCTGAGGGAAACAAACCAGCATGGACATTTTTAAATTTTAGCTAAAAGTTTGTAATAAACTAAATGCTAATAAAAATAAAAAATAAAATGCCCAAAGATCCTGATTGGGGAACAAACCATAATCCCCAGCCTGCAGAGACTTGAGGAAGTGGCCACCGAGGAGAATAGTATCCTGGACTGAGGCCAAATATCAACTAGCAGTGAATATCGCAGCTCACAAGACTGCACAACCAGACCTGGCATTAGACCAGAATGTGAGGCCCTTGAGAGGAGGACTCAGGATCCTTTTAGAAGAGGCCAGAATTAATAGTTATTGTGTTTGCCATTGCCTCGGGAGAAAAGCCCAATCAGAGAAGACATACAGAATGTGGCTGGGATCTGGTCCTTGCTGCCCCTGAACCACTGTGGAATATGCTGTGGTTTGTGATCTGCAGGGATAATATTTCAGCAGTGGACCACCATCTGGGTGAGGCTCACAGACTAATATCTCAGAGCTGCTGGACCCTGGAGGTGGATGACCAGTGCCAACCGAGTGAGGTGTGATGAATCGAGGGAAATTGTCCCTTCTCCCCAAGGGGGAGCCCCCCCCCCCCCTGTGAGACTAGAGAGGTGAGCCTGCTCTGCGATACCTCCCTACGGGTAGCAGAACTAGGGACCTCACAGGGAGAGAATCACCCTTTGTGGACAAGGACTACCGGTCCCATGAAGAACTCTCTAAGGTTAGACATGTTGTAGCCTACTTGGGATTCTCAAAAGGACCATAAAATGTAAAGTATCAAGACTAGTAAGAAGAAGCACCAAACCAATGCTATTATCTTACAGGCGACAAGCGTATCCCTTTAAATAAAAGTGACCAATCTACTGAGACGAGGGGGTTGATTACAGAGTACTATGTGAGAAGGCAACGGGAAGCAGAGTGAGGCAAGCATGTACCTAGGCTTTGGGAACTCCCCTGCTATTTCACACCTGGGGAAGACGGAAACCTGGAAGCCCGCATGTTTTTGAACTCGGCAGAGAACGCAGTGCGAGACGCCTGCAACGTTGTGAACCCGAACTGAGAGAAGCCAGCAAGGCAGTAGCCTCCAAAGAGG
This sequence comes from Ambystoma mexicanum, assembly GCF_040938575.1. NCBI lineage: Eukaryota > Metazoa > Chordata > Amphibia > Caudata > Ambystomatidae > Ambystoma > Ambystoma mexicanum. The sequence continues at coordinate 87,897,881 of NC_090936.1, read as the reverse complement.
TGGTGGTGAGACAACAACCAAGGAACTGTCGTGGATAGTCCATCCACAAACGATCAGCAAGACTACTAGTAAAAGCGCGTCCATAGATGTCTGGTCATGGTGTGAAATGCCAGGACACTACGAAGAAGCAAGAGCGGGCATACAGAGAAACACCAGTGAAACTAAGCAAGCAGCAGTCTGTGATCCGAGGAGAGGTGCCCGACTGATGAAGCTGTGGAGGACGTCCCCCGTCAAGAACAAAGGTAATGGGTAGCACATGACACACCAAGGGAATCAATAGATTGCACAAACAACTTGTCTCAGTGATGAATATGAAACAGTGTATTTGGAAACAAATGAACTTAAATCGTATTGACACTAGACAAGGAACCATTGAAAAGCTAAACGGAGCTAAAGAAAAGCAATGGGAGTAAACCCCCTGGGACAGGGGGAGAGTAACAAATAACTTTACACAAGAAGAATGTAAAGAGAAAGAGAGAACCAAGTGTGAACCAGAGTCTGTGAGAGATAGGCTACTTCTCTTGTTATATATTCCTATTGTCTAACTGCACGGGATATATAATTGTCCAGGAGGGAAAACTCACCAGAACAAGAATACTTTAACAACATATTCTAACAGCAAGGACAAGATTGATGCATCATATGTGACAGTTCCAAAAGGGATTCCCAAAGAAATGCAGTTGTTGAACGAAAGAGACTGATTCACAAAGTCACAAGAGACTTTTTGCGAAGCAAATATTAACAAGGAACACATGTACTGGTACCAGGAGTACCTGCAGGAGAAGGGTGTCATCCTCCTGATCCTGATTTTAGTTAATTTGCATAAGTGGTAGGGTCACATAGGGTAGTTTTGTCCAGCAGGCTGGTCTATTTGGATATTCATGACTGACTAACAAGCACCTTAGTTAGTAATGTAGGCCGGGACAACCCAAAGTGATGGGGAAAGGGAGACATTTTAAGTTACTTTATTAAAACATTGTGCATCATGTCATCTAAGAGTCAGTGTCCTCCTTCTGATCCACCACAGAGGATGCATCCTGGGCCGGGAATATTCTTCCAGCTAGTGAAGGGTCTTCAGAGCTATCCTGGGCTATCTTTTTTTTTTTTTTATTTATTGAATATAGTTGAAATTACATCAACTTTTTCAATGTATACAGATTAGAAAAATTCATAAGCATAAAATCTAGTTAAGAAAACCATATAAATTCATAACATACTGTACAATCATCATCATTCTAGGTTCAAGGCCTGTAAAAAATTAATCGTTGCAATTCTTATACTCATACATTCAGTGGCAGCCAAGGCGACCCATCTATTTTTTGGATCAAGTTGTGCAAAATATGCAAAATGGTTAACAAAGTGCAATTTTCTTAAGGTACTAAGTGCTGGACATTCCAATATTAGGTGTTGAAGAGATTCTACAATCATAACATTTTTACAGAACCGACACCAGTTAAGGTCAGAGGAGATTTGTTTCCTTCTTGTTTTGATCTCGCGGGTGGGCCATATGTTAAACCTCAACTGAAGAATGGCAGTTCTTAAATCAGCAGATGGTGCTAAGCATAAATAGGACGCAATGTTTTTAAAACGTTTTGGACCAAAGATTGTAGGATCAAAGTCTTTATAGGTTAGACACTGAGTTCTGGTGTCAATCCAGTCTATCATATACACCTTCTTCTTCGCAAGCTCTGGATGATCAATAAGAAGTTTAAGTGAGATGTCGGCATGTACCATGATTGTTAATATTTTCGTAGACCAGTATTTCGGAAACATTTCTGTAGAATTAAGCATGTAACTTGAAATGATGGATAATGTAGAGTTACCATATGTAGATAATAAACATTTGCGAAATAAGGCACATAAGCGGCAGTTATATAATGCACTTAGAGAAATTAATCCCAATTCATATCTTATTAACAAAATGGAATACATTGAGGTAGATTTAAAATTGCACGCCAAAACTTGGCTTCTAATAGATTCAGAAACCCTAAGGGGACAATTAGTGTTTCCAGACCATAAAGGATGGTTGCTACAACATTCTGGTCCCAATAAGTAATGGCCGCTTTGATGGAAAATTTACCATATTTCGAAGTGATTACTCGCGTCTGACAAATTGCCGTGGTTAACTTCTGCTTAATTTTATTTAGATGTGAGTCGAACGTTGGGCTGCCCTCAAAGATAAGGCCCAAATAAACATAATTTGGTACCGTCTTTAAGGGGATCCCCTCGATCTGCCAGTTCATTAAGTGTTTGCGTGAGCCTTTAGGAACATACGCAACAATTTGTGTTTTACTCGTGTTTACTACTAATTCATTTTCTTTGAAATAAGAGCATAAAGCTGACAGGAGATTGTGTAAACCACTTGAGGTTTTTGATACCAACACAAGATCGTCCGCATACCATAAAGCACAGATTTTTACATTGTTCAATTTAGGAGCATCAGCAATTACTTTGTAAAAAATGTCACGTACATCATTAATGAAAAAATTGAATAAGGCAGCCGCTAAAATACACCCCTGTTTCAGCCCTCTATACGTTGGAATTGGGGTTGATAGAAGCCCCTCAGAGCCTTACATAAACCTTGGTTTGTGAGTGGAGGGCAAAAATAATGTCAATAAGAGTAGATGGGCAATCCGCTTTGACTAACTTATCTATAAGTTTTGGTCTTGAGACCAAATCAAATGCGGAATGAAGATCTACAAACGCAAAATATCTGGCTTGCTTCTTATGAATTGCTTGTTGTTTTATAGCATTTAAAGTAATTAAATTAACGCCCGTGCCCAGCCCTGCCACGAATCCAGTCTGTGCTGGGTCACGTTGATTTACTTTATTTGACCAAGCATTAAAATCTCTTAGCACCAGTCTACAAATAAATTTTCCCGGCACGTCTATTAACGTTATAGGACGATAATTTTTTGGGTTTGTTCGATCACCTTTTTTATAGACTGGGATGATTACAGAAGACCGCCATGATTGCGGAATATTTTTAGTTTGTAAAATATGATGAAAAGTATTATTCAAGATTAGTGCCCACTCTGTTATGTTTTGTTTGAGCATTACATTGGTCAACCCATCCAAACCTGCCGCTCTAGATGATGAAGAGGCTTTGATGAAGGCTTGAATAGTAAATTTTGTACAATGTAAAGACCAACTGTTTACAATGTTACTATTGTGGGTATAGTGGTTCATCATAGGATCATCGTATAAGGATGAAAAGTGTGTAACCCACATCGATTCAGATATGCCGTTAAGCTGCACATGGGCTTGGGATGAGATGTTACATTTATTCAGCAGCTCCCAGATTAAGGCTGAATTTTTACCACGGCAAGCTGATAGAAAGCATTCACTATCTATTTGATACAAGGTAGCTCTCCTTGCTCGGACCCAGTTTCGATATCTCGAAGAAGCATTTTTAACTGCCTTAATTCGATCAATTAATGGTAATTTCTGATAAATTCTGATCTCTCTTCTGTAGGCTTTCTTTCGTTCACAGAGAGCTAGATCAAAGCCATGAGCATGTCTTTTAACTGGTTTACTACGAGCAGGAAAAAGATTCGCGAAGGTGCTTAAGATATCTATATAAGAACCAGGCTTGGGTGAGCTTTGATTTTTTAAAATAGCGTCATTCAAGGCTAGTAGTTTGTTGGCAGACCATTTGAATCGATTTCTGCCATTGTTAACAGATACAGTATGTTTATAGTACACTGCAGTATTCGTGTGGTCACCACTTTCCACCACCCAATATAAGGATAAGAGGTGGTGATCACTGGATGTCTGTTTGATTATAACAAATTTGCTAGTGTTCGTAAATGTGGAATTCGATACAAAGATATAGTCGATGGTAGATTTGGAGGAGCCTCTTTCCCAAGTATTCATAGGTGGGATATCACCTGTGATTGCACCATTAACCAACTTTAAACCATGATCTTCCATAAAGGAATTCCATCTTGCACCTTCTCGAATCCAATTCCTCTTGTTCGAATGAAAACAGGAAAAATTCAAATCACCCATTAACAATATTCCAGAGATATTAATTTGATTTGAGATAAGTTCGAAAATGCAGGAAAGGGCATCATAAAAACTATCATCAGTGATGCCTACCGGGTTTCTATAAAGATTAATAAGTGCATATGTCTGTTTGTTGAAAAGGATCTTAACCAATTGGATACATTTATTTGGTGTTTGCCAGGGGAAGATTTTCAATCCCCTGCTCACTTTCACTGTTACTAACAACCCATCTGTGGGTCTACCTTTACCACCCTGCGCTGCTGGCAGTAAACTAATCTCATGATCGTCCCATATGGGAGGATTTAGTAACCATGTTTCTTGTAGGGCCACAATATCATAACTTTTCAAACCATTATCTAAATTCCACTGCAAATGAGAGTAACCTCTGGTATTCCAACTAGCGAGTGAAAGAGTATTGGTGGAGATGGTTGCCCGTGGTTACGAACAGATATTGGGTCCCACATTGGGATCTGACGAGTGATTGGTGCAATAATTACAGGCACATGAAGGTTCGAAATTTGTGCCACCAATAGACTTATTACCATCTGTCTCCTCAGATTGCTGGCGTGCTGGGTCTTGAGCTAACAAGAAACCCAGATTAAACAATTCCATTCTGGCATGCCATAGTGTATTACGAACAATACCAGACTTTATCCAAAGCCTAACGATGGAAAGGTTCTTGTCACAAAGAAACTCAACTTGGTCCACATCTGATGAGGAAATGGCTTCCAGTCCCTCTATATCTCCAAATATGTTGAAGACACTGGCACGACATAAATCATACTTTGGGAAGGACCCATCACGACATTTCAGGATCAGAGTATGATACTGGTTAAGTTTCTTTGAAAATGCAGCACTGTCGTCATTTATGTAGCGTTTATTACTGCCATTGCGTGTATTCATGTTACTCCTGTTTCTATCGTTAGATTGATCTTGAAGGTGCTGCCTATTAGAAGAAAGAGGCATGGTTTTCGTGCAATTATCAGATGTGTTTTTGAAAACTCGGGCCTCATTTTGCGAGTTTTTATTAACATTATGTATATGAGGGGATGTTCAAAGACATGTGGAGCTTCAGGTAGCACTTCTGATATTCTATTAAATAAATAGGAATCCACTGCAGTTCTTAAAGCAGTTAAACGGTCTTCCACTTTCGCTGTCGGGGCGAGAGGGAGAGATACCTTGGCCGCACCTGTCGATACGACATCATTTTGGACAGCTAGTGTCGTTTGTACAATCGGGCAAGATTGCTTTGTCTGTATGTTATCAGGTTTGGATGTTAAAAGAAGGACGAGCTCATTCAAAGGATCATAATTGGGGGATGGCTTGAGAACTTCTGTTGGGATACTGTAAGGGGGAACAACCTGAGAGGAAGAAGGGATGTCTTGCAAAGCTTAATCTACACGCGTATTGCTGGTTATATCGACAGAGTCGGTATTAGTTATCTCATTGCCTATACCTGGCAAACCAACAGCACTGAGAGTAAGAGATTTCGTGACATCTGACGAAAGAAGTATCTGAGGTATTTTTTTTAACTCCGATAGAGCTTTTTTATTTCTTTGTATAACTTTGGATGACAACAGTTTTATTTTTCTATTATTTAACAAAGATCCTCCTACCTTTTGTGCATTTTGGGTGGTGTCTCCACATGATTGACATGGTATAGATTGACCCACAGTTCTCACAGGAGAATCAATACTAATCCAAGATTCGTTAGGTTTTGCTGTGTCTTCTTCGTCAACACATTCAATAGGACGAATAATTTTAGCAAACATTGGTAAGGCAGGCGTAATTGTTAGAGGATCTTGGATCATACTCTCTAAGTGTGATATGCGCTGTAAAATAGATGGACCCGAGTGTACATTTGAACCTTGATAAGCCGACCAGCTGGATTCAAGCTGTACAATTCTTTGCTCCAGATTTACTAAAGAAAGCTCTTTAGAACATTTAAGTGAGGTGTCTCTCATCCAGTCACTTATATGATTTATCTTGTTGGTTTGAACAGCTAGCTTCTGATCTAAAGAATTAAAAAGCTTGAATAGAGTAGCCATAGTAGTGTTAATCGCCCCCAAGGTAACTTCTAATAAGACAGGATTCGGTAAAGATACAATTGGTTGTCGTTTCTTATAAGAAGTTTGACAGCGACGAGGGGCAGGTTGCAGAAAAGAGATCTCCTCATCTTGTCTTGTTGAATCCATGGAACAAGCCTGTGCATAATCGGTCATGATCGAAACTCTTGAACTTTCTAGGTCTCTACATTCAGGAGGACTTTGTGGGAGGGCTGAAAGATACTTATTATTAGAGGCATGTCCCACGTCTTCAATAATTACTGAAGCCAATGTAACATTCTCCAATAGTGAATTTTGTGATGTTTTTTGGCATTCATTTGTCATCACATCAGAGTCTAGAGATGACTCTTCTAAACCAGTGGTGAAAATTTGCATAGGTTTAATAATTTTACTCGGCGAAATGGGTACAGTTAGTAGAGTTTGATCTGATACAGAAGAGCTCAAAAGAGGAGCAGGTGCCTCATTATTTGGATTGGGAGTTTGTATAGGGATCAAAACATTTACATCACCATTAGGTAGTAAAGGATCTGCACTGATCGGTACAGAAGAAGCTAAATCAGTCAGATTAGAGATTATTAAAACCTGTGATTTTTTTACATAAAAATTGCGAATGTCATTTGAATTTTTATTGATTGGGGTTAAAGTGATGTTTTTTTTTGATGTGCGAATTCGACTTTTGGTCTTTTCCTGTGATGTAGGAAGGTTTTGGTTAATGGGGGTTTGAGGGAGCAGCGCTGAGTCCAGTATATTAGGCATGATAGATGATGGAGTAATCATTGAGTCTCTAGTTATCTCTGATGGCATGCCTGTTCTTAGGGTGAACATAGAATAATATATAAAAAGACACTTTCTTTCTTGAGTAAAAACACTATATAGTCTTAAAAATATGAAATAACAACCTAATATGTTAATAGTTTTGATATCTAGAAGATTCCTGAGTTCGCCACAGTGCTTGGTTCGGAAACCTGGAATGATTGATAACGTTGGTTTTAAACAGTACCTTTAGGTGGGGGATTCTCTCTTATAACCATCCGCCAAACAGCCGCACAACAGCCAAAGGGCTTGTCCCCACCGGGCTTAACGCCGCAAGGGTGGTTAGTCCGTGAATAAGAGGACCTTCAAAGTCACGTGATCCGTCACGTGACCGCAGTCAGGTCCGCCTCCTCCAGGAAGCAGTAGAGCCCTCGGCAAGAGCCTCGCTCGCAGTGCCGAGGGGGCAAGATATGCTGGAGTAGCAGCCGTTGGAGCGCGGAGCGTTTAAACAATGAGACGCTCCTTCAAACAGTATGAAACACCGCGCACGGGCGGTTAGTCCGTGAATAAGAGGACCTTCAAAGTCACGTGATCCGTCACGTGACCGCAGTCAGGTCCGCCTCCTCCAGGAAGCAGTAGAGCCCTCGGCAAGAGCCTCGCTCGCAGTGCCGAGGGGGCAAGATATGCTGGAGTAGCAGCCGTTGGAGCGCGGAGCGTTTAAACAATGAGACGCTCCTTCAAACAGTATGAAACACCGCGCACGGGCGGTTAGTCCGTGAATAAGAGGACCTTCAAAGTCACGTGATCCGTCACGTGACCGCAGTCAGGTCCGCCTCCTCCAGGAAGCAGTAGAGCCCTCAGCAAGAGCCTCGCTCGCAGTGCCGAGGGGGCAAGATATGCTGGAGTAGCAGCCGTTGGAGCGCGGAGCGTTTAAACAATGAGACGCTCCTTCAAACAGTATGAAACACCGCGCACGGGCGGTTAGTCCGTGAATAAGAGGACCTTCAAAGTCACGTGATCCGTCACGTGACCGCAGTCAGGTCCGCCTCCTCCAGGAAGCAGTAGAGCCCTCGGCAAGAGCCTCGCTCGCAGTGCCGAGGGGGCAAGATATGCTGGAGTAGCAGCCGTTGGAGCGCGGAGCGTTTAAACAATGAGACGCTCCTTCAAACAGTATGAAACACCGCGCACGGGCGGTTAGTCCGTGAATAAGAGGACCTTCAAAGTCACGTGATCCGTCACGTGACCGCAGTCAGGTCCGCCTCCTCCAGGAAGCAGTAGAGCCCTCGGCAAGAGCCTCGCTCGCAGTGCCGAGGGGGCAAGATATGCTGGAGTAGCAGCCGTTGGAGCGCGGAGCGTTTAAACAATGAGACGCTCCTTCAAACAGTATGAAACACCGCGCACGGGCGGTTAGTCCGTGAATAAGAGGACCTTCAAAGTCACGTGATCCGTCACGTGACCGCAGTCAGGTCCGCCTCCTCCAGGAAGCAGTAGAGCCCTCAGCAAGAGCCTCGCTCGCATTGCCGAGGGGGCAAGATATGCTGGAGTAGCAGCCGTTGGAGCGCGGAGCGTTTAAACAATGAGACGCTCCTTCAAACAGTATGAAACACCGCGCACGGGCGGTTAGTCCGTGAATAAGAGGACCTTCAAAGTCACGTGATCCGTCACGTGACCGCAGTCAGGTCCGCCTCCTCCAGGAAGCAGTAGAGCCCTCGGCAAGAGCCTCGCTCGCAGTGCCGAGGGGGCAAGATATGCTGGAGTAGCAGCCGTTGGAGCGCGGAGCGTTTAAACAATGAGACGCTCCTTCAAACAGTATGAAACACCGCGCACGGGCGGTTAGTCCATGAATAAGAGGACCTTCAAAGTCACGTGATCCGTCACGTGACCGCAGTCAGGTCCGCCTCCTCCAGGAAGCAGTAGAGCCCTCGGCAAGAGCCTCGCTCGCAGTGCCGAGGGGGCAAGATATGCTGGAGTAGCAGCCGTTGGAGCGCGGAGCGTTTAAACAATGAGACGCTCCTTCAAACAGTATGAAACACCATGGGCTATCAAAGATGAGGAGGAGCAACGTTGACCCTGTCTGGGGCGTGGCAATGCAGGGGTGCCTCCGACAGGCAAGGAGGACACATCCGATAAATCTGATCCCCCAAGACTGGGTGTGGGGGCTGTGCTAGTGGAAGAGGGATTTTTGGCTCTCAGTTGGTTCTGGTGGCTTCCCGCTCCTTTTAATGTCCGGATAAGTGCCATGGAGTTTGTTGTGAGCATAGCAGCTTGACTACTGCAGTTGGGACTGAGCACATGTGCGTCGTGGACGTTTGCCTGAGATTGGAAGAACGGATTGACTGATTGCTGAGCAGGTTGCATGGAGGCTGTCTGGAACACTGAAGAGTACTGTGGGGTGAATTGCTCTTCGGTAGACTGTATGTAGTCTGATCAAACATCAAAATAAGAGCATTTAAAAGGAGGAAGTTGGGAATAAATATGCAGCTATTACGATGATTGGCATGTATGCAGAATTGGTCTTTAAATGGCCATTTAAAATAATCAAAAATATGTTTAAAAAAAATAAGAGCATTCCATTGCATGTGAATAGTATTTAGATTTAAGGAGACTATTCAATAAACAGCAGAGCTCTAATGGGCCTCATTACGAGCACGCTGGTCGCGGTAACAATGGTGCCGGTAAGCTACGGCACCGTTGTTACCAGACCGGCACACTCTGAGATCTGCGGGTGGGTGCTGTCCCGCCCACCAGGTCAGAGCTGGCGGGCGAAACGGCACCCGCCCACAGACTTTGACGGTAGCACTGGCACCATTAGGAGTGGTGCCGGTGCTACTGTCTTCCCCATTCCCATTGAGTCCTCTGGGACTCAAATGGGAATGGGGACTTACATTTTCCGGCGCCTGGCTTCTGGGACCGCCGGGGCTGTAATGCCCCGGTAAGTCCCCAAAGCCAGGCGCCAGAAAAAAACACGACTCTGGCGGGAGCCGTGCCGTTTTTAACGGCACAGCTACCGCCGGGGTTATAATGAGGCCCAATAATTTTAAAGACATTGGGCCTCATTACAAGTTTGGCGTTGTGGGAAAAAAGTGGCAGCACTTCTATTACCGCCACTATTCCTGCACTGCCAAATTATAATTTTTGGCGTATTTACTGCTGGTGGAATAGTCTGGTAAATCTGTGATTTTGGTAGGAAAAGTGGTAGATTCACCTCCAGTTTACCTAAAAAAAATCTGATTTACTGTGCATTAACTCTGCCTGCGGTAAATCTGCCAAAAATCTCAATGAAGTCCTCCTTGTGGGCTCCAAAAATGAGGTATTCCCACCACTTGCAATCCTGTGGTAACTCCACGGGACCAAGTGGCGATAATGGTAATTGAGTTTGGCTGTATTTCAGGAGATTTACCTCCGGAATACTGCCAAACCGGTAAAGAGGCCTATTATATTTGTCATTCAATGTGGAGTGTTCAGGCACACAGGATTGTTATGTCAGTGGCTTGTGCAGATGGGCTGAAATTTTCATGGGATTCAGCGGTTTTCTGTTGGTCACAGTGCATAGCAGGGTGACCAGATTTTCAAGACGAAAAACCAGGATGACCAAAAACATAAACGGACGACTATCTCCTCACAGCCCATCCCCCAACCCTGCATCCCCCGCTCAAACCGGCCCACCCTCTACCCAGACCCTCCTCCATCCCAAAGTATTTCCAGCACTGCTACCTGCTCCTATATATTTCACACTTTTGACTGTGGAAGCCTTGATGTTCATTGATTTACTAACTGGTCTCTGTCACATTCAGTTAATGTGTGCGCCTGGTGCGTATAAAGTTGGGGGTTCGAAAAACTGTCGGGACGGAGGGCCCAATTTCAGAATTGTCCCTGCAAAAACGGGGTGTCTGGTCACCCTAGCTAAAGGGAACATGGGCTGCCATAAATTAGTCTATCAACCCCAAAGGTTATAACACACCAACCAGCTATCGATTAGAAAAGAAAAGAGAACAGAAGCTTGAGCTTTAGAAAGGGTTTCTTCCACCTAGTAATAATGTAGTGATTGCTGGCTTTTGACCCCCCACCAAAGAGTTGTTAGGATTTTCTCCTCCTTTGGTACACAAGTCAAAAATGTTGAACAAAGCAAAAGGTCTGTCAGCAACCTTTCAGGACAAGACAGTGTCCTCGTCATATACTCCAGACTGTCTTTATTTCATCCCGTCTCCTGGGAAATCTGCACCGATTGGTAGTTACAAAAGAAACAAAGTTCCCTCCTTGTCTTATCTGAATGTTTCACATTCTCAGCCTGTTTGGTGCATCCTTTCGTTCAACCCCTGTGGGGTAAGTGGTTTCTGAACTGCCTCCTGCCCCCACCTTAGTGGGTTACAAGCTTGCTCAGCCCAGCTTGGTAGTTTACGCTTCTTGACTCTTCCTGGATTACTTGTGTGTTCAACCCTGCTTCTTTGGTAGTTCACTTTGTTCAACCCCATGCGGGGTATTCTGATCTCTATGCCTGCATCAGCACTGCTCGTTACCTTGCTTTGCTCGACCCCTCCTGTCGTATTTTTTGTGTGGGCCATGGACTTGCTTAGCCCGGCATCTTGGTTTGCTCAAACCCCCTGGGGTATTCTTATGGTCAGCCATGCGTGAGCTACGGGTCTGCTCAGCCCTTCCACGCCCTTCTGGGGTATACAGATGCGTAAACTCAGTATGGGCTTTGCTGTGACTTCGCTGCTGTCCGCTTGCTCTCGGTACAACATTGCATACCTCTCTTCCAGCAGAGCAGTGGCTTTGGTATCTCTGATCCGTGCGTCTCCGTGGTTTAGACTGGTCTACGCAGTTGCATCTCATAGGCTTCCCCTCTTCCGCGGGACGTCAAACCACTGCTCCTGGCTGGACTTTTCGTGCTCTGAAACACTTGTGTACGAGCACGATACAAATAAAATATCAATATCAATGACTGCGGCTCCTTCAGCTGTGGTGGTACCAGGCTTTTCTGGGTTCTTTGCCATTCCCCAAGTGGCAGTGTTCCACAGGCTTCCTCGAGTCTCTGCCCACCAAGTTAACGACGTGGCTATTCCTTCTTCCTGTGAGGGAGGGGCTCCCTCCTCTGCGCCATAGCGCAGGCCAGTGTTTCTCACGTTCTGGCTACTTCTCTCTCTTGTTGCTGGTATCCTGTGGTATTTTAGTTCCTCCCTTGAAAGCAAGTGGAAATGCCATTGGTCCTGGTGTAAATCAGGTGCTACCCAAGCCATCCATGTTAAATGGGCCCTGTACATGGTTACCTTGTTCAACCCTCATGCATCCCATAAACATTGAGAATTTAGACGTAATGGGAGGTTGGGTGGGTTCATTATTAAGGTATTCCTTGTCCCCAGACGGGGTGGGGGGGGGATCACCCTCAGTGGGATCCCACTTGTCCTGTCTCCTAGTGGTTTTGTCACAATGCCCACTTGTCTGTAACATTGGGTTAATGCAGAACAAATGTTTTATATTGGATACAGATATAGTGTTGCACTGCTAAACGCACTGAAACAAACATCATTGGTATTAGCAGTTATACTAGTAATATGTGAATTCCCTTCTCCATGGCCTTTAATACTTTAAAGTATCTATTCTACATTAATTTCCAATCTCTTTCCTCTTGGGTTCAGTGATCTAGATTGGTACATGACGGCATTTCCATCCGATCGCTTCATACGTAGTGCCATCATGCTCTGTGATCTTTTATTGTCAGGACAGCACAATCTATGTTAGCATTCAAACAATGCCCGTGCACACAACAAATGTGGATGCACATATATTACCTTCACGTTAACCTAATTTCAATTAACATAGTCCTTTCATCTTCTCGGACAGTATACAGCAAAAACTTTTCAGTTTTAGCATGTGCTTAGTTAATGTAATGTTAAACTATAGGTGCATTTATCGGTTTCATTCAGACCCTTACGCGATGTTCATTCATCCTTATGTAAATCTTTCGTGTTATGATTCTAATATAAAAGAAACCACATGTGCATAGAACACCATATAGTACAGTGTTTCATTACGAGTTTGGTGGTATCTCGGCGGTAAATCGGCTGCGATACCACCAAACTGAATGACTGTTACCGCCACCTGGTCCAGCGGAATTACTGCTGGATTACAAGTGGTGGTAGGCAGTTTTAGTTCCAATTACGTGGAGTTCATAGGACTCCATGGGGATTTAGGTGGAATTACCACTGGTGGTAATTCTGCCAGCGGTCATTCTGCCAGCGGTAATTCCACCGTTTTTTACTTTTATTTGGCAGAAAGGTGGCGGATTTACCTCCAGCTCTTAGCTGGAGGGGACTCCTCCAACTCTAAGCCAAACTCGTAGTATGGTGGTGTGGGAATACGGCGGTAACGGGATTACTTGGAAAAGGGAATATTAGTTCCATTTCTTTCCTCCATGTTGAAATATTTTAGTGGCGGTAGACATGCATGAAGCACAGCTTCCACATGCAAAAAGGCCGCCTATTGAGGGCAAGCACCACGCTGCAGCGATGGTGGATCAACCCTTTCTTTTAAAGAATGGACGGACCAGTTAGTCTCTTAACTATTTTGCTTATTCATTACACACAGCAGTCTGCTGTTTGTTATTTCAATCTCCTCAATCAAATACCACTTTCCCCTAATACAATTTTGCACTGATTTAGAGTACTTTGGGAATGTGGTCATTAATACGATATGATTGTCACCTTTTCGCTTCTTTATTTGTTCAGTTAATAAAACTGTTCTGTTGGAATGCCACGTTCGTTTAGTTTCATGATTAACGAGTCAAAGTGGATGCCCCCTTGCCATCGTTCATTTTTACATTTCCTTTTTGGAAAAAAATACTCTTATTTGTGAAGTTGCGGCTGAGGAAATAAAGGGTATTTTTCCATGTTGGCATGGATGTTGACTCTGACCAGGAAGATTTGTGCTTCTGTTTCTTTTATGAACAGTTTGGTTGTTAACCTTAATTCACAAATATATTATCTAGGAAGCCTGGATCACTCCTACTAGATGACTTGGTGGGCTTCACATTTTAACCACTTAACTGCCATGGGTATTCCCCCCTCACCCCCATGCCAAGGCCTTTTTTCAGGGATTTCGGTATGTCACCATTCAGTCCCTTGTAACTTTTTTGTTACATCAGATATCTCGGCCAAATTTGGCCCCTTTTTTCCCCACATATCGTGGTCGTAAAGGCACCCAGGAATCCTAGTTTGCTGTAAGGAAATGAGAGAAAATAACCAAAAAGGGAGAAAATGTTGGGTTGTTTCAGAAAAAGTCAATAAAATGTTGTACAAAGAAGCTTGTGGTTTTTTTTCTTGTAAGAGCTAGGAACAAATGGTTTGCTGCGCTGAATTCGCCATTTTCCAGGCTTTGAAGAACAGGTTGAGTGGAAACCAAAAAAACATATTTTGATATGCTAATGAGCCGTTTTGTAAGAGGTAGGCGAAGTTGGTGTTTTTTGTCCAATAGGACATGCGTGGACAAAATGGAAGGGTAGGAGAGCTGAATAGGAAGCCAGAAAGGCATACATTTTCAGAGAAGTAGACCAAATTCCAAGTTTAGGAAGGGGTGATTTGCACAGGTCAGGCAACAACTATGTAGGGAAAAAATCTATAGTTTGGGGGAAAATCGGGAAAATGATAGAAAACCCCCCACAATTTCCGCACATTTCACTCTAGTCACTGTATCCACTCCAGGAATTTTGCTGATTCATTTTCATCACCACTCCAGATTATTGAGATGTCATCAATATATCTCGGATTAATCTGTTATATGCTGGGCTAGGGCATTATTTAAAAAATATATTTTTATTAAAAGCAACCATAAAGACTTTTGCCACACTGGGAGTCAATACTGCTCTGAAAGCTGTTCCCTTTTTTTTTTTTAAACAATTCTCCTGCATACAAGAAATATTTTCTCACCAATGCCATGCATTTTAAACCAGTTAGGAAGCATGTTGGTACTTTTATTTGTGTCAAATGTGAGCCATACTAATGTGATATCTGTTGTAGCTGCAATGAAGTTGGCAGTGACCTTTGTAAGAGGTTGTAAGAGACTATAAATGCATTTACAAATGGGCTTCAAAACGGACCTGCAACCCAAGACTATAGGACCTTCCAGATGACCTGCAAGACATTTGTATAATTTAGAAAGGGTATAAAAATACAGATACTGAATATCTACTCTGTTCAAATTTTGATGTTCCTTCTTGCTTATGACGTTCTCCTCTTAGTATTTATCCATTACTTCCCCATTGAACTCATTTATCTCTGAGCTGAGAGGTTTCAGATAGTTCAACCCTACCTCCATCACACGACAAGGTCAGTCGCTTGCCCTTTTCTGGTTGACTGTAAGAGATTTGTTTTCACATTCCTTTCATTTCTTCTAGGAGTGGATACAGGGCTGTTGTTTCCACAGCTACCTGGTCATCCCTTTCTGGACCTTATAATATTAGAAAATATTCCTTTCTGCTTGTTCACTAGGCAAGAAGTTAAATTTGTCCCGAGGTTTCGTCTTCTTAGGGATTGGGTTCACTCCCCTCACCCCTCTCCACTCTCTGGCACCCTCAGAATCTTTGGTGGACAGCGCTGTACAACAATAGTTATTGTCAGCTTACAGTGGGTTTCTTATGCAGTTTCGAGCTATGTGTTCCATTTTGCAACATGCTCAATACTTCATAGGTACTAGTTCTGGGGTTATCGTGGTGGGTTTATATGTTGCGCCTCCCCAAATCTGGCACTCAGGGTCCACCCAATCCCATCACCCAGCATGCAAAATGGGACTTCGTGAAAATGGCTAAATGTTCCCCTATTATGATAGCCTTCAAAGCATTTCAAAATAGTCTAACTTAGCCCTCATTCTATTTTACAAAGAGCGCTCATTCTTATTGGTGGCATTTTGTGAAACTAAGTCTGTCAAAAGAGAACTATTAAAACACCACCTTCACTCCTGCTTTCTACCCACATGCAAGACGTCTATGGCCCCATATATAACTGCCAGGTCCAAAATAACCGCTTCAACTATACCAGCAGCAAGAATATCATTCATTCTTTGAGATTAAAAAGAAGTCTAAATAGGAAGATGTGTTGTCTGGGGCAGAATGAAAAGTAACTTGTGTCTTTTCAGGGTTTAAACATATCAAAGGATCTGATGAATGCCCAAAGTTCCTCATAGAGTGAATATCATTGGTGAGCAACCCTCCGTAATTCTATCTTTTATCCTCTGTGGTCGACTTAAAATGTTTTATTAACCCTTCTCTGTTTAAGGATGTTTTGTTGGTGGGGCGTGGCCAGCAGCCATGTGAGGCAGACGTGCTCACTAGAGGCTCCTTCTGATCCGTAGAATGATAAGCTCCATATAACACAGATTTCGACTAAAAAACTCAAAAGCAGCAACTGAGAACACAGGGGAAGCCAGTGCGCAAGCGGTAAGCCCAGGAAAGAAGGAAACATGAGACACGTTGTGTCAAAAGCCGACCCGGCAATGGCGAGTAGAAAATGGCAGCGGGAGGTGAAAGAACTGCATAGAAGGGAGTCGAGAGAAGGCAGTACGGGGTGAAAAGCAGAGACACCATCAGAAGTGAGCAGATACAGAGAAACACGCAGTTAAGGTGGGGAGCTAAAGTGAAGGACACAAGACTGGAGTGTCCGGGAAGCCGCGGCTGAGGCGATTGCAAAGTGCGAAGTAGCAAGGGAGACCCAGAAGGCTGGAAAGTTGGAGCGCTGCCAGCACTCTGGCAGGACAGAGGAGGTAGCAGTCGCAGAACCAGGAGAAGAACACAAGGCGCCGACGGATCAAACCCATCCACCCAGACGGTTCCCTGCGGCGGGGGACACACAGATAGTGGCCAAGAAACACAGGCGGCTGTGGAACGCATGCGACAGCATCTGCTGAGCAGAGGGTAGCCGTAGAATCCGGAGTTCGGAACGCATAGCAGGCTGATGCGGGAACGGAAATCGGACACAGAAGGCAGCGGTAAGGAGAGGGCGAGGTGGGGGGGGCTACGTGCACTTCACCACAGCATAGCAGCCCAAAATAGCGGCCTCCCACCACTCCCCCAGGACTAACAAGTCAGGTAGCAAGAGCGCTAGAGCGTTGCTACTGCACAGACCCTACTAAAAGCACTGCACTGGTAGCTCATAAGCCCCCCCGCCCCAGGATGAGCCAAGTGGGGGCGCATAGAGTGCTACCGAGCCCCCAAATTCCAACGGGCACAGACAAAGGCAGTATACGAGGTGGCAAGAACGCCCATAGCACAGCACCAGCAGATAGGAGCCCAAGCCGAGAGCCGGGCGACATACACGCTCTAAGAAACTGCGCAACAGAAAAGCGGGGCACAACACAGTAACATTATCCTGTTCACTGCCATTATGCGTAGACAAAGACAAAGGCGTGCAGGGGCCTGGGAGGAAGCCACTGGTAAGCCCACAAGGAAGGACTTGACGACAAAGCGAGGGCAGGCAGGCTCACACGTTGGTCCCCTGGCACTGCCCCAAAACTGTGCAAAAAGCAGCTAATAGTTGCACCACAGAGGAACATTAGCAGAAGCACCTCCCAGTCGCAGCTAACATTGCAGCAGAGAATACGAAGTATGCATGTCAGTGGGCCACTAACCGGGTCTGAGTAAGAGCTGTGCAGTGTGAAGGAAAGATGGTACACGAAATCCCGGCACATAGAAGATAACACAAACCATATCGCGCAGAGACCCCCATTGGGGCACAGCAGTAAGGACGCCACTAAACTTTGGCAGGCCTAAGAACGACCAGCACTAAAGGTGGTCCTGGATTACATGGATGAGGGAGAACACAATTCCTGAAGGAAGACACAAGGTCCAAGACAAGGGCCCGCAAGGGAAGCCAGACCCTGCTGGAGGAACAGAAACGAGAGGCCCAAACGAAAGGGAAGGCTGCATGATGGCAAGCAATTCAAAGAACAAAGAAACGACCATGGAGACATTCATAAAAGGCCAAGCACACCAACATTATGTGGACAACAGGAATAAAGAAATGGGAACAAGAGCCGCCACTTACGGAAACAACTGACCCGGGAAATCGGCAGGTCCTGAACGCAATAGCGGTACTACAGGCATCATTAGAAGTTCAAATTGACGCGGTGGGCATCGACGTTGGACTATTATAGCAATATGTCAGAGCTATAGCGTAACACACCGGAAAACTGGAAGAACAAGTTAAAGAAAACACCAAGTTCAGAGTGCAAACGTCCAGAGACATAGATATCCTACTGCAGAAGGTCAAATTGCTGGAAGACGGAGCAGAGGACACGGAGGGATGCGCACGCCGGGAACAATATAAGTATTGTGGGATTACCCGAAGGCACAGAAGGAGCAGACCCCACCACATATGTCGAGAACTTGCTATTGCAAGAAATAGGAGCAGGAGAACAGTCGCAGGTGTTCACGATCGAGAGGGCACACCGTTCCTTCACTAGGAGACCGCCAAGAGGCGCACCGCCCAGGCCAATAATAGCTAAAGTCCTAAACTACAGGGACAGGGTGTCACTAAAGTCGGTTATATCTTCTTCTTCAGATGAGAAAGCAGATTCACCCCCTTCCCCCAACTCCTCACCTTCCACTTTCTTCTTAAGTTTTCCTTCCTTGAGTCTTGAAGGCTTCTCCTTTTTTTTATGAAGATAAGGACGCCCTCGATAGGATGCCACCGTGCCACTAAGATAGGGGCAACGGGGGCGTTCCCACCGGGAGCGCCACCCAGGGGAAAAAGCCAAAGGCACAAAAAACCCCTAAAGACTTCCTTCTGGTAGAATTGGCGAAGCAGACTGAAGCGCTGGAGAATGGTAGGTGGTGGAAGAGTCGACCAACCAACCGGCACAGGTTGGAACCAGAAGCACAGCGAGGTACCAGGGGAACACCAAGGCAGTTCGGTAGGTAAACACGGGACTGTAAACAGTAGATCCAGCAAGGTACAAGGGAGTAGCAAAGGCAGTCCGGAGAGCAGGCAGGGGTCAGTAACCAGCAGATCCAACAAGGTACAAGGGAGTAGCAAAGGCAGTCCGGTGAGCAGGCACGGGTCAGTGAACCAGCAGATCCAAACAAGGAACGAGGTTGCTTCAAAGGTAATCCGGAAGCAGACCAAGGAAGAAAGAAAATAAGGAAGAATGGAAGGAAACAGGCCAGGAGGATAAAATAAAGTAAAAAAGGACTAGAGCAGCAGAGGACAGAAAAAAGGAGGAGGAAAAAAGGAAAGGAAAGTTTGGTAGCAAAACAGGGAGGAAAGAAGGGAAAAAACTGACTAGAATCAAGGGAGAGGCAGAGTAACCCTAGCAAGGCAAGATAGACGAGATAAAATGCTAGCGGAAACAACCACAGGAGCGGCAGCAACACAGGAAGGAACCCGGAACGTTGCAACGCGCACGTAACCCGGAAGCGGTGGTATTTATACCTCCGGCCACGTACGCGCACAACATCTAGAACGGCGCAGGGATCGCTGAGCAAGAAAATCAATGACGGACTGTCTCGCCAGCGATCCCGCGCCAGCGATTCTATACCCGCCATCTCTGCCGCGATGTGACACAGGGAAAAAATCCTCGCCTTTTCAAGGATTGGAGGAACAATACAAAGGGCCTCCGCAAAGATATCTGTGTTCCCAGATTACACCTTCCAGGTGCAAAAGAGAAGGGCTCAATACATCACAACAAAGGTAAGACTCAAAAAAGCGGGTCTAAAGTACCTGCTGATATACCCAGTGAAATTGAAGGTAATCCATAATGGCAAAGTACTTTTCTTTGAGACACCGACGGAGGCGCAGGACTGGATGGATAGCGTGCAGAACCCAGAGACCACAAAGCAAACTCTACGAAACTTGACATGAGAGGGGAACCCTGGGAAGACCCACAAAATGAAACAAACTATGTAAGAAATGGCATACGAGACAAGCAATAAGACCACACTGTACAGAGATGACCGCAACTAAGACAAGTGGAAGCTACAAGGAGGACAAAAAGATGGAGCAGGGGCACAAAAGTGGTGCCACATCAACTCAGTAGAGGGAACGCTAAACGCAGACCCACTACTCCCATAATAGTCTGTTTCAGGGGTACTGAGTAGGGCCCGCCCATTGGGCACCAGGAGACCGGCCTTACGAGCACTGCGATATGATGGCTAAAACAATAAAGATAATGACATGGAATATCCCGGGACTAAATAACTACGTCAAACGCCAAAGAGTTCACATGTATATAAGGAGAAACAAATTGGGGATTGTGTTATTGCAGGAAACACACTTAGATGTAATGAAATAACAGAACCTGGCAAGGGCATGGAGTGGAGTGTTGGTGGGATCCACATACTCAACATATGCAAGGGGGGTCCTTAGTTGGGTAGACCCGGCAATACCACTCAGAGTACTGGCCACCAAGACAGACAACAAGGGCAGAATGGCTATGATACAGGGCATGCTGGAGAATCGAGAAAAATGCATAGTAAACACCTACACACCTAATCACAATGACACCGTCTTCTTCAGCTCGTTGTATTTGTGGCCAGGCTCCTATAGAGGGGGAACAGTGATTTGGGGCGGAGATTCCTATTGCACCGTAAATCCTACCAAAGACAGGTCTGACTTAAAACACAAAAGGCCGTCACCCCAGACAAAGTCCTGAATACACTCCTGAAACACTTCCAGGTATAAGATAAATAGAAGACACAACATGCGAATAATAGAGAATAGTCCCACTTCTCAGCCCTGCATAAAGTACACACAAGAATAGACTATATGTTCACAGGAGAAGAACATGTACGGGAGTTTACTGAGGCAGAATACCTAGCTAGAGTCCTATATGATCACTCCCCCTCTCACAAAATGGAGGATATCTGGCCCAAGGCAGCCCATTCCTACCTGGAGACTGAGAAGCGAATCACTATTCTATAAGGCATTTAAAGAGCACATTAGGAAGCACTGTTGATTTCATAAAGGTTAATGAAGGAAGCGTAAAACAGATGTGCACAGTTTGGGAAGCCTACAAAGTAGTCATCAGGGGTGAAATGATAGCGACATCAGGGGGAGTACAAAAAATTATGACAAATTACCTCAGAGGAGTAGAAGAGAAACTATTGGAACTGGAGGAGAAGGCAGAAGGGGACGAGGAGCAGGTTAAAAAAGAAATTAGACTGAGGCAAGAATGCCTAGTACAATGGGATAGACTTGGGAAATTCAATCATGCAAAACACTTGGAGAGGAACCACGCACCGGGCGATAAATCGGGTCGAATGCTAGCCTGGCTGTATAAAGACAGGGATAAAAGATGCCCAATATGCTTCATTCGAAACACAGAGCAAGAAGAGATAAACACACAGGCAGGCATTAACAAAGTCTTCTCAGAGTGTTACGAGACATTATACGCAGACCCCACACGAATAATGAGAGTAAAATTCAGGATCCCCTAGATCTCATAGCCCTGTCACATCTAGACACTCAACAAATTTACTAGAAGATCATATAACCCCAGATGAAAGTTTAGCCACAATAAGAACAATGTCTACAGACAAAGCCCCAGGCATAGATGGGCTGACAGGCAAATTTTATAAGGCTTACGCAGACACGTTGGTGCCACTCCTCTCCAAAGTGTATAATGAGGCGTATGAAATAGGTATCCTCCCAGAAAGTATGAGGGAAGCCATGATAATCCTGCTACTAAAACCGAACAAGGTAAATACTGATTGTGGCTCCTACAGACCATTGTCCCTGCTGAACCAGGACAGCAAGATCCTTACCGCAATTCTGGGAAACAGACTCAGGAAAGTGATAACAACGCTGATAAACCATGACCAGACAGGATACGTCCTGGGGAGAAATATTTCAGGGAACCTGCGACATCTACACCATGTTATTTATAGCATTAAAATAAGCGAGGCGCAATGCGCTGTAGCTTCCTGAGATGCGACCAAGGGATTCGATTCTGTTCAATGGGATTGGTTATATGCCACAATGGGTAAGATGGGAACAGTGCCGCAATACCTGAATTGAGTACAGCTAATTTATGCTAAACCAATGGCTAGGGTCAGAACGGGTGCCACATACTCAGATACATGACAATTACATAAAGGTACCGGACAGGGGTGCCCCCTGTCCCCTAAGTTGTATATAATCGCGACGGAGCCTATAGCAGCTTATCTGAGGCTGGAATACAGTGATTCCGGAAAATAGAAATAAAAGGGGTGAGGCATATAGTATCAATGTATGCAGATGACATGTTGCTATACCTGAGCAACGCAGCAGCACATTTACAATATGTGTTAGAGGTATTAGACAACTTTAGCACACTTACAGGGATCAGAATAAAGAAGAACAAGTCATGTCTATTCCCGCTAGCCAAGACGCCATCTCTGACAGAGGAGGAATTGCAAGCTCTCCCTCTGCCTTGGAGCAAGAACTCCTTCAAATACCTGGGGTTGAACATTTATCATGAACCCAAATCGGAACACGAATTTAACACAATTCAGACAAAGGAAGGGCTAGTGAAATCAATGGAGTTTTGGGGGAAGTTGCCCCTGTCAATGGCGGGAAGGGCAGCGTTGCTAAAAATGGTGGCACTACCAAGGTTAATGCATTGTTTCAAAAATGTCCCGTATAATATCCCCAAACGGTTCTTCCTAGAATTAGCTCACATCTGTAGGGGCTTCCTATGGCAAGGAGGGAGACACAGGGTAGCGCTGAATGTATTAAAAAGGCCATACGAGCAGGAAGGTTTGAGACACTGAACTTCGAATTGTATTTCCTGGCATGCCAATTACAACACGTAGTGCAGTGGATACCAGACGATCCCATGACAGAAACCACTCTCCTACAACCAGCCATAAAAAAATGATATCTCAGGGACCTGATCTGAACTCCTACGGTAGAACAACACGACCACCCTTATTTAGTAAAAATGGGTATCCAAATGTGGAAAAGGGTCTGTAAAATGATGAGGCTAGAAGACCCTATCTCGCCACAGATCCCCATAGCGGCAGTGATGGCAGATAAGCATGGACGTAGGGGGAGTGTGCAACCACAATGGGAGCCATGCGGCATAGCCACAATTGGAGACCTGAGAAATGAAAAAGGGCTGATGGAATTGGCAGAATTACAAGAGGTCCCAGTGATACACCAAGGCCATTTCCTGTTACATAGGACTGTGATAAATGTATTAATAGGTGGCTGAGCATTTTAGAGCAGGCAATAGGAAATTAAGAAGTGGAGACACTGCTAAACGCGTCAGAGGGAGGGCACGCCATTTCAAGAATTTACGAGGTATTGATAGACCGCAATTCAAGCGACAAATTAAAGTGCATGGGGAGATGGGAAACAGAATTGGGTATAGCGTTAGGAGACAAAGAATGGAGCGATATAGTCATATACCACAAAAAAGTCTCCAGAAATGCCAGACTTCAATTAATCCAACTCTATGGGCATATCTCACGCCAGCCGCAATAGCAAAGTTTAAGGGAGCGGGCAGACAAGTATGCCCCAGATGGAAGGAGGAGGGGGCAGACTTGATACACATGTGTTGGGGATGCCCTGTAGTGCAGATATTCAGGAAGTGGGTGGCAAACAAAGTGGCCCATAGAGGCATCCAGCTTGACATACAATCCCTGAAAGCATGCATGCTTGGTCTCTTTAAAAGAAATTCAAATAACAAATCACTGAATAAAATCAAGGACCTAATATACATTCTAGCCAAATGCAGCATAGTCATGAGATGGAAGGACACTATGAAACCAAGTATGGGAAGATGGTGGAAGAACTGAAAAAGTGGACAACAGCAGAAACAGAAGTATGGGAAAAATCCACTGGGAGAACAAAATCAGGAATTAGGAACGGACATACTACAGTGGGTCGCCCTTACCGTAACATTGTTTAATCAGGATATGGACAAAGTCGCCACGCAAGACACGCTATACAAATAAACATGTCATATCACCGTAGAATGGCAGAATATGTATGGTACTAAAGACATTTAAAGGAACTATGCACAGGCAATTAAGGGCGGGAGATGGGAAGTTATGGGGTGATAGAAATTGATGCCGATTTATGATATTGCAAAGTACGTTTTGTTAAGGTTGTAATGGAAAAAACGAATAAAGATATTTAAAAAAAGGATGTTTTGTTATTTTATTGGGATTGATACTGCGCAGTGATACCGTTTGCATGGCCTCCAGCTGCTCTGGCGGATCTGAAATCTAGGATTGGAGGATTAGGTTAGTGGGTTTAGAAGGAAACTGAAAGCTAATTTTGGTGGTGCGTTGATGTGTGCAGACTGGAAGTACCCTGAGTTCTGGATGCAGGTCTGTATCTGTGTGTTCTGTGTCGAGATCATAGAGGCATTTGTGTCTGGAGGGGATTCTTGTGTGCCTGTTGGGCTAGGCTGCATTAGCCATAGATGTGAGAGATGTAAATTGGCTATAAAGTGGTAGTATTTCATTGTTTCATATCTGTTGGGAGGAGTGTTCAAATGCCATGTGTGGATGCCTTAATTGGTATCCGTATTATGTGTTTTAACATAGAATTTGAGCATATTAGTGTGGGAGCATTAAGTGGGTACCTGTACGATGATGTCACACAGACAATCATGAACCAACATATAGCAAATCATAGCATGGCTTGGCAAGGCATTAACATGGCATAACAATGCATTAGGACTCATACTAAGCAATGAAAATGCCTAACGGGCGTGACAAATCCTGTGATGTTGTCCCGTCTCCCACTTTCCATGAGGCCAGAGAGGTGAGGCCGCTACCCGATAGTCCCGCTGGGGGTGGTACTCAGTGGGTGGATCTCATGGGAAGGATTCTCCCTCTGGGATACAGGGAGGACCTCATGGGTTAATGCGGTATGATGCACCCTCACCCACTTTTATTCTCTCAGTGCCACCTTGATTTTTAGCCATAGTACTAGCACCACCAGTACTGGGACAAGGAATATCAGGACTGACTCCAGTGAACTGTCACCTCAATATAATGATACGAGGAAGGAGCTGTGCACTAGAAAGAACTCAAATGGCCATCACATTGAGCAGTCAAGCTTTTGTGTACCATGGAATTTAAAAAAAGAAGATGGACTAACACAACATTGTCAGTCCAGAGAGAGAGAGAGAGAGAGAGAGAAAAAAAAAACAGGGGTCTGCCAGTGTTAAGGGGTGGTGGACTTGAGAAAGATAAACCAAGGTGAATGGGTCTGGGACCCAAGGATAAGAAAGCGTAACGATAGGATCAGGGACCCTCTGGAGGATAGATGGTATTCCTTGCAGGGGAGTATTTCAGGGGTACTGTGAAGAAGCACTAAAGCACACTCAACCGTGCTTGAGGTTAAAGGTCCTCCAACAACCCCTCTTCTTCGTCACAGTACCTGGTAAGGTCGAATACCAGGTTAGGCCAAGTGAGTCATTGGTGAGGCTCAACAGGGGCGTGAGAAAGGCCGGGGTGGAGACATTCCCCCTACTTTGTAGAACTATAAATACAAGCCTGAGAGAGGCCAAGGGACGGAATCCAGTCCCCCTACTTGAGAACTCTGTTTGTTCAGAAGAAAGTTGTCATTCTTCTGGACTCAGAAGAGACTGATCCAGTTTTGTTCATTTGTAAGTGTAAGGGTTAGAAGTAGGATTTGGACACAGGAAGGTGCACCTTTAAAATTACAGACATTCTGACAGCTCCTTAGTTTTTGTTGAGGCTGGCAAACCCCCTCTTAGAGTTAGGGTAGTTAGGTTTCCTCATTTCTTTTGTTATGAATAAAAGTCTTTGCCCAAAAGCTTAGCACATGTGTGTCAGTCTTTTCCTTCCACACCCTTACACATACATCCTGGTCTTGTGCTCCTACCACTAGTCTCAGCAGCATGCTCTTCAGTTTCTCACTTTGCCTCTGTCAATCTCTCTATACCTCTCTCAAATAGATTCAGTATACACCATCTGCAACAAGTTCTGCAAATTGGCAGATAAGGGGAGGAAACATCCTGGAGACTCAACGCTTACCGTAAGCAGAGGACTATGGGAGGCATGAACATTTTGTTCAGGGAAAGGGCTTCCTGACATATGAAGCCCCCATACATGGATTTCACCTTCCTTAGTATGTTGATTGGCAGGCAGAGATTCTTTTCAAGCATAACTCTAACCTGCCTGCATACAGTCGGTATCGATTTAAGGCTTCCGATTTAAGGGGATGTCCTTGCAGAGAAAGGGAGTGGTTTATGAGGGGTTATCAAAGACATTGTTCAAGAACAGCTCTGCCACGAGCTTTGACACACTCCTCCCTGAAGGATACACTATCTTCTCTGTGCCCAGGTCCAAAAAAACAGGGGGGGGGGGGGGGAGTGGCGCTGATCTTTCCAGAATGGATACCTGTGTCCATCATCCCTACTCGGGTCTACTGCTCCTCCGAGTGCCTAGTCTGCAGGCTCTCACTCTTTCTTAAATCTTCTCTCCTTCTGGCCACCTATCATCGGCCACCAGGACAGTCCAGTCTCTTCCTCTCAGAATGGGCGGACCTGGCATCCTCTCTACTTTCCTCCTCCTCTCAACTCCTCGTGCTGGGCGGATCTCAAAATCCACCTGGACTCTCCGGACTCCTCAGGACCTTTCCACAACCTATGCGACTCTCTCTCCCTCTCTATCCTACACTCTGGGCCCACGCACACAGCGGGCCACACGTTGGATGCTTTAATCTCTACCGGCATCCATGTCTCTTTCCCTCTCACTACCCCTCTCTCTTAGATGGCCACTCTCTTCTCTCTTCACACTTGAAGCTCTCCTCTCCCTTTGCATCGGCATCCCCAGCGCAGCCACTCGGTTTCAAAGTCATCAGACCCATGAAAAGAGTGACAGTGGCTGCCTTTGCCTCCACCTACTCTCCGCCTCCTACTCCTGCGGCTGACTCCCACCCTGACACAGCCCTCGCTAATTTCAGTCTCTATCTCCAACACTCTTGATACCCTTTCCCCTGCCATTAGGGTCCGACTAAAGCCTTCCAAAAAGTGCAACTCTTTGTACAACTCTGAACTGGCTGCCCTTAAACGCAAGTATAGGGCAGCTGAGCGGAAAGGGAACTCGTCGGGCGGATCCTCTGAAAAACTGACCTGCCGCCTCCTTCAAAGGCAATATTGACTTTGCATCCACTCCAATATATTTTTATTACTTTTCAACAAGGCAAATTTGACACATGTTGGCTTCACAGTATCATTATGTGGTATCTTATTGTTGCACTAACTGAATAAGAGCGAAGCAAAAAACAAGAAAAGACACAAGCCTTGTACTTTAAACCCTTCCTTCCCTCCCCCACACCCTTTTCCAACTCCTCTCATATTGCTAGTTGAAGAACAGAAGCAATGAACAAATGAAAGGTAGACAATTAACCGTCCAGTCCTAAAACCACGCTGGTTACCATAAGTATCACTCGCACCACCACATGCAACATTAATTTATGGCAAAAGGACAACAGATGACCGGCAACAAGGGGCAATGTCTTTGAAATGGTTTGTTGATTCTAGCAGTAAGAGAAATTGATTAGTCTGTAGGTTCCCAGAATGCTGTGTAGTACTCTAAGAAAGGCAACCATATCATGTCTATATTTTTACGCGATTCACGTATTGCGGGCGTAAGGCTCTCCATTTAAAAAATGGAATGTGCCTTGATTAACCATTCTCTTTTTGAGGGGAGTGCAGCCGATTTCCATTTGATGGTCGGGCACACTCTAGCCGTTAGTAGCAGATTGCGTGGTAGATGTGTCAGTGACTCATACGATTCTTCTTCATCTAGCTCTATCCCAAACAACACCAGCAAGGGTGTCAGTTCCCTGGAAATTCCGTCTATGGCTCGGATCCAACCCAGCACCTCTCTCCAGTACACCTGCACTTTATCACATTTCCACCATTGATCCCAATAATCAAAACGCTCTCCATATCCCCGCCAGCAGTAGGGGGATGTGCCTGGGAACATCTTGGACAGTCTTACAGGTGTGAAGTGCCATCTCATCAGAAGACGTGCATTATGCATTTTATATTGCATGGAAATAGACAACGCCCATACTGCTCTAACTGGTCGAGCTGCTATGGCCAGCTCAGTTTCCCATTTAACTTCTGATTACGGGCGCTGGAGGTGGCCTCTTGAAAGCAACGATGTATACATTTTTGATATAAGACCTCTTGTCATTTGAGCGGCGCTTATTATTTGTTCGAACGGCGTCAAGGTGTTACGCTCATCTGGTAACCACGGTGACGCCACCCGGTCCTGGTTGGATGATTTGCACTCTTGAACCTTCTCCCGGTCCCTTGGTAAGGGTTCTGGTTAAAGATGGGTCTGCAATATAAGAGAGCTGGATTCAATACCAGATTGTCTTTGTTTTCCCACCTCCCTTGGCCTCACCTCCTCCCTCCCCACCTTAATATTGTAAAAGGTGGATTCTCCGTCCTGCTCCTTGTGGCAGGGGCACGTAGATGTGGGGGGCGAGCAGCGACCAAGTTACTTCACTGGTGCAAGCCCCCCTGTGGGAATCCAGGCCTGCTGCAACTCCGTAGGTTTGCTGCTTTACAGTCTTTATATGCAGTTCTTATGTTCCTCTTAGTTCGAATAATAATGTCTTGCTTCTTTCCTTTTAGGTATGGAAAGGTATTTTGGTGTTGTCATGCAGTTTGAAGATGAGCATGGGCCGGTAGGTGAAAGTGCGGTGTGCGTGATGCTGTCTGGTGAGTAATGCGCAATGCGCGGATCCGTTTTGCCTTTTATATTGCTAACCTGTGTCTTTTCTCTCCTTGCAGGTTGCGATGTTCCTCGCCGAGCGCAGTAATGTTCCAGCAGTGATACTGACCAGGAGATGACTACCCAGGTAAGAATTGTGTGGCTTTCTTCATTCGGGAGAAAACGTGAGTAAATGCTTACTAATGCTGTCTTTCTTTCTCTTTCCAGGTTATTGTATTCCAGGAGGCATGCGGTGCCGGATGATGGAGTTCGTACCTTCAGGTGAGTGTTACTGAAGTCAGCGATGGATTGAAGACGGGATACTGTTCCAGGTAAGTTTCGTAGTGTTCTTTCTCTCTCTGCAGGTCCTTGGTTTCAGGTAAGCTGGCATCAAAGAACTGGACACAGTGAGCGTTACGCTGCCCACAGCAGAATAACGCAAAGCATGTTCTGCTGTTTGGGTGCGGTTTAAATAGTCTCGGGTAAAGTAGTCCAGGTAAAGTAGTCCCAGGCCTGCCACACCCAACGTAGTCCAGGTAAAGTAGTCCCAGGCCTGCCACACCGAAAGTAGTCCAGCTAAAGTAGTCCCAGGCCCGCCACACTCAAAAGTCTAGACCGCATAGCTCAGTTCCTTGTAACTGAGCTATGTGTGTGCCTCCATGTTGGCTAACCCCCCCCTAAGTGAATAGTCCCATTCTAATGTTGGTCTTCATGATGGTTATGAGCCTGGCACCAAAGGCGCCAGGGCTGACTCCAAGAGAGTCTTGGATGAGGTTTTAATGCCTTTGACCTGGCCCTAACTGGAAGGCTGACTTGCCAGTGAGGGCCAGGGGCAAGGGTCATGACACAAGGGGCTCTTTAAGGAGTCGCCCCAACAGGCGTTGTTCAGGGCACTTCTCAACTGAAGGAAAAGCATGGGAGGCACCTCTACACCTTGCAGGTCGACCCTAAATTCTTCTATGGTAGTGAAAATACCCTTTTTCCACAACTGCCCTGCACGAATGAGCCCAGCTTCGTACCAGGACTGAAATCGCTGGACTGCACTTAAGAGATCACAAATGGGTGCGGACCAAATGCAGCTAAGGGGGAGGGCCAAGACGTGACGCCTTGCATGGCTCGGGCTGGGCGCCAGAGGGAACACAATACCTTGAGGATGGGATGTTATTTCATTCTGTGCGTCATGACTGATAATGGAACCCACAACCATTCTCCCAGCGTGACCGGTGCAAAAATGTCATTTTCTATTGCTACCCACTGTTTTTCAGGGTTCTCCCACAGGTGGTCTGAGAGGACCCGAAGCTGTGTTGCTCTATAATACTCTCCCAAGTCTGGGAAACCCATACCACCTTCCTCTTTGTGTCGGATCAGTGTGGAGTACTGTATTCTTGCCTTTTTGTCGGCCCATAGAAATCTTAATAGTGTGCACTTCACCTCTGCCAAGAAGGACTCTGGGACAATGACGGGGAGGGATTGGAATAAGAACAGAAACCGTGGCAGAATATTCATTTTTATAGCGGTGAAATGCGCTGCCGAAGACATGGGCAATCTGAGCCACCTAGTGATATCATTCCGAATAGCCTTCGACAGGGGAGTGTAGTTGGCCTCGAAAAGATCAGAGAGAGAGAGACTGTTATATTTACCCCAAATACCAGACAGAGTCAGTTTGTACTTTGAAGCTCCAATTCATTCTTAAAAGCTCTAAGCTCAGCGTTCATCTTCAAGGGGACTGCTATGGTTTTTTGAAGATTAGCCCAAAAACCCGAGAGGGCACCGTATCGTGACGATTCTCCAAGGAAGGCAGGGATAGAGATCGATGGGCTGGTGAGATACAGGAGGATATCGTCAGCAAACATTGCCAACTTATATTGTTTGACCCCCCGGGGGATGCCCCTGATCATGGGGTTTAACCGTATGGCTTGAGCAAAAGGCTCCACCACCAGGGCATAGATTAGGGGCGAGAGTGGACAGCCCTGCCTTGTGCCGCAGGTGAGATTGAAAAATTGCGAGGAGACTCCATTGATGGAGACTATGGCTCCGGCCAATTGGTATAAAGCCCCTGCACCCTGCGTCCAGATAGCCCCCAACCCCACCCGCCTCAGGACAGCGCTTAAGAATGGCCATTCGACACGGTCAAACGCCTTTTCACCGTCTACTGACAGTAAGAGAGGGTCTTCTCCCGCTTCTCTGAGTGTTGCCATTAGGTCCAGGGTTTGTCTAAGGTTGTTTGCCCCTTGCAAACCCTCACATACCCTACTTCGTCCTTGTGAACTTGTTGGGGGAGGACGTGTGCTAAGTGGGCAGCCAGGATGCTGGAATACATTTTGGTATCCACATTTTTTAGGGAGATTGGCTGGTACGATTTGCAGTCTGTGGAGTCTTTGCCCTCTTTGGGGATGGCTATGATTGTAGATTCTGTGAAGGACTTGGGAGCCTGTCCTGCTCCATGATAGAATTAAACAGTTTAGCAAGGAATGGGGAGAGTGTGCTAGAATTAGCTTTATACGAGGCCGGCGTGTACCCGTCTCGCCCTTGCGCCGGGCCCGCCTTAAGGGCTAAGATAGCGCCTGAACCTCTATGGTGGTAATTGGGGCTTTAAGCATGGCCAGGTGGTCCTCAGCTATGGGTGGACGGGGAAGGGACGGCCAAGTATTCCTCAATTGTCGAGTGGGAGTCACTATTCTCCGCAGTATACAGCCCTGAATAGTATCTGGAGAAGCGGTCAGCTATATCTTGTGGGAGTACCAGAGGGGCACCTGACTCGTCTTTAATTTTAAATACTGCTCTGTCCGCTCTCTGCCTTCGGAGCCTATTGGCCAACATAGTGTGGGCTTTGTCCTCCTTCTCAAAGAATTTTTGCTTGAGATATTTAAGTTGTGTAAGAGCTTTGCCATTCCAAATGTCCCTTAGTTCTTCCTTCATTTTTCTAATTCTCATGACTGTGTATTTGCTATTAGCGGGATGCTCTCTAAGGGTGCGCTCCAACCGGGTGATGCTTTCTCTTAGTTCTCCCTCCTTGAGCAGTCAGAGCCTTTTCTTGGCTTCTCCCTCTGAAATCAAGAGACCTCTTATCGTGGCCTTCCCAGCTTCCCAAACCGTATTCAACGACTTTCCGTCCATGTCGTTTATTTCGAAGTATTCCATAATGGCATCGGAGAGAGTCTCTTTGAATATTGGGTCTCTGCACAGGAGGTCGTTACAGCGCCACCTATGATTAGGAGTTGGAAGGGGGCCTAAATCTAAATCCAAAGTGCATAGGTCGTGATCAGACCAAGCGACTACTTGGATGGATGATCCTAAGATATTGCTTTCATTTTCAGCCCCTAACAGAAGATAATCAATTCTTGAAAAAGTACAGTGTGGTGATCAAAAAATGGTGTAAGACCTTCCCTCCGGGTGCATTGTACGGAAGGTGTCTATTAGGTGATGTTCTCTCAGCTGACTCGTAAATCTGTTTCCTTGCAGACTGCTTGGGGGAAGGGTGCATTGTTGTACTGGGAGCCAGTCACAGTCTCGGTCTGCCGTAACATTAAATTCCCCCCCACAAATCAGTGTGCCCTCCTTCCAGTTATCTAGAAATTCAAACAGGCTTTCAGAGAAGCACGATTGTCCTTGATTGGGGGCATAGGCCGAGCACAGTGTGACAGAACGTGTCTCAATTTCCTCTTGAGTGCCACATATCTCCTCTGAGAATCTTTGTATACATGCTCTATTTGGACCCCCAGGGATCTTCTGAACAGGATACCTACCCCACCTTTCTTCTGCAGGCCAGTCGCCCAGATTGCATCCCCAATCCCTTTTCCTGAGATTTTCCTCTCCCCCCACTGGTGTATGTTGACTTGTGTAAAAAGGTCGTCTAGTTTGGATTGTTCAAACTGGCGCGCTAGCATTGACCTTTTCTGCAAGCAGTTTAGCCCTTCACGTTAAGGGAACCAAAGACTATGCCTTCAGAGCAAGCCATCCTCACGTAAGAGAGTAACAATCACTGCCCCACTGCCTGTGGAACCCCTGTCCTGTGCGGTAAGGTGGTAAATGAGTTGCCACGTTGCAGGGTGTATGTGTAACATCTTAATGTGGCTTAAACTAACTGATGAGTGGAGTGGACCCCTCTCCCCTCCATCCCCCTGTGTGGGAAAGGGAAAGAACAGAGATGCCCTAACACAAAAAGGGCCACTCCGGTGGGACCCCTCTCCCGGCCCGGACTGAAACCTCAACATTTCTGCAGGGAGGGTGCAACATGAACATAGACGTAGTGCAGTATATATTGAGCATCTAGAAGTTAGCACAACTCTCGACCAACTTCAGACAACAACAGTGCTAGCTGTTCAAACAACGCTAGCACTTCGCAGTGGCTATTTTAACCAGGGATGGTACACCCCAACATCCCTTTTTTTGACAAGGACTATGCCGATTCCCTAAGGAGTATTTAAGCATTTGTATTTCCATTTTAATTGTGCTGGGCCTCTCCTCGGTGGTGTATTGGTTGGCTCACGGCGCGGGCACGATGGTTCTCTTCGACTGTCCGTGTCTGAACCTGCAGTGGGGCCTTGAAGGTGACGGTGGGCATTTTCCACCTCTTCTAATGTGGTTATGCTAAAATCATCCCCGTTGTACTCGAATGTTAGGGAAAAGGGGAGGCCCCATCGGTACCTCACACCCTTTTCCTATAGCCAACTCGTAGGAGGACGGCATCCTCTTCTTTTCGCTAGCATCATTGCTGAAAGGTCCTGGTATAGCTTTAATTTTGACCCTCGGAATTCTATCATGTCCTTTAATCTTGCTTTCTGCAGAATGTCTTGCCTTTGGGCATAATAATGACATTTAATGAGGACTGAGCAGGGACCTTTCGGAGGGCCGTCCGCCCTGTGCACTCTGTCGAACTCAGGGGGATCAGCATCACTGTACAGGGTCAAGATCAAGTATTTCACTTTATTTTCCAAGCTGGAGGGGGTTTCACCCCGTTCTTCTTCCAAACCTATTACGCAAATGTTGGATCGCCTCTCTCGATTTTCCAGGTCATCGACCTTAGACTCCATGTCATGTTTTTCCTGTTCTAGGTCTAGGAGTTTGGCTTCGTATTGCATGGTGGCAATGTCTCCTGATTGTTAATTGCTCTCGACTGCTTCCAAACGGTCTTCCACTTTTGCCATCTTTGTTTGTAAGTCAGAGAAAGTTTCTGCAAGGCTGTTTTTCATGGACCTGATTTCACCGAGGACAAGGCGGATGTCCGCTTTAGTTGCACTGTCGCAGTCATTACCCCGGATGTCTGAGGAGCTTTGGGCTTCTTCCATTTCCATGAGTGTCTGCGTGCATCTAAACTTCTGCAAAGCTGTCGGGGTTCGCAGGTCCAGCTTTGTCTCTGGTAGAGCCTGTAGGCTCCCGGTGCTGCGACAGGAACCGGCAGGTACAGGAGCAGCGTTTCTCTTCCCTTGTGTTGCTATGCCCGGTTTTCTTGCTACCCTGCCTGTGCTTCAGGGTTTTTCAGTCCAGTGTGATGCCAGCCGTGGCGCTTCCCTTCACGCCTTTCCCCCCCATGCAGCACTTCCGCCGATTACTTATGCACCCTCACCTGGCTCCCCCGCAAGACCTCGCCGGGACAGACGCAGTGCACTGCTGCAAGGTCCTCTTTGTATTCCGTAGTATGCAACTCTTATGGGGCTCTGTGGGAAGCTCTGAAGCCTCTATTATTGCCCAGGTGAGAGTTGCCTGCTCCCTCAGTGCCACTTGTGCAGTAGAGCTGGTGGTGAGGGATTCTCTCTGGCCCCCCAGATTGTGAACGATGCCCAAGCTAGTATCCAAGTGGTTTATAGTCACTTTTTCGAATGGCATATTTTCGAATGCCATTTTCTCAACACAATTTTGCCTAAAATGTTTTTTTTTAATGTTTCTTTTTTTTATTTTAGTTTTAAAATGGGGGGGTCCCCCCAAACCCCCTTTTTTTCAAACACTTTTTTTTTACTTACGAAACCGAAAAAGAAACATAAAATAACAAAATAATACATTAAAAAAAAAAAATTATTGGCAAAATGTTTTAGAAAAAATGGTGTTTCGAAAATGAGTTTTCGAAAAAATGACCGGATACCATCCAAGTATGTTGTGTGGGCCCCTATGGGAAAGTCATTATTTGCCTGGGCTATATGCAGTGTGCACCTCTCTTTTCATAGAGCTGGGATCCCCTCAAAACTGTTATGGGGCCAGGTGGGCCTGCACCGTTGGATCCCGGACCGAGCAAACCAGTGCAGGGGGATGAGGCCCTCTTGGCATTAGTCGGGTGGATGCTGCCCTTCCCGAGGGGGGACAAGGCTTCTGCACACCGCAGTTGTATTGGCCGAAAAAAGCGGAGGCCCTGCCAATGCCCCGCTGTTTATCTCGCAGCCGCGCTTAATCACTGGGAGCCTGAGGAGCCGGGCCTCTATGGTGTCTGCCGCAGCTCGTTCGACGCCGG
Organism: Ambystoma mexicanum; assembly: GCF_040938575.1. Lineage (NCBI taxonomy): Eukaryota > Metazoa > Chordata > Amphibia > Caudata > Ambystomatidae > Ambystoma > Ambystoma mexicanum. Next base: position 87,862,936 of record NC_090936.1, on the reverse strand, counting down.
GTTCGGGTGGTGAAGCAGAGGGCAGGGGGAGGGGGTTCTCCCTCGCAAGAAGCTTGCGTCCAGCAAGGGAGCCCAATGCGGTTTGTGTGTGGGGGATCGTAAGGCGGGCCACAGTGGGAGGGGGGTCTGCGTTCCTGTTACCAGCAGCCAAATACCTCCGCCGGGCCGCTATTGCCAGCACTGGCTTCCCTGACCGGCGCCTGCTCCAGCAGGCGGGAGGAGCGTTGCGTGTTTCTGGTCCTCTGTGCTGCTGGGGATCGGAGCAGTATCTTGTTTGCCCCACACCCTTTACTGTGGTGCACACCGTTGTAAAGCTGTGTCTTGCAGTGTATGCTCCTCTGAAATCCCTAAGAGACGTAGTTCATGCCGTGGGCACCATTTTACTATCACAGCCTTATCTCCTCACGCACACAGCTCCGAGGGGCCCTGCAATCCCACGGATATCTTTGTTGCCTCTGCACCATTCCCTAAACCGTTGCTTCTGCAGGTGCCCCAACGTCTTATGGTGTCATACACCTCTTCATTACTCGTTTAGCCCTCCATGCACCGCACCAAAAGTAGAGATTTTCCTGGCTCGGAGAGGGAGACTGAGGTTCATGCGACCATCACGTCTGCGTCCCCTGGTGGTCTCCCAAAAAGTCTTTATTTGAGCCTGCATCTCTGCGGCATCAAACAACACGGCCAAACTTTACAAAGTCTGTAAGAAACTGGACAATCCTGCAGCAGCCTCCTCTTCTGTCACACCCACCTATGACCTTTGCTCAGCCCTGGATGCACATTTCACTGCAAAAACCCAAGACATCCTTTCCTCTCTCTCTTCCACAACACATCATACACGAACACCTCAGGAGCCTCCCTTAGTACCGCCCCACTTCTCCTCTCTTTTCTCACTCCCATCGCACCTGATGAGGTCACCAGACAAGTCCGGTCTATGAAGGCCTCATCCAAACAGGTCCACCCCTGCCCCCCCCAAAACCATTAAAGGCAACATTGACTCTATCGCTCCAGGCTTATCTGATCTTTGCAATCTCTCTTTTACCACTGGAGTTTTCCCAACTTCTCTTAAGCACTCCCTTGTACACACCCTGCTCAAGAAACCCTCTGCTGATCCCTCCATACCAGCAAACTACTGCCCTATCTCTATCACTCCTTTCCTGGACAAACTACTGGAGAAGTTGGCTATCTCTCAGCTTACCCTCCTCACTGAATCTGCTGATTGCTTCCACGACCATCAGTCTGGCTTTAGAGCATCCAGAGGCACGGAAACTGCTCTTCTGAATACCCGTAAAGACCTGCTCTCAAATCTTAACACTAACACTCCCTCTGTCCTCATTCTTCTCGACCTCTCCTCTGCCTTTGACATGGTAAACCATAACAACCTGATCGCACGTCTCTGTGACTCCATGGGGATCACAGATCAGGCTCTGGCATGGTTAACATCCCTCCTTTCCGCGTCCCAGACGGAACATGGATCCTTTCTCGCTACTAGCACTCTTTTAACCTGTGGCGTCCCCAGGGTTCCAACCTACCCTCTTGGTCCTTCAACGGCTACATGGCTGTCCTGGGACGTGCGATTGCCACCTTCCTCTCTAACTTGCATTGTTATGTAGATGACACGCCACTCTCTTTCAAGCTACTCTCAGCCACCTTCTCCTCCTTGCTCATTTCTGATTGTCTGCAATTCAGTCATGGTGTGCTGCAAACAACCTCTGCCTCAATGCCAGTAAGACCGAGATTGTTTGCATTGGGATTCCTGCTCCCACCTTCCCTCTCACACTCTGGCCGGCCTTCCTTGGCCCTGCGCTGGCACCCACCTGCAAGGCAAAAGACATTGGGGTAATCTTCGATTCCACTCTCTGCTTCACCTCTCACATCTCGGACATCTCTAAAAAGTCCAACTACCAGCTGCACCTTTCTCACTTTCCCCCAGCTGCTCACTGTCTCCAGAGCACTAGTTCTCTCAAGACTGGACTACTGCAACAGCCTCTTTCTCAAACTCCCTGCTTCTGCTCTGTACACTCTGCAGCTCATCCAGAACCGGAAGACTTGTCCTTGGCCTTAAGCCCAGGGACTGCATCTCCTACACTGGCTCCCCGTGGTTGCAAGGATCAAGTTCAAGACCCTCTGCATTGTCCACAGGGCTTTCGGCGGCTGGGGGCCTACCTACTTGCAACAATGCCTACCTAAATACTGTCCTTCCCGAGCCCTCTGCTTAGCTACCTCCAACGCTCTGTGAGTGAGCCGGTTCTCCAAGCAGAAATTTGGAGGGAGATCCTTATCCTCTGCAGGGGCCTCCCTCTGTAACAGTCTCCCTGCCGCTCTGCGCCTTGAGTCGGATCTCCTTAAGTTCCGGAAACTCCTTAAGACACTCCTCTACTCCTCTTCCTTTTCTCTCCCTCTATCCTGCTAACCTCTCTCTCTGCCTCTGTTCCGCACAGCCTGCTCACTGGCCGCCCGGTGTATCTCAGAGTCTCACAGGCCCCAGGCACCCTATCCAGTCCTCTCACATTTCTCTCTGGGCCTTGCACTTGCCTCACTGTTACTGCACTTGGTCCGTGATCCATGAGAGTGGCATCTCTCAGCACTTACCGCAGCGTTTTACCCAGACCTGTTATCATATATAGCAACCTTTAATAGGTTAGTTGTTGAAATGGGATGGCCTGAAGATAAAAGGACCGCATTATTACCCCAGCGTCTGACAGACTGGGCACACTTGGTCCCCCATCAACATCCCCCCTACACTTGCCCCCCACCCTCACCTCTCCTGCACTTGTCTGCGCACTTGCACAATCTGAATATATCATGCCTTGAAGATCATCTGTTCTGTTTCCCTTGTCTCCCCCACCACTGTATGGTTGCATCTTGAAACATGTGTGTATATGCGCATTATAAATGCACAATAGATAAATATGCACAAGGTGTGAACTGTCAGCAAGAGGGTGAAAAAGACACCATATCTTTGGGAACTTTTCCTAGAAGGCAAGCTGCTGCCTTCTTCTCTATCTGGGTGTTGGGATGAATCATACAGATCCCTCACTTAACCCCTGCCTAAAGTCTCCTCCTAGGTAGCCAGGGAAAGGCTGACACTTCCTGATCCTGGATTTGGGGGTGGTGTACTGTGGGAGGATCACCTGGGAGGAGACGTGGCCCAGAACAGTGAGGAGATCCTGTTGAATGACACACAGTATGTATCTCTAAAAGGGAATAACCTTTTAAAGGTATCAAGACATGTAATGACTTATTGTCGTTATGATGCGTCTGAACCACATATTAAGTCTGTTGATCTTTGTAAGGCTGGGGTGATATCTTTAAATACCCCAAGGTATTTAACTGACCCAACACATTGGTTGTTCACATGGTCATCAATCTGGATTCCGAGCATTCAGAGGCACGGAAACTGATTTCCTGAACACCTGTGAAGAACCGCTCGCAAATCTTGACTAACTCTCCTGCTGTTCTCATTCTCCTTGACCTCTCTTCTGCCGTTGACACGGTCAACCATTCGGTCCTCATAAAGCGGCTCCAATAGACTCATGGTATCTCAGACTGGGCACTGGATTGGTTGACCTACTTCCTCACTGACTGCCCTTCCCAGGAGTTCCTGGGCTCCTTCTCCTCCTCTACCACTCTCTCTACATGGGGTGTTCCCCAGGGCTCTATCCTCTCACCTTGGCTTTTCAACATCTACCTTGCACGTCTTGCTCACCTGATCTTCATCCCCGTTTCTAATGTTATGCTGATGACACACAACTCTCCTTCAAGCGCCCCTCTTCCTCCACCATCACCCCTGAGTGCTGGTCGGCTATTCGGTCCTGGTGCACCTCCATTGATCTTTGTCTTAATGCCAGCCGGACCGAGATCCTTCCTGTCGGGACACCTGTTCCCCGTTTCTCTCCTACACTCTGGCCGTCCTCTATGGGCTCACCTCCCTCTCCTTCCACTGAGGCCAGAAACCTTGGGGGCCATCTTCGACTCCTCGTTCTCCTTTACTCTTCACATCTTGGCCCTTCCCTTGAAGGCTCACTTTCAACTTCACCTCCTTAGGGGCATTCTCCCTTTCTTCGCCTTACCCCAGCAGCTCATTGTCTCTAGAGCTCTGGTCCTCGCCAGATGTCATGATTCATGCCCCTCGTCATCATGGCCAAACCAGCTTTCGGCTGGGGCCAGGTTACAGCCTTCCATGGTGGCCTCAAGGGCCACAAAACAGCATCAGGGACTCTTGGCGCCAGGCTCATACTGTTATGTCGTGCCTTGAAACACTTGTGTATAGGCGCGTTACAAATACCATATCATATCATATGTGAAGGGCAACATTTGGATTGGGACTTCAGTTAACATGGACGCACTCACATAGCTCAATTCCACAGAACTGAGCTATGCGGTCTAGTGTTTTGGGTGTGGCCGGGCCTGGGACTACTTTACTTTGAACTACTTTACTTGGGCTATATAAGCCACACCCAAACAGCAGCACATGATTCGCGTTATTCTGCAGTTAGCAGCATAACGCTCACCGTGTCCAGTTCTGATCTTCAGTGTTTCTTGCATCCTGCCACGTGCTGAATCCTGTATCTGGAAGAAGAACACCACCATTATTCAGCACTTACCTTTAAGTAGCAGCCTGGCTTTGGTCTTGAATCTTCCATCTTTAAACTACCACCAGCTGCTTACCTGAATACACGCGATCCGGGGATTCTTCAACATGACACCACATCCATCTTCAGAACTCTGCAGCAACCTGCAAGAGACAAGAGACATTATTATTGAGCACTCGCTCACGGCCACGCAAGGACAACGAAAACTTACCAGGTGCAGTCTCTCCTTGATCTTGGAACATCACAGCGGCTCGGAACATCATAACGGACTGCAAAGGAAGCGGCGCAGGTACAGCTTATCAAAAAGAAAAGGCAATAAGGCGCAGCGCACCGCGCATTCACTTACCTTGCTAGGATTCTCATCCTATACAGCACGGCAACGCCAAAACTCTCCAACTCATCTGAGGGAAAGAAACTAGAGACATTAATAATGACAAAAAGAATGTACAACAGTAATACCTACCTCATCAAGCAAATCAGAGTCACAGCAGGCCTGGACCCGAACATGGGGCAACGCACCAGTGAAGCAACTAGGTCGCAGAACGCCCACACCTCCAACGCGCCCCTGCACAGAGACACAGGACGGAGAGCACACCATACCTAATATTAAGGTGAGGAGAGAGACTAGACTTAAGGGAAGAATTTGAGGCTATGGGAGGTGGGAATCAATCCAAGAGAGATGTTAGCCTTATATCCAGTTCTCCTGTATTGCAGGCGCTCTCCACGTTCAACACATTATCAAGGGAGAGGGTTCGAGAGTGCTAATCTTCCAGCCAGGGTTGAGTGGCGTCCCCGTGGATATCAGGTGAGCGTAACAGAACGCGAAGCCTCATAACTATCCACCTGGACGTCATGGAAACATCAGAAACTGACCATATAGCCCAGTTATTGGGGCAGCTACGTGCCGAACTACACTCAGCCAGGCAAGAAACAAACGCCCTTTGGAGAGAAATGATAGTTACTAAAGAGCGTACTGAGGAATTGAGTAGACAATTACTCCAATCACAGGCAGGACAGACCCCTTTACCTGGAAGCGTTCCGCCAGTGACAACACCAGCCAGTCCGGTACAAATAACTCTTCCTGGAACAATTCCTGTAGCTCCACCAGAACGGTTTGTGGGGGATCCAAAGAAGTACGCAACATTCATGAAACAATGTAGTCTTAATTTCTTTTGTAGACCCGGGGCTTTTCCTAACGACCAGTCACGGGTTGCCTTTATTTTATCATATCTGAGTGGCAGTGCTGCAGATTGGTCTGTGCCATTAGTAAGTCAGGATGATCCACTGCTACGTGACTTCATAGGTTTTCAGCAGGAAATGGAGAAACTGTTTGCTCGACATACCCAAGGACAAGCATTGGATAATAAACTTTTGTCCCTCCGTCAAGGAAACCAAGACTTGTTATCATATATAGCGACCTTTGATAGGTTAGTTGTTGAACCGGGAAGGCCTGAAGATAAAAGGACCACATCATTCCACCGGGGTCTACGGGGCGAATTAAAGGACGTCCTAGCACAAGTGGTTAATCCACCAAGAGACTGTGCAGAGTTCATCAATCTTGTTGTTCACTTAGATCATAGGCTACAGGACCAAAAGTCGCTCGGATGAGATTGGACACTCGTGCCATGTATGTCCGGCCAAAGGACAATGTCTCACGTTCAGCAGAGAACACTGTAGAACCCATGCAAATCGGAGGGGTACGGGCTCCCTTAACTAAGGCTGAAAGAGACAAAAGGAGGCAACAGCTATTATGTCTATACTGCGGAAAGTCAGGCCATTTTCTCAAAGAATGTCCAATAAAGCCTCTGTTGGAGCGACAGAAAAGGAAGACGACAACAAGTAGACGGAAAACTACCAAGCCCGGCAAACGTAGAGGTCCATTTGTCGAGCAAGGAGAATGAGCCAGAGACCTCACACTTTGCATTACCTGTGATTTTGATCCATCACCAACAACCATCACGGATGCATGCCGTAGAAACTACATAGACCAAGATCTGGCAGCAGAGATAGGGCTTCCCCTATACAAAAAGCGGACTACTGACAAGGTTACCACTGTTGATGGTACTGAAATAGCTTCTGGTCCAGTAAACCAATGTACAGCAGTATTAACCCTTCTGGGCCAGGATGGACACCGAGAATCTATTGCTTTCGACCTCATCAAGGCACCTCATTTCCGGTTGATTTTAGGGATGCCATGGTTAGTAGCTCACAATCCTCAAATAGACTGGCGTGCAAAGAAGTTGGCCTTTTCCGACAACTGTGCTCTCACTTGCTACCACAAAGAAAAGCAGGAAAAAGATTCACAGACATCTGTTTGGGGAACAGCAACAGTAGTAGTGGGGGTTACAGCTACTCTACCAAGCGAATACCAAGATTTTCAAGACGTTTTTCAGAAAGAACAAGCCAATACCCTGCTGCCACACAGGCCTTATGATTGTCAGATCGATCTCATACCCGCTGTACAAGTCCCTTGTGGTCGAATCTATGCACTCAAAGAACCAGAAAACCTCCATTTGAAATCTTATTGTCATGATGCCTACCCCCGGGCATCAGGACCAAGCCCATCAGCTCCGGGAGCAGGCATCCAGATTCTTATTAAAACCCCAACAGCCCCAGCTGGGGGCTGTTTGGGTTCAGTCCTGGCGCCTTAGGCGCCAGGCTCATAGACTTTACTTACCTGATGCAGACCATGCTGCAAGTGAGTCCAAGCCAACGTGAGGCCTGGATGGGACTATTTTATTACAGGGATTATTTTTTACTCAGGCGTGGTTCTGGGGAACTTCTTACCTGGAACTACTTTAGAGCTATTTAAACCACGCCCGAACAGCAGCACACGCTTCGCGTTATTCTGCATCCAGCAGTGTAACGCTCACCGTGCCTGCAGTCAGCATCCAGTCTTCTGCCACGCCCGCCTCGAATCTGGAGCTCCTAAAACAAAGAGGAAAGAAAAGGACAAGGTTAGAAAACGAACTATTTTCGAATTTCTCACCTGATTCCGGATCCATCTCGCCTCCGGACCTGGAAAGAACATCATTTCAGTACGTGTCGCATCTCCAGCTCTAACATCTTAGAGGTAAGAGAGGAGGAAGCAAAAATCGCACAAAACCAGGCGAGGACGAGAAGACAGCTTATCAAGGCAAATCTAAATCTCCCATTGCAAAATAAACTTCTACTTAGACATAATAATTTGTCCGTGCATTCATTGTTTGTTCATCAGAAGTGGCCTCAAAAATTTAAAAACCTTATTGAAGAAAGCCACTGGTTTAAGAAAAAAGATAATTTAGTACAATGAGCAACAAATAAATAGGACTGCAACTATTTTTTTTTTTTTTGTCTTGATGAACCATTGCAACTGGCAGTGGGGAAACACGTGTAAAGAAAAGAAATTTGTGAGAAAAGAAATTAGTTCATAAGTGTTATAAGTTTTGAAAAGGAAACTTGCTCATTATAAATTGGTTATAAGTTGAACTGATTTAGTGTGAAGTTAACACTAAGAAAAAGGACAATTTGTTTCTGCAAAGCTAATAAATAACAACTTACATGAAAACCCAACTCAAATAAGAATTGAATGGCTCTTTATTAATTTGACTCACTGCAAAATATTTTTTTAACTTACTCTTCAAAAGGAGTTGGCGCATTTGAGTGATATTTTCGCATTTTGTTAAATTAATACAATTAGCTTGTGTAGTAGCCACACAAATATATGGGAAATACTCATGCTGACAACCCTGTTTCTTTCTTCCTGATGTAACAGGAAGTACTTACAAATTCAAAAATAATATATTGAGCTGTTGCCAAGGTTGAGCTTAATTTGGCTACAAAACAAAATGTATATTATTTAGTAGATTGGAAAGGATATGGTCCTCAGGACAGAACATGGGAACCAAGTGAGAACATCCACGCACCACGCTTGGTAAAAAGTTTCCATCAAAATCATCCAACTAAACCAGGGCCAGGCAGAAGAACTACCGTGAGAGGGGCCTTAGGGGGCGGGGGGTGCTGTCATGATTCATGCCCCTGGTCATCATGGCTAGTCCAGCCTTTCTGCTGGGGCCAGGTTACAGGCTTCCATGGTGGCCTCAAGGGTCACACAACACCATCAGGGACTCTCTTGGATACAGTCCTGGCGCCTTTGGCGCCAGCCTCATACTGTTATGTGAAGGACAACATTTGGATTGGGATTTCAGTTAACATGGAGGCACTCACATAGCTCAGTTCCACAGAACTGAGCTATGCGGTCTAGTGTTTCGGGTGTGGCCGGGCCTGGGACTACTTTACTTGGAACTACTTAACTTGGGCTATGTAAGCCACACCCAAACAGCAGCACATGCTTCGCATTATTCTGCAGTTAGCAGCGTAACGCTCACCGTGTCCAGTTCTTATCTCCAGTGTTTCTTGCATCTTGCCACATGCTGAATCCTGTATCTGGAAGAAGAACACCATTATTCAGCACTTACCTTTAAGTAGCAGCCTGGCTTTGGTCTTGAATCTTCCATCTTCAAACTACCACCAGCTGCTCACCTGAATATATGCGATCCAGGGTTTCTTCATCACGACGCCGCATCCATCTTCAGAAATCTGCAGCAACCTGAAAGAGACAAGAGAGACATTATTAGTGAGCACCCGCTCGCGGCCACGCAAGGACAAGGAAAACCACTTACCAGGTGCAGTCTCTCCTTGATCTCGGAACATCATAGCGACCGGAACATCCTAACGGCCTGCAAAGGAAGCGGCGCAGGCACAGTTTAGCAAAAAGAAAAGGCAAGAAGGTGCTGCGCATTCACTTAACTTGCTGGGATTCTCATCCTATACAGCACGGCAATGCCAAAACTCTCCAACTCATCTGAGGGAAAGAAACTAGAGACATTAATAACAACAAAAAGACTGTACAACAGTAGTACCTACCTCATCAAGCAAATCGGAGTCACAGCAGGCCTGGACCCGAACACTGGGCAACGCACCAGTGAAGCAACTAGGTTGTAGAGCGCCCACACCTCCAACGTGCCCCTGCACAAAGACGCAGGACGGCGAGCACACCATACCTAATATTAAGGTGAAGAGAGAGACTAGACTTAAGGGAGGAATTTGAGGCTGAGGGAGGTGGGAATCAATCCAAGAGAGACGTTTGCCTTATATCCAGTTCTGTATTGCAGGCGCTCTCCACGTTCAACACATTATCAAGGGAGAGGGTTCGAGAGTGCTAATCTTCCAGCCAGGGCTGAGTGGCGTCCCCGTGGATATCAGGTGAGCGTAACACCAGGCTAGATTACTGTAACAGCCTCTTTCTTCGCTCTGTCCACTTCAGCTAATCCAGACTAGGGCTGCAAGACTTATCCTTGGCCTCAAGCCCTGGGACCGTATCTCTTCAGCTCTAAAATATTTTCACCGGCTCCTGGTTGTTGCAAGTATTAAATTCAAGACCCTCTGCATCATCCACAAGGCTGTCTGGGGCCAGGGACCATGGTACCTGCAACTCTCTCTCACTAAATACTCCCCTTCCAGATCGCTTTGATCTACTAGTTCCATCTCTCTGCTGATTAAACGCTTTTCCAAGCAGAGAGCTGGGGGTAGATCTCTCTCCTCAGCTGGCTCCCTCCTACGGAACAGCCCCCCCCCCTCTCTCTCTCTCTCTCTGTCTTGAATCAGACCACCTCAAGTTTCGCAAACAACTCAAGACCTTTCTCTTCTCTTCCTCCTTCCCTCTCCCGTGCTAACCTGCCGGGTGGTGTGTCTCTGCTTTGTATTTACCTGTTGGGCGTTAGACCTCCCTCTTCTCCTGGGTTATCTCCGCCCATGCACTTACCTCCCCCCTTTCCTCCCAAAGGGCACCTCTAGAACTTCCTCCCCTAGGGGACCCTAATAGCACTTACCCACCCCACTTATTGTTTTTGTCCTCTTTCTTCACTGCACTTGCATGCTTCAAATGTCCCAAGGCCTAGTCGGACCGTGGTCCATTTATTTTTTTTTATTATTTTTTTTTCCTTTCAAATAACTTTTATTTATAAACAACTCAAAGAAGATAGACATCATCACAGCTTTTAAGGACAGCACAATTATATCAAACTCAAATACAGGATTCAAGATGGCCGCCAGCAGCGACTAGACGCTCCGACGGCGGCTCCCGTACCCCGAGGCCTTTGTTAGGGATCCACCACCCCCTGTGGGCCCTCGAGGTGTCGGAGGAAGTACGGGGCTCTGGAGGACCAGGCGGCACGGCGGATCGGAGCGGCGGGTGTTGTTGACCCGGTGATCTCGGCCGGCGGCGGCGGTTGAGGAGGCCTGCGCGAGCTGACTGCGGACGCAGGGCTGCAGTCCCCAGGAATTTTGGCAGCAGCGGAGGAGGCCTGCACGGGCAGACTGCGGGCCGGGGCGTCGACCCGCGAAAGGAGGCATTCGCGGAGGAGAGGAGCGCCGACGAGAAAGACGCACCCGCCGCCGGCAGTACGAGGCGGGGGGGCCATCTCCCTGAGGCGGAGGGCCGGGCCTTCAGGCGGAGGAGTCGCGAGGCCTCGCGCAGTCTTGCAGGAGCAGCGCCCCACATCAGAAGTAGGAGCAGCGGGAGCCGCTGTGGATCCGGCTGTGGGGAGGCCCCCGGAGGAGAGTTGGGGAACCTCTTGGACATCGGCGGAGAGGTGAGGAGCGGGCAGGCCCCCCGGGGGTGGGGAGTGGAGGCGGGGGTGGCCCCCCTATTTAATCGGATCCACGGGGTGGAGGCTCGGTCCCCGAGGCTGGTGTTGTGGGACCCGGGGAGGGGTCACTCATTGGCCGGGCCTCTGCCCCCCCCCTTCCAAAAGGTGGTGAAAGCAGTGATAGGGGGGCGGGGACCCCCCTTTTCTTCCCCCCCTTGTCTTCGCGATCGGTGGGCCCCCATCTGTGGAACTGGAGCCGGCGGGCGGCCCAGTGTGGCGCCCAGTAAAGGAGTGGTGGGCGAACTGAGGAGCGCTCCCCGGCGGGTCCCGCTTCTTGGGTCCCTCGGGCTACCCGGGTGAGACCTGATGCCCGCGAAATCCAGGGGCAGGGCGCCGCGCACCAGTCTGAGAGAGGGGGACCCCCTGAGCACCCTCCCCTCATTGTGGTCTGCAGCAATGGAAGCCAAGGGCAACAGTGGGGAGGACACCGAGCGCCTCAAGACCCCTAAAGTACCCAGAGAGGCGGAGGACCGGGAGCCCCTGACCAGGAGGGACCTCAGGGGTGAGATGCACGCCTTAGGAGAAACTCTAGCCAAAGCTTTCCAGGACCAGTTTCAGTTGAGGTCGGACTTAAATATGGCCCTTGGGGAACTGAAGAAGGAGGTGGCTCAGTTAGGTGAGAGAACCGATATACTGGAAAGGGGCCTACAGGAATTGGGAAAGGATGGTACGGCCAACGGGGAAGCGATTGATCGCCTGGACCTTGCGACCTGCAACCTAGAAATCCAACTGGAGGACTTGGAAAATAGGTTGAGACGGGTCAATATAAGGGTAAAACTCCTCCCAGAGTCAGTAACAGATAGGGAGTTGAAGGGAGAGGTGCAAAGAATCTTTATGGACCTGCTAGGAGGAGAAGACCCCGTGGCTATAGAGTTGGACAGAGTACATAGGGTGGGCCGACCTCCCCGCGGCCCAGGCGCCAAGCCACGCGACGTGTTGGCAGCATTCACACGGTACGCTCAAAAAGAGGCTGTTCTACGGGCGGCAAGGTCTCGCGAACCACTGCACTATAAGGGCCAGGAGATCTCCTTGTTTCAGGATTTGGCTAACAGTACATTGGTGAAGAGGAGGGCAATGCGCCCAGTGCTTAGAGAACTCTCAAGAAAGAATGCCAATTACAAGTGGACCTTCCCGTTTGGGTTAGTGTTCGAATGGGAGGGCGCCCTAAGAAGGGCCACCAGTGTACAGGAGGCGGCGAACATAATTCACCTGGATATTGGAGACTCGGGGGTGGGGGGGGGACACCGAGAGTGCTCGGCCTGCTCTGGGGGATGGGGCGAGACCGTGGGTGTGGTCCACAGTGGGCTCCAATGCAAAGAAGAAGTCGGCCCGGAAACGTCCGCAGGAGGAGAGAGTGGAGCCCGCTCAGGGAGGAGAGGAGGGAGGGTCCCCGGACCGGGGGGCCTCCAGCTGATTCAGTGGATACGGCTGACACAGTTGGGAGGAAGATGTAAAAGGGGGTGGTGGGAAGTTGGCTATGAATGGAAGCGGGGAGGGGGCGGGGATGCACTTCTTGGTTCACATAAGGATGAGAGAGTCCGGGGGATGGGGAGGGGACACGCGGGAGGCCTCCCGAGTTGGGGTTGGGTAGGCTGAGGGGAGGGCAGGGGAGGGGCATTAGTTGTGGGACAGGGGAAGGGGGGTGTGTTGGGGGGGTGAGGGAGGGGGGTGGGTGGTTGCAGCACTTATCATGGAAGAGTCACCCTACGAGCCTGGCACTTACAGAGCCGCACCACGGGAAGCGGGGTTGGGGGGGAGGCCCCACAAATAGATTGCAGGAGGGAAATCCTTTTTTTTTTTTCTTTTTTTTTTTTTCTACGGAGCGTTCTCTCGATACCTCAGAGTGTAAGCTGCGGTGGGCACGTGACGTCCAGTTGTTACCTTCAAGTGGCAAACACATAATGTGAGGGGGCTCAATTCCCCCCTCAAGCGTACAAAGCTGGAGCATTTTGTTAGATCCCATAAGCCGGACGTGCTAGCCCTTCAGGAGACCCACCTGAGGAAACGAGACCAAGCCCGGCTGCGACTTAAGGGTTTTCCCCAGATTTATTTTGCATCAGGCCCCACGAAAAGGGGGGGGGGGGGTGGCCATCGCCTTTGGTAGAGGCACAGATTTTCAGCTCCAGGAAGCTCTTAGGGATAGCAATGGGAGGTTTGTGTTGGTTAAGGGGACCATATTGGGCTCATGCTATACTATTGGGTCCATATATGCGCCAAACGTGGGTCAAGACCAGTTTTTACGGGAGCTCTTAAACATCATTGAGAATTTTGCTAGGGGCCAGGTAATGCTGATGGGGGACTTCAATATTGCCTGGGACAGGGTTGGGGATCGTTCCAGGAGTGGAGAGAGGGGGGGAGGGGGGCAGTAGCCTCCTCTCAGTTGAGGGAGAGATGGACGGGGGCTGGCCTCCGGGATGTCTGGCGGTCTCTACGGGGGAGAGAGGAGGGCTTCACTTTCCTGTCCGATGTCCATAGGACACAATCTCGAATTGATTACATTTGGGTATCAGCCAGTCTGGTGGGGGCGGTGGAGGCGGGCCCCCTGGGGGTGGCGGATCACAGGGTCGTAGAGATGGTCCTTAAGCTGGGAAGACGTAGGCCAGAGGTGTGGAGCTGGAGATTTCCGAACGGGCTCTTGAGAGACCCCGTGATTTGCGGTGAGCTGGAAGTTAGGATCCAAGGATTTTTCGGGAACAATGCCCCCTCCGATACGAGCCTGGGTACGAGGTGGGACGCCTTTAAGGCGACTCTTAGGGGGGATCTTATCGCCCTACAGGCGGAGAGGAACAAGCGGCTTAGGGGTTTGGAGGCCCAACTGGAGGGAGAGGTGGAGGTCGCCAGAGCCCAACTGCGAATCACTTCCACGAGGAGAGCCTTCACAGTGTATAGGCTGGCAGAGGGCCAATTGGGGATTCTGCGGAATAAGAGGGCAGAAGAAGCTATGCTCAAAACGAGACAAACCTTTTACGCTAAGGCCAACAAAGCGGGCACCCTGATAGCTCGTCTGTTGAGGGGGCAAAGGGACCGGAGGGCCATTACCGCACTTAAAGATCAGGGTGGTGGGTGTCTTACCCGGAATGATGAGATACGGGAGAGATTTGTGGAATTCTATGAGGCCTTGTACTCCTCCCAAGGTCCACCCCCTCGGTTACAGAGAGGATTTTTGGAGAACTTGCCTCTCCCGCAGGTATCCAGGGAAGTGGCAGAGGAGTTGGGCCGCCCCATCGCGGAGGACGAGGTGAGGGCAGTTATTGCTGCTCTTCCCCGTAATAAGGCGCCGGGTCCTGACGGCTATCCTGCCTCTTTCTATAAAAAGTTTTCTCACCTCCTGGTCCCACACTTGACGCAGCTGTTTAATGCGTTTAACACGGAGGGCGGCATTTCCCGGACGATGGAGGAAGCTAAGATCACCCTTATTCATAAGGCAGGGAAAGACCCGGAGGACTGTACTTCATATCGCCCTATTGCTCTTATTAACACCGAAGCAAAAATCTTCACTAAGGTTCTGGCACGGCGCCTGGAAAAACATCTTCCAACTCTGATCCACCAGGATCAGTCGGGGTTTGTTATGGGACGGCAAACAGCGGATAATATTAGAAGGGTGGCGCATCTTGTTGAGAAATCCCGCAAAACGGGTACCCCGGTGATCCTTCTGGCGCTTGACGCCGAGAAGGCGTTTGACCGGGTTGAATGGGCCTTCCTGTTCCAGGTGATGGAGAAGATGGGGCTCGGTGAGGGCTTTATCAACCTGGTCGCTGCTAATTACAAAAATCCCATATCACGCATCCTGGTTAACGGAGAGGTGTCTAGACCTTTTAGGCTTCAGAGGGGGACGAAACAGGGGTGCCCCCTCTCCCCATTGCTGTTTTCCATCTATCTGGAACCCCTCCTATTGGCTATCCGCCAGTCAACGGAGATCGAGGGGATCCCATTCGGTGGGGAACAACATAAAATCGCGGCCTTTGCAGGCGACATGTTGCTCACACTTACCAACCCGAGAGAATCCCTCCCAGCTTGCATAGCATTATTAACCTCCTTCGGTGAGGCATCAGGCCTGCGGGTTAATTTCCAGAAATCGGAACTTATGAATCTCTCCCTGCGGGAGGAGGAGGCGCGGGTGGTCAGGGACCTGTCCCCATTCAGGTGGAGCCCCTCTGGGTTGCGGTACTTGGGAGTAAGGATCACCCCCTCACTAGCTGGCTGGCTTGGAGCGAATTATGAACCCTTGCTTTTAGCAATCCAGAAAGACCTGCGGAGATGGCGGGCCCTTCCGATCTCCTGGCTG
Source organism: Ambystoma mexicanum (assembly GCF_040938575.1). Taxonomy (NCBI): domain Eukaryota; kingdom Metazoa; phylum Chordata; class Amphibia; order Caudata; family Ambystomatidae; genus Ambystoma; species Ambystoma mexicanum. The sequence continues at coordinate 87,847,370 of NC_090936.1, read as the reverse complement.
GGCCGGGGGGCGGTGCTCAGGTTGGTTGTACTTCCCCGGGTCCTCTACCTTTTCCAGGCCATCCCACTGAGGGTACCTGAAACATTCTTTACGAGGCTGGATAGATTGGTACGGGGTTTTGTATGGGGGGGGGGGGAGGAAAGCTCGTATATCCAGGCAGCTGCTCACTGCCTCCAGAGATAGAGGGGGTTTGGCCTTCCCCGATTTCCGCCGATATCACGATGCAGCACAACTCAGGATAATTAGGGAATGGTTCTCGAAAGAGTATTTGAAACACTGGGTGAAGATGGACAGGGCGGTGGCGAGGCATCATCTGGGAGAGGTTCTCTGGCTTCCGCGACGGCTACGTCCCTCACACATTTACTTGAGCGACATCACGAAAAATGTGGTTGACTGCTGGGATCGGTCTGTGCTAAAAGGGGGGATCACTTCTTTTCCCTCGCCGTTTACCCCTATCTTCCGGAACAGGGATTTTACTCCAGGGATGGAGAGGGGAGCGTTTCTGGTTTGGGAGGAGGGGGGTTGTAGGACATTGCGGGACATGTTCAGTGGTGAGAGAGTGAAATCGTTTGTGGAATGTAAAAATGAATTTGGCGTGGGAGAAAGAGAGCGGCATCGATACTTTCAAATTCGCCACTGGGTGATGTCTCCGGCTGTTAGGCAAGCGGCGACGAGAGATCTAATCCATTTTGAAAGGTTCATAACAACCCATGAGGGCACAAAGGGGCTAGTCTCGGACCTATACAGACAACTTGAGAGGGGTAACCCGCGCATCAAGTGGACCTACATGACAAAGTGGGAGAAGAATTCAGGGGTCCGTATGGAGCAAGCCGATTGGGAGAGATTATGGGCACGGATACCCAAGTTAGCGAAGGCGATCCAGGTTAGGGAGATGTGGTACAAATGCTTGGTGGGTTGGCACTACACTCCCGCCCGTCTACATGCAATGAACTCCGCCGTTTCAGGAGAATGCTGGAGGAGGTGCGGGGAGAGGGGCACAGCTACACATATCTGGTGGGATTGCCCTATTATACAGCCCTTCTGGGATGATCTTAAGAAAGCTACCGCTCAGGCATTGGGAGGAGGCGCCCTCCGAAACCCGCGCGAGATATTGCTGGGGAGGACTGGGAGGGAGGAGGGAGTGGGGGCAGAGGAGACAGGACGGGGTTGCAGCAAAGCACGGGTGATATTCATATTGGCAGCCCTTTCTCTCATCGCGCAGAGGTGGAAGGGGGCTGCGATCCCGACTGAGCAGGAGTGGCTGAGAAAGTTATGGGATATAGTTTCGTTGGAGTGGGCCTCCTACGCTGCAGAGGACAAATTAGGGTCTTTTTACGCGGACTGGGGGGAGACCCTGGAATTCTTAAAAGGAGACTTTAGAGCTCAATGGTGTCCACAGAGATTAAAATTATTCGACATATACGGTTCGATGGAGGCCCGGGGGTGAAGGGAATGGGAAGTAATTCTCGGGTGATGTACCAGGGGGGGGGGCTAGGAGGGATGGGTTGAAGTTTACAAGTATGTCACTGTTTGTGTTTATTGAGGTTTGTTTCTCTTTTCTTTGAAAACGAATAAATAGAAGTTTAAAAAAAAAAAACTCAAATACAGCCCTGAACCTTCCCCCCCAAATCAAATCGCTGGAGTCCCATTGTCCCAGGCAGGGGTTGGATCTGCTGCAGTCCGACTCACAGCAAAGAGAATTGCTGCAACACGGGGGGGCTTAACCATCACTGCTGGATATTTCTCAGCATAGTCAATAAACGTGGCCCATACAGAGACATACTTTGCATAGCGATCCTCGCACAGTGCTGTGATTTTGTCTGCAACCAGTATGTCCCACACCCTTACCCACCACTTCTGTGCCAGCGGGCCCTCGGTCGTTTTCCAAGTCCTGGCAATAACCTTCTCCAGGTACCCCCAATCTACCATATCAAACGCCTTATGGGCATCCAGGGCTATTATTCCCAAGTCTAAGTCTGTTTTCACCCTCAACTCCAGCAGCCATAGGGTGTGCTGCACATTGTCTTGCGCTCACCGCCCAGAAATAAAACCTGTCTGGTCTCCCTCAATTAACTCAGGTAGGACACCCATCAATCGGTTTGCCAATATTTTGGAGAATACTTTCGAGTCTACATTGGTGAGTGTAATGAGCCTGTATGAATCGCATGAGGTTCAGGTCCTTCCCCGGTTTTGGCAACGGGACCGTCGCTGGGACTCCCATCGATGGCGCAACCCTACCGGAGTTCAAGCAAGAGTTAAACAACATCACCATCGGGGGTCCCAGTATACCCCTATACTTTTTATAGAAGGGGGCCGTGAAGCCATCCGGGCCCGGGATTTATTTCTGAGTGATTTTATAGCCCACTCCACTTCCTCTGGGGTTATTGGTGCTTCGAGGCCATCATAGTTCTCCTGCGTCAACCGGGGCAGATGTCCCTCTGGCAAATTTCGGTCCTGTGCCTCTACCAGCGGGAGCTCCCCCTTAAATACTGCAGAGAAGTGAGCTTCCAGGATTCCCTGTTTAGTGGACTCATCCCACTGTAGCCTTCCTTCACCATCACGCAGGTCCCCTATCGAATTTCGCGTCTGTAGTTTTCGTAATTTGGCCACTAGCATCCTATTGGCCCGGTACCCCTTTGCATAGTACTGTTGCCTGGTTTTCAATATTGCCTGGGCTGTCCTATGGGCCAAATGTGCTTCCAGGCGCTTTCTCGATACCTTCAGTGCTCGCAATGCCCTCTGTGACCCTGTTGTTCCCATTCCGCCTGGACGACCTCCCCCTCGAGCCCCTCCCGCATCAGTCTCCTGGCTCTAGTATGTGATGCGGTCCTGCTAATAAGCTCCCCCCTAACCACTGCTTTCATGACATCCCATACTGTATCCTGTGAGGGGCCTGACCTCTCATTCTCCTTAAAGTAGTTAGTAAGCACTTCCCCTACCTCCCCTGCCAAGATGGGATCCCTGAGAACCGGATCATAGAGCTTCCAGGGGCGCCCATTTCTTATGGGTCTATCTACCACTGCCAACATTACCTCTACTGGAGCATGGTCAGATAATGTGCATATTCCTATCGCTGCCTCCCGAACACACGTATATAGTATGCTGGGTATCTTATGTCCAGTCTTGAAAAGCCTCATTGGACTTTCGAATAAAAGGAGAAATCACTCTCATTTCCATGTGTCAACCTCCAAGCATCTACCAGCCCCAGCTTGTGACGAAATCGGCAAAACGCGGTGTAGTGCTTGAAATCTAACCTGGTGGGTGGGGAGTGTCTTATCCACCAAGGGGTTTGGTACCGGATTGAAATCGCCCCCCAATAGGATCTGTCCCTCGGCAAATGGCAACACTTCAGGGATGAGGCCCTCCAGGAAGCCATTCTGCCCCGCGTTTGGAGCATACAGTGACACCAGGGTGAGTTTACGGTCCTGAAATGAGCCCTTAACACATAAATATCTCCCCTGTGGGTCTCAGAGAACTTTAACGTTTTGATTGGGATTTGGCCGCCAATCAGGATAGCTACCCTGTGCTTTTTCCCCCCTCCTGAGGTGAAATATTGGTGTGGAAATACCCTACTCCTCATCCGTCCCTCGTCCTGGGCCAACAGGTGAGTCTCGTGCAGGAACACAATTGACAACAACATATCCTTCAATTTTCCCAGGATTGATTTTCTCTTATTCAGGGAGTTCAGGCCCTGAACATTCTATGTGGCCATAGCTATTGTATCCTCCACCCCTTTTACCCCCGCTATGTCAACCGTCATGGGCCCTGATCCTGTATCGCCATCTTATCCCCCCGGACCATGTGTCATATCCTTCACTCCCACCAAGTGATGATGTCTCCCCCACCAAAAACATTTCAACTGACACATCTCAGAAATGTTTAAATAATTAGATACAATGTGAAGACCACAGATCCGATAGTGTGGCCATGGTAATACAAGGACATGGCATACGTATATTACAGAAAGATACAGCACATCTTAGAAAGCTTGAATATTTACATATGGTGTGAAGACCACAGAACCGCTAATGTGGCCGTGGTAATAAGCGTGATAGCTAAGTTACATACAGTATGCAGGCAGGGGAGGCAACTTAGGAATCCGTGGCTATATAGCTTAAGTGGGATGATGTTGCTTTCCAACTAGCCATTTAATAGAATTACTTCTGAAGTTGGTGAATGAGTTGGGGGTTTTCAATGCGAGAGGGAGTGTGTTCCACAACTGAGCAGCCATGACTGGGAAGCTACTTCCCCCTGTTTTCTTGGAGTTTGTATCTTGGGACTAGCAGGTTGAGGATGTTGGAGGTCCTAGTGACTCTAGTTGAGGCCCGGAGGTTAAACTTTGCAGAGAGATAAGGAGGCGCTGCATGTTTTAAAGATTTGTACCTGAGGGCCATAGTTTTCAGTTGGATTTTATCGTTAATTGACAACCATTTATGTTGTCTTCTTGTTTCAGATATGCGAGCTCTCCTTGAGATGCTTAGGGCATATCTCAGGGCGTTATTTTGCAACGTTTGTAATTTATTGAGAATATATTTGCTTGCTCCCAGGTACAGTCCGTTGCAGTAATCCAGCTTGGATAGTATAAGTGGTCTGGCGAGGGTAATGCAACTTTCTTCAGACAGCAAAGGTTTGCAAGCCCTGATCAGTTTCCCTGTGTAGGCAGTAGCCATGGCAGTAGAATTCACTTGTTTGCGCAGATTCAGTGTTGCGTCGAGATAGAAACCTAGGGTCTTAACCTCTTTTGCTACTGGGATTGTGTTTCCATCGATGTTGAATGAGGCATAGTCTGCGTTTAGTTTATTTAGATTGGATGAGGAGCCTACTATCAGCAGCTCAGTTTTGTCGTCATTCAGGCATAGGCCATGAGTGGCCATCCATGGCTGAATGATTAGGTAGCTTTTGTTTACAAGTAATACGTCACTGTCATAGATACCTGTCAAGGGATGGAGGATCGGGTGTCATCTGCATAGTTAGTGTAGGTGACACCCAGATGGTAAGTCATCGAATAACTGCTTCATGCAGATGTACATCGTGGGTGATACGCAAGAGCCTTAGGGGACTCCGCAAGTAATAGGAATGGGATCTGCTGCTGCTGATAGAGAGAAGACCTGCATTGTTCTATTGTTTAGGAACGATTGTATCCATGTAATGGCATTCTGCGAGAAATGGGCTGCAGAGGCGAGGTGGTTGCATAAAACTGTGTGGTCGACCAAATCAAAGGCCGCTGATTGGTCCAAGAAAAGTAACAAGGCAATTTTGTTGTTGTCCTTAAGTTCATCTATCTGAGCTTTTAAGTCAATTAATGCTCTTTCGGTCCCATGTAGGGGTCTAAATCCGGATTGTTGAGTCCCTAAGAGGTGGTTCGTCTCAAGATATTCCTGGATTTGTAGGTAAGCTACCCTGTCCAAAATATTTAGTAAAAAAGGGACATTTAGCTGGTAAAAATGGGCTCACGTCAGAACATCCGCCGGTCTTTCCTGGGTCTATGAAAGACGAGACCCGGTGCAGTGCGTTCTGTCCAGCTCCACATCCTGTTCCGCAGACATTTTGAGAATGAAGTGAAACAAGTCTGCCACAAAAGCAGTCAGTTCCTCGTCTCTCATCGCAGCAGAGACCCCCTCCCCCACCCAAATGCGGATGTTATTCCTGCGGGAGCGATTTTCTCCAGCTTTTCTTCCATGATCTCGCAGCATGCTTCTAGGGACTGTAGGCGTTTGGAGCACTCGTCTACCGCGTAAGATTGCTCACAGAGTGTGTCCTCCACCTCTGACACCCTGTGTTCCGCTTCAGCCACTCTCGTGTCAAGTGGCAGAATTTTGTGGGAGAGTTCCTCCGTGCTTTTTCTAAAAAAAAAGATTTTTTTATGGTTTACAAAAACAAAACCTTTTACAAACTTTCATAAGTATTATAACACAAGTAAAAACACAAAATAGCGCTTCACATACATTAATACAACGAATATAACAGTACTCCCTAAATGCAAATCATCATTGACTATTTAACTTTACATAGATTCCTATTAATTTTATCAATTTTAAACATAAACATCAGACATACCAAATTCAAACCCTCAATTACACTTTCCTTCAATACTTTTTAGCACGGCTGAACAATGCTGCCATTTACAAATTGACTATCAACACAAAACATAAATACAACGTCATGGATTTGGTCAAATACAGACAAGTAGACCTATTCGGCAAGAGAAATCATTTCATATGGGCATAAATAAGCTCTCTAATTAAAAAGTGAGTAGGCACAAAATAGCCTGCATTATTGCCATTGATCATACAACTATAATGAGCCACATCTTCCATTGACAATAACTTCTTGTTTCATAGAAGGTAAGACAACCCGTTGAGCACCATATCATGTAAATTGGGAATTATTCATCAGTATAAGCAATGCCTCAAGTTTGAGCAAACATTTTCCCAATGGCAATAATTGGCGTGTACTAGCTCCAAACATTGCCCTTTCCCAGAATGACTGCAGTGCAATAAAAGTTAACTCAGGATGAAAATCCGCCAAAAGATGCTTCGGTGTTTCTGCTTCGTTTTCAATTAAACAAAAGCGGCTGGATCTTTTATTTTGTGCTGCAGAGGCCAGTTTATATTGGACACGCTCCAATGTCAGCAACTGGTTCAATTTGAACCTCATGTAAACCGTACAAATTAACGGGCAGGGACATTTTAGCAAATACAAGGCCCGAGAAGATCTTCTTCTACCAAATCGCACAAATTCAGTGTACGTTTTGTATGGATGGTTGGCATCAATGGTGTGTATCCAATCCATTTCATATAACTTTAGTTTTACAGTTGGCAAACCAAGGAGTAGATCGTCTTGGGATGCATTTATATGTGCCAAAATGTCCTTCATTCGGATACCAAATGAAACCATAGATGGTACCTTTTCGTCTTTCAAGAGGTCATTGAGGTCTTTATATAGGGAGTTTCGAGATGGAGCAATAATTTAGCATACGTAGCCAGCTTCTGACATGTATATCTTATCATCAGTGAGAGAAGCCCAAGTTCCTGTCTGATTATAGAATTAGGTACAGCTGGGGCAAGTCTCAGTGTAGATTTCCATATCTGACCTTGAATTTTGTTTAGGACGTCGTCCAAGTTGGTAATGCATATGTCCAGACCATAGAGTAGCGAAGGTTCTAACTTAAGCAGATAAAATTCTAGAAGTGGAACTAACGAGAATTTAGCATACTTTCTGTAGATGATATTCATCTGAGAGAGTAAAGGACGTACCTTCCCTGCTAAACCCAATTTCCATGATTTCAGTGAATTCGAAGTCGCTAAATGGTACCCCAAAAAGCACAACGATTTCAACCGTTGAATCATTTAGCCAGAGATGTTCCATTTATAGTGTTTACTGCGCTTTTTGTTATTGAAGATGATTATATATGATTTCATCGGGTTAGCTTGTAAATTATGAACACGCGCAAAGTTAGAAAATGTGTTAAGTTTTAGCTGTAAGCCATTAGGTGTTTAGTCCATTAAAATGATATCATCGGCAAAGCATAGCCAGTGCAGACATAGCTTGCCTAATCTCACAGGATAGATGGCAGGATTTGTCCATAGGGCGTCAATGTCATAAATAGATAAGTTGAACAGCGTGGCTGCTAAATTGCAGCCCTGCTTAACCCCGATCCAGGTAGAAATGTGATCAGTAACCGCTCTTTCCTGATTTACACGCACCTGAAAAGTTGTCTTGATGTGCAATAGGGAAATGAGCTGCACCAGTCTCCCGGGAAAGCCCATGTTCAACATTTTTAGCCACAATATATCCCTAATCACTTCATCAAAAGCAGAGGACAGATCTAATGCTGCCATATAGACAGGGCCTCTCTGAGCAGTATGAGAAAATGAAAACAAATGCGCCATAACCATTGCGTTCAGTGAGGTGCTCATATATTTTCTAAAGTCAACTTGAAATCGTGAATATAAGTCATTTGAAATAGTTAATAATTGTCATTTGCAATAATGTATTTTTCCAGTTGTTTCAGAAGTAAAATAGAAAATGGCTCTGCTTAGATAATAACTTCGAAGATGACATATCTAATAGGTCAGGCGAGGATAAATTCATTGATGCTGTCGCAGAGGTAGCAGTGGGCCCTCTTGCAGAGTTACAAGTTAGGTTCGTTTGACCCTTGTCAATACTAGCAATTGGGACAGAGGTTGATTTGGATTTTTAAAGTGCAGTGAGGATTCAAGAGACCATTATCACTGCAGGAAATTAAAACATTATGAATGCAGATTTTTATTTTTTGTTTTAGGTAACTCAACATTTTTTTCCATATTAAGTAACTTTTTTGATCCATTGTTTAGTTGCTCAAGATCAATGTGTACATCGTCTTCTGCAGAAGATGTTCGCTGCAGAGCAGAAGGTATTGTTTTCCCCATGTTTCATATCAGGTACATTTTTAGATTTTTTGCTTGGTCCTTTAAGCTAGTTTTTATTTTATTTATTTTTTTAAGCATTTCATAGCATCATTATTCCCTTTCAATGTCCATGCATGCAAGCGTTTGAGCTTTCGTGAGTAAAGTCTGGTATCAGGTTCAACGACTTCACTAACGGAAGCATTCTCAGGTGGCATTACAGCACAAGTGTCTTTTTTTTTTCAAGCTCCATCATCGCCTCGACAAGGCGCGACGGGCTATGAATTTGTTTGGCCATTAGATTGGATTGGCATGCCCTTTCGTTGGTCGTAATAAAGGTTCCTGTCCGTTAAAAGAAACCTAAATATATCATTCAACTTCAAGGCATTGAGGTTTACTGTCTCGCACAAGGCACCCAAGTCCAAGCGAGAATCTGCACCCATCTCAGGGGACCTCCCCAGCCGCCACTTGAGCAAAGGATCTAGCAATATGAATCTCAAATTGGTCAGGACCTATTGTTTGCGTCGCTTGAGACTGAAATCGCAACAGAGGAGCATGTTGGGCCTTTCCAATTAACGTATCAAGAGTAACCAATTTGTCCACTTGAAGATTTGCATTTGATAACATATAGCCCTCCAATTTGCTTGTCTTCTCAGCCAAATCACCCATATGGTATTTCAAGTTTTCCAAATCAATGTGTGTCCTTTCATGCCCTTTATTGAGCAGATTTAAAATTCGTGCAATTACAGGAAAATCATCACAATCAGGGAGATTAGTACAGCCATCAGTTGGAATAGTGGCTGAATCCACCAAATTGATGCTTTCATGATTTACAGAAGGAAATGCAAAGTACTCCTACGTCCCGTCCCCTTTACTCCAGACTTCTGGGACATTCCTCCGTCCTGTGGGACGGGACCAGAGCACTTTGTAAAAAGCATCACATTTTTCAAAAATGTATCCTTCCTCCCTTTTTACGCGGGGTACTGCACGCGGCCGTAACCCTGCCCCTCTTAGCTCCGCCCAGCGCATCGCCCTTTAGTCCTTTTCTCCATTCGCTTGGGACTGGACACACTTGCATCTTCGGAAGATGTTATCCTTCCAGTTCCTCCTCTCTTGCTCTGGCTTAGCGGTCGTGTGGTAGTCCGTCTATGCCGTTTCAGCTAGACTTTCCAAATTGTTCTTCTTGTCAGCGACGCTTCGCTAGGGTGGATCCCCATCCTCTGTGCTTAGTGTTTGGGTCCGGACCACCGGTGGGACTCGTGCTTTTATTGCGACTCCCTTTCTGTCCAGGCGCTTCAACGTCGTTTGGAGCGGTGGGAGGAGGTGTTTCAATGTACTCCCCCGGCGCATTTTCAAACTTTCATTGACGAAAAAAAGAAACGCCTGGTGAGTTCTTTACTTTTTAGGGCACCCCGGCCGGGGGACTCTTTCCCAGGGTCTTCCCGGTCTGGGAGGAGCGTCAAAAGTTCTATTACCGGGGCTAGTCCTGAGGTGCCTTCCAGACCTAAAAATTCTACCGGAGTTTTCTCCGAGGGCATCCGTGAGGGGCCTATTGACACAGGATTTCATTCCGAGGCCCCTCCTGTGGGGGCTATTTGTGGGCCCAGTTCTACTGAGGCATCGGGTACCGGAGCTTGCTTCGAGGTCTCCTTGGTTGGAGCTTCCTGTAAAATCACTGGGGTACGCCCTGAGACCTCGGTTGAGGTTGTTGACACCGAACGGAAGTTCGAGGCCCCTCGTGAGGAGGCTTTTACCGGACTCGGGTCCGAGGCCCGTTATTTAGAGGCTAAGGTGACCAACAGTTCTGAGAGGCCTGTTAAGTTCTTGTCAGTGAGGTGTGTCCCTCATTGTTCATGCTCTTGCAGAGACCCCATTTCTGTTGAGGGGGCACGGAGTGAGGTTTTGGACCGTAATCCCTCCGTTACCGGCAGTGCTGAGGTCCTTCCTTTGAAGGCTAGTTTGGCTGTTACGATGTGTCAGAAACATTCTAGGGCACATAGTTCCTTGTTTTAAGGCTAAAATGAAAACCCCTGACCCACCTGTGGGGTCCCCTGCTTCACTTCCACACGTATCGCAGTTCTCCTCAGGTGCCGACAAAATGGCGGCCCAATCCCCCCAAGACCACGGCAGCCATTTTGGATACAACCCTTACAACTACGCCATCGGCCCTAGTATAGGGGGTGCTTTTTCAGGTGAACATCGGTTTCCTTGTGACATCCGTTTAGTCCAGTTTATGACTGGAACGCTCGGATGGCTCTACCTCACAATGTCTCGCTTCCGGCGGCATCAGCACCCTTGATTTATGTAGACAACAGTGGGGAAGGGCCCTCTTGGCAACCCTCTCCCTTACGCCCCTGGAATTACCCCGCTCATGAGAGGCCTCCTCCTGTTACACCAAAATCATTTGCGGAGGACACTGTAACGCTCACCTGATTCCCGTAGAGGCGCCGGTCTTGACTGGGCGTATACCGTATCTTCAAAGGTGATGTGTAACACACGGCTGGCTCTTTGGGCTGGACCTCTGTGCACTGTATGTCTGACTCGAAGGGTAAGATGTCTTAGGTAAGTGAACGCCGTGCTCTCCATCTGCCTCGGGGCAGGGTGCTGTAACCAGTTTCTTCACTGGATAAGGGGAGCAGGCCTCTTGACTTCAGAGGACTGCTGTCCGTCGTTTACTGCACGAACGGTAAGTTTCGAGTAATTCTAATGTCTTTAAAGTCTTTAGTAATGATGTTTCTTGTTTTGCAGGGTTCCGGCGATGGCGGATGACGGGCTGAAGTGAGTTGAAGATGGAGCCCGTGTGATGAATAGAAGCGCCTGGAAGCACGTAAGTAAGCGCTTGTTGCCTGCTTCACGATGCGCTCTAACTGTCTTTTTATTTTGCAGGTACAAGTTCGGAGCGGCTGCAGGGTGCCGGAATACCCACTGGGTTAGATGTGGAAAGGAGTAATGGCACGTGAGTATTAAAGTTCCCCAATGTCTTTAAACGCACCTTGTTTTGTCTTTCAGATGCGGGATGCAGCGCCGAAGGCCTCCGGAGCGTGCGAAGAGTTGGTAAGCTTTTGTCTTTCAGATGCCGGAATGCAGTGTGAAGACCTCCGGAGCGCACGAAGAGTAGGTAAGCCTTTGTCTTTCAGATGCCGGAATGCAGCGCGAGGCGTTGGTGACAGCCGATGGACCAGGTAAGTGAAGCGCTGTCACTGAAGACCGTAATGCTAACCTGTTCTTTCTTGTCTTTATAGGTGTTGCTGAAGACTGGATTCAGGATGGTAAGCCTTTTTCCTTAGGCCCAGGATCAGATGCAGAAGACACGATGAGCGTTCTGCTGCAGAAGATGCAGAATAACGCAAAGCAAGATTCATCCATCGGGTGTGGTTTAAATAGCCGCCTGTAGTGCTTAGGTGTCTCCTTCCACAGCCACGCCTAGGTAAGAAAAGAGTTCCTGCTTTCCAGAAGAGTTCCAGTGTTCTGAATCTAGGGAGTGGCTCCTGCCCCACCCAACAGGAAAAGTAGTTCCAAACAGAAGAGGATCAGAGGCTCAACTGGCAGGCAAGTAAGCAGCATGGTCTGCTGCAGGTAAGTCCACCCAAGCATTATGAGCCCGGCGCTTCCAGCGCTGGGACTGGGCATATTTATGCCACTGGCGCCAGGACTGGGTCCAAAAGGTCCCAATTGGGACTGGTTGGCACTCGGAACCTGGGTTATGGATCTGCTTCCAAGGGAGTTGGGAAAATCCTGACCTTTTGGAAGCAGAGATCATGACAGACACCTTTTTTGGCAAGTTTCAAAAACTAATGCGTTCCGACCCCATGAAGAAGTACTTTCGAGGCTTGTTCAGGGAGATATGCCCGCCTGCGCCGACGGTCCCGGCTGTTGGTGCCTGTGCCTCTGCCACCTTTACCGACTGGGCCTCCCAAAACTCTTCCACCCCTGCCTCCATTGTCCCCAGTGGACAAGGCTATTGTGGTGCCCGATGTGACTCAACCTGATCCAGACCTGTCGGATGATGTAAAGGGCGATCAGGACAGCTAAGACCAGCCCCACTCTGTCAGAGCTGTTCATGACCGGGTGCTGGACATCATGTGTCTGTTAGATGTTCCAGTACCTGAGGCACCCGCTCCGCAAGAGGGTGTGCTTTTGGGGGCGTTCACCTTATCTCCTTTGGAGCGTACCGGGGTCTTCTTGCAGAAGGACGTTTTGGCCGAGGTCCGTAAAGTTTGGGAGAAGCCACACTCTGGACTGTTTGTCAACAAGAAGATTGACACGCCTTGCAGGCTCCATTCTTCGGAAGAGGTGGCCTTAGCGTCGTGTCCGCCCCCCTCCTCCACGGCAGTGGCGGCAGCCACTTTGTAATCCAGACCTGCGTCATCCTCTTCTTCAACGGCTACACAGGTTCTGGCCAAAGAGCATAAGCTTCTTGACTCCCTTGGGAGGAAGATTTTCGCTAGCTCAGCTCTGCAGCTGCATCAAGCCAATGCAGAACTGGTGTTAGCAGGGGCGAATATGAAAATGTGGAAAGGTCTGTCGGAGTTTGAGGAGTTTATTCCTGCTGAAAAGTTGGAAGATTTCAAAGCGGGTTTGTCGGACGCCAGGGTCTTGGCACAGGATCTCCTGGAGGCTGTGGCGCACCATGTTGACACCTCGGCCCGGGGCCTTATGCTTGGTGTGGATACCTCTCATCAAGCTTGGCTGCACGCCACCAAGTTCTCCAAGGAGGTGCAGGATAAGGTTTTGGACCTGCCTTTCGATGGCAAGGAGCTCTTTCACTCTACAACAGACGTGGAGCTGACCAAAACTAAGGACAGCACTCAGACCGCCAAGTCCTTGTCTGTCCTGGTTAAACCTCCTTTCAGGACACAGTGATCTTTGTCAAACCTTTGGCCTTCCTCTGGTTTCAGGGTTTTTTTAGATCAGAAATCCCACAGGGTTGACACCCCTTCGGGGAAATTCCTGCCAAAGGCAGTAACTAAGTCGGTTTTTCTCCCACTCCTCAGCCTCCTCCTCAGGGTCAGGTGGTGCTGCCACCGACAAACCAACAAAATGAGGGTTTTCTGCACTCGCACGAGACCCTGGTCGGAGGACGCATTGCATCTCCTTGGGAGGCATGGCAGAGCATCACAGAGGACCGGTGGGTCTTGTCAGTTGCTCGGGCGGGCTTCCACTTACCCCTTCCCCCTACCACACCCATCAATCCTCCTATCCAGCAGTCGGGGTCGCCCTCCCTCAGAGCCGAGATTCAGAAGTTACTGGATCTCAGGGCGGTGGAACCCGTTCCTCTAGGGGAGCGAGAGGAGGGCTTCTATTCCCGGCGGTTTACGGTGCCCAAACCCAACCAGGCTGGCCTGCGCACCATCCTAGACCTTTCCCAATTCAATCTCTCGCTACCCCAAGAGAAATTCAAGATGATTACGCCCTGTCAGATAAAGTCCTCTTTACAAGAAGGGCGATTGGCTCAGCGTGGTGGACCTCTAGGATGCATATATGCATATCCTGATCTGGAATCTGCATCGGAGATGCCTACGGTTTTCTGGGGGGGAGGAGCACTTCCAGTTCCGAGTGCTCCCTTTTAGCCTCAGCTCGGCACCGCGTGTTTTTACGAAGATGATGTCGGTTATCGCAGCTTATCTTCGGCTAAAGGGTATCTATGTGTATCCGTATTTGGACGATTGGCTGCTGCACAGTCCTTGTCCGCTGAAAGCCTTGAGCAATCTTCAGTCTCTCCTCCAGCTACTGTTTCACCTTGGGCTGTCAGTGAACTGGCGGAAATCTTACATGATGGTCTCTCAGGACCTGACTTTCCTGGGTTTTCGTTGGAAAACGATCGACTGCAGAGCTTACCTGACCGGGGACAGAATGGCAGATCTGTTGGCCACGTGTCAGATGTTTGCGCAGTCGGAGAGCATGTCGGCCTGGTGGTTCCAGAGGCTTCTGGGCCTCAAGGCCTCATGCGTATTGGCTCTTCCCCTTGCTCGACTCAAGATGAGGCGGACACAAATGGCTCTTAGGAGTTCTTGGCGTCAGGCTGTGGATCCGGACTCCAAGATAATAACGATTCCGGCTTTCATGAGTGGACCTGGTGTGGTGGTCGTCTCTCAGCAACCTGTGGGTGGGTGCGGGTTTCCAAGACCCTGCTCCGATGGTGGCGATTATGATGGACTCCTCCCTTCTGGGGTGGGGTGCGATGTTGGATCTTCTTCAGGTCTCCGACCTCTGGTCGCCACAAGACAAGTTCCTTCATATAAATCATTTGGAGATTCTGGCAATTTTCCTGGCACTCAAGGCATTCAGGCCAGTCATTGTCAACAAAGTGGTTCGTGTCCGCACGGACAATGTGGTGTCCATGTTTTACATCAACAAGCAGGGTGGCACCAAGTCTCCTCGTCTTGTGGATCTGGCCATTCAGATTTGGGAATGGGCAGTTCAGCATGGTGTCTGGCTGGTGGCAGTACACATCCCGGGCCAGCTGAATGTCATGGCAGATGCCCTCAGCCGACAAACAATGGTCAGCTACGAGTGGGAATTGAAAGTGGAGGTCCTCTTGCAGATATTCCTGTGTTGGGGCACTCCGGAAGTGGACCTCTTCGCAACATCGGCTAACAAGAAACTTCCTCTGTTTGCCTCCAGTAACGGGCTGGGAGCTTCCTCTCTGGGAGATACTCTCAAGATTGCATGGCACAACATGAGGACCTATGCTTTCCCGCCTCTGCCTCTGATTCATCAGACAATTAGCAAGCTGAAGAACACAGTGAATTGTTCTCTTCTGTTCATAGCTCTGTGGTAGCCGGCCAGGTACTGGTTTTCAGAGCTTCAACATCTGTCGGTGTGTGCACCGATCAGACTTACGCTAGTTCCCGATCTGCTTCACCAGAGAGAGCGACAGCTGTGGCACCCCTCCCCACAATCGTTAAGCTTGGCGGCATGGTGCCTGAGTTCAGATCTTTAGAACATCTCAACTTGTCTGCTGACAACATGAGCATAATTCAGGCAGCCAGGAAGCCCTCAACGAAGTTGAAGTACAAGAGCAAGTGGCTTTGGTTCTGTCACTGGTGCTTAGCCAAACAGTTGGACCCCAGTGTGGCTACAATTGACACGGTGCTGTTCTTCGTCTCCCATCTTGCAGAGTCGGGCATTCATGTCCTGTCATGCAGGTCTTATCTTTTGGCTGTGGCCGCCTACCTATCCACGGACCAGTGCTCCTTCTCACTGTCAAAACCATTGATTAAACGGCACTTTGCAGGTCTTATGCGTCTTTACCCTCCTGTTCGCAAACTGCATCCGACGTGGGATCTGAACGTGGTTCTTATGGCCTTGTGCCATAAGCCTTTCGAACTAATGGCTACGGTAGATCTTAAGCACCTTTCATGAAAGGTGGCTTTCTTGGTTGCCGTTACCTCGGCAAGGCGAGTGAGTGAGCTCCAAGCTTTGTCGGTGGAGCATCTCTTCTTAGTTTTCCACAAGGATAAGGTTGTCCTTAGGACAAATCCTTCTTTCCTCCCAAAGGTGGTTTCCGATTTCCATCTAAATCAGTCAATCTCGCTGCCTGTCTCCTTTCCAAACCCAGCTTCGGAAGCTGAGACGGTTTTGCATTGCCTGGATGTTAGAAGAGCTCTTAAGTTCTATCTGGACAGAACTTCTGAACTTAGGAGTTCTTCTCAACTTTTGGTGACCTTTGGTAACCCACAAGGCAAGCAGGCCTCCAAAGCGACTATCTTGAGATGGATTGCTGCTTGTATTACGGAGTCTTACACTGTTCAGGGTCTACAGCCTCCTAAAGGGATTCATGCACATCTGGTAAGGGGCAAGGCAGCTGCTGTTGCCTTTCAAAAGTATGTCCCCTGGGAGACCATTATGAAAGCGGCTACTTGGGCCTCCCCATCGGCTTTTTATAAACATTACTGCTTGGACTTGAGCTCCAGATCTGATGCTCAGTTTGGGCAGGCTGTGCTGAAAAACCTTTTTCAGTAAGGGGGTTTCCATCCACCCGTAGTTCCTGTGAGGAGTGCTTGGGAATCTCCCATAAGTGTAGAGGAAAGGGGACGCGGCATAGGAGTATAACCAGGTTACTCACCGTAGTGACCACCTTACTCCTAGTCCATAGTACCCTTTCCTCCATACGCCCGCCCGCCATCCCCTCTTATAAGGTTCCTCTATTATTACTTAAAGGTCTCTGACCTGGCGATAGAAAAGGACTGATATGGGTGATGCGCTGGGCGGAGCTAAGAAGGGCAGGGTTACGGCTGCGTGCGGTACCCCGTGTAAAAAGAGAGGAAGGACCCATTTTTGAAAAATGTGATGCTTTTTACAAAGTGCTCCGGTCCCGTCCCACAGGACGGAGGAATGTCCCATAAGTATGGAGGAAAGGGGACTATGGACTAGGAGGAAGGTGGTCACTACGGTGAGTAACCTGGTTATTATCAGGTATTGAGTTCATATTGGCTTTTGATAGAAAGATAGAGATTGGGGAAGTAGGAGAACTAGTCAATGGATGGTGAGAGGCAGCAATATTAAGAAATGGCTGAGGTGCGGCGCGAATAACACCAGTCGCATCGTGAGTGGAAAGGGTCTTATCTATCATAAGCGGCACCATGGGTATAATAGCGGGGCGTCTTAGTGATTCCCAGCATTGCTTGGACCATTCGACCTGGTCCGTGGGGGGACAAGATTGATACATCAGAAAGACATTGTCCTAAAGTTATATTCACATGTGAAGGCGATTTTTCATTCACTTTAGGATAAGCGGATGGTATTCCAGGAGGGCCTGCCTTAGGAGTATTAAACCCAACCTGCCCATCCTTAAACGATTGTGAATCAGGTGATGTTACAAGTTGGGATTGAATAAGCAATTGCGGACCAGTGTTTGGTTCCACCGCCATTGATTGCAAACTATAAGGCACTGTGTCCGAATGCATAACTCTCTCAATATGATCGGAGGGGTCGGGAGTGTGCTGATCGTTCAACTCGTACCCTTCACCATCATAGGAGGCATGAAACTGTATCGGAGCAGTCATTGTCAAACTAGAATTCATGCGCCTTTCATGCAAGCACTTCCCTGCCCACCATTACACCTTTGCAATAACTTTGACAGTTTATATCAGATTTAGGGAGAAGCCGTTCTCTGTAGACAGATGTTACACCAAAACAGACCAGTACAACTCCCAACTATATGTGCCAACAGAACAGCGTTCCACCAACCAAGTCACAGCCACGCACTCACAGCAGACAACTTTGAGTAAATAGCAAAAACACTTGCAAAAGTACATGCCGCAACAAGTAAGGAACTATAGCAAGGAAGAATTACAAAACCAACATTTGCTCCCACCGCCACACCGTCTAACAGTCTTCTCACTTGCGAATCACTTCCGGTTGCGCACGCAAGATGCACGTGCACCAGGATTATCAAGTGATTCTGGGTAGTGGGATGGCGGGACAGTGGGCGGGACTGTGCAGGAGAGGAGAAAAAAAGAAAACAGAAAATCAGTGTGCTGCAGAAAAGTGGAACGTCACACAGCACACAAGTCCAGGTACAAGTCTGTTATAAAGTCCACAAGTATGAAGTTGAATTAATTAGTTTTAGTGGCCAGTGATGACGGTAAAGCAGTGTTTCCCCTGCACTCGCTCTTCTTCCAGACGGAGCCTTGCACAGCGCACCAATCCAACAGTCTTCTCACTTGCGAATCACTTCTGTGCTTTTTTGTACCTCAGAATTTCTACCAGCAGATCCTGCAGGTCAGCTTTAGTGGTCATCTGCGTGAGCATGGCCGGCAGGGGGTCCGCAATATGTACCTGGGCTGTCACTGCCTCTGCGCGCTTGCTCTTGTCCATCGTCTGTAGCATGGCTGAGATGTCTCCCTGCTTGCCACTCCTCAGGGTTTTTTCCATTGCGTAAGGCTCGGGGGCTGGGCCTCCACAACCTCCAGCTCCTCCCGGGCTAGCTGTCCTCGCCGCTGATTAACCTGCCACCCGTCGGCCCCCACCCCTCTGCTCCTGCATGTGGGTTACTTTATAGCACCTTTGTGTTATTCCCACTGCTCTTTAAATAACTTATGCCAGATAGACAGTTCAGCACCACTGCAGATGAGGGGTAGCCCCACCAGTTGCTATCCCGGGGTCCCCAAGGTTCAGCACCCCAAGATCTCCAAGCCTTCACTGAGCCCTTGTGCTCCTGGGACTCCCCGTGCTTCTCTCCACTTGTAGGCTCCAGCTTTCCTCACAGGATGCCAGCCACCGTCACTTTTTGTGCTGGGACGTGTATGGTGGGACCCCACCTGGGCCAGGCACAGAGTGCAGCGCTGAGGCTCTGACAGGGATACTATTCCATCTCAGCCCCTCCAAGCGTTGTGCCAGCCCGTCACCTTAACAGGCAACCATTATCCGAAGGGGGGGCTACCCCCATCCCCTGCTGTTCCGATGCAGGGCAATCTTCCATTGGGCCGCTCCTGCCCCAGCGGGCTGCCCGATCCCCAGCTGTGCTGCTAGGCCTCTTCGCTGTACTGATGGGTGGGGGAAGGGTGGGTAACCAGGGCCCCCTTGCAGCAGCCACCTACGTACACCCAAAGGGCTCCCCCTGCCTCACCCCTCCCACCTCCTCACCATGCTTGCCGGACAGCCAGCCTGGTCTCCCATCAGCTACCAGACTTGTTCCTTGCAGACTCCCTGACAGGCAGCCACTGACGTAGCCAGCAACGCTTGGGCTCTCACAGCGCCAGGCCAAGCACCTCTCCCGCCGGTCCCCCTTTATTCAGCCCGCACCGGGGCCCTAAAACTCCTGTAGTTTCAGGTTGGCTGTGCGTTGGTCCGCCTGCAGTTCTTTATTATTATGCGGCGCACAGCCCGGCAGCCATTGCCGGCCCGCCACGTGGGTCTTCTACGGTGGGCAGCTTCTGGCGAACGCCTGCAACCCCGAGGCCCGCCGACCTCTCCAAACGCTACGGGTGATGTTTCGAGGTATGATCTGCCGTCCCTGTCAGTGGGCCGGACCTATGGAGTGGAGCTTTTTCTCCTCCTCTGCTCTTATGGTGCCGGAAGCACCTAAGTCGCAATCTTGCTCGGTGGTGTGCCAAGCCACACCCCCAGGACCGTGGTCCATTTCTATTTTTATTCATTGTCAATCTCCTTCTTTATTTGATTCCTTGTTCCCTTCTCTTGTGCCTTGTGGCCCTTTGAAACACTGTTTTGCTGTATAAGCGCCTTCTAAATATCCAATAAATAAATAAAATAAGGAAGGAAAGATTCTTTGAAACTCCTAAGGTTAAAAATCCCACTTACTCCCAAAGGTACAGTGAAAGGAAATCTATAAATAAAAACCACCTTCCTCTTTTCAAGTAGACCTTTATGATTCTTCTTTAAATGCATTTAAAAAAAATAAATATCTAAAAATACGAATTTAACAAGAAAATCTAATGTTGTTCTTTGGGATTGCAAGTACCATAATTACCTAAGTACTGGGATGAGGAAGATGGCTCAAGAGCAATGTTGCAGGAGTCAGCCTGTTCAGCTTAATGACCCACAGCTGAGGGAAGCAGAGAAGCTTAAAAGGCCCCTTCAGATGCAGGTCATTAAATGGAGCTGGAGTCGTCGTGACATTAGCAGCAGCAGAAGCAGAGCATGGTGTTGGCAATTTAGACAGAAGTGGGTGAAAAGAAGGGATGCAGGGACATTAACCAAGCACATTCAAGCTGCCTGTTCTGAGTGGGTCCTGTTTCCCCAAAATCTGAAGTGCAGAGTTTGCGCAGCGCAAGGCATGAAGGAAGACTGCTTTTCTCCATGTGAACCTGATTGCAGAGATTGCGCAGCAATAAGCATGCCAGAGATTGTGGCTGGAAGGTGTTATGCAGCTATGGGTCCCAGGAGCGAGAGGAGCTCATTAACTGTGTGGCAGGACCGAAGACACCTTTATCGAAGAGGAAAACGTTTGTCCAAGAGAAGCCATAAGCAGTGCAGGCCCTGCAGCACACAAAGGGATAAAGACAAAAGTTGGTGACTGTTACCAAGTGTTCTGATCCCTTGCGGCAGGCAACTGTATCCAGTAGAATCACTCACGTATGAGTGAACACTACATTAAAGTGACTGGTGATTGCTAGAAAATGGGAAGTCTGAAAATTAGCACTCGTATATGAGTGAACTTTATTCCCTTTACTTGCGTAAGAGTAAAAAGCTTTGAAACACGTTCTTTAAATACCAATACCGCTGAAAACAGATGCACAAAAGTGATTCTGAGGTGAAGGTGAACCTAAGAATCAATTGTGAAGCAGTGAAAGAACAAAGTAAGACTGAAGTTAAGTGATTTAAGATTAAATTGTGACTTTAGAGAACACACATTTCTTAAGCCAAGAGTTGTTCAAACATTGTCTAAAGACAAACAAGACTAACATGGTATACAGTCAAGCTACTCTGGTTGACATGAAGCAAAGAGCTGAATGTAAGGCTGTAAAAGGGGAAGCTTGTTGATGGTGATTATTCCCTAGTGGTGTAACTCACATTGCCAAAGCCACAAGGAGAAACGCATAATAATATCCTAAAGGGGAATTTAGTGGTTGGCGGTGCAGAGAGACGAGAATGGCAACTAGGTTGCCCTTCTGAAAGGTGAATGTTCAGAGGAAGAGTGCCTTGCCTACATGAAGGTGCTAAGGAGCACTAATGTAAATATTGTCTGTTCTGGAAAACTGTCAAAGTTACAAATGTACAAACTGCTGAACCTGTGATAACATTTTTGTTGTCAGTAGTTTTAACACACAGTGTGGGGGCAGGCGAGTAGACCCACATGGTGAATTCATGCAGAGGTTAACCTGATATATGAGTCATTTAGGGTAAAGTAGAAGTGCCGTGAAGTCATCCTGACAAAGATATAAACTGTGATTGATAATTCTTTAAAGGAAGACTGGAGAAGTGTTAATCAGAAGCTGTGGCTATTTTACCTTACCACAGGTTGTGTTTCTTTGAATTTAACAAGGAACTCTGTTTCTCCTTTTACATTTATAAAATGTGGCAAAGCATCTTGACCTGGAGCATCACCGATGCTATTTGATGAAGTGGAAAATCATTGTTCAAGGAAGAAGAGAAAAATATCTGTTGGTTGAACATTGGATGTCATAACTTTCTTTTGACACAGTGAAGGAGCTAAAAATTTAACTTAAACTTTGTCAACCCGGATTAACGTGTTTCTTTTTGCTGAACATTGCAACTAAATCTTACTTGAAACCTTGGGAAGAGAACACTCCAACATTAACAAGAGAGACTATAAATATAGTCGAAGTATAATTGTTTACATAGTTGTCAATTGCCATGCATTGTCTTGTATATCTTATGTTTAAGCGCTAGGGCCAGATATCCCTTGTTAGTGTTTGCTTTAGTTTTGATGGGCAGGGAAATCATTGTCAGGGTAGGGATAGTGAGGCGTTTGTTGAAACTTATAATTTAATAAAATAGCACAAATTGAGAAATCATCCAAAAGTTGTTCGCCACACATTTCTGACCGCTCACAGTGTTGTATCTGGTAATTTAGGAAACTCATGGGGATGGGCTTGTGTGATAAGGTGTGGCAAGCTCCCTCCTACTCTTAAAGACGGACCTAAAGACCATTCTGTTCAAAGAACACCTTATTACCTGTTGACTTCTAAAGGTACTCCCCTTGCACGTGCGCTCTCTGTATCCCACCAAATTTTGACCGTGCTCCACTGTTCTATAACTAGATGAATGCTTTATGAATCCCATACATTGAATCAGGTAGCGTAGGGAATATGGATTGTCATTAGCGATCAGTTTAGTGCAGTCATTCTGCTCTCTACAGATAGCAGCATGAGCATTCTACCTTTTGCCCGGGAGTACTAGCAGGGCTATTTTCATACAGAGTTAGCAAACCTTGTTTTGTTACTTTTTCTTCATGCCGGGTTTATTTGCCCAGTTTCCTTGGCACCTTGCTCAAAACTATCACGTGTGCTTGTCCTAGAGCCTAGTTTTTAGGCCACCAATCTATAATGTCAGCTATTGAAAAAATGTCACCACATATGCTGCATGATCTTTGGAATGACAGCAAAGATAGAGCTCAGCAATGCATACAAGAAAGTGTGTTCTAAACTGCAACAGTAACTGCTTTTTTAAATTGTTTAAAGACATGTGTGACAGGTCCTCTACTTGACTTTACTGGTGGATGGTGGGGTTGCTACAGGGGCTGGTTGCCACCACAAGCCTGGTGATACTGTGCCGGGGGAAGTTTGGGAGATGATCCAACTGGCTACTGCAACCATGCCACACATTCAAGGTACAGGGGCTTGTCACATTGCCATATAGGAAGATCCTGTCTCTAAGCGAACTGAGGAGCTGGCATTGCTGGCACACCCAGTTCCCCTTGTGTGGGTGCATGAATACTATATAAAACTACAGGGCAAAGAGTGAGACCTGAACTGGACCTCAGAAGGCTTGTCGTCTCATACATCCAAGACTGGTTAGACTAATGGGGTTCTCACCCTCCCCCAAGGGCAAGGCCCCTGGTGTGGCAAGCAGATAGAGGACCGCCCCTGCGAAGGGGCTAATCAATCCAACGTTCAACATCAAAACTATAAGCCATCCCGAGGGGTGGGGCCCATCACAACCCCCCTACCAGCTTCGTTCGTGGACACACCTGAGTTTCTTTAGGTCACAGACAGGCTGGAAGGTGCAGATAAATCAAAATAAAAGTAAAGACTTGTATCAGAAGGTTTTACAAGTCTGGGAAAGGAGCACAATTGCAGAGGGTTGGAGAAAAGTGCAGAAGTATCTGAGGCAGGAGGCCAAGGGGTGGGACCCAAGAGGTAGGAGCTAGCATGGCCCAAGAAGCTGCGGTAAGGAGAAGATAGGAAGCTGGTGGAGAGACTCAGAGGACTTGGGCAAAGCAGACACGGGAGGCTGGGGCAAAGCAGACCCGAGAGGCGGCAGGAAGGAAATGACCAAGAGGAGGTCATCAAAAGGTGAGGTGACAAGAAAAGCAGAGAAAGGCATTGGTGTCTGTTGAGGAGGCAAAGGGAGTTGAGCAGAAGGTAGTTAGATGAATCAAGAGTCCAGGAGAAGGTGCGAAAAGTTAAGGAGGAGCTGGTAAAAGAAGCTACGGTTGGAGTGGCAACACGAGCCGAAGATGGGTGTAGTGAAGAAGCAGGCCTTAAGGGTGCCTAGCAGAGTTTTATTAGCTGAGGTGGTAAAGAAGAATGGCAAGGAGGAGACAAGAAAAGTGAAGGTAGAGGAGGGGGAACGAAGAACTGAGAAGAAGAGTAAGGGAGCCATGCACCACATGCTTGCAGGCTGTCTAAGTAAGGTAGGTGGAAGAATGAATATGTGACGGAACAGTGAGAGGGTATGCCATGAATCTGAACTGCTTAAGAACGAATGAGAGACATTACGAAAGAGCCCCTGAATACAAGCCGAGGGCCAGATGGTGAGGTGGAGAGAGGCAGGATGTGTGGAGTACCATAGGCTTAGGATATAGACAGAGGGCACAGCGACATGCGCAGTAAGAATCACAGACACTGTATGGCGGCCTCTTGACTTCCTATGGTTATGGGCCTGAGATTATGGGCAGCTCCAACGTGACTCCCACTTCAAATCAATAAAGAAGGGGTGGGTACCACTATTAAGCTAATGCAAAATACGGATATTTCTATGAACTGTAAATATCATAAGCTTGAACAAATTCCAAGGTACAAGCCAACAATATCACCCACGCACAGGATGATGTGAAACACAACTTAAATGAAGGTCCGGTGGCGTTAGCCCCCAGGGATGGCTGCACACTCACAAACAGCGCAAAACTCTGTATTAATGAACAACTCAATAATACAACTCATAATTATAATGTGACATAAATATAATGTTAGAAAAATATGACCTTGTGAAAAGGGCAGAAATAATAAGTACAATTTATAGTAAATGGTGGAAAACATTATTTAATCAGTGTACAGGCAGACGACAATGAATTTCGGATCCCAATTGGTCCTTCATCAGGGCGTAGTCTGTGTGACAACACGGGGAGAAAAAAAAAGGTTCTGGCCATGAAATGTGTGGTCTGCAAGAAATTAAGTTTAAAAAACGGTACCTGGACTGTGACATCAAGGACACAAATCTTCACTGGACCATCATGTGATGTGAAAAATGGAAAAAGAAAATGGACACTACGGAACAGGTCATGTGTGGTAGCCAAAAAAGGTGTATGCCAGAAGGTGAAAGAATAAAAAAAAAAGTAGAAGCATAGCTTTCGGAAAATGAGAAATGTAAGAACACTGCTGATGTCACATTCCAGGCTGGATGAATCCGTGGACCAGTAGCAGGATGTTTACTAAAAACATATGTAAATCTAAATTAGTATGAAGTGTGCCAACTGCATTACTCACGAGCTTCCATAAAACTTCAAGGGGCTTGCCTCAGCACTGTGCTTGCAGCCATGCGTTCGGTGAACTTGGGTTGTTTTGTTTCCTTTGCAGCTCAAGTCCACAGCTGCGGTCGCTTACGCGGCTTCTTCCATTTTTCAGATCACAGGATGGTCTAGTGATGATTGGTGTTTTTTTCCTATGTCACAGGCCAGGTACGGTTTTTTAAACAGTTTTTCTTGCACACCATTACGTTTCATCACCAGAACCTTACTATTTAATCTCTGTCGTTTTCCTTGTTTTGTCACACTGACTACATACGCCCTGATCAAGGACCAATTGGGGTGTGTAATGCATTGGTCATTGTCGTCTGCCTGTACACTGGTTACATATTTTCTTTCACCATTTACTATCGATTGTACTTAATATTTTTTGTCATTTCACAAGGTCATGTTTTTCTGACATAATTATGCATTGTTGACTATTTCAGCATTTTGCGCTGTTTGCAAGTGTGCAGCCATCACCATGGGCTAACCCTACAGTCCTCCTTCAAGCCACACTACCAATCAACCATCAAGCTCCAGGGAAGGCTGGAGACCCGAGAAAAGGAGCCCTCCTCACCGTTCCCTAGGTGCACAAGAGCCTCAGTGAAGCTGTGAATTCTAGAGACTGAGACCAACGGGAGGGAATCCCGAGAAGCCACATGAGGAATAGTGAGAGCCATTTTATCTGGAGTGGGTTGTTTAGATCAACCTGCCACTGTCACCGCATCAATTTTGTTGTCTTAAACCGACGAGAGATGCCAGGACTCGGACTTAACAGGAACTGACATACTGGTATTTGAGTTTATCCTGAGAACTGATCACACTGTGGCTAATAACCAAACTGGCCATAATGATATTACTTGTATACACATTCCTGCCCCTCAGGGAGTCGGTTTGGTTTCCGTTGTAACATAACACAGTAAAACGGTGTTAGAAAGATGTTTTTGTGTCTGTGATCGCTCTGTGTCACTTAAATGCATAATTGCACATTCCTAAACTCCCCAAACTAGGGCAACGTCTTTTGTTAGCTTAAAGTCAAACACAAAAAGGCTAAAGATGAGGAGAATTATTTATTTAAAAAAACATATGTACAGAAAGTAAGACAGCAATGACTGTTCACATAATATCCCAGAAACAAGTGACCTTGTCTCACTGTCATTTTACAAGCTGTTAAGGGATTAATTCCCCAAAAACAGAAAAGGTGAGCACTGAGCAAAATACGGACTGGTTTCAGTTAAACATTAGTATACAATCAAAGGAAAAAAGGTACAGCAAAACACAAAATATAGCATGCCTTTCCTTGGGAAAAAGAATACTTTTAAACGTTGCTACAACAATGTCCTCTAGTGGGATACGTGATTTAAATGCATTGAGAAAGATTTTTGTGTGAAACATTGACAGCTGATTGAACTATTTCACTGGATTTGCAGTGATGTATGTAATTTAGCATAGATTGCAAAGACAATTTTATCATTGAACACTGATATCACATTGTTCACGCTGCTAGGTTAAGTAGCTATCATTGTACATGATGTACCAAGGCTTTTGCCAAAAAAGGATATCTAGAGGATAATCAGAGATTGGGGAGTATAACACAAAGCAAAGGGGTTCTTTAGCAGCACCAGGCATCTAAAGTCTAATGCAGGTTTTGGGACTACAAAACAAAGCAAGGAGGTTATTTGCAACAAAGAAAAGGGACATGTAGAGGCTACTGAGAGTTTGGGAGCAACGAAACAAAGCAAATTGGTTCTATGGTAAAAAGGGTATCTGGAAGCTCCTGAAGGCTTGAGGACTATGAAACAAAACACAGTGGTTCTGTGAGGAAAAGGGACATCTAGAAACGGCTGAAGGGCTGTGGACTGTGAAACAAGGGAAGGTGGTCCTATGGGAAAAATGGACATCTACAGTCTTCTTTGAGGATTATGGAACAAAGCAAATAGGTTCTATTGCAAAAAGGACAAATAGTCTCCTGAATGATTGAGGATTACGAAGCAAAGCAAAGTGATCCTCAAGCCCTCATGACACACATGGAACTTTTTCAAAGTATTGAATTGTTTGCTTTACAAGTTGAATTTGCTCTACCTATATGTATTGTTATTGAGGGAAATAGTCCATGTCCAAATCTTGTTATTGTTTTGGAACAACTTCCAATATTACACAGATGTCTTTTGTTTGAAGTTGCAGTTAAAAGAAGCAGAATGCATTGACAATATGTGTTATGCCTCTCAGTGGAACGTTCTACTTTTCCAGGAGTCCTAGAAGCAAACACACGTTTCTTTCCTGTCTGTGAATCCCTAAACCGTCTCCAGTTAGAATTACTGGTTATGAGACGTCCTCTGTATATTGTGAGTTCCATGGCTTGTTTGGAAGAGTGCTCTATATTATAGTGACTTTCACATGTGCATGGATTTCATCCTGTTGTTCCGCTAACTCCAAAATAAAGGAGCTTGTTGTCCTTCGAGAGTCTGGGAAGAAGAGGGGGGAGTAATGGGGCGAGGCAGAAGGGAGACACAAAGCATTCATTCATTCATATTATTTATGCAGTATGTATTATGTCTTGAATGACAGTAGGAAGTAAATGTTGCTCTTGGGTTGTGCTTGATTACATTCCACTAGCAGAGCTGCCACTTTTATTATGTACAGTCTTCATATATGTTAGGTAAACGAGAGGACATTCCTGAGATGTTTTGCTATGAATAACTAAAAGCACTTGTCAAGATTTACAGAACCGTTTGCAGACAGGGTAAGCTAACGGAATACATAGTCAAGGATGCATTAGCCATCAAATTAGACAGTTATGAGGGGCAGGTGGTAAACGTGTACCCTGCCCAGGGTGGCCCTTCATAATGCATAGGCTCTGGAGCCTAATTTATGTATGTTCATATGGTGGATATCCAGATTATGTAGAAGAGGATAGGTCAGGACAGATAACTAAACGAACAGCAAGCCTTTTCGAGAGCATCCTAATATTCCATCATCTATGTAAAGCACAGTTTGTAATAAAAATAATGCATGGGGTCAGTTCACCTGTTTCGGATAGGCATAGGTAAGAGGCACATTGGCCTTTATTTCTTCAACATTTGTATTTTCCTTTTTAGGTAGGCCTGTCCTGTATTTCTACAAATATAAAATGTAAATGCTTCTTCCTCACATTTGTACCTCTCCGGCAGGGATTCAAACCCACCAATTCCTCTCTAGACCCATGCCTTCCTTGGCATCTTGTGATCCAGTCAGTAAAGACCTCAGCAATAAATCTCTCCAGGAGTCATTGGTTCCCATCTCCCTTAAAAGGGCACTGGATAACTTAAACTATTCTAAAGTCTGCTGCATTGATAATATCCCAGTGGTAGCCAAGATCCTATGTCTATCTCACAATGTTGTACATTTTTGCTACTCATTGGATCTAAAATGATTGTAATGTTTATAGCAGCCCCTTTAAATGCACAATGTGATAGCCTGCACCTAAGTGGGGGAAGTATGGCTTGAATGTCTAGCCATCCATACTGGCAATGTGCTTTGGTTGGATTGGGCCATTTTAAAAGCAAAATGAGCTATCGTAAGAGTTGTAGTCCAAAACATCTGGTGAACTAGAGTTTGCAGACCCTTGGCCTACTGTATTAAGACTTGTACATGCTAATGCATTGTGTATTGGTTGTGAGCTATACATATATGCTCAGATTTCTTTTGTACTGAATGCACTTGACCTGGGCGATTTCCTTTTACATTGTGGCGATTTAACAGGGTCTTTTTTCATGCCTTTCCTTTTGTAAAGTTTGATACTGTTTAAACCCCCTTGAAAGCCTCACCTGGTGCCTCGATCTTAACAAGAGAAAGGAAATAGCAACTACTTCATTTCATTAATCACAAGCCTTTACTTCCGACATTTTGAGACAAGCAGATTCATAATCTGGCCTTCATATGGCCAATATTTTGAGAATGTTATGATGGAAATTCCTCCAGGATGCAGAAGATTGCAAACAGAGCACATACATTTTCTATTAGAAAGGAATTATTAACAGTATCTGTCCATTTACACCTCCCTCTTTGTACCTGCTTACCCTTTTCCACAGCATAGTGAGTGACCTGTCTTGACATTGCTATGTAAGCATGTATTTGTACAATTTCATGACCTGTTGGTTTGCCAAATGGTGCTTTATTTTAAACAAACATCAATAACTTGTAAACTGTTTTTTCTGTGACATAAATACTCGACCAGTCATACACAACAAACTCAACTTAATACAGTAATTATGACACCATGTTTTTTATCTGGCTGGATATGCTTTGAGTGTACTTTGTGCCACTCTAGTTCCTCCTCATCGATGTCCTTGTCCCCATAGGCTTGCAATCTGTCCTTTGGGCATTCTTCGTAATAACTACGAACATATTTCCCAACGTACCAACCTTTGTACTCTTCAGGCATTCGGCATTCCAGCCCATTGAAGTTAACAGTGTAGTGGTGCTTCAGCCAGTAGAACAAGTAGTGAATTTGATAGTCACATTTCCAAGGATTGTCTCGAAGCCACAGCTTTCTCAAAAAGTACAGATCTTCCAGCACTCCGTACTCAAAGTTGTATAGGTTGTTACTCGATAAATCCAGCTCTTGTAAATTCACCAGACCTGAAAAGGCAGCTGATCAACAAAGGAAAGGTCAGTTGTTAATGTTTCGAGCTATTAATAATGTAGTCTTTGTGATATGTTAACAATCATCTGTCTTTAATTTAAAGTAATTCAGCATTTTTAATTAAATGAGAAGGGTGGTCTCCCAGTATTAATGGTGTCTTAGACCAGATGCATGCCCCCAACCACACGTGGATTGTTTTACCACAGAGTAAGCCACTTCCTTGTATTGCCTTTGAAGTGCTTAATTTCCAATTTGAAACGATCTGGGGTTACATAAGTTGGAACCATGAATAATCCTGGATTGCTCTCTACTTTATGCTCCAAAGGTTTGAATTTGTTGAGTCACATTGACAATGTGTGTATTCCTTACAAAGAAAACAATACTTCAAACAACATCCTCAACCTGCATCTGATTGGTGGACTCTTACCCCTCTCCTGACAGACGCACCAGATATCCTTGAGCATCGCAGTGGTGAAGTCCTGCCTGAATCATTGCTGCAGTGTCTACCTTAAGATGATGCATTCAATTAAGTGTACCTAGCACCATAACGCCCAATTTCTCTTCAATTAGAATCAATCCATGACCTCACCTTTCATGATTTCTTGTTCCACAGACTTCTGAATCCAAAGCTTTATCATTCATGCCCAAAGCAGTGCATGGGGGCTGCACTCAGATTACTTTGTAGGCTATTCCTCCTGTATCATCCTTCCATGTACCTGTGGCCAACCACCGAAAACAAATGCATGACTCCTACCTCTGCTACTTGGGACAGGGTCATGGACATGATCCTGTCAGGGACCCACATGGACCCCTCTCATCCTAGGTAGGTGACCACTGAGGCAAGAGCCGATCCTACCCCAGTGGTGGCATGAGGGAGTTGAGAGGGAACCCACTCCCTGGCTCCCCAGAGTGCCTGAATATGTGTAGGGCTGTTTCTACCGCTGCCCCAGCCTCAATACCTATCTGCCTCTGTCCTAGCTAGATCTCTTTTTCTTCTGTTTCAGAACACACAAAGACCTGTGAACACCCAACCACTGCAAAGCCGGACAGGAATCCCGGAGCCAATGAAACAAAAAGTAGGGGGAGACCGGAACCGCCAGTCCCAAAATGCACCTTGGCTTGACCGAGAAAACCTGGCCCTTAGGCAGGGGAATGGAGTCATGACCAGAATTGGAATGGACTGGAATTTTCTCTTGCCAACATGAATGGACCCCAGGGAAATGGGCGGATAACAGGAAAAGGACTGATAATGGAAAGAGACTACAGTGGAACTGGGGAGATCCAGAAATCCTCCCTAACCCCGGTTGAAAGCAAAACTCCCCAAAGCTTGGAGGAAATCCCTGTAAAAACAAGCAGCCTGAGCATATGGCTGCCTACAGAAGAATGGCTATAGAAAAGAGGGCAGAAGCAAGGGGAAGTCTCATCCCATGGGGAAATAGATCAGCTAGAGATTGGCCATGGGAAACTGCTGACATAGAGGACCAATGGGAGCTGAGAGGAACTCCACAACAGGGAAGACTGGGCTATAAAAAGCAAGTTGGTGCCGAGGAGACTGAAAGGGGTTTGAGGTCGGGAGCACTAGAGGTGGACCAAGAGACCAGCGAGGAGAGTGTAGCAGGTAAAGGATTGTAAAAGACTGTTAGAGTGCTGTAAAATAGTGAAGGTACATTTTGGGACTGAGAGGGTGATATCAATGTTTTGACTAGAGGAAGGATAGAGAGAAAGGGGGAAGTAAAGAGTATGCCTGAGACCTTTTTATTGAAAATGTTGGTCGGAGAAACTCCTAATTTGCCCTATAAATAAGATGGAGTAGTCTCGACCATCAACCGATAAAGAAAAACAGTCCTAGTAAATGGCCTATGCTATCAAAACATAATGCCCGCCCTATCTCATACAAAAAGTGTAAAAAGGAGAAATGTATGCAAAAGGAAAAATCAGTGTTCAAAGAATAAAGGTAGTTGAACCAGCTCGCCTCCTCACGTTACACCTCACAGAGTAAGGCGATCCCAGTAGGCAGATTACACACTCTGGCTCAGTTTCTAACACTCTTAGCAGTTCCAAACCATGGATTGAGGCCCGCCTGACCTTCCACGTTAAGTCTTTTTCTTGACTTTCCAAAATTGTATTTCCAACGTAAAGTTCACAAAGGTCCCCCCTCTGCCGGGCTCAGATCTTACAGCACACAGTTCACAAAGTCCCCCTCCATCGGGCTCAGACCTCTCACATCGCAGTTCAACACAAACTTGCATGGGGACTCCCTTCGCCAAGTTTAATGTACTTCGGGTCGCCCACAATCGGGCTCAGACCCCTGTCGAACATTTTCAAATGTGCGTGGCACTTTTACCAGACTACCGCAGGACCACTTTGACTCAAAGTTCACGGTTACTTTCACTTAATTTGCTTTCGCCATTTGTGTGCTTTATAAATTCAAACAATGTACCTTTTACAGAGACTTTCAAATGGGCTACTTCCTTTTGCCAGACCACTCAGTTACTTAGTATTGCTGATCTCACAGCTGCTTTTTACTTCAAAGTTAATTCCCAGGACTGCCTTTCTTCATGGGTCATCCACATGTGTGCAGCCTTCACTTGTGATACAATGTTGCTGTTTCATTTGCTTTAACACACTCCAGTCTCTCAGGTCACTTGCAAACTCGCCAGCTGTATGCGCTTCTTTCTTGTTTTGATATTTTCAGTTCACAAGTCACAGTTAGTACCACAGGCTTGGCCTCGCCTCCCCAACTCTGCCATTTACCCAGGAGGGTCGCTGGCATTCTTGGCACACAATGCAATCCTCACTTATGGGATCTGGTATAGGCTTTTCCCCCAACACTGCTCCTGAGCAGAATAGTGAACAGGATGCACTAGGAACAAGTAAATCTAACTCTGGCTGCTCCTTTGTGGGTGAGACAACCTGGGTTCCCACATCTGCGCAAACTGGCAATGTGCGATCCAATCAAACTCCTGTGGCCCTTCAACATTCCCACACAACACGATGTTACACCCACATCCTCAATCTATGAACTTGGCTCCTGAAGTCAGAGTTTGGTCATTTAAAACTACCTCAAAGGTGTATAGAAATCCTCAAAAACGCACGTAAACCAAACACCAGACACTGTTACTTTAACAAACAGAAAGGATTTGTAATATGGTGCCAGTCAAAAAATGTAAACCCTATCGAATGTACTACATCACACATTCTTCATTACATGCTCCACTTACTAGACTCTGGCCTAGTATTCAACTCCATCGAAGTTCATTTAGCGGCTCTATCCGCATACACCACTTCTCAAAGCAAGGTGTCCTGGTGGAAAGTCCCTGTCATTAAGGCATTCATGGAAGGAGTAAAAAGGCTTTACCCCCCCATTTCAAACCTGCCTCCAGGGTGGGATCTAAATGTGGTACTCGAAAAGCTCATAGGTCCTTCTCCTTTGAGCCTATGAATAAATCCAGCCTTAAACACCTAACATACAAAACAGCTTTTCTGGTGGCCATCACCTGCCTAAGAAGAGTCAGGGAACTACAAGCTTTATCAGCGCAAGCCCCTCTTTTTGTTATCCACAAAGACAAGTTGGTACTAAGAACACACCCTAGGTTTTCACCTAAGTTCATATCTAAGTTCCATGTTAACCAGTCCAGTGAACTACCCGCTTTCTTTCAAAACCCTTCAAGCGCAGCTGAGAAAAACCTCCATACACTAAATGTAAGGAGAGTGGTTCTTTACTATGTAAACAAGGCAAAACCGCTAAGAAAAACAGACCAACTGTTTGTCTCCGTAGCACCTGTCACGGAAGGCAATCACGTTTCAAACAACGCCATCTCCAGATGGATAGTGAAATGCATACAGCTCTGCTACTCCCTATCAAACAAAACTCTGCCTTTCACACCAAGAGCTCACTCTGCCAGGGGTACAGAAGCTATTTTGGCCTTTATTGCAAACGTCCCACTGGACACCATTTGCAAAGCAGTTACATGGAGTTCCATACATACTTTTACTCAGCATGAATATATTGACACACATTCTAAAGCAGATTCACAGGTGGGACAAGTGGTGCTAAAACATCTATTTGCCGCTGTACCTTCCCACAAACCACCACCTTCTCCAGACACTGCTCGCTAATCTATGCATAGCATGTGATGTAAGCAGATCCACAAGCCTAAGAAGGAATACATTACTCACTGTAATCGTATTTCTGATGCTTGTATCTGCTTAGATTCACATGCGCCCACCATTCCTCACCTGTGAAGTAGAAGGTGCATAGATGTTTTCTGGCTTTATCTACCCTTATCGGCTTTATTATATCTGTACTCGTGCTACACTTCTGTCATGATCTCTGCTTCCAAAAGGTCAGGGTTTTCCCAACTCCCTTGGAAGCAGATCCATAACCCAGGTTCCGAGTGCCAACCAGTCCCAATTGGGACCTTTTGGACCCAGTCCTGGCGCCAGTGGCACCAGGCTCATAAATATGTCCAGTCCCAGCGCTGGAAGCGCCGGGCTCATAATGCTTGGGTGGACTTACCTGCAGCAGACCATGCTGCTTACTTGCCTGCCAGTTGAGCCTCTGATCCTCTTCTGTTTGGAACTACTTTTCCTGTTGGGTGGGGCAGGAGCCACTCCCTAGGTTCAGAACACTGGAACTCTTCTGGAAAGCAGGAACTCTTTTCTCACCTAGGCGTGGCTGTGGAAGGAGACACCGAAGTACTACAGGAGGCTATTTAAACCACACCCGATGGATGAATCTTGCTTTGCGTTATTCTGCATCCTCTGCAGCAGAACGCTCACCGTGTCTTCTGCATCTGATCCTGGGCCTAAGGAAAAAGGCTTACCATCCTGAATCCAGTCTTCAGCAACACCTATAAAGACAAGAAAGAACAGGTTAGCATTACGGTCTTCAGTGACGGCGCTTCACTTACCTGGTCCATCGGCCGTCACCAACGCCTTGCGCTGCATTCCGGCATCTGAAAGACAAAAGCTTACCAACTCTTCGCACGCTCCGGAGGCCTTCGGCGCTGCATCCCGCATCTGAAAGACAAAACAAGGTGCGTTTAAAGACATTGGGGAACTTTAATACTGTAGGGGAGGACTGGTCCAAGAAGACCCCCCCTCGCCTACGCTTTCTCCCCAGGTGAGGACTGTGGCTCTTTTGGGCGTCCCCTCATGCCACCCGGGCCCAGGTGGTGGAGGGTTCACCCACTGGAGACATTGCCCGCACGTATTAATTGCCCACATGTATTAAAATTTAGCTAGGCCCAGAAACCATTTTGTCTGGTAAAGATGGTGTGAGCTCAGCGCACTGTAGCGCGGCCCCCACCCTTGGAGGGTTTCAGTCATCCTTGTTGCCGCAGCACCCTGGCAGATCCGCTGCGAGCACGTTCCCACGAACAAGACGGACATGAGCTAGTGTAATACACTAACATTGTAACAGTTCACCTCCCGCAGTATCATCGCTCCCAGCATGACCCGGCCAGCAGGCCTAGGCAAATGAAAAGAACAGTAAAATGGTCGTTAGATGACAGACAATCTTTGTATATTAATGTTGAGACTACTTGCAAAGGATGCTTTTCTTCCATAAAATCCCTTATATTACAAAAGCCTGTAAGATGTATAATTACAAGAAATCATGCTCCCATGATATAAGCGATGGTGAGCCTATACCATTGCAGTAGGGTGCTAATAATAAAGGAACGCACCAGGAATCTGTTTGTTACGTGTATGACTGGAAAACTTACACCCCATGGGCTCGCGCCATAACTGAACTAATGCTGCTAGAGGACACAAGAAAACGAATGTAACCATACAAAGGGCCCATGTGAAGAATGCACGAGAAGGCGCATGTCATGTGTGCATGTCTAGGCCCCACATGCGCCACCACCGTCACGAACAAATGGCGGGTTACTTTCTATGTTCTCCACCAATCCTAACTCTACCTCACTTACTGCAAATGTATATGCATATAACTAAATACTGTACTTGTTAAAACATAATGTATGAATAAGGTGCTCAGACTGGGTATAATCAAGACACATCCAGCAAAGTTTAAATGCATGTTTTGTAATGTTTTGAATAAGTATTATAGAGTGTTCAAATGTTTATGATGTCTTTACCCAAATCGGCAACACACGAGGGAGATACCTTTGTGAAATACGTGCAAGGCCATTCCCCCTCCCACCCTACGAAGGCTGCCAAGGCATGAGAGCAGAGACCGCGCCGCGCTGCGTTACCTCCCCCAACCAGACTGGAGTCGCTTCAAAGATTTGTAACCCCCTCTGTAGCACCCAAGGCCACCACCTGCCACATGCATTATTTACAGCACAGCAGTAAACCTCTGCCTGAACACACGCGCCCCCTCGTAAACCTCACAACCCACCGGACCATCTCAGACTTATGGCCCTGTGCAATCAAGACACCCAACACTTTGACAACACACAGCGGAACATCCATAACAACTTCTAACAAGGCAGAAAGACATGTACCGCCCGTCCCAGGCGCTTAAGCTTAGCCCCTCGACCTATGGCCCCGGTCAACAGGACACTGGTAACCATGCCCTAACGTATTACCTCCAGTCCCCTCACAAGGTGCATTCTTCCTGTGTTGCATTAACCTGTTGTATAACCTATTGAAAGATTTACTAAAGAAGATAACATCAAAATGCCTGAATGACTGCGGTGTGCATGGCCTAGGGCTAATAAGTCAGGAAAAGACATTCATCTCTGCCACTGGCCGCGATGGCCCCACAACACCGCCTGGATGAACTCTGCCACCCTGCCAGGCCCAGCCCAACCCACGAGGCTGACCAGTGACGTCTTCCAGCCAAAGCCAACCACATCACAGCAGCACCTATAGTTAGTCGTCGCCACCCAATCCCCATGAACTTGTGCCCCCTATAGTGTGTAGGTTCTTATGACGTTTTTTGTAAATATATACGCCTGTCTTTGCTATTGTCGGACAGAGCGCTCTCGGAGTTTGCAGAGTCCTTTGCATGCCCTATTCTGATTGATAAACTCCCATTTACGCTCACCCGCACTCTGTCTTGGCCTTATTCCCATTTTGGGAGAGTCCTTCATTGTCTCTCATTGCGGGGAGGATCGTGCTGTTTGGGGACGCTTGCCTTCAGTGGTGACCCCGATAGCGTGATATTATTTCTTCCTAAACTCGTTATAACCGTCCCCTTTTGGCACGAGAATCTCCGGTCGAAAAGGGATACGCACGGTGAGCCGGCTCCGGGAGGCTGCCCGCCAACGGCGACTGGTACACTAAGAAGTGCGCACTCAATAGAGAAAGGGTACGGGATCCCGGTTGAAAAATCCCCTTTGAGTACCGCTCGCCGGAGTCGGGGCTGACTGTTGAGCTGACGGCGACACTGCCTGGACGGACCCAGTTTCGGAGACTATCGGTTCAAGACGGGCACGTGAGTACTGAGTGTGAGCGATTGTAAAGGGAGCGGGGAGAGAAGTGTAGGACTGGGAACGAAAAGGGGGTACGAAGATATACTAAAGATTATTCTAAAATTTCCTTTCTTTTTCTTTGCATATGGCCATTAGGATTACGAGGTGAATAAGAGATAGAAGTGACGGGAACCTAGCTCCGAAAGGGGATGGAAGGCGGCGCCGCATAGTGCTATATTGACTAGTACTGGGAATATATGACGAAGTGAAATACAAGATAAAAGTGTTCAGCAAAAGGGGGCACTGAGAATATATTAGTGATCGCTATTACTGCTTTCTTTTCTTTTTCTTTAGGGGTAGGGGTAGAGAGAAAAAAAAAAAAAATATATATGTATATGCGCATCCATTTATCTAAGTAAGACAGACAGGGACAGCCGGCTAGGGAGGAAAGGGAGGGCAGCTCGAATGGTGAATTGAATGCTACCAAGAGGTGTGTGCACCTCGTATGTGTCAGAGGACGACTTTGATGTTGCGAATGTGTAAAACGGCTATAAATGTATAATTGTTAAATGGTCATGGTAAGTGTGACCGGATAAAACTTTTTGAAGACAACGTTGATACAGTGACGTGAGTGGGTGCCTTTTCATTTCCGGGTTGATATTGTCAAAATAAATGATGGGTTGCTCTTGTATGTGTCCCCCAAAGAGAACACAGTAGAAATTGTGTACAGTCAGTTTTGTATGGTGCAGTCAAAGGAGGGGAGTCAAGGGAGGGAGAGCCCAACCGAGCATAACATTGAATGTGAAGTAGAATACGAAAAATAATATTGATACTACATAGCTGCAGACACACAGAGACACATAAGCACTAGGAGGGCACAGAGATGGGGGCTGAAACACCCTTATCACATATTTGTAAAAGTCTTCCAGGGTACGCGGAGCGGATTAAGAAATATCACGACCAATGGGTAACTGAGTTGAAGGGAGAGGGGCTACCCCAGATATGGCCAGAGGGAGGGTCATTTGATAAAAGCGTTCTGGATATGGTGGTCACATGCATTTTCTTGAAGTATAAAGGAAAACAGTTGCAAAATAGGAGGGAAATAATAGATCTCTGGAGGTTGTTTGAAGAGATACCACCGCCTAAAGCACCAGCATTAAATCCTGATCTCCCATCCACTACAGACAATCCACTGATGATACAGAAAGATATCAAAGAATTGTCAAGTGTAGCGCCACCAATAGAGGTAATAAGTTTGTACCCGATATTAAAAAAGCCTGTACCCGCAGAAGGATACAGTGATCCAACGTATGTACCTCCCCCGACAACTACTACACCCCACCGGCCCACTGCACCCCCACCATATGAAAGTACAAGGGAGCGAGGCCAGGCGAGTACACAAAGGGTGGACATAGAGAAACTCACAGATGATTTACAGTCAAGACTCTCAATAGCAAAAGATGAGCTCTCAAGGATAAAAGACATGTGCGGACAAACAGCACTTAATGCGACTAGATCAGGGCGCACGTCTAGAGCGCCAGGCGAGACAAGAAGACCTGAAGAGGGGTGGAAGAAAGGTGAGATACTGTTCAGAATTGAGGAAGAACCAACACGAATAATTGAAATAGAGACACGTGAGGGAGATCCTGACAATGATGAAAGGCCTATGGGGGATAGAGAGGAATTACTATGCGATATAAGGGACGAGTTAGAAGAAAGTGACAGGTTGAGCCTGGCTATGGGAGGGGGAAGCGAAGGGGGGGATGGCACATGTTCAGTGAGAACACTGGACGATGAGTGGTCGGGACGACTAAGGAACAGAGTGGGGAAAATGGCATCACTAGAGACATCAACACCCACATCGGGTCCGGGTGCCATAACGAAAGGAAAGCTACAGCTCCCGTTGATACACAGAGGAGGAGGGAGACCTAACTATATCCCATGGGCACAAATGGACAAAGCCAACTTACTAAAGCTATTGCCCCCGTTATCAGGAGGGGCAAGTAAGTGGATATACGCCTTTGAAAAACATACTGTTGGGGTACCCCTAGCTGTAGGAGATGTGAAAAGTCTGCTCGTATCAGCGGTGGGCGATCAGGCTGAAAGAGTATGGGTTAAAGCCGGTTTCCCGGGAGTAACGTTAGACTGCGACCGCCATGATGGGGCCTCCTTTAACACAGTGCGGGCTAGGGTGTGGGACGCCTTACGCGAAACATTTCCAGATACACCTGACTTACAGTCCGTGATGCAGTGTACAATGAATGATGGGGAGGAGGCTATGGATTACATTTTTCGGGTCCAAGAGATGTGGAGAGCGGAAACGGGCACGCCTTGGTATCAATCGACTTCTTTATTTTACTTCATTATAAAAAGAGGGCTCCCAAAGGAAGTGCAGAAAGCGCTCGACAAGATAGCAGGTATTGAAGCAAAAGGATGGCCAGAAATTCAGAGCATAATAGTACACCATTGTAAACGCATTAAGGAAAGGGAGAGGGAGGTAGCTCAGAAAAGATTGGCAGACGAAGCAAAGTTAGTACGGACAAAGTTGGTGAAGGTCGCAGCGGCAGTAGCCGCACTCCCACACGGCAGGGAGGGAGACGATGAGGAGGAGGGGCTGATAGCAATACAAGGAAGGATGGCAGCTAATTGGGCGGGAGCAGGACAGCGGCAGTGGAATGAGCAAGAGCAAGGTGGAGGTCCGCAGTGGCAAGAGTGGACCCCTCGAGGGGGACGAGGTGGGTACAGGGGCCGAAGAGGAGGCGGAACAGGGTATGGGGGAATGGGAGGAAATGGATGGCAGGGCCCTAGAGGTGCACAAGGAAGTTGCTGGAACTGCGGGCGATGGGGGCACTATTCTAGAGAGTGCAGAAGCAGACCCAATAACGGGTTCCAAGAGGTAGAACAATATGGCCATCCCCACCCGGGAAGCCCATATGGCCTCCCAATGGGACAACAACAACTAAGAAACCCAAGCCAAGGTAATGCCGGCCAGCAACAGGGACCCCAGTACAGAACACATAACCACCCACAAAACATGCAAAACAACGACAGTATGCAATATACACCAGGCAACCCTTTCGCGACAGCAGCAAACGGGGCCCCCGCACCAGCACCTTACAACGGCATGTCAGTGGTCTCAGGTAACGTATTCAATGAAGGGGGGGCGATGAGACACCCCGCATAGGACAGCCCACAGAGAACACTTGCGTGTCCAGTTCTATCTACCACCCAAAGTGCAGCAGAGGAACCATTGGTAGGGGCGCAGATAGGAGACAGGCAGTTTGTATTCATGGTTGATTCGGGAGCGGAGAAATCATGTGTCAGGGAGGGCCGGTTCCCGTTATCTAACAGGAAGTTAGAGACGCAGGGGTTCTCTGGGGCTGTAATTGAAGTTCCTTACACAGAAGTTTTGGATGTAACCGTAGGGGGCAAGACTGTAAAGGCACCCTTACTGTATTATGAACAGTCCCCGATAAATTTGCTGGGGAGGGACCTTATGAGTAAACTTAACATGACCATATCATTCACCGAAGGAGGGATAGTGTGTCCTACACCCGGGATATGCCCCTTGCGTGCAATGTTGGTAGTGCAAGCCTACACAACCACACAGGAAATACAAGGGCTGCCACAGAATGAAGAGATGTTTATTGAAGGGCTAAAGACTTTGGCCCTTATAGTTCCAGAGCTAAAAAGCATGGATTGGAGGATTCCAGCAGAGTTCCTCTTCCGCCCCATAGTGTGTCCAAACGCAGCACCAGGATCAGTGGTGTCGTTGGATTTGCACGCTGTGCAGGTATCAACGAAACGGATCGCTGTGATTGGAATGGACA
Organism: Ambystoma mexicanum; assembly: GCF_040938575.1. Lineage (NCBI taxonomy): Eukaryota > Metazoa > Chordata > Amphibia > Caudata > Ambystomatidae > Ambystoma > Ambystoma mexicanum. The sequence goes on along the minus strand of NC_090936.1, from coordinate 87,806,769 downwards.
GAGAAGGATGTGAGTGGCGCACAGTGCTGTGTACAAACGCCAACCTCGCCCTACGCGAGGTAACAGATGAGGATCTCTTTTCAGACACAGAAGCAGATGGTGAGATAGCAATGGAAATAGCGATGCCCTGTGACATTTTGATCCAAGCCAGAGAGATCCCTGTCCAATTGATGGCAGTGGTAGGAACACCACCGTCATTTTTTGATGACGACATGAGGCTAGTACCAAACAATTTATGGACAACAGGCCCCCATGATGTAGGGCTGTTGCATGGAGTACAACCTGTGATAATAAAACTAAAACAAGGAGCTATCTTACCCCGAGTCAAACAGTATCCATTGTCCCGTGAGGCTGAAGAAGGGATAAAAGAAACGATAAATGCACTACTAGTACAAGGGATAATAGTTCCTTCAAACTCCCCATGTAACACATGTATTTATCCAATCAAAAAAGCGAAAGGGGGATCTTGGAGGATGATACAGGACTTACGCCCCCTCAATGATGTGATACAGAAAGAGTTCCCTCTAGTCCCGAACCCTGCATCAATACTATGCAGTATCCCAAAAGCAGCATCACATTTTACAGTAGTGGACTTGAAAAACGCATTTTTCTCAATACCCCTGGCTGAAGAGAGTAGATACCTGACAGCATTCACACTGGGGGGAAAAAGATATGAACACTGCAGACTGCCACAGGGATACTGTGAGAGCCCGAGCATATTCAACCGCATATTGCATGAAGACTTGGGAAACCTATCAGTAGAGAGTACGATTATTCAGTACGTGGATGATTTATTGGTGTGTGCACAAGACGAAGCAACATGTAGAAAAGATTCAACAACACTCCTGACTTTACTAGCCAACAAAGGATACAAGGTAGACAAGGAGAAGCTACAGTATTGCCTGACTGAGGTCCTATACCTGGGACAGCTCATATCAAAAGACGGAAAGAGAATAATTCCTGACAGGGTGGAGGCAATAAGGTCAGTAGGAGAGCCCGCGACAGTGAAAGATATGCAGAAATTTTTGGGGATGTGCAATTATTGCCGAGCATGGATACTAGATTATGCAGCATACACCAGGCCCCTCCTACAAGCACTCAAAGAAGCACAACAGGAGAATGAAAAAATAAAATGGTCAGAAGAAATGAGCATATCGTTTCAATCACTGAAAGAGCTAATTTCAAGCGCTCCAGTACTAGCAAACCCTGATTATGGACACGAATTTTACCTATTTTCCCATTGCAAAGGAACACTTATGACAGCGGTACTGACACAAAAAACATCCTTAGGACACAAGCCCCTGGCTTACTATAGTGGTACTTTGGATGCCGTGATGCAGGGTCATTTCGCGTGCGAACAATCGCTCGCAGCAGCCGCATTCGCGATTGAGAAAAGTGCCACAATAGTAATGGGGTGCCCTGTGACATTGTTTGTGGAACACTCATTATTTGCAATACTTGAAAGATCAAAAAGCACACTGACCATACAGCGGGCAACAGCATACGAGATTATATTGTCCAGCGCCAACATCCATATAGTGAGATGTAAAACAGTGAACCCCGCTACATTCATTACAGAGGCGTGCACATTAGAGGATATGCAAAATCACGACTGCGCAACCCACACAGGAGAAGGAGGGGAGGACACAGTGGTGTGTGAAAACGCTCTCAGTGAGGGGGAAGTGTACTTTGTGGATGGGTCCGCATCGATTGATATGGACACGGGAGAAAAACACGTTGGCATGGCGGTAGTGAGATTAGAGGAAGGTGAGTTTGAAACACTAGTACAGTACCGCCTCCCGTCGCATTACTCTGCACAGGCAGCAGAACTGATTGCGCTCATAGAAGCACTACACGCAGCAAAGGGCTGTGCAGTAACAATATACACAGACTCAGCTTACATGACGACGACAGTACATGGAGGTCTAGCAAGATGGGGCCGTAGGGGATTCAGAAGGGCAGACGGAACACCAGTGCAGCATGCAGAATTGTTAAAAGAATTAATTGAGGCCCTACAAAACCCTACTGCTGTAGCAATAGTGAAGTGCCAGGCCCATACATCCAACACAGACGTTGTGTCTTTAGGGAACGCGGCAGCGGACGCTGCCGCCAAGGAGGCTTCCTATTTTCAGAAATACGACACAGGTGAGTTCATGATCAAGAACACAACAACCGAAGAACTGCCAGAAGGGTACAACATGATGTCCTTATCACAAATACTAGAATTGCAGGAAGGAGCTAGTGCAGAAGAAAAATTGACGTGGACAAAACGGGGATGCAGCCAATCAGGAACAGACCTATTATGGCGGCAAAATAACTCAGGGAAAGTGGTAATGCCACTACAGTTACTAGACTTAGCATTTCAACAGCTACACTTCCCGGCACATAATACCAAACAACACATTGCAGCAGAAATACAGGAAGAATGGTTTGTGCCCTGTCTCCAGGAGCATGTGTCTCGATTAGCACTGGAATGTACAACATGCCAAATATATAACTCGGGAATGACATTACGCACACTCCGGGGAACAATTCCAAAACCCATTGGCCCCTTCAGAGAACTGCATATAGATTATGCAGACATGGGGGAAAGGTGTAATGGCGCGCGGTACATGATCGTGGTTGTGTGCCCATTTTCAAGGTGGGTGGAAGCGGGACCATGTGCGCGACCTGATGCCAAAAGCGCCGCCAAGTTCCTAGTAATGGAAGTGTTCCCGCGATGGGGAATTTGTGACGTGATTCGCTCAGACAATGGCTCTCACTTTGTGAATGAACTTTTCAAGGAAGTGACCACATCACTGGGTATAAAACATAAATTGTGTTCGATTTATCATCCCCAAAGTAATGGCGTAGTGGAAAAGATGAACGGACTGTTGAAGGGCAGATTATCAAAACTATGCTTCTCATTAAAGAAAAATTGGATTTACTGTCTACCCCTGGCGCTATTTGAATTAAGAAATCAGCCAAGCAAAGACCACCATTTGTCCCCGCACGAAATCGTGACTGGGAGGAGAATGAATACAGCACACTCTCCACTGCGCGAACACTCAGATGCTCACAGAAGTGCCGCAATATTGGGAGACGAGTTTACAGACTATTTACGAAAATTGACAAGAGCAGCGCGCGCCATATCAAAACAACTCTCCCCACCCTTCACTAGAGAAGAGGGAAACGTAACAGGATCTGTCACGGAGCCAGAGCAACAGCTACAGCTGATGCCAGGTGACTCAATTTATGTTAGAAGCTTTGTGCGTCGGTGGAATGCACCACGATTCCATGGCCCATACGAAGTAATATTCTGCACACCCACGGCAGTGAAGGTGAAGGGCTTGAGGTACTGGGTGCATTTGACCGACGTACGAAAAGCATACAGCAATGTACGAGAGGAGATAGATGAGGAGGCACAGACAACAGCAAACGATGCAAATGAGTAGGATGTCTAAATATCAACTTGCGTGTGTGTGTGTGTCAGCACTGGACTAGAGTGGAATAATGACTGACAAGGATATTCCAAAAAAAAAAATGTGTGTGTGCTTTCTTTTTTTATCTTGTTGAGTGATATGTAATTAATGAAATAATAATATTATAGCTTGTTTATACCCTTGTCTGTGAATACCCCTCCCCGCATCCCCACCCGCTTCCATTCCCCGTCAAATGTATTGGCACAGATGGTGCCAGCAAAACGTTTACATGCATGCACTTAATGCACTTTTATATCTCAAACAGGAGCTTCCATGGCATCTAACGGGCAACGGATAGAATTAGTAGAATGAGAGAATTAGTATATGAGAGATGTAGATATTCGTATGAGTGTGGATTATCAGTATGCATCACATTGTTTTTTATGATAATGTTTGGCTTGATTACATATTGGTTTATAGCGTTCATCTCTATCGAGATGTACGAGGGGGGAGGGAGTAACAACACTACTGGTCCAATTAACAGTACCACCGGGCCCAATGCAACTGCAGGTGTCAATACCAGGGAAGGTGATTTTTTGATATGGGACGGAACTAAATTTGTGTGGGGGTATCATACCACACCATCCAGTGTTGTAACCTCACAAAAAGAAAAGCCACATGGTGGAATGCAGAGCAACACAGTGTCTCCACCAGGGGTATCCAATTACAATGCCCACAGTCTCAATGACCGAAACCTGTCTGCCATATCATGGTTGTATAACACCCCCACCAGCCAGCCTGCCCCCATCCCAAAAAACAATCTGCCAGATAACGTCAGGAGAGAAGACGAAAAGCCACTAGCAATTCACAAAATACTATATGATGAATGGGCCAAGGGGGGCGGGAATGAGAAAGGGGGGTCTAGTTTGTCTACTGTCCTGGGGGTTGGGAAGTACATGAGAAACAAGAACAACAGACGCAAGAGAGAAGCAGGGAGGAGGAAGTATGATGAGTACTATGGGCTAGGTCTAGATAAGATGGAAGACCCACGACACCCCCATCAAACAAATAAGTGGTATGCAGACATGAGTGCCACAGCTAAACAGACAACAAACGAGAGCTGTTATGTCTGTTCCCTCATCCCCCATGCATCAGGTACACCCAAAGTGTTGTTACCCAAAGAGTTGCCTATTGTGGATGCCCAATGTCTCCTTCATCTCACGCTGTGCAGGATTAAGAACACCTTCCAGGCACACGAAGTGACTTTTCAAATGCTGCAGAACGAGAAAACAAGCGGAAGGATGAGGAAGTACTGTGCAAAGCGGAAGCACTAAGAGGTGTGGCACCGGATAAATTGCAGTGGATAAAGGAAACATGTACACCAGTATGGAGAGAACACATTTCAAAACTAACTTGGGTAACTGCCATTGAAAAGCCGTTCAAACTACAGAGCGAAATGGACTATAAACTGTGCTTTAAAGGAGAAGGGAGAACCCCCATGGGAACAAACAAGAACTGCAACAAGACCCTCACCATTCCAGATCAGAGGAAAGGAACAGCGGCCCTGATGGACACATACTGGGTATGCGGCAACCAGGCATACCTACACCTCCCTCAATCATGGAGTGGCAGCTGCTCTATGGCCACTCTGCACTCAGCCTTAATGGTGATACCAGAAAGCCACATCGATGGGAGCAAAAGGACACAGGAACGCACGCAGAGTGTGGCTCAACCAACTGCAGAGTCACAAATATATGTCCTGTCTTCTGGAAGCAAGGGAGAAGTGCTTACCCGTAACAGACTAGCATCAAATTACATATCAAAGGCATCATCAGAACTATTGGCTCAGATCGCAGACAAGTATCGATTATTCAGCTCAGCAGAAACATTTTTTGCCTCACTCGTCTCAAGTGTCCAAGCAAGGGCAAACGCAAAATGGCTCCAGATAACACGCGGGGAATTGATTCAGCTGGCAAACGACACTGAAGAAGGATTCAATATAATCAAAGTGGAACTAAGAGCTTTACGACTAATGACCATGCAAAACAGGTATGTCCTGGACCTGTTGACGGCGATGGACGGTGGTGTTTGCCGAAAAATAGGAAGTGCCTGCTGCACTTTCGTACCTTCTGAAGACGCAGAGAACGGCTCCCTGTCCCATGTGATCGAAGCAGTCCACAACCTAGGAGAAAAAATGAAAATGGAAGGTGGAGCAGAAGCGAGTACATGGTTCGACAACATCTCCTGGGTTCCCTCATGGCTAGGAACAACTGTGAAATTTTTAATACCAGCTGTTGTGTTCCTCCTTCTACTTTTTTGCCTGTGCCAGGTGGGTCTTCGAGTTTGTGCTAACGCAGTACCAAATGGTGCAATGATGATGGTGACAATGGGCAACTCACACGGTACAATAAAAACGATGCAAGAAGCACAAGTACAAACAGGGATAGATAACTCGCCCAGGTATCAACTGGTGCCTATATACCATGATAAAGATATTGTAGATAAGTTGTGGCACACCACCATCAAAGAGCCTCGTATACTAGAATGGTATGAGGAAGTCTGGGTAGATTTGGAAGGAGATGGTGGGTGTATATATCTAATGTGTACCCCAGATGAATACGCCCGGAGAGGTGAGAGCTTAAGGGGGGTGTGCAGAGCATGGATGCCCATCAAAGGAACTCCTGCATGGGATGAGGCGGTGATGGACGAGGCAGAATGCAGGAGGATAGAAGATTTAAAGAATTCGTTACTTTAGTAACGAAAGGGGGGAAATGTAGGGGAGGACTGGTGCAAGAAGACCCCCCCTCGCCTACGCTTTCTCCCCAGGTGAGGACTGTGGCTCTTTTGGGCGTCCCCTCATGCCACCCGGGCCCAGGTGGTGGAGGGTTCACCCACTGGAGACATTGCCCGCACGTATTAATTGCCCACATGTATTAAAATTTAGCTAGGCCCAGAAACCATTTTGTCTGGTAAAGATGGTGTGAGCTCAGCGCACTGTAGCGCGGCCCCCACCCTTGGAGGGTTTCAGTCATCCTTGTTGCCGCAGCACCCTGGCAGATCCGCTGCGAGCACGTTCCCACGAACAAGACGGACATGAGCTAGTGTAATACACTAACATTGTAACAGTTCACCTCCCGCAGTATCATCGCTCCCAGCATGACCCGGCCAGCAGGCCTAGGCAAATGAAAAGAACAGTAAAATGGTCGTTAGATGACAGACAATCTTTGTATATTAATGTTGAGACTACTTGCAAAGGATGCTTTTCTTCCATAAAATCCCTTATATTACAAAAGCCTGTAAGATGTATAATTACAAGAAATCATGCTCCCATGATATAAGCGATGGTGAGCCTATACCATTGCAGTAGGGTGCTAATAATAAAGGAACGCACCAGGAATCTGTTTGTTACGTGTATGACTGGAAAACTTACACCCCATGGGCTCGCGCCATAACTGAACTAATGCTGCTAGAGGACACAAGAAAACGAATGTAACCATACAAAGGGCCCATGTGAAGAATGCACGAGAAGGCGCATGTCATGTGTGCATGTCTAGGCCCCACATGCGCCACCACCGTCACGAACAAATGGCGGGTTACTTTCTATGTTCTCCACCAATCCTAACTCTACCTCACTTACTGCAAATGTATATGCATATAACTAAATACTGTACTTGTTAAAACATAATGTATGAATAAGGTGCTCAGACTGGGTATAATCAAGACACATCCAGCAAAGTTTAAATGCATGTTTTGTAATGTTTTGAATAAGTATTATAGAGTGTTCAAATGTTTATGATGTCTTTACCCAAATCGGCAACACACGAGGGAGATACCTTTGTGAAATACGTGCAAGGCCATTCCCCCTCCCACCCTACGAAGGCTGCCAAGGCATGAGAGCAGAGACCGCGCCGCGCTGCGTTACCTCCCCCAACCAGACTGGAGTCGCTTCAAAGATTTGTAACCCCCTCTGTAGCACCCAAGGCCACCACCTGCCACATGCATTATTTACAGCACAGCAGTAAACCTCTGCCTGAACACACGCGCCCCCTCGTAAACCTCACAACCCACCGGACCATCTCAGATTTATGGCCCTGTGCAATCAAGACACCCAACACTTTGACAACACACAGCGGAACATCCATAACAACTTCTAACAAGGCAGAAAGGCAGAAAGACATGTACCGCCCGTCCAAGGCGCTGAAGCTTAGCCCCTCGACCTATGGCCCCGGTCAACAGGACACTGGTAACCATGCCCTGACGTATTACCTCCAGTCCCCTCACAAGGTGCATTCTTCCTGTGTTGCATTAACCTGTTGTATAACCTATTGAAAGATTTACTAAAGAAGATAACATCAAAATGCCTGAATGACTGCGGTGTGCATGGCCTAGGGCTAATAAGTCAGGAAAAGACATTCATCTCTGCCACTGGCCGCGATGGCCCCACAACACCGCCTGGATGAACTCTGCCACCCTGCCAGGCCCAGCCCAACCCACGAGGCTGACCAGTGACGTCTTCCAGCCAAAGCCAACCACATCACAGCAGCACCTATAGTTAGTCGTCGCCACCCAATCCCCATGAACTTGTGCCCCCTATAGTGTGTAGGTTCTTATGACGTTTTTTGTAAATATATACGCCTGTCTTTGCTATTGTCGGACAGAGCGCTCTCGGAGTTTGCAGAGTCCTTTGCATGCCCTATTCTGATTGATAAACTCCCATTTACGCTCACCCGCACTCTGTCTTGGCCTTATTCCCATTTTGGGAGAGTCCTTCATTGTCTCTCATTGCGGGGAGGATCGTGCTGTTTGGGGACGCTTGCCTTCAATACTCACGTGCCATTACTCCATTCCACATCTAACCCAGTGGGTATTCCGGCACCCTGCAGCCGCTCCGAACTTGTACCTGCAAAATAAAAAGACAGTTAGAGCGCATCGCGAAGCAGGCAACAAGCGCTTACTTACGTGCTTCCAGGCGCTTCTATTCATCACACGGGCTCCATCTTCAACTCACTTCAGCCCGTCATCCGCCATCGCCGGAACCCTGCAAAACAAGAGACATCATTACTAAAGACTTTTAAAGACATTAGAATTACTTGAAACTTACCGTTCGTGCAGTAAACGACGGACAGCAGTCCTCTGAAGTCAAGAGGCCTGCTCCCCTTATCCAGTGAAGAAACTGGTTACAGCACCCTGCCCCGAGGCAGATGGAGAGCACGGCGTTCACTTACCTAAGGTGAGAGCGTTAACCTTTGGGGTTCTACAGGAGAAGAGAAAGGGAAGAAGAGAGAGACATTCAATAACCCAGTTCATTAATCCCATATTTTCTATCTGCAGACATCTTACCCTTCGAGTCAGACATACAGTGCACAGAGGTCCAGCCCAAAGAGCCAGCCGTGTGTTACACCACCTTTGAAGATACGGTATACGCCCAGTCAAGACCGGCGCCTCTACGGGAATCAGGTGAGCGTTACAACTTCATGCTACCTCATGTCACAAACAAAACAATTTGAGGGACCTCGACGTGTGAATGACCATGGGTACAGTGGACGTCACACTAGGGATAGTATTACTGGCACGGCCTATCGACGTCTCTTTTTTCGAGTTTCGAAAACAAAAAATGTAATACTCTGCAGCTACCACTAGATGTTGGCCTATGCATAGCATGTGAATCTAAGCAGGTACAAGCATCAGAAATACGATTATGGTGAGTAATGTATCATATATATAATGTGTCAGTTCTACTGGTGATCCATATTGGGTGAGTGACACAAAGAATGTATGTAACACCTTGTAAGGAGTGTGAGGGGCCAGAAATGAGAAGCAGACACAACGTTGTCATGTTTTGGTTATAGAGTTATTTTTTTGGTAAACTTTTTATTTTATTTAGTTTATTACAAACATTTAAAATACATATTCTCTCCTTCACACTTCACATTAAAAATAGCAGGTATCAGATTTCCATTAGAGTTAAGTTCTCCAGTCCACTTTAAGTCAATTTTTCAATCTTGTTGCAAAGCACAAATGGCCTCATTTCGTTTATTTCTTAGGGGCTCAATTGTGCTCATTTTATTTAGTCATTGTTATCTATTATCATCACAGATGAATTACTTGATCCAAATAAAATGTCAATGCATAGGTACATTTTTTGTCTGTACCATCAGACAAGACCGACCACCACTCTTCATTGCTCATTGAGGGTCTTGCTAGAATAAAGTGTCCTAGATGATCTGATGTAGCGTTGTTGTTTCTACAGCGTTTAGATTCCTTACTATCAAGTAGGTTCAAACGAATATAGCTTTCTTGGATATTTATTTGGAAATGTTTCCAGATAGATTGGTAGCTTGTTCAGAGCATTGGCCTCTATAGCGACATTTTGCATGATCTTGTGTTTTGCTCTCTGTTCAACGCGTTGTCAGTATTTATCTCGTTAAGAACATTTTTGGATCTCTGAGCCCATTGTCACAGGATTGTTTCCTTCCTGTTTAGATTTGGGTTGTGCAGTATGTTAAATTGTAGTGGTCGATCTGCTGCTATCATCTTTCTGTAGAGTGACAACATGTTCCATGTTACTCTCGCATTTACGGACTTCAAACCCAGCTCGTATCTGATGCATGCTATTGGTACACCCTTCGGGAGCGCTAGCACTCTTCTCCAGAAAATGTTTTAAAAAGACGACCAGAATGTATGCAAGCATCCCACGGCACATTCTGCTCCATGAATTAGGGCTGGTACAACCTTCTGCCTGTAAAAGTCGATTGTTGGCTTTAAGGAAAACTTGCCCAACATTTTGTTTATTATCATACCTTGTGCAGATAATTGTTTACATTTTGCCTTTGCTCTTTTGCTCAGGGTGCGTCGTAAATGTTGCTGTTGATACACATACCTAGATATTGTGTTTGATTCACACATTTTAGAATTTCATTTCCCAAGTGCCACTGTAGTTTCTTTTTCGGCACCTCTTTTCTTCCTCTGAGGTTTTGGAGGATTAGAATTTCAGATTTTATAGGGTTAATCGTCAGTCCATTTGCAGCAACATACTTTTCAAGCGCAGGCAGTTTTCGTTGGACCAATTGGAGTAACATCTAGAAGAACCAGGTCGTCAGTATATTGCATCCAACCTAGATGGTTCCCATTGATTTTAGGTGGGAACGTAGCCATGCCTCCCAAGATTGTGCCAGTGTCTGATGTAAACAGGTTAAACAGAATGGAGGCTAGTGGGCATTCTTGTTTTACCCCTCTGTGAGTCTTGATCAGAGCCGACAAGGATCCAGCTTGGTCAAGGTGGATTCTTATTTCTGGTTCAGAATGAAGTTGTTTTATCACCGCGGTCAAGCTTGGTGGGCATTTCCATTGATCCAATTTTCTCCACACAAGTTCCCTGTCTACGCTATCGAAGGAGTGAGCCAGGTCAACGAACGAAAGGGATATTTTCGTTCCCTGCCGAATTGCCTCCATCTTCAGCAAGTTAAGCAGTAGGAGGTTCAAGCCACATCCCACACCTTTAACAAACCCGGTTTGCCTCAAGTCGTATGTGCACGAAGTTTTGTTCCATTTTGTTAAATGATGTTGAATTTGAGTAGCAAAGATCTTTCCTATAACATCAAGGAGTGCAATGCAATCGGACGTTAGTTTTTCGGCTCTGATCTTTGGCCTTTTTAAAAAAATTGGTGCAACGATACATACTTCCAAGAGTTTGGGATTGAGCACTCTTTCAGTATTATCGAACACAATAAAGTGCAAAATTTGGCCCACTCCTCAGGGTTTTCTTTTAACATTTGGTTTGTAAGACCATCAAGCCCTGGGGCGCGAGAGGAGCTAATTTTGCTGATGTTATTCAAGATGTCATCTCTCTCCATTCGGATGTTCCATCTGTTCGGATGTGGGAGGGCAGGATCTTCTGTGGAGCTTTTTTTTTCAAACAGCTCATTGTAATGATATATCCATTGTCGCTCTGAAACCTTGTTACTCACAATGGCTTTTTGGGGGGCATTAATATCATTAAGGAGCTTCCAGAAGTCTCTTGTGTTTTTATAAGGCAAGGTACTCATCATGGCCTCAGCATTGCGCTGTTCAAGTATGATTTTGTGTGAAATTATCCAGTTTTTATACTTTTGTTTGGCTTTTCTTTTCTACTCTAGTTGATTCTCTACGCTGGACTTCGAGCTGGATCTGATTGGTTTCCGAAGCTCTCTTTTTTAATGGAGATTTCAAAATCATATGCATGTTGTTTCTTGAACGAGCTCTTGCATGGGCCTTTGGTACATTCAGTGTACTGTTCCAGCAATGCACGACACTCGATTTTATCACAATTTGCCTTACTAGTATCGTTTAGCAATGTGTTTGTAATGGACAACGCTGCTTCTTTTGACTGCCGGACTCCCTGGAATTCTGTTGCGGTTCCTGGCACCTACACAGCACGCCTCACTTGCACCACGTTACTTTCCTTCTTGGCTGCCAAGCATCTTTACTCCGCCGCACCGGCTTATGCCTCCAGCTTCCGTGCACTGGCTTGTGCCACCAGCTTCTGCTCACTGGCTCGTGCCTACAGCTTCTGTCTGCCTTCAATGGAGATGCAACGTCTTCTCCTGAACTTCCTCTCCCAGTTCGGGAGAGGAAGTTCAGGGGAGTCTTTCTCAATGACTTTGTATGAAGGATCTACATAACAGAAAACTAGAACTGAAAAGGGTTTTCTTATTTTCCCTATATGGGGAACAGATACACAGCAATAGGGCAATGGGGGGGTCTTCCTCATCGGAAAATGAGGTATACCGCGCTCATCCAATGAAGCCATAACATGTCCCCTGCTTGCTGTCCCCTCCGATGTGATCCTCTCATATAGCCGCCCCAGGGTCAGGATCAGGTTGCGGCTGCGGTATGGGAGGAGGTTATCACAGGAGAATCCGTGATGAATCCATTGGATTCATCACAGGAGGTTGCCATTAAATAGAGCTTTTGAAAAACATAACAGTGTTTCCCATGAATTCTGGCTATAGCTAGGGCGAGCAGTATTTCAATTTCACTCTAGAATAGAGTGGTTAGCCTGGCTTTGATCAGCATATGCAAAAGATGACTTAGTTGACATGTATGCCAAGTGTGCTCTGTATAAAGCAGGAGAAAACTGATGTTAATTTAATTTAGCACATGGGCCAACAGTGATACGGTTATTCTATGTGCAATAGACCCGGCCATAATAGAGCGGCCTCTGCACATTTTGTATCTCATCTGTTTTGCAACTCTTGGATTGGGATGTTGCTTAGGTGAGTGGCTAAACTTTAAAGACACGATGTGTAAACACAGCGCAACTCCATGACCAAGAGATGAAGAGGGCTGATAAAGAATGTATGAGTGGAAGAGTATCGCTTATAGACAATTAGTTTGTGTGTAGTGACGAGGAAAGTAAAATGTACAAGTTCTCATAACCCATAACGGATTATTTACAAATAATGCTATTTGAAGTTCTTGGCTGAATGAAGGTGCATGTGCATGCAGAAGATGACTCGAACAGGGAAGATGCTGTCTGTGGAAACCTTCAAGCAAACACGTAAGATTGAGACTGGATGGGAAGTTCAATACTTGCGGCTGATGAATGGTCAGATGACTATGGGTCACTATCAAAAGTTTGGATCACAGGCATCACTTTGCATACTGGAACTAAAAGGCTTATTCGTCTGATGGGCACGGGAAGGTCCGGCATGAGAAATACTGATGTCCAGTATTTTATTGTTTGATCCAGTGATGGAAGAACCTTCTATAAATACGAATCTATGTGAATTTGTTATATTTATTTTATTATGACTGGCAAAAATGCCGGCGACAGCATTCCTGTTTTCTTTTTTAAATAGAAATGTACCCAGCATGTTCCTTAGCACTACCTCCTTCCGTCATCCCTGTCCTTTTACTCAAGGGTTGGGGAGGAATAAACGGGAATTACAGTGCAGGCGTCTTTACTGCAAGCAATAACAAAATACACCCACATATGGAAGGGTAAATACTGTATCATGTTAAACACAATTAGAGAATTAATTAAGTTTTTATCTCGCAACAATTACTAGAAGGGAATATTTATTCTATTTTTTAATAACTAGGGAACGAGATACACAGTTTACAGATTGTCTTGTAGGAGGTAAGGTAAACTTGACAGATGAATGAGGGGTGTTGGGTAGAGTGAGCTGGGACAAGTTGGGGCCAGTTTCCGGCTTTAAAAAAATAGTTTTCGTTTATAGGATTCTGCTGGTTTAGTAAGTATTGTTGCTCTAAACATGCATTGCTATCCAAACAGTACAAAGGTCTAATCTGGCCATCCGTTTATATACATTGCAAAAATGAGTGATCTCTATTTATTCTTACCAGGGTCAATGGTCTCCATTCCATTGTTGCTGAGGTTTAATATCTCCAGGCTGCGCAAGTCTTCAAACTCTTTCAAATGTAATTGCTTGATTACGTTGTGGGAGAGATCAAGTTTCACAGTATCTGGAGGGATGTCATCTGGAACAGTCTCTAATGCTGGAATTAATTAAGAGAACATTGGTCATATCACGAGAATGTGATGAACGCTTAAATGTGTACCTTTTGCTCAGACACCAGAATGTTTGAATAACTTTAAGGCACTGTAAGGTCTGCACTTCAATATACGAAACAATACAATGTGCCCTGTGTTTATAGGGTCCTAGAATTGAAAGCTCGGAATGGGCTGCCATATCACCACATGTGTCCTTTGTTTGCCACATTTGTAATAGATCATGTTAGTCTCCAGTTTACTGCTGCACATCTGAGTAACTGCCAATTGCACTCTCCACATTACCTAAAAGGAATGTCCACCTCACCTGATCATTTTAGAGCCAGACATGGCCTGTTTCTATAGTATGCATTTATGTTTTTAATTTGGGAGCTGCAGCTGAGTAACAGGTTAATTCTCCTGACTATCTGGATATCTGTGAGGAGCAGGTGATTCCTGTTGAGGGGATGAGTGCATATGTCCCAGGACCTCTGTTGCAAAACACCTGAGCTCCTTCACCACCTGGGCAGAGGGAGCAACCTGAACTACCCAATTTTCACGAAACCCATTTGCTAAAAAAAATCCCACATTTTATTGCAACAAGTAGATGGGGGTGGGGGGAGGTCGGTTTAGGTATTTAGAAAGTTAGGTGGGGTGTGGGCACAACTGCGGGGGGGGGGCTCCTCCAAGGCATTTTTGTAGTAAAATGTTAAAGATTTTTTGGAGCAAATGGACTTCAAGGAAATAGCTGCGAGGAAATCACATAGATCCAGAGCACCAAGCATACAGTTATAGATGAATTGGATGGCTTTCAGCCCACTCAGGAGGGCAAATACTTTAGAATTAGCCTAGGTTTTCCCCTGATGAGGATTAGGGCACCAGTGAGTTGGAAGTGAAGACTGACCTGGTAATGTGATAGTATGTGGGGTTCCCCAAACTTTAATTTGTCCAATTGTAGTAGGGAGTACCGACTTAGGGTAAAGGTTGGTGTTGGGTCCACAGTCCCCTAAAGCATCCCGTTATATCTTTCTATTAATACGGTTCATATTTGACAAATTCCTTATAGCCCTCCATTTTTTATTTATTTGGTTGACTTCGTATTGAAAGAAGCTGGGATAAGATCAGTCCATCCGCTCTGCTATACATTGAATGTTGGTAAAAGATACCCCACGGGTTCCTCTCGTATCACGGCATTCCCATGTTAAAAGGCACTTAGGAGCTTTGAAGTGCCTGTAAATTGTAGTTCCTCACAGATATGTTTAAAGAAGCTCTCAGCTGATGTCTGATGTCATCATTCGTGGATATGGGAGGAGTGTGAAGAACAGTAAGTGTTTTCATGCACTCTAATTATAGTGCTAGGGTTTTCTGTGTAACCCAGTGCGCTAGTGTGAGAAGTGTGTTACCGAGCCACTGGAGTAACCAAGCTCACCATGTCGTCCACTGGGAAAAAGACAGTCTGCCTAGGGCAGAGAGTTCCCTCTGGTTCGTATCACAGTGAGAATTAATTTTCTTTTGTTTGTACCAAGACACTTATTGGTCCTCTTGCAGATATAATGGAATACTTACCCAATTAATTTGTTTTTCTGCCAAAATGTTGGCTAAAAATAAATGTTCTGGTCCGTAGATGTGTGTTTTGTCCTTGGGATGAAGAACCAACGGAACACGAGACGGAAATATAGTTCAACATCTGTACTTGCACAAGTGGCTGGGCAGGTGTAGATGCATGCTTGGGAGGGAAAGGGATCTTTTCATAATAAAATAGGTTTTTCTTTTTTGAGAATAAACAGTGTTTAGATGTGATAATGCAGTGTTGGGGTTCTTGAAAGTGCAAGGGCATGTATGTTCATCCTGAATTCCTATAAGGAATCATTGTAGGCTCAGCTAAATCCTGCAGGTAAGTGTTATAGGTATATGCTCTCCCTCGGATTCTCTACTATGCCAGCCAGTCTCTACATAACAGTGCCTGGCTGCAACCCTTGCCTTTGGGGTGAGCACATGTAAGGCGCAAGGGGTTGGCTATAACATAAATGGAATTCCCGCTTTGAACTCGGCCTCTCTTTCAAAAGTGACCCGATGGGTCAAAGAATACAGTCTTACCATCGGGATACTATTCTCCCACAAGATCTCTTTGGCACATTGCAGTCTCAGGTTTATAGCTCACAGCCTGCTCTTTGCTTTATTCATTCTCAGGGTTATAGCACCCACTTCACTCCTTGAATTTGCCTACCAGCCAGTACTTTTCCCCCTTTCTTTAGGCTACTGATTGGGCGTAAGTATTCCCATCATTTCGTTGCAAGTGAACCTCCTAGGCCAATGTTTCTGGTTCTGGTCTATTTTGGTATCAGGTTGCTTTTTTTGGTCTGAAATATAGCCTTGAGCAGACTTCGAATTCTCTTGCATTCTTTAGGTCTGGCATCTGTTAGTGTCTGAGATATAGAGGCTTTAGGATTTCTCTCCTTCTCTGGGTCTGGTCTCTGCCAGGGTCTGAGACACAGCCCTCAGTAGGCTTTTCAGTTCTCGATGAGTCTTGTCTGTTAAGCAAAACAAAAGAGGTGATGGCTGGAAGCTTTAGAATGAATCTCAACCTCTGGCATCGCTCTGGGCAACCCTCTAGACCATCGTTCTTCGCCTGCCAAGCCATTACAAAAGGGGAAAGACCATATGCAAATCAGGCTTGGTCCCACCCCCACAAGCATCCCCAGACATGTTTCAGCCTTGTTGGGCGTCATCAGTGAGGAGTAGCTTGGGTCTCTAGGCCCAGCAGGCACGGGACCCACGTCTAGGCATACCCATCCCACTGGATATTGGCGTTGTTGGGAAGGGGTTCTCTTACAACCTGCTTGTGTCTTGGGAATGTCCAAACTCTACTACCCCTATACCAGGCAGTGAGGACCAGAGTTCACTGGCCTGGCAGGACAACTCTCCGTCATGGAGTTTTTCCACAATATATGGGAGGATTCCCCAAGAAAGAATGTGATGGAAAGATGTGCTCTGGTTTACAGTTAACTTGAATGTATGCTTTCATATGTATTGGAAGCAAACAATGCCTTATCAGAAGAAATGTAAATTTCGTATACAAATTCTCCATGTACGCATGGGAAGTTAACAATTCGTAGATGTACTCTAACATACCTCTAAAAATTCACATAACATTCGGAACTAACTTTGATATCGGTTGTTAGGAGATGTACATTTTGTATATGTGTGAACTATAAAACTACTATATGCCTCTTTTTTTATCATGGTCTTTTTATTGAAATATTGATAGAACATTGAATTCGTCAGAAAACAAAACGGGTAACAGTAAAGTCAATCTCAAGATTACAGAATAACAGGGCAATCCCTTGCCTATTACAATCATAGTACGCCCAGAGATCAACTTCATAGCTTCTTCACAGGTGCAACAACAGCTAAAGTCATATGCAACATCAACATTTCCTTTTAATAACTTTGTAATTCATCGCGTTTATAGGATCGTAGGTATCTTTCGAGAATAGGATGAATTGCTGAGTCAATATAGATTGTCCAAATGAAAAATGCAATGAGGCTCAAAACCCCTTTTTTGAAAAAAAAAAGGAAGAAGATAGGAAAAAAAAAGGGAAGGGGTAAATCTCACCAAGATTCCAACCAGTTCTTCGGCAGGTCTCATAGGGGGGTAGGTCTTCCATTACCAAATGTTCATTTAGAGGACACTTCCCTTGTTCCATAAGCATGTCAGGGTTGACAGAGATATTTAATCAGTCTTGGCTGAAAGAACATGTGCTCTTTTCCAGCGACGTGCTCTAAGAATGGGCCCCATGTATTCGTAAATTTGGAAGTGTGTCCTTCTAATGCAGCAGATAGTTTGTCCATGCTCAGAAGTTCCCATACTTTAACCCACCAAAATGTTATGTGCGGACCATCCTTTTCCTTCCAAAAATGTGCTTGGGTAAGGTGGGCCGCCATTAGCAATTGGGTAATCAAGCGGGCAGTAGGACCAGAATGGGGGTAGGAACCGTCATTAGGCGAGTACCCTAACAACAAAACTAATGGGTCCATGGGGAGAAGGATTCCACTAATGTCTTTGATTTTGGACCTAATCTCTAGCCAATAGGTTTTTGAATAATCAGGCAGTGCCACCATAGGTGTCCTAGGTGCCCCCTCGCCCCGCAGCCATGCCAGCACAAGTCCGGGTATTCCGGGTCATTGCGTGCAGTCTCTGGGGCGAAAAATACCAGCGGTAACAGATCTTAAGTGAACATTCCTTCACTGCAGTGCATCTAGAAGACTTCTGTGCCCTGTCGCAAATTCTTTGCCAAGATTCTGTGGGTATTTCAATCCCTAGTTCTCTCTCCCAAGCCACCATGTATGGAAGTTTTTCCTCTTCGGGGACCTGTTCTAGAAGGCGGTAACAACTTGCCACTCTCTGTGAACGTAGACCTTCCACGACTGTCAATTCCAGGCCTGATGGCTGCCTAGTGGCAGCTTTTTTAATAATCGGGTTCGTGACCCAATGCCGTAATTGTACATATCGAAACCTCTCGGTCTCGGGAAGATTAAACTTTTCCTTGCATTGGGCGAATGTCAGAGGGATTTGATCGCTATATAGTTCGTGGAGTCTCAGGGGTCCCTCCCTTGACCAATGTCGGTAAGAGTTAGCCTGGAGTCCCGGTGTGAAGGCCGGCTTTTGCGTGATTGGGGAAAGAGGTCCCAAAATCCTGGGGAGATTCCTCTTAACTTATACTGTCTATCCCAACATTGGAGCGTTGCCTTCGTAGTTGGGAGGAGTGGTTTTTGGGAGGTTTTTGTGTCCCGCGGGAGGAAAGGAAGATGAGTGAGAGGGGCTTCTGAACACAGTTGCTCAATATCCTGCCACTTAGGCGGGGTCAGAGTTGTTGGTCCAGCTCAGAATAGGGGCAATCTGGGTTGCTCAATAATATCTTAATATAGATGGGAGACCCAGACCGCCCATCGGTTTAGTTTGAGTGAGGATCTTGCGCTGAATTCTGGGCGTTTTCCGCTGCCAAATGAAGCGACCCAATTCTGTCTGTAGGCTTGTGAAGTCCCGCTCTGGGATGATCAGTGGGAGTGCCTGTAGCGTGTAAAGAAGTTTCGGGAGCAAAGTCATTTTGACTGCGGTTATGCGTCCTAACCAGGAAATCTCCTGGAGGGCCCATTTCTGCAAAAATTCCCTGGCTTCTTTTAGCAGGGAGGAGATGTTAGCTTTATATAGTCCTGAATAGGTTGGTGTCGGATGCACGCCCAGGTAGGGTATCTTAGAGGTTTCCCATCTGAGGGAATAGGTACTATAAAGGGAATTTAGCACATGTTGCGGTTCAGTTAGGTTCAGGCCTATCGATTTGGTTGTGTTTATTTTAAATCCCGATATCGCTGCAAATTGGTCAAGGAGATCCATAAGCGGAGGCACTGAGGTTCGGGCGTCTCTTAGGAGACATAGGATGTCATCTGCATAAAGTGCAGGTCTTTCACCTCGAATCCCTGAATATCAGGGCGGGTACGGATGTGTTGTGCCAGGGGCTCCATAGCCAATGCAAATACTAATGGCGAAAGGGGACACCCTTGTATGGTTCCCATATAAAGGGGTATCTGAGGTGTCCACCGGGAGTTGATTCGTACTCGGGTCAAAGGGATTCGGAAATTTGATAAGACCAGTTTGATAAAGTGAGAGCCAAATTCGAACCCTTCCAGGACTACCTGCAAGTATTCCCATGACATGCTGTCAAATGCTCTATGAGCATCTAAGGAAAGGATGGATAGAGGGCCCGGAATTGATGGAGACAAAGCTATCAAATCAATTGCTCTATGAATGTTGTCATGGGCAGAGCGCCCTTGGATGAAACCGGTTTGGTCTCTGTCTATTAGTGCGGGCAAGATCTCTCCCAATCGTCGTGCTATGATTTTACTATATATTTTAGCATCCGTATTGAGCAAGGCTATGGGCCGATAGGATGAGCATTCTGCCGGGTCCTTCCCTGGCTTCAGAATTAGAGTTGTGTTGGATTCTGCCATAGATTGTGTAACCGTTCCGGTTTCACAGCATTCGTTGAACAATCTTGTGAGGTGTGGCGTGAGATCCTTACAGAGGGTTTTGTAATACTTGTTTGTGAAGCCATCTGGGCCCGGAGCCTTGCCAATAGGGAGAGATTTTATGGTTGATTCTACTTCCTCAGGAGAAATTGGGTCATCCAAGGATTCCTGGAGGGCGTGCTGGATTTGTGGTAAGATTGCTGCATTTATGAAACTTAATAGTTTGTGAATCTCCTTTGTGAGGGGCTGCGTGTTCCCTGAAAAATTCCTCAACAATGAGACATTTCCCATCCTCAGAGTTGATGCTCTTACCTTGTTTATCCCTTAGATGGTCGAGCCTGTTCTGTCGTGTCAGTTTCCCTAACTTAGCCGCTAATTGTTTGTTGGCCTTGTTACCCCTGGTATAGAAAAGTTGTTTGGTGCGCATCATGGAATAGGCTGCCCTCCCCATATGATGTGCTTCAAGGGCTTTTTTTGCCACACGGAGATCTCGTAGTGCATGCCGCGAAGGTTTCTCTTTGTGTATGTGCTCTAATCTACGGACCTCCCCCTCTAATTGTTCCTGAAGCGACCTCCTAGCTTTTCTCTGTTGGGCTGCTTGGTCAATGAAATGCACCCTAATTACTGCCTTGCTTGCATCCCAAACCATGCCCCAGCTCATATCAACGGTGTCGTTCTCTTTAAAATAGAGGTCTAAAGATTCCCGAATGTGGGCATGGGTCTCAGGGTCCTCCAGGAGGAAATCATTTAGCTTCCATGTGGGAGGTGAAAGGGGATTAGCTTGTTGGGAAGCTAAGGTTAATAAAACTGGAGCATAATCTGTGAGCGCCTCGGGGAGAATCTCTACTTCATTAACCTCATGGATGAGCGAGTCCGCTACAAAAAACATATCCAGTCTAGAGAATCCCCCATGAACCGCCGAAAAATAAGTATAGTCCCTCTCTTCCTGGCGATAGTACCTCCAAGCTTCAATCAGGGAGTTATCCTTGAGCAGGGAGGTTAAGGCTCTAAAACTATTCCTGTCATTCAGCGTAGGTGGGAGGGTCTTATCAGCTAGGGGATTAACCACTGCATTAAAGTCACCACCCATGATCACTTCTCCCTCAGCATGGTCAAATAGAGCTTTCGACAGTTTCATGAAAAAGAGGTCCTGGTTTACGTTAGGGCCATATATGGAGACCAATGTGACTTTACGACCATCCAGCATGGCATTAACTAGAAGGAACCTCCCCTCTTCATCTCGCACCACCCCCACGGTTTTAAAGGAAATTCCCCTGCGCACTAAAATGGCAAACCCTCGTTTCTTTAGACCACTTGAGGCAAAGAACCTAGTGGGGTAGAGCTTATCATTGAGGCAAGGTTCATCTACAGGGCGCAGGTGGGTCTCCTGAAGGAATAAAAATGCTGCATCTAGGGATCCTAATCTGTGCAGGAGTGCTTTTCGTTTTAAGTGGGAGTTCAGACCCTGCACGTTAAGGGAAATACATCTATAACTCAGGTTTGCCATTTTGTACTCGCATGGGCTCTCGTTCCACTTCTCCTCCCCTAAAGAGACCAAACGCTAGACCTCCGTTCAGGAAAATCGCTGCAGTGTGGTTGTTATGAAATCTATGGTGAGTAGAAAAATAATACCAATTAAACAGTGCCAGATTAAACTCAAATAGGTAATGAAAGTAAAAGCATACAAAACAAGATAACCAATTTGTTTCCATCCCGGAATGTACTAATTTCATCCCCCGAATAGATTTCAACCTAATGTAAACTAGGTCAAGGCGCCATCCACTCAGGGGCATAAGTTGATTGAGGTATGGAAATTCCAGTAATCTATGTGTACTCGACCAGGGTTTTGGGTGGCGGTAGACAACTGGCCAATTTACGGGGTTGTGATCAGGCTGTCCAAGTCGTCCTCAGTCTCTTGCCCAAAGTTGGGGGTCTGGAGCTCCTGGATGAGTCCCCCCCCCAAGAGAGGGGAAGGCAAATATATCAGTCCAAGAGCCTCAATTAGGCACTTGAGATGCATTTTAACCAAGGCAAGAGCTGGCCACAGGAGAGGGCTCCAGTGGCGTCCCGCCCTCTCAGAGCGGGATTCAGAGCTTACCGCAGCGGAATCAGGTAGCAGCCTACTCTTTCTCTTCTCTTGATTCCAGGGTGGTCATACTCTCCGGGGTGAGGGGGTCCCTTCCCGCTTCTGATCCCTGGGAAGAGCCCATTGCGGACTGGTGTCGCCGCCGAACCTTTTGTCTCCCAGCTTTCGGCACGGGCTGTGTGGCAGAGCTCCTCGTGTTCTGAGCCCGTGGATTTGGCGCTTCATCCCCTGGATCCTCTGACATCAGAGATCTCACTTCCTCTTCAGAGGTGATTGTATAGTGCTGGTTTCGAAACTCAAAGATCAATTTGCAGGGAAACCCCCATCGATACTTAACTTTTTGGGTTCGTAGCCAGGAGGTCACTTTCTGTAAGCGCCGTCGGCATGCTAGAGTGTAGGGTGCCAGGTCCTGGAAGAGCTGGATCTTCGTGCCTTGGAATTGTATTGAGTCAGAGTTCCTGGCAGCCGCCATAATTGCTTCTTTCTGGCGGAAGAAAGGAACTCGAGTGAGCACGTCTGGCACTAGGTTCCGCTTGAGCTGGGCAGATGAGTATACCCGGTGGGTTCTGTCTAGTTGCAGCTCCTCATTTGGTGGAAGATCAAGGAGGGAGTTGAACAGAGTCTTTACATAATCAGTTAGGTCCTGATCAGAGATCTGTCGAGGAACTCCTCGGAGGCGCACATTGTTCCGCCTCGACCTGGTTTCTAGGTCGGCCTGCTGCTATATGCCTCTTTTATGTGTACAAACCTCATATGAAAGCCCAGCCTGATATGAATGCAAGTTTTCATACATATAAAAGCATATAGGACTTGCGCATTTTATCTATTTATTGGAAATTTGGATGGCGCCTATACACAAGTGTTTCCAGGCGCAACAAGGAAAGATGGGGGTGGGGGAGAACAAGGGAATCAGGAGCGAAGAAAAACACCAAAACAAAACAACAAAAATGTTATATTGGCCTTGTGACAATCCTACCATACAAGTGCTTGAGAAGGTGATAAGTGCAGAGGGTAAGGGGGTAAAGGGAAAAAGTGCAGGAGTGGGGTGCCCCCAGGGAAGCAGGCAGGGAAGTGCTGGGTGGGCCAAGGTAGCAAGTGCCAGGGGAAAAGGGGGAAAGTGAGGATGAGTGCGGGGGGCCGGGTGTAGCAAGTTGGGCTAGTCTGGGAAAGGGAGCCAGAGGACAAGTGCTGGCAAAGGATGCAGGGGTACTGGTGGGGACTGGTCTGGTGCCTGTATGACTCTGAAGGGACCCATCCCCAGTCATAGCGGCAGAGCGTGGTGTCATGTGTAGAGTTGTGTGGTCTTTGGTGGTCAGCAGTGAGCAGTCTTTCCTCAGTGCAACCTGAGGAGGAGGAGCAACTCCATAAAGACTGTTAAAGAACGCAGAGCATTCAGTGTTTGGTGGTCCTCGGTGAGTGAAGGAAGTGGACTCCGCCCTGGACCTTCCTGCAAATGGTTAGAGATGTTGACTTACTCATAACTTTAGAACTATGGAGGGAGACCTGTCAACCTACCTACCGCTTACGGAAAGTTTACACCATACCCATTGAGAACTTACCAAATTGCGATTGGGCGACTGTGGAGCTGATTATTCTTCCCTTTGAGCCCAGTTCTTGGTGACTGGGTGACTGCAGGGCGGATCTTATTTCCCTTTGAGTCCGGTCTGTGGTGTCTGAAGAAAGCAGACAACAAACGTAATACCATCTGGCACTAAGCAATTTGACTGACCTGCACACACGGTGTGGTAATAATAGATGTCTAAACTACGGAATGGACAACTCATTATAACTGAAAAGGGGCAGGCAGTGCTCTGAGCACATGAAGAGTCTAAAGGGATGAAGGAAGGGCAGCAGCACCGAATGGGAATGATTCCCAGAGACTTAAATGCTGCTCCCACTGACATTGAATCCAACCTCAATGACTGTCAATCTGAAATCTCCCTGGCACTTGAGGCAGACAAGGTAGCCAAGGGAGGAACGCAGTGTGACGCGAATCCTGAACAAACCAATACGCCAAGTCTGTATTCAGAAGTGCTAGGGACTAGCCACGCTTTAAATGGGGAGGCCCTGGCCCTGAGCGAGGGGGGAAACAAAGTAGTAGTGCATGTCCAGGAAAAAGCCCATGTAACCTTTGCCAAATCATCTCCCATGACTTAACAGAATGGGGACTGTGGTGGGTACAGGCACCCTCTAACTACAGAACTATGGAAAAACAGCAATATGCAAAATCTCACCATCGCAAATAAAAAAACGTGTGTGTTTTGGACCTATCTTTTGAGAGACTTTGCAGTGATATGGATGGTATCATGGAACGCTCTCACTGACCCTGCAATAAAGGGACATTGCACTACCATCCAGAACATGCAAGGATTCGGAGTGGCCAGGAACGTAATCTGAGTCCCCTAAATAGCTCAATACTCGATCATCAGAGTACTCGGAGGACGAGGCAAACCCCAGACCAACTACTAAATGACAATTACTTCACCCCCAAAAACATCACTCTGCAGCGGGACTCCAACATCATGCCATGGATGGAAACATTAGGTCCAGCTTCTATCTCGGCACTGCACTTAGTACTGGAATCCTTGCTTAGGCTATATGATAATGTTACAGAGGTGGTGCAAGAAAATGCCCTAAAACTAAATTCCTTGGCTCCGGCTGAGACCACTGCTGGCTACCAGGGTTAAAACCACCTGCAAATGCAAGAAAGGGGCATTGAACTTTCAACTACTGCAGGGGTAAAGGAAGTGGTCCAAAGCAGGGGCGAAATCCAACAACAAGAGATGGCTTGGGTGGAAATAAGGGACGGCCAAATGGAGCCACAAGACCCTGCAAGATCAACCAGCAAATCGCCAGACAGTCCATCACCGCTGGTCGAACTATGTCTTAAGGAAAAGGAAACTCTGCTGGATGTACCCAGCCTGGTGGAGGAAAAGGAGGTACACTCTATCAGTGACTCGGTAGAAGAGGAAAGTGGTGAGCGGGATGGATAAGATGAATAGACAAAAAAGAAAATGCAAGCTCCAAAAGAAGAAAAAGACCGAAAGAAAATCCCAGGCCCAAACGGCCATAAATGAAACGATTCAAAACACTTCTTCAAAGTTTTATAACAATAAGCAACAACTCAAAGTGAGCCACCTCAAAATCTACTGGCGACAAACTCAAGAAACAAGGGAGCTGCCTCCAAAACAACAACTAAGAAAAAGCAATCCAAAATAACTGTAGTTTTGGGGAACCAGGAGGTACTAAATACAGACCCCTTCCCTCTATAGAGTACTTATATATCAAACAAAAGGGAAAATGAGCCTGTAGCTTCAACTGTGTCACCAAGCCTGGCTTCCTCCTCGTTGGCTCATCTTAGTCCGGACCCGATGGTGGCTGCCACCAAATTTCATTCAGACCAGAAGCTGGGTCTCACCTCGCAACAACCAGAACTTTCAGGCAACAAAAATGAGCTGGCGAATTGACTCACAAATATTCAGCCGACACCACATAAACAGGGTTCAAATGATCAAAGGATTTCAGGCTATCCCAAAGCTTTGAGCCCTGTGATCAGACGACATCCAAAGGGTAGCCTTCCTAAAAAAAAAGGAGCAGAGAGGCCAGTTTGTTAATATGCCTCAAATCTGATTGCACAAATTGTGTGGAGCAATCAAGAAGCTCTTAGTACCCTCTATCAGCTAGGAGAATTACAATCACATGAGGATGTGGAGGCCTTTCTGAACCCGACGCCAATAGTACAAGAATTGGCAATTGTTACTTCTAATAAGTCTGGGAGCTCAGTAGTGGCAAGTACTGATTCGGAGGACTGGTCTTGTCTCGAAGCCACAATCGAGATATTTAAGAAAACAAAATCTAAACAGACGAGTCTTTGAGGGAGGTCCTCTGAAAGTAATGTCCTGGAACATGTGTGGCTTTCAGAAATTAAATGGACCCTCTGCAAGGCACTTGAAGACGGCTAGTGTGATCCTACTTCAAGAAACCATGGCCATAAAAATGTTTGAAGTTAGTAGGCTACCAAACCTACTGCAAGCCAGCAATCAGAGGCCCTAAGGGCCGACCTAAAGGTGGCCTCTTGATTGCAATTGACGTAAATTGCGACTGTATCCATTCTGAGATTGAGGTTATGTCTAAAGATCTGATGGCTATTAAAAAAATAAATCCATCCTTAAAAGCAAATCTGCTGTTTGTCAAACTATATTAGAATAAAACCAACATCCAACTCTCGGATTTGCTTTTGGAACTTGATGTCTTGTTCACAGAATGGTTAGGGAAGAGTACAAACGAGTATGTCATTGTGGCAGGGGACCTAAATGCAACCTGTATTCAAGTACAGTCTGCAGGAGGATTCTGTGTGGGAGCAATATTTTGCAACATGGGACCTCCAGGGTTGTCTGCCAGGGGAACAATCCATTAATGGGTTCTACACATGCTATTGGAGGGACTGAGAGATGCTGGATTTACTATTTCTATGTGTCCACTGATCTGGGTTGTATATGTGATACCTTGGCCAGGGGGGCGCCCTAGGCAGTGACCACTTTCCAATAATCCTGACTATGCATCTACCAAACACCACTCACCATCTTGAATATGGTGTAGTATTTAACACACAGGCAGGGGGCTGATTGTCGGTTAAGTGGAACGCTAAGGCGTGTAGAACCTTCATGACCATATGGGAACAAGAGATGATTAAGATGGAAGTTTCCGGAGATAGGATTAATTCAAACAACTACAACCAAAGACTACTACAATTATGCCTATGACACGAGGGTTAGGGAGGCTAAGCAGGCTAAGAAAAAGGCAACCAAAGCCACCCTTACAAACTCTATTAGTGTGCCTGTCTTCCAAGAGGCAAAGAGGCGAATCTTATTAGAGTATAAACATGCCCTAAAATCTCTTAGATGCGAAAGACACATTATAGCAAATCAGGCGCTTATTAGTACCTCAATCAAAACGATATTGCTAGTTTCTGGAGGTTGATGGCAGGGGGGTCACCAAAGGACTGCAGGATTGTACCAAGTGCAGCATTGAGGCACAAGTTTAGGTGAACTATGTGGGAAGAAAATACTCCTTGCCCAAAGATGACAGAGTTCAGCCCAACCTAGATAAAGTGGGGGCTGTACAGACTAATTTTGCTTAGGAGGTAGAGGACGTTCTGTTGGCCATTGGAAAAGCAAAATCATCCAGGGATCATGGCCCTGACAACATTCCTCCGGCATTAACTTAAAAGCAAGCGTGGAAAGAATCTCTCATTAGTCCAATCTTTAAGCAGGGAGATAATGCGGGCCCAAAAAAACTACAAACCCATTGCCCTCCTAGACTCATCAAACAAAATATTTGGAACCCTCCTATTGAGGGACCTAAAAGGACAGATTGCATCACAAAACTTACTATCACAATATTAGATAGGATTTCAGTCAGGAATGGGGACCTCCCCAAATGCTTTGACCATGTTGCACGTGCTTGCAGCTGTAAAGAGACAAATGACATGTCGAATGCCTTTGACACTGTAAATAGATCAAAGTTGTGGCAGAACCTCCTGGCAGTGAACATGCCACTCAAACTGGTACAGCTCTTGGCATTATTACACACAGACACCACGTTAAGACTCAGGTTGAGTAGGGTAGGAGCCATGCCAAACCCTATATCTACCTATGTTGGTTTGCATCAGGGATGTGTCATGGCCCCAACCCTGTTCAAGCTCTACATGGCTAACCTCAAAAAGGTCTGGGAGGGAGGCACCACCAACTCAGTTAAACTGGGCTCAGTATCCTTTGACTGGATCACCTATGCGGACAATATTATTCTGTTTGACTCGACACCAATTGGGCTGCAGAGGAATTTAACACTTTTTTACAGCTATGCAGTAGAAAACCATTTAAAGGTGAATGGCCAAAAGTCCAAGGTGATGATCTTCACCACTAAGAGGAGGCCTAAGACCTTGACATGGCGTGTGGGAGAATTCCCCGTGGAGAAGGTTCAGTCTATGAGATACTTGGGCTATAGCATCACCAATAAAAATTCTAGGGAGGGCTGGAAAGACTGTTAGGGAAAAATGTGCTCCCCTGCTGGCAAAAATGAAGTGGATTTACTCCCAGTTTTGTCACTTTTCTTTAAAACCCCTGCTGCTGTATTATTTACTAAGTGTGGAACCTACTGTATTGTATGGCTAAGACATATCACTATGTGACCTGGGGACTTACCTTAACTCCATCCAAGGCATGTTCTGGAAAAAACGTTTGGGCTGGCAAACTCAGTACCAAACTCAATTATCAGACACAAGTTTGGTCTTATCTCCCTGGCAACTAGAGCCAAGTGGAGGAGACTGCCAGAGTTTGCTAAATTAATAAATCCACCACCAACGTCCCTCTATCAGAGCTGCGGGGCAGACCAGACAAGAGGCTCAGGTTCTACCATCACTGAATTTAAGACATAAATGTCTGAATTGCTTTTAGTCATTGACTCCTCTAGGGAAGAGCTTAGAAAAAGCTATTCAAACATGACTGGGCAGAAACTACTGATCCGTTGGGTACATACTCTCATTACGGAGAACATGCAAAATTCCACACTAAAAGGGAGATCTCAAAATGCATTCTCATTTTCCCATGCCCAAAAATGCGGGCTATGTACCTATGCTTCCGACTCAATCAATTCCCTACGCTGGAAATACTGAGTAAGTGGGAATTTCAGGAAATTCGGAGATGTAGATTTTGCACAAACTGGTCTGCTAGGAAAACCACCAAACACCTGGTGAGGAACTGTCCAGCATTGAGGGAGGACAGAAAGAGACATCTTGGGACATTATTTGTGAGTGATGCCATGTGGATTAGCCTGATGGGCGGACAGCAACAAAGCTTGATAATTGCACTGTGTAGGTTCTTGGCTGAACTTTCGAGGAAAATTGAAGTGCTGAGAACGAGTTCAAATTTGTAGAATCCAACGGACGCTCTACCAAGTGACAATCGCAGTGAAGAAAAATGTTAATTATAATGATGAAAATTGATTTTAATGATGTAAAATGTTTGAACTTATAATAGGATATGTTAAAATGTGTAAATTGTATTTTCTTTCCTTTGCAAGTAGTGAAAGGCTTTTACACTTGTTTGAACCAAAACACTAATAAAAAATAAAAAATTGCGGCAGAGGGAGAGTTAGCACGGGAGGGGGAGAGGGAAGGAAGAGGAGAAAACAAAAGTCTTGAGAAGTTTCCAGAACTTTAGAAGATCCGGCTAAAGTTGAAGGGGGAAGGGAGGCCGTTTCAGAGGGAGGAGTCAGCTGAGGAAAGGGATCTACCTCCCACTTTCTGCTTGGAGAAACATTTGATCTGCAGATAGTTGGAGCCAGAGGACCGAAGGACTCTGGCCGGGCTGTATTTAGGGAGGGAAAGCTGGATGTAAAGAGGTCCCAGGCCCCAGACAGCCTTGTGGATTATGCACAGGGTCTTTAATGTGATCATTGCTGTCACTGAGAGCCAGTGGAGGGATTTTAGGGCAGGAGAGATGCAGCCTCTGGGCTTGAGGCCAAGGATAAGTCTTGCAGTCCTATTCTGGATTAGTTGGAGGGCCCGAAGGGAGGAAAGAAGCCGATTGAGGAAGAGACTGTTGCAGTAGTTAAGCCTACAGAGAACAAGGACTTTGGAGACGTGGAGCTTCTGGGGGAAGGAGAGGAAAGGTAGAATTCCGCTGAGAAGTGGAGCTGAAACTTGGACTTCTTGTGATGTGTGGAGAGAAAGAGAGAGAGGAGTCAAAGATGATCCCAAGGTTTTTTTGCCTCACAGGTGGGTGAGGGGATGGGACCAAGGAATCTGGCCAGAGAGGGGGGGACAAGGAGCAGGCGTCCCAATGAGTAGGATCTGTCTTACTGGCATTAAGGCAGAGATCATTGGCAGAGCACCATGCCTGAATAGCAGTCAGGTATGGGGGGGGGGAAGATGAGGAGGTAGAGGATGGCAGCTTGAAGGAGAGCTGTGTGTCGTCTGCATAACACTGGAAATGAGGTGAGAAAGTGGAGCTCAGGTAGGACAGAGGGGCCAGGCAGATGTTGAAGAGCCATGGCGATGGAATGTAGCCCTTAGAGAGGTCACAGGTAGAGTGTGGTGGAGGAGAGAAAAGACCAATTTGCACTTGGGAGGGTCTTTTTGAAAGGAAGGACGTAAGCCATGCCAGTGCCCTGTCCATGATGCCTAGGTTATCATGGAGACGGTTTATCAGGATGGAATGGTTGACTGTGTCAAAGGAAGAAGTGTGATTGAGGAGGATCAGAACAGAGGGAGAGTTGGAATCCAGGCTGGAGAGTAGGTCTTCACTGGTGTTCAGGAGAGAAGTTTCCGTGCCTCTGGCAGCCCTAAAGCCGGACTGCTGATCGTGGAGGTAGCCGGCCATTTCAGTGTGGAGGATCAGTTGTGGGGTGACCAGCTTCTCCATGAGTTTGCCCAAGAAAGGGGCGATGGAGATAGTGTGATGGTTATCCGGGCAAGAAGGGTCAGCAGGCATCATTTATTAGGAGAGGGTGCACAAGAGAGTGCTTGAGGGGTTCGGGGAAGGAACCTTTGGCAAATAAGTGGTTGCAGAGGTCAGCCAAGGCTGGAGCGAGAGAGGCAATGTTGTCCTTGATGGTTCTGGAGGAGCAGGGGAGCACCTATTTAGAGGAGACTTTCATATAGCGGAGGACTCTAGAGATCTCATCTTTGCAATGGGAGAGAAAGAGGAGAGTATGCCGGTGGAGGGGGCCAAGGGAGGCGAGAGAGCGGGTGTAGGGGAAGCAGATGACAGAGAGGACAGGATGTCCAAAGCTTTGGAGAAGTGGGTGGCCAGTGCATGGCAGAGGGCCTGGGGGGGAAGAGGAGACTGCGGTACGATTGGCAAGTTCCTTGCAGATTTTAAAGAGTTCAACCGTGTTTAGTTTAGTTTATTATTTGTAATGCGCTCCAGACCCGAGGGTATTCAGGCGCAAGGCATAAGGATATTCAAAGCTTGGTTACAGCATGTAAAATACATTTGTGTGCAGGTGCCGATTGGTTACATGTGGGCACAATAGGTTATGATAAATACAGGTAGGTACATTGAGGCATGCATAGTTTTACAAAGTAGTTGATGCGGTTGTTGCGTGCAGTGTAGAGGAAGGTGCCTGGCAAAGTCAGCAGGGTATATGCCTAGATGTCGGCATCTTTGAGCCATCTAGTGATGCTCTGACGGAACTTGTGATAGGTTTGATAGATTCTTAGAGGGGATGGTAGCGAGTTCCATAGGAGTGCTGCCTTGACCTGGAAGCTGCTGCCTCCGATTTTGGCACGTTTGTATCTGGGGACCCAGAGGTAGTTGGTGTTGGCTAATCTGGTGATTCTTGTGGTAGGCTTCAAGGTGAATCTGTCAGATAGGTAACTGGGTGCTGCATTGTTCAAGCATTTGTGGGTGAGGGAGACAGTTTTTAGTTTTATTTTACCATGAGTGGAGAGCCAGTTGTTGGCTCTTCTGGTATTGGAGATATGTTCTCTCTTGGGGATTCCTAGGGCTGCTCTCAGTGCATTATTTTTTAGGAGTTGGATTTTTTTGATGGTTTGTTTATTGGCTCCTATGTATAGAGCGTTGCAGTAGTCCAGCCTGGATAAGATGAGGGCCCTGGCTAGGGTGATGCAACTGTCCTGTGACAGGAAGGCTTTGCCCGCTCTAATCAACTTGCATGTATATGCCGTGGTCGAGGCCAGGGCATTGACCTGCTTGCTGAAGGAGAGAGTTGAGTCCAGGTAGAAGCCCAGAGTTTTAACCTCCTTGGCGACAGTAATGATATTATTGTCTATGTTGAATGCTGAGTATTCGGGGCTGAGTTTTTTGAGGGTCGTGGGAGTGCCCAGGATGATGATCTCCGTTTTGTCATCATTCAGGCATAGACCATGGGTGGCCATCCATGCCTGGATGATGAGATATATCCTGTTCACCAAGGCCACATCCTTGTCGTAATCACCTGTAAGCGGTATGAGAATCTGTGTGTCATCTGCATAGTTAGTGTAGGTGACACCCAGAAGGTCCAGATTATCGAAAAGGGGCTTGGTAAAGATATTGTAGAGGGTGGGTGAGATGCAAGATCCCTGGGGCACTCCACAAGTTATGGGGATGGGGTTGGCTGCTGCCATAGGAGAAAAGACTCTCATAGTCCTGTTGGTTAGGAATGATTGTATCCATGCTATGGCTTCTTTGGAGAAGTGAGCTGCATAGGACCCTGTGGTCGACCAGGTCGAAGGCAGCTGATAAATCCAGGAGTAGAAGGAGGGCTGATTTCCCTTCATCCCAGAGTTCATCTATCTGTAACTTGAGGTCTAAGAGGGCTGTTTCTGTCCCATGTTGGGGTCGGAAGCCTGATTGCCTAGTTCCTAGTAGAGAGTTGGTTTCCAAGTATTTTTGTATCTGGGAGTATGCCATTTTATCTAAGATCTTTAAGATAAAAGGCACTGTAGTAATCGGACGGTAATTGTTGGGTATTAGTGGGTCTAGGGACTGCTTTTTCAGTAGAGGAAGCACTCATGATTCTTTGAGGTTGGTTGGGATGGTATTGGTAGAGAAGGACGAGTTAATAAGTTTCGTGATGAAGGGGGCCAGATCTCTGGCTGCATCTTTTAGAAGTTGAGCAGGGCATAGATCGCCTTGACAGTTGGTTGGTTTGAGAGATTGTATGGTATTTTCTGTTTCTTTTGTGGTGACTTTGGAAAACTTAAATCTGGGGTGATTGGTAGAGTTACTTGGTTGCTCTAGGTTGACGCTAATGGGTTTGTTGACCGCGAGTGTGGCTTTTTTCTTGGCAATTTTTGTTTGGAGGGTAGTGACTTTGTTAGCTAGAGCTTGTTGTATGTTTGAGCACCAGAGTTGGTCTTTGATGCAGTTGTCTGGCACAGGGATGGGTGCTTCTAGCTCTTTGAGGATGACAAAGAGTTCTTTCGTGCTAGAGTTGGCTTGGGCAATTCTAGCGTTGTAAGTTTCGCGTTTAGCAAGGATGATTTCTTTTTTGTATAGAGCTGTGATGGAGCTGAGGTTGGCTTTGTTTTCGTCAGAAGGTTGTGCTCGCCAGGTTGTCTCACAATGACTTTTTTGTTTGCGCAATGATTTTATGGTACGGGGTTTACCATGAATTGAGATGGGCTTTGGGTTTGCTTTATCTAAGTTTGAGTGGTGCAATAGAGTCGAGAGATGTGGTCATGATGTGGTTAAATTCCTTAACCATGGTTTCGGGGTCCAGGTTTTCCGGGATATCGTTGAGTGTAGGGAGGATGAAGGGTAGCAGTTTGTCGCAGGTGATGTTTTTTTTGTTCCGCGTAGGAATGGGCGGAGCTGGAGGTGTGGGTGCCAAGGTGGGTTTGGCGGTAGTTAGGGTAAAGGTTATGAGGTGGTGATCAGTCCAAATCTGGGGGGATATGGAGGTTATCAGGGCATTGCAGTTGTAGTCTGCTACCCAGTCAAGGGTTCTGCCTTTGTTGTGTGAGGGGGTGAGCACTCTTTGGGTAAATCCTTGCTCCGCTAGGATACTAGCCACATTGGATGCATGTGTGTCTTTGGGGTCGTTGTAACCTAAGTTCAAGTCGTCTAATAGTAGGACTTGAGGAGTTTTTTTAGATCATTCGAGATGATATTTGATATGTCATCTTCAAAGGTCCCAATGAGGCCTGGAGGTCTATAGACCAAATATATTGTGAGAGTCTGGATGTTATGTATGTTTAGTTTGGCTGTCATGAGCTCGCATGAGTTGATGACTGAGGATGGCACTAGTCTGCAGGGTAGATAGTTTCTCGTTATGAGTGCAATGCCTCCACCCCGAGTATCGGTTCTGTCTGATCGCAATATGGTATATCCGTTTGGTATAGCCAGTGAGAGTGCAGGTCCTGCTGCGGCGTGTAGCCAAGATTCGGTGACTGCTAGGATGTCTAGTTGTTCAGAGTGGATGATATCTGCTATCTCTGCAGCGTGTGCGACTAGCGATCTAGAGTTTATTAGGGCGCCCTTGAGGCTAGGATTGTTTACCTTAGGTAAGGTGGGACTAGCTGTAGTTTGGGTCTTGGAGGGGTGGCTGTTGGTGGTGGTTGGAGTGGGCCAGTGTTTAGTTGTTCGTTTGTTAGAGGATGCTAGGGTTCTAGCTAGTGGTTCATGGAGTTTTGCAAGTCTTGAACGGAGTCTGCCGTTCCTCTCGAGGGTATTGCAAGGTAGAGTGATTTGTGTCTGGTGTTGCAGGAGGCAGTCAGTTGGCCAGGGTTTGTTAACGTGGTTGAGATGTAGTGACATGGTGTTGTGGTGAGTGGTGTTGCATTGGTATGTTGCTAGTATTAGGAGTAGGATGTGTATGATACTTATGTGGGAGGTGGGGAGCAGGATGCACAGGTGTGTGTGCATTGTTGGTAGGGGTGCTGTATGCGGGGGAGCCTGTATCCAATTCTGTATTGGTGCGCTAACTATGTCTGGTCAAACTGTGTGGCTGAGTGCAGAGTTCAAAAGCAAATATGGGAGTAGTCTAGATGCAGTGTTTGTAAAGGGCGCAACATTGACTAAGTATAAAATGCAAATATGCAAATACAAATATTTGTACAGCAATTCAAATACACAGACAATGGAACACCTAGGTTTGATTATTGCAGAGGGAACCTAAATGCAGCAGTTCAAATACACAGACAATGGAACACATAGGTTCGATTTTTGCAGTGGGAGCCTAAATGCAGCAGTTCAAATACACAAACCGATCCTCAGAGGGAGCAGGAGCTCTCTCTGCCTCTGCAGCAGCTGTCCCCATCTGCACTCGATCCTGCTCCTACCCACATCCTAGCAGGTCGAGCCACAATGAAGCACCGTTCAGTCCTGGTGGGCTGCTGTAGCTTGTAGGTAAGAGGATACCCAAGCGTGCCCACACAGCATTTCTTTTTTGAATTTCGGCGCGAAGGAATGCTCGATCTTTCGCCTGCTCTTAAGATGGCCGCCCGCGCTCCCGGCACCAGAAGTATCACGTTGCCCAGCAACGCATCGGGGATTTAAATCCCTCCTTCCCGCTGGCAGGCGGAAGCCGGCCCGCATCCGGCAAGGCCTGCGGCGATAAGGCCCTGTTCTATGCCTGTTATGCGCCGGATTGCGCTCTACTGACTCGATCGAAATCTTCACAAGGTACGATTCTCCTGCATCTGAGCCCGCCCCTGCCAGGGACCCCTATTGACGCCAGAACTCGAGGTGATCTCACCACCCCCTCATTTGATTTGCTATCCACTGGAGGGGCAAAGCAATCCACACCCAGCCATCCACCCAAACCCACCTATCCACTTCGGGACAACCCTTTCTCACGACGCTGCAAGCCCCGCATTCTGCCGCCCAGAAAGAGCCCGTCGCCCACACTGCATTTTGTTCCCATATCACCGTGATCTTGCTGCCCACATTGCCTTTGAACCTATTGTGCTGCGATCTTGCTGCCCCCATTGTATGAGCCCATTGCCTTACCGGGAACCCTGCACTTGGGTGACCCTTTTGGTCTTCTGTACCTGTTTGCACATGCCTCTTTGGCCTTACCTGTGAATCCCGCATTTAAGTGAACCCTCTTGGTCTACTGTACCTGTTTGTATATGCCATGTTAGCCTCACTTGTGAATCCTGCATTTAGGTGAACCCTTCTGGTCTACTGTACCTGTATGCACATGCCATGTTAGCCTCACTTGTGAATCCTGCATTTAGGTGAACCCTTCTGGTCTACTGTACCTGTATGCACATGCCACGTTAGCATTATTTGTGAATCCTGCATTTAGGTGAACCCTTCTGGTCTACTGTTACTGTACCTGTATGCACATGCCATGTTAGCCTCACTTGTGAATCCCGCATTTAAGTGAACACTCTTGGTCTACTGTACCTGTTTGTATATGCCATGTTAGCCTCACTTGTGAATCCTGCATTTAGGTGAACCCTTCTGGTCTACTGTACCTGTATGCACATGCCATGTTAGCCTCACTTGTGAATCCTGCATTTAGGTGAACCCTTCTGGTCTACTGTACCTGTATGCACATGCCACGTTAGCCTTATTTGTGAATCCTGCATTCAGGTGAACCCTTCTGGTCTACTGTACCTGTCTGCACATGCCTCTTTGGCCTTACCTGTGAATCCCACATTTAAGTGAACCCTCTTGGTCTACTGTACCTGTCTGCACATGCCATGTTAGCCTTATCTGTACACACTTTTGCTTCTAGCCCTAGTGTCTTTACTGCCTCATTGCATTTTAGTCAGTGCACTATTCTGAATTTAGGCCCATTGCATTTCAGTTAATGTACTATTCTGATTCTAGGCGCTGCCCCATTTTAGTCAATGTTAGGAACTGTCACATCTAGGTGCCCTCTGATGTATGCACTTTAGTCAATGTTAGGAACTGTCACATCTAGGTGCCCTCTGATGTATGCACTTTAGTCAATGTAAGGAACTGTCACATCTAGGTGCCCCTGATGTATGCCAACTAGCCACTGACTATCATAGTCTGGCCTGCTCCCCACCAGCGCCACTAGAATCCACCTCTATCTACAGACCATGATCTTCTGGCTCGCCCTAATCATGTTCCCATTCTGCTTAATACAGGACAACATACCCTGTAGCAACAATAGCTACATAGCCCACTAGGACGGCCTGGCTAAACTAGGGTGCCCCAGACACCACCCCATCCCATGCCCCACTCCGTTCCTACCCTCCGCATCCCCCTTCCCCTCCACGAACCACCCTCCCACCTCCACCTCCATTGCCATCCACGGCCCACCTACCAACAGCCACCCCAGCCCCATTGCTAAGTCTAACCAAATTAAACCGACCACCAAACCTCCCGCCCGCTTCATGCCGCCCGGCCTAACCACCTCATCCCTTACTCCCAACCTCACAGCCCGCAATGACAGATTAGGCTCCAGGCTCCCCACCACAATTTCTAGACCCAGCTCCAAACCTTACACCAAAACTAATACAAAGCACATTGCCTCGAACAAGCCCACATCTCCCCCACTAAAAGGCGCCCTACTCAACGTCAGATCCCTGGCTGCCCACCCCACAGAAATTGCAGCTTACCAACGACCTTGACTTTCTAGCCCTAACAGAAACCTGGCTCCATGAGGCGTCCGGACCCCATTTATCGCTAGCCATCCCAGACAAATACTCTATCCTCAGAGCGGACAGACCAAACGCCAGAGGTGGAGGTGTAGCGATCATTTCCAAATCCGCCCTAGGCCTTAGACCAACCGACACAGTCACAGTCACATCCTGTGAATTACTCACAGCCAAGCTACAAACATCCCCCACAACCACGATCACCATCCACCTCATATATAGACCCCCAGTCCCTCCTGGGACCTTTGAAGAAGACATCACATCCCTCATCACCGAAAACTCCAAACCATCAGCACAAATCATGATCCTCAGAGACTTCAATCTCGGCTACCAAGACCCGAACGATGCACATGCTGCATCCCTAGCCAATGTCCTAACCGATCATGGTCTTACTCAACTCATTGTACTCCCTACCCACCAAAAAGGCAGAACCCTTGATTGGGTAGCAACTCATAATTGCAATACAACCTGCAAAGACCCCCAACCTCTGGCATGGACCGATCACCACATGATCCCTCTTGAGGTCAACACCAATCAGGCACTGCCCAATAAGCACCCCTTGGCACCAGCATGTCCCACCAGGAATAAACGCAACATTACTGCTGAAGCCCTACTACCACTGGTCTTACCTATCCTCAATGCTCTCCCAGCCAACGCTGACCTAAACCTGCTGATCGACACCTTCAATAATTCCATGGCTAGAGCAATGGACACCGTTGCCCCTTTAGAAATACGCAAAGTTAAACCCAAAGCTCATCTGAACTCGTGGTACACCCCTGATCTCAAAATACTCAGGAAAGAGAAAGCTAAGGCTCATCACACCTGGAAGACTAACCCCACCACGGAAAACAAATCCAACCTCACTAACTTATCCTCACTTTACAAAAGCGAGATAATCCGGACCAAAAAAGATGCTTACAACACCAGGATCACCCAGGCAGGATCCTCCACTAAAGAATTATTTAAAATTCTGAAGGAACTAGAAAACCCTATTTCACCTCCAGAAACCTGCCTGAAAGACAAATCCTGGTGCACCAACTACCAAAATGCCCTCAACAATAAAATTTTAGGACTCCAAACTAAAATTGAAGACAAACGGCAACAACTCTTTAACAATAAGGTCATCAACCTTAGCCTACCCACACCCAGCAACACTAGCGCAGGCTTCTCGTTTAAGAAAGTCACCATCCCGGAAGTTCAAAAAATCATCACCTCCCTAAACCCCTCTAACTGTAAGGGAGACAGCTGTCCGGCACAGATCATAAAAGATGCAGCCAGAGAGCTCTCCCCCTTCATTACCAAACTCATCAACCTATCCTTCACCAATAACTCTATCCCCAGCAACTTAAAACAATCATGGGTTCTCCCGCTCCTGAAAAAACAATCCCTCGACCCGGCCATACCCACCAACTACAGGCCCATCACCACAGTCCCCTTCCTACTGAAAATCCTGGACAGAGTTGCCTACATCCAAATTCAGGAATACCTGGAATCCAACCAACTGTTAGGAATACGTCAATCTGGCTTCAGACCTCAACACGGACTGAAACCGCCCTTGTTGATCTCAAAAGCCAGATTGATGAAATTAAAGACAAAGGCAATGCCGCAATCCTACTCCTACTAGACCTCTCTGACTAGGCCTTTGACCTGGTCAGCCACGAAGTCCTCTGTAATCACCTTGCCACCGTAGCCCACTTCTCCTCCTCTGCCATCACATGGATACAATCCTTCCTGGCAAACAGAACCATGCGAGTCTTTTCCACTACAGCTGCAGCAGACCCCATCCCCATCACATGCGGGGTCCCACAAGGATCATGTGTAACCCCCACTTTGTACAACATATTTACAAAGCCTCTATTTGACCAACTGGACCGTCTGGGTGTCACCTACACAAACTACGCAGATGACACCCAGATACTCCTCACCATCTCTGGTAATTACCAAGAAGACTCCGCCCGGATCAACAAAATATTCTCCATCATTCAGGCATGGATGGCCTCCCATGGCCGCTGCCTGAATGATGAGAAGACAGAGCTCCTAATTGTCGGCTCCCCCAACACTCTAACTAAACTCGACCCTAGCTATAACAACATCACCATAGATGGCCATGCCATCCCCATAGCCAAAAGCGTAAAAACCCTTGGTTTCTATCTAGATGCCAACACCAACCTTAGCAAACACACCAATATGACCGCCTCAGCCGCTGCCTATATCGGCAAGCTCATTAGGGCCAGCAGACCTTTCCTATCACCCAATAGCTGCCTCACCCTTGCCAGGGCCCTAATACAATCCAAAATCGATTACTGTAACAGCCTGTACCTAGGTGCTAATCAATCCGTACTCAACAAGCTGCAGGTAATACAAAACAACGCCTTGCGCGCAGCCCTCAACATTCCCAGACAAGAGCATATCTCCGCTACTAGGAATGCCTGCAAATGGCTATCCATACGCCAGAAAATTGATCTAAAAACCATCTGCCTCACGCACAAATCCCTCAATCACTTAGCACACCATTTCTAGCTAATAAATTCACCCTGAAACCCGCCACCAGATCCACCAGATCCTCCAACACTCTTTGCTTATCAGTGCCCAGGTTCCCCCTAAAAAGAGGGGTAAGCTTCACAGTGCTTGCCCCCCAACTCTGGAACTCCCTACCGCTTAACATCAAAACTGTCGAATCCTTCCAGATCTTTAGGAAGCAGGTCATCAACTGGCTTCTAAACAAAGAATAACGCCATTAACACCAGACCTTGCGGTAACTGGCTTAGACACTGTATTTATATTGAAAACTGTATATTGTACACATTTGCTCTTGCTTACTGATCACTATATATATATGTATATATTATAAACTTGTACGAAGTATGCAAAACTAAGATACTTCTCAACGCTGTAACCAAATTCTTAAGCGCCCTTCTACCTCTGGGTTTGGAGCGCCATACAAATATAATAAACAAACAAACAAACAGTGGAACACCTAGGTTCGATTTTTGCAGAGGGAGCCTAAATGCAGCAGTTCAAATACACAGACAATGGAACACCTAGGTTCGATTTTTGCAGTGGGAGCCTAAATGCAGCAGTTCAGATACACAAACAATGGAACACCTAGGTTCGATTTTTGCAATGAGGGTGGGGCAGTGGTGTAGGTGTACAATAGGATGCAGAGTGCAGACTTCGTACTCGGCTACCGTGTGGTAAGGGAGCACCTGAGTCTAATTGTACATTGTGGGCATGGAGTGATAGTAGTGGGCAAATAGTACACAATCAGCAAGCAGGCATTTAGATCCAA
Organism: Ambystoma mexicanum; assembly: GCF_040938575.1. Lineage (NCBI taxonomy): Eukaryota > Metazoa > Chordata > Amphibia > Caudata > Ambystomatidae > Ambystoma > Ambystoma mexicanum. The sequence continues at coordinate 87,766,389 of NC_090936.1, read as the reverse complement.
GTGAACAAAGGTTATTGAGGCTAGAGTTGTCGCTGTAATAGGGCGGCTAAGTAAATACGAGTTGAATGTTAGGTAAGTGGGTAAGTTCCGGGTTTCATGAGTTACTCACAGTTTCAGGAGCCTGAGCAGGGGGTATAGCCCTGGGCTCTGGTCAGCTCGGGACAATCTTAGGACAGTTGCTGGCCTTGCCTCCAGGGCCTTTCCAGGAAGGGCTGGTTCACGCCTGCCAGCTTCCGATAGGCTCGTGAAGTAGGTGCAAAGGCCAATCAGTGGCAGGCATCACTGTGGTGGAGGGGCTGGGCCTGGTGGGCAAGGTATGAAACGCGGGCTGCCATCTTGGAAATGGGAAGCACCTCGTGTGTTTCAACGGTGGAGGGGTACTGCTGGCCTTTAAATATGCCCAGTACACTCATGTGCATCACAGGCGCTTCTTAATAAAAATGCTTGTGTTGTTGGCAGAGATTTCCTTGGCTACCGCGCATAGAGCGCCAAGAATAGCCATGTATATAAATAAAAACAAGCTAGCAGCATACCTTTGGTGTTCTTGGTGGAACCAGAAATACAGGCTTCAAAATGAGCCCTGTGCTTGGGGTAGATGGAGAGACGGTATTGCCTTTTGAGTAGGCAGCAGGCAAGTTTGTCAGAGGATGAACTAGATGCCAGCCACTTCCGCTCTGCGGCTTTGCACTTCAAAGCAGCCAAGTCAGAGTCATATTAAGAGTTGCCTTTGGAAGCAGCCTTCATGCGAATCCTCATGACAGGGACAAGGATGCCCAGGGTGTTGGAGATAGAGAGGTGAAGGTTAGCAAAAATAGAGTCAGAGTGAGAGTCTAATGAGGGGGGCAGAAGAGGGTGAAGGAAGAGGCAAATGCAGCGACTGACACATGCTTCATGGGTCGATTGACAGAGAAGGAGACTGGCAGTGCAGGTGGAAGTGTTGTGGGACTGGGAAGGTCAAGGTGAGAGGTGAGAGTGATCAGACCACTGTTAATGAGAGGGTTGGAGAGAGGGATGTCTGTTGAGATGAGAGCATCAATGGTTTGCCCGATTGAGTGGGTTGGGCCAGAAGGAAAGATAGAGAGGGCAAGAGTGTCGCAAAGGTTGGGGAAGAGATCAGTGGCCCTATTGAGAGAGTTCAGATGGATATTGAAGTCCCTAAGGAAGATAAGTTTGAGGGAGGATGCAAGAAGAGAGTAGGACAGGTTCGGCCATTCTGAGAGGATGAGGGAGGGTGGTCAAGGGGGGTGGGTCTGTAGATGGTAGCGAGAGTAAGAGAGAAAGTAGGTGAGACAGTAGGTTTGAGTGGGGATGATGGAGACAGGAACCCACTCAGGGAAGATCAGAGCCACTCCACCACCAGCCCGTGAGGGCCTGGGATTGGACAGGATCAGAGGCGTTGCTAGGGGGGGGCTGAGGGGGATATAGCCCCGGGTCCTTTGGTTGTAGCCCCAGATAGAAGCTCGGACTACAACCAAAAGGCTATAGCTAGCACCGAATCCCGCCAGTCCCGACATAAGCTTAGCCCCTTATCTTTTCCAGACCTAGCAACACCCCTGGACAGGATGTAGCCTTCAGCAAGAAGAGTGTTGAAAGCAGTGAGTGAGCTGACCTTGAACCACGTCTCAGTGAGAGGAAGGATGTGAAGGTCAAGGTCTTGAAGGAGGTGACAGATGTTAGAGGAATGTTTGCTAGCAGAGCGAAAATTGAGGGTGGCTAAGTGAAGCTGGTTGCACCCTTTAAAAGATTTGCGAGGGGGGGCCAAAGGGTTGAGGAGCCACAACTGGGGGGCAGGAGGGATGAGGGAAGAAGGGGGTATGACTTGATACCAAACACTCATGTGCTATTTATACACTGTACACTCACATGCCAAACACTTATACACCAAGCATGCATACGCCTTACACCACAGGGTCTAATGACACGCATTTTTGGAGAAGATACTCCTATCACAAACCCTCCAACAATACACACTTTTTACACAAGGGCTCCTACTAAACGTGCTTCTGTGGCACATGCTCCCATAACATGCGATCTGATGACATGCACTATTATGGCACACAATGGTATGATGCACACTCCTATAATAGACGTTTCTACAACGCATGCTCCTACGACACAATCTTATGATGCACGCTCTTTCAGCACAGAAACTTACAACACACCTACTTACGACATACACTTACTCCACGTGCTGTTATGCAACATTCTCTTATGACACACACACAATTATATTACATGCTCTTACAACACACGCTAGTATTGTGATACTCAGAATCAATCAGCCTTTTTCTATAAACTAGTCTTCTCTCCTCCCCTCCTTGTTCTTTCCATCTCCAGACGTTCTCTTACTTTCCTTCTCGCTGCAGCCTCCTCCTCAATCCTTCTACAATGATGTAAGATTCGACCAAATCCATTTGATTATTCTCTTTATTTATGTTGGATGTAACATGGATGCAGCACTGCCAGCTTCTTCAGCCTCCAGCTCCAACTGTTACACCTCTACATTCTTCTTAACATTCTTGAACTTGGTTAATAACAATTCTAAGCAGAAGACTGAGTTCTACAAAGGAATCCTGATGTACAAATGCTAACAACAGGATAACTATATAACACATTCCCTTCTTCGTGTCCAACCTATCCTTCCTGTCCCAACCTTTCCCTTGCTCATCTTCTCTTCCCCTCCCCCTTCCTCACCACATCTGAAAAACTCTACTTAAATGACCTCCTTCCAAATTGTCTGGCTTTCATCCTTTTATACACTGGGGGGGGGGGGCTGGGGCACTGATAGTGCTAAAACACCATGGGCTGGCTTGCTGTGTAGTCATCCCAAACTCACCAACTCTGTGCCTAGGTACAACCTCAAAACGGCAGGTGGAGCCAGCTTCCCCGTACAAGCCGCCAACCTTTCGGAATGCCTTACCCCCCACCATCAGACTTGAACCCTTCTTCAATGCCTTCAAAACCAGTGTTAAACTCTGGCTCTCCAGCAAGATCAATAACTGATATAATAAGATGCCCTCACGTCTCCAGTGCCTCCGACCTTCTATTTCTGAGCCCACTGGTACGCCCATGCGTATATTCTGTTTGTATTCACTGTGATGCCTAGACCATTCTGTAACCCAGGTCTACCCGTTACAACAATTACAGGCCTGTCATGTTTATTTCCTATTGTGTAACATGTACTAAGTTTACCAGCGCCCAGGTACCTCAGGGTTAGGTGCGCGATACAAATAATAAACAAATACAAATAGACATGTGATTGCATCAGTAATTTTGGGCCCAGCTCAGAATCGCATGTGCTGCATGAAGTCTTTAGTGTTCGATGCATTTCTGCAGACCGTGTCAATAAAAAGGGGGGTGCCTCCATCTTGAAGTCCACTCCAACATAGCTACCTCCTTCTCCTCCTGGTTGTGTGGCTCCCCATGTGGTTATTCCTGAGAATCTGCACTTGTGAGCAGCGGTTATAGGTCAAATGCTCGAATGCATTTGATCGAATGACAATATGCTCGAGTCAATTTGACCGAAAAAAAGGGTCGACATATTTATTTTTCAAAACCCCCCTTTTTGGTGTTAAAACACCTTTTTTTACCTATGCTAGAGCAAAAAAAAAAGATAATAAAAAAAATTTAAAAAATCGACCTTTTTGTCATTCGATCAAATGCATTCGAACATTTGACCGGGCACCGTGAGCAGCCCCTCTCTTTCTGCCTATCAAACTTGTCTGCAAGCGATTTCACAATCTGAATCACAGACAGTCCACTACCATTTGTGGCAAACTTCACTGCGCTCTAAAACATGCACATCCTGTCTCGTCTCTGGGTTTTGCAATCTATTTGTTTAGTTAAGGTCTCTAGATTTGATCTGGTGAGTCAAGTGATCATGCTGGAGGTGGGAAAGAGACTCGGGGGGGGGGGGGGGAATCCTCCTTACACCACTCTGTAGTTAACATTATAGTGCAGGCAGAGATTTGCCCGGCGTCGGCCTGTTTTACCTCATATTCTTGCATATCACCACTGTCTTTCTCATGGTGCTCATTGCAAAGGAGTTACAAGTATCACCTATGATGCCACCTTACCAGTAATGAATCCACTATCACCCAAAACAATATCATTGATATGACTTTTCTCACAGTGCTTACTCTGTTCTGCAATACTATAAATAACAGATGTTCCTTTTATTCAATTGTACTCATTGTTTCAACCTTAGAAAAATTACAAGGTTGATTTAGCCCCCAATAAATGTATGCCACTTTTGTAAAGGTTAAACATAGATTTGTATAGCAGGTGTATTGACCCACTATACTCTTTTACCAACTTTGCGTGAGGTAAGAGTTAAGGTTCATGGCTTTCATCAGCAAACACTTTGTATCTTTGGCATAGTCTCTGGGGGCAAAAAGGATCCATGCCTAGAGACATTATGCAGCATCTTTCTAAAGGAATGAGATATATTCTCTGTGGGTAAGGGGGACATCTCTGAATTGGGTACAGTTTTCCAGACAGAAAATATGTAGCTATTCTCTTGCAGACAGGATTAACCTATAATACTAGAACAATGCAAAATGTGTACCTAGTACATCTTAGTGTGTGCTTCTTGGTGGAGTAAATCACCTTCATGAGTGAGTACTGTAAGGGTGCAGAAGAAGGCCTCTGACCAAGAGGTGTGATGGTGGTTGGCAAAGACTTTTATTGAATTCAAAAATCTAGCTATGCCTAACTCTTAGAGGGGTTTCCCTCCCTCAAACTAAAAACTAAAGGATCTGTCAGGATGTCCGTAAACTGAAAAAGCCACCGTCCCGAGGCAAAACCCTACATCTGTCCCTTACACTACAATTAAAGAGTCTTAATCAAAACTAAAGTTCTTTCAACAGTAGAATGACTCTTCTCCTGGTGTCTCAAATAAAAGTCTCTTCAGTACTCCAATTGCTACCCGAAGGAATGGGTCCCTTCCCCTGGATAATGTTTTCACCAAAGTTCCAATTGAAGTCAGGGGGAATGACTCCCGTCCCTGGTCTTCTTGGGTAACTTTTATAACGTATAGGTAACTTTTATCAAACTGATGAAATGAGTGTCAGTCGCTGCGTTTGCCTCCACCTTCATCTCGCTCCTTCCCCACCCATTGACTCTCCCACTGACTCTGTCCTTGACAATCTTCTTCATGCTATCACTAACACTCTTGACATTCTTGCAACTGTCATGAGGATCCGCCTGAAACCTGACTCCAAGCGTAACAGCTGGTACGACTCTGATCTAGCCACTCTGAAACGCAAGTTGCTGAACGGAAGTGGCATACCTCAGGCTCATCATCTGACAAACTGGCCTGTCGCCTGCTCCAAAGGCAGTACCGTCTCTCTATTCGCTCCAAGAAGAGGGCCCACGACCAGGCCTGTATCTCTGGAGCTACTAACGCCACGGCTGAACTCTTTAAGAACTCTTTAAAATCTGCAAGGAACTAGCCAATCCTTCTGCAGTCTCTACCTCTCCTCTTCCATCTCAAGCCTTCTGCACTGCACTGGCCACCCACTTCATCTCTAAAACTCAGGACATTCTGGCCTCTTTCTCCTCCTGCCCCTCTCCTCTCCCTGTCCCCCTGCCTCCTTTGTCTTCTCTCCTATCCCCACTCCCTCTCTTCCTTCTCACTGTTTACAATGAATTCAGTAATGAATTAGGTCTCCAGAGTAGGCCGCTCTATGAAGGTCTCATCCAAACAGGTGTCTCCCTGTTTTTCCAGAACCATCAAAGATAACCTCTCCTCCCTTGCACCAGCTGTTGCTGACTTCTGCAACCACTTCTTAGCCTCTGGCTATTTCCCTCCCTCTCTCAAACACTCCCTCGTTCACCCCCTTCTAAAAAAGCCTTCAGCCGACCCCTCGTGTCCGGCCAACTACCATCCGATCTCTACTACACCCTTCTTTGGGAAACTCCTGGAGAAGATGGTCTTCCCCCAACTGACCCAACACACTGAGTTTGTTGGTTGTTTACATGACATCAATTTGGATTTCGAGCATCCAGAGGCACAGAAACTGCTCTCCTGAACACCCGTGAAGAACTGCTGGCTAATCTTGACTGTGGGGGCCTCATCACGGCTATGGATACCGCCCGGATACCGCCAACGCAAATTGCGTTACCACTACTCCGCCTGGTGCTATTCGCGCTATAGTATCGGTGTGGTAGTAAATCCCCATTCCCCATTGGGTCCAGGACCCAATGGGGTTTTCCGGCGGCACAATTAGCGCTGTGGTAGAACTCCAGCTTTCCGCCTGACTCATAATTGGGCCGACCCTTGAATGCTGCGGTAATATCGCTACTGCCACATTTAAGGGCTACTCTCCTGCTGTTCTCATTCTCCTTGACCTCTCTTCTGCCCGCCTTTGACACGGTCAACCACTCTATCCTCAAAAAGCGGCTCCACAATACCCTTGGATTCTCAGACCGGGCACTGGATTGGCTGACCTCCTTCCTCATTGACCGCCCCTCCCAGGTGCTCCTTGGTTCCTTTTCCACCACCATTCTCTATACATGTGATGTTCCCCAGGGCTCTATCCTCTTGCCTTGGCTTTTCACCATCTACCTTGCACCTCTAGCTCACTTGATCTTCGCCTTCTCTCATTTCCAACGCAGATGACACAAAACTCTTCTTAAAGCTCCCCTATCATCCCGACTGCCTCTCTGATATTCAGTCCTGGTGCACCTCCAACGATCTCGGCCTTAATGCCAGTAAGACTGAGATTCTCCCTATCGGAACACCTGTTCCCCATTTCCCTCCTGCCCTCTGGCCACCCTCTATGGGCTCTCCTCCCCCTCCTTCCACTGAAGCCAAACACCTTGGGGTCATCTTCAACTTCTCTCTCACCTTTATTCCTCACATCTTGGACTTTGCCAAGAAGACCCACTTTCAACTTTACCTCCTTTGGGGCATTCTATCTTTCCTCGCCTTACCCCAGAAGCTCAGTGTCTCTAGAGCTCTGGTCCTCTCCAGGCTGAATTACTGCAACAGCCTCGTCCTCAACCTGCCTCTTTCTTCCCTCTGCCCTCTTCAACTGATCCAAAATGGGTCTGCGAGACTTATCCTTGGCCTCAAGCCCAGGGATCGTATCTCTCTAGCCCTAAAATCTCTCCACTGGCTCCCGGTTGCTGCAAGGATCAAATTCAAGACCCTTTGCATCATCCACAAGTCTGTCTAGCCCCTGGGACCACGCTACCTGCAGCTCTCTTACTAAATACTCTCCTTCCAGATCTCTTCAATGCTTCTTGCTGATCACAGGTTCTCCAAGCAGAGAGCTGGGGCAGATCTCTCATAGGCTTGCCCCCTCCTCTTGATCAGTCTCCCTACCTCTGTCTCTCTCCATCTTGAACCAGACCACCTCAAGATCCGCAAATAACGCAATACTTTTCTCTTCTCCTCCTCTTTCCCTCTCTCCCTCCCGTGCTAACCATCCCCACAGTTGCTGAAATTGGCGGCCTGGTCCCTAAAGAGTCCAATAGGGTCTGGCCATCCACCCAATTGAATCCAGCACCCCCCCCCCCCCAGCACTGTCCACTGGCCCACTCTCGCCTGTTGAGTGGTTTGTGTCAGCCCTGCACTTACCTGTTGGGTGGTAGACCTCCCTCTTTGCTTGGGATATCTGTCCATGCACTCTACAGGCACTTTGGCCCTGACCGGACCATATAGCACTTACCAAACTACAGCTTCATCGAAATTAATGACAAAGTGTAATGTAAAAATAAATATTACAACTTAAGAAAATCTAAACCGTATGGTAAATCCAAAGGATACAATAGAGCAGAAAGAGATAATGCAAATCAAGGAAAAGAGTACAATGTGAATAATCTAAAATGGTAACAGTAGTGTAGAGGAGCACACCGTTCTTATATTTGCTATCTCGCTTTGGTGCATACATTTCAAATCAATTCCTCAGGATTTTTAGATGCTAACAGAGTCAGATTCTGGGCTACAGAATCTAATATACACAGAACAATTTTGGGATCACTTTAGCAAAAATGACCTTGGTTCCGTGCACACTTTTGAGCATAAAACTATGCAAAAATGAATACTGTGTTTACTTGTGGTTTTACACCAGTTTTAATTATTTAAACAAAGTTTTTTTGGTGGTAGCTAGTGTACCACATTCGTTTTATGATTTCTTCAATGTTCAGAACATAAATTATTACACACTTTTAGCATTACTTCATGCTTGACAGTATATCAAAGTAAATGATACTTGAAACATTTCGATATAAGTCACAATTCAAACAACAAAATGGAACATTTTCTTCCTCCGTGGGTATATTTCCTATTGTTTTTAAGAGAAACTTTAGTCCATATATCAAACTTGTAACTGGTTAGAAAGCCAATAGTCCTTTTGTTTGAGGGTTTCTCTACTGCACTATGCGTTTCGGGCTCTGAATGCCCTTCATCAGGTGCAGATCAGTACCTTGTTTGTGTTTTTAGATTATGAAAATTAAAAATAACATATATTTCTGTTCAGTTCCTTAATCATTGTTTGTTCAGCAAATATCATCATGGTTACTATTTTCATTTTTTAACAGTATAGATTTTGAACCCCAAATACCTTTGATTCTGAAGTATTTATCTAAAATCCCTGCTCGCGCCGCATAAGGGGCCGCAGCATGAATGTCACGTCCGGGTCATATTACTTCATATTTTAAACCTGGGAACAAAGCCCCCGCTTTCGTTGTGAACAGCGTCATACATGCAGTTGAAGCGGAAATTCATCCCATTAATGCCAATGTAAGTCTCCTATCCTCTACATCATTGGGCGCAATTGATGATAATTCTCTGCTTGATCTCTGTTACCGCTTGTGTGGAACATCGAGAGTATGTGTAGAGAGTAACGCAGCGAAAACCGTTGAGACTTCATGTTTTGATGTCCAAGAGATTAGACCAACTAAGGAGACTGCGTCCCAAAGATTATCCACTACACCCACAGTCTTCTGCCCGACTCTGCCTTCCCCTTTGAACTCTGTACCTTCCTCTAAGGATATTGACATATCTGAATACAAGGAGAGGAGTGTGGAAGACGTGAGATGTAACAACCCTCAGCTACAAGACAGAAACCTAACATCAAATGGGTCACAAACAACCAATGGATTGTTGCATTTTGCTATTAAAATCTTAATAAAATTATGTTACTGCATCTACACAGAGACTCAGAAACATGGGGAAATACTTGAAAGTCTCCACCAGCAATCCAAAAATGTCCGTTTTAGAGACGAAATAAAGGCAAACCCGCCTGAAGAACCCCCATTTTCAATCATGTCACCAATTGTTATTAACACTCAAGATGCCCCAGATCCCCCCTTGAGTTCCCCCCTTGAGTTTGCATAATTTATCTGGATCTCCTCTATCATACACAATGCATAAACAAAAACACAGACATGAGAAATTGCCTGAACTACAGGACAAATTTAAAGTACAACCAATTACTGCTGATTGTGAGTTAGACGATCAGCCTCAACCTCTTAATTCCACTATAACATCTACATGTGACTTGAAAGGAAAACCCAAACGGGTGAGAAAGAGAGGGAACAAGAAAAAGAAAAGATGATTACAGAAACTGGGAACCTTGACTAGTTGGTTGCTTCAAGATAGTAATTCTTGCAATACCAACCTTCATGACCAATCGCCTGAAAAAGGTCAGCAATGAAACAACTACCCATCCAAAAAAATTGACAAAATCTGACATAATGACAAATGCCAGTGTTAAAATCAATGCTGTTGTGGGTGATATTGAGAAGGTACCTTTATGGCCACTGAATTTCAGAGTAGTTACTATCAGCGAAAAGGCAGATAAAAGAACAAAAAAACATATAAATAGATCGGCATTAGTAAGCCTGTTTTCAAAAATTCCAACACTATGGATACTAAAATCCTGTGATTTTGAATGTATCGAACCCCTGAAAAGAGGATTTGGTGCGATATCACAATTCCATTTTGTATTGCCTGCCACTGTTACCCTGATAAGATCTCAAGAAGAATCACTGGATTTTCTAGGCTTTGAGCTGGACAAAGATTTCCCTCTCCTCACAAACCTCTTGGTGTGAATACTGTTGCATACCAAAGAATAAAGAAACAGTAAAGAATAATACACAACAAACATCTGCTACTGCCAATCAAGTGGGATGGAGATGGCTAAAAAATTGGAATGGAAAGTACACAAACATGAGTCTTCACTGTGGCCTTGAGGAACACCAGAGGCCATGCTCACTTCTTAAAAAAAGGCCCTTCTCTTGGCTGGCTGACTGGTTACCCTATATTCATGTTGCAAGAGACGTGGTTGCTCGATGACTTTTACATCGATCGCCACATTATACATCCGGCTAATGCAAAAAAGGCCCAAAAGGTCGCACTTACGGTGGCCTACTGATAGCGGTGAAACATGATTTTCACTCTACGAAAATAAAAGTAGAACAAGCATCTGATAATATACTAGCAACTGAAATAAAGGCGAAATATAATCCAGTTGCTCTCAGTATACTGATCATGAACCTTTATGATCCCCCAAATAGAAATTGCACCAGTGAAATATTCGAAACCATCGATACAATGATCACCAAATGGGCCATGACTGTGGGGAATATGATAATATTGGGATGAGCTCTCAATGCTAGATGTGGTGTGATCACTATGGAAGACTCGTACATAAACATTGGAGCTACCAATATCATGGTAAACCCTAAATGCAATGATAAAGGTGTGGAAGGGAAAAACATTATGGCAGAATGGGACATATGGTCGCTTAATGGAAGAACCAGAGGTGATACTCCTGGTAAATCCACATGGCCCAGTGGATCTAAATCTGCCACATTGGACTATATATGTGGAAATCCCCTTTTATTAAATTATGTCACCAATTTTAGAGTCCTTCAATTATCAAATATCGATCACTCTTTGATTTGTGTTGACTTAAATTTACCTTTCTGTTCTGTGAATGATAGGGGTCCGAGAAATGTGACTTCCAACAATAGTAGAACCAGAATAAAATGCACTATGTCAAATATCAATAAAATGTCTCATAGAATTCGGCCTTTAGTTGAAGGCACTTATAATGCTATTAAGGAGTTAAATAGAAAAGAAATTGAAAATGTAATTAAATCAATATGCACCCATATTGCTGAGTCCAAACCGGCCCTCCTGATTGTCACAGGCAAAACGCTCAATAAAGCTTATGACATTGAACTATTAGAAGCCAAAAGACTTCTTCATAAAAATTTGTGAAAGTTAAAATGCCAAAATATGACCGCTAAAGATTATGTCAAAAAAACGAAATGAATAGAATAATCAATATAGAAATTGGTGCAAAAGAAGGAAAGGTCAAAAATGTAATTCACAGTGAGTCGATGATTGGAGCTTTGAAAGAAAATAACAGCAGCTCCATATGAAAATTATTAAATAAAGTTAGAGGTGATACCCCCTCCAAACCTTAAACGCCATTAGTGAAGAGAAGTGGATGACCCACCATGATGTATGAGGACCAGCCTGAAATTGTACTTAAGAGTATACAAAATGCATGGCCCCTGAAATTATTAGTGAATATTATGAGAGTTAATAATGAAGGCAAAAGTTTCCAGAGCCCCTTGCCCCAACGACCTTACGACCATCGTAATTAAGCAAGAACCTGAAATTTGGGCCGAAACACTCTGTTCTATTTACGAAAGTATGTAAAGAAATGCACATACCATCATCGTGGAAAACATCCATATTAATACCAGTGTTTAAGGCTGGGGATAGGCTTGCCCCTGAGAATTATCGTCCATTATCACTACTAGACACCCCCAGTAAAGTTTTTTCGGCCATTGTCCTTGATCATTTGCAAAGCTGGATTAAACATAATAACCTTCTCCATGCTTTCCAGACAGGATTTAGAGCTGGGTCCAGTACCATGCGTAATATTTGTATGCTTGATTCCATAATAACAAAGGCAAAAAACGAGTAATAATCCATCTATATATGTTACCTTATATAGACTTTAGCTCTGCTTTTGACAGCATCATTTGGCAAAAGCTGTGGAAAACATTAGCGGACATGGACTGCCCTAGCTGGCTGCTGGAGATCATAATTTGTCTGCATACTGATACCAGCGCCCAAATCTATTTAGGTAACAAAGGTCGATTTACTAGACCCATTAAGATTAACAAGGGTGTTAAACTGGGATGCTTGCTGGCTGCGCACCTATTTATCCAATTTAATAATGAGAATGATAATGATGTGTTATTTATATAGCGCCTTTATCCAAAGCGCATTACAGAGCACATATTTACATACACTATCACCCAACCGAAATTGGTACTCATTTATCGACCTCGGAAGGATGAAAGGCTGAGTTGGCCTTGCCGGGATCCAAACCTGCGACCTGCAGATCACGCTCAGATTGCAGCAGCGAGCGCTCAACCTGCTGAGCTATCTTACTGGCATAATAAAACGACTCGAGAGGAAAGCCAATTTCCCCGCCAAATTCAGTCCACTCGGGTCACTGCAATGCTCTATGCTGGTGACCTTGTTATATTTGACCATACTTTGAGTGGAATGAAAGAAATTCTAGAAGAGCTTGGTCTCTTTGCCAACAAACATAGTCTGAGAAATAACTTGAAAAAAACACAGGCAATGCTAATTTCCTCTAAGAAAGTTATGAAGCCTAAAATGGTCACCAGCTGGAGGACGGTTAACTACACTGAATCCTATAAATATCCAGGCATTGATACATACAGCTACCAGAATCCTTTGAGTCTAATTAGACACACCTGCTTAACAGCCTCCCTGATGATTATTTGAGATAAGAAAGCGCTAGGAGGAGAACAACTTCAGACCACAGAACTGCAGCCGAGGGATCTAACCCTGTTAATACTGAGTACCTGATTTGCAGCAGAAGGGATCTAACCGTGTGAATATTTGTCCATTTTGGGATGTGACCCAGCTACTTATTTTGTGCAACAGAAATTGACCAGGACCGGGAGTGCGCGCCTCACCCACCTTCTTTTTTGCACTCACATTAACATAAGCTTGACCTCGGTTTGGGTCCCAGACCCTTGGTTCTTTTCCCTTCTCACAAGGCCCACTTGGTTGACTCTCTTCCCAAGTACTGCTATAAGGAAGATGCGTCGTTTCAATATAGATTTCACCTTGGTTGGTGCCCCAGACGCATGGATCTTTTCCCTTCTCACCAGGCCGATTTAGTTGACTCTCTTCCCAAGTACTGGCACAAGGAAGATGATTTGTGCCAATATTCCCATGCAGTTTCTTTCTATGCCAGACCTCCAAGCCCCTACCGGCCCCCGTGACTTGCCTGTTACTTTTGTTGGCTGCGGGACTCTTGGTTGGTTCTTCCTGGGTGCTTGTGTCTTCTCGCTGGGCTATGCGGGTGTCTCTGGTCTCTGTTGCTCTCGCTTTGCGTACCTTCTTCCTGGTCTTTTCACCAACAGTGTACGCGCAGTTACTGGACCACTTGGTCCACCTCCCAGAGGTCGCGCCACCGTCTTCCAGGCCTCAGACACATCCTTGACGAGCTCCACAACACTGGGCAAAGGACTCCTGTCAGCTTCTTGTCTTTGGAAGAGGACTGCTCTCAGCTCCCCCACCGTGTCCTCTGCTTCTCCTTCAAATTTCCCAGGCTGGACTGTCATTTGTGCTGGTAGGCGGCTCCCTTTTTCAAAGTCCATTGTCAGTTGTTAAGTGTCTCGTTGGACGACGACTCCTCTGAAATCTATACTGTTTCTGTATTTTCTCTGTACCATTCTTCATGGCTCCTGGTGTCCACCTCGTCTCATTACTATCCTTGCTGGTAATCTTAATGCTTTGAGTGATCTTTTTTGTGCCAGTACTTAAGTTAGTCATACTATCTGTATTGTCATCCAGTGGTCGATTGCTGTGACGCCAGAAGAGAGGTCGGGGGAGGGGTTGAAAGTGCATTTGGGATCTTGAAGATTATTTGGGTGTCATCTGTGTAGTTGTAGGAAGACAGGCCGTGAGAACAAATGAGAGCAGGGAGGGGGCTCAGGTAGAGTTTAAAGAGCAGGGTGCTAGAGAGGCGCCCTGTGGTACTCAGTTGGTGACAGGACAAGTAGTCGAGGAGAAGGTAGGCATGTGTGTGATTTGGGATCTGTTGGAGAGGAAGGAGGATAGTCACTTCACTGCTGCATCCCTGATGCCTAGAGAGTGGAGTCTGTCCATGAGGGTGTGGTGTTCGCTGGTGTCAAAGGCCGCAGAGAGTTTCAGGAGGATAAGTGCGGCACAACCGTCAGAGTCTGAGGTTCTTTTGAGCATCCCAGATGGAGACTAGGGATGACTCAGTTCCTCGTAGGGGTCTGAAGTCGGACTGGGTGGGGTCGAGGAGCAGGTTTGTTTCAGTGAAAAGGCATAGCTGGGAGTAGGCTTATCAGTTGATTAGTTTGCCTATTAACTGGTTGTTATAGATAGCTATGTAGTTGGCTGGTAGAAGGGAGTCCTGGGAGCAGGGGTTTGATGTGGGATGTCTTGAAAGCTGCTGGGAATGTGCCTAAAGTGAGGGCAGTGTTAATGATAGATCTTGCAAAGCTGCCGCCACATCTGGAGGAAAGGATATCCTAAAGGACGGTTGCTAGCTAGTAATTTAAGGAATTCAGGGTGCTAGATCAGAGAAGAGGTAGAGAAGAGCAGACGGTGGGTGTGTGGGTCTGAGAGCCCGTACAAGGGTGCAGGGCGTCAGCGTTGCAAATTTAATGCTGATGGTGCAGTTTCTATCCACGGGAATGCCATTGAAGTTGTCAGAGAGGGGGTGTGAGCGTTCTCGGGTGTGGTTTAGGGGGGAAGAAGTGCAAAGGAGGGCCTTAAATTCTTAGATGATTTTGTGGAGTTCCGTGCTAGTATTGGGGATGTTGGAGAATCTGTTCTGGTAGAAGGATTTTTTGGCCTTCGTATTTTCTGCCCTGTCGGCTTTGATCTGTTGGGCGTAAGCAGATTTATTCTGAGGTGAAGGGACAGCCCGCCATCTGCGGTCCAGGATTTGATTTTGGGTTTTGAGGAATTTTAGGGTTGGAGTGAACCATGTAGGGGAGAGGTCATGTCTGTTGGAGGAGTATCTGATAGGGGCGAGAAGTCTAAGAGCATTGGAGAGCCATTAGTCGAAATGGCTGATGGAAACCTGACCCTCCTGGAGTGGGAGGGAGGGTAGAGAAGCAAGCAGGGAGTTGGCCAAGTCAGGAGTTACTCTGACCTTGTTCCATAGTGGGAGGCAGGTGGACGGTTCTGGTTTAGTCTGGGAGGAGGAGGGTCTGCTGCCGAGAGAGAGAAGAAGATGGCAGCGGGATCCATCCAGACAAGTGGTTGGGGGGGGGCGAGTGTGGTGATCTGTTCAGAAGAACTCAAGATTGCTTCTAGGGTGTGGCATGCAGAGTGAGTGGGGCTTGATACCAGTTGAGTCAGGTGGAGGGCTTCAAGGTTGTCTGGGATTAGTCATGTTATGGGGATAAGCAGGATATCAAGCCATGTGTTGAAATCCCCTAGCATGGTGACCGAGTGGTGGGTAACAAGTACGGCCTATAAGGAGTTGCTGAGGGATGCAGCAATAATTCTATTGTAGCCTGTGGGTGTGTATATGCATAGAAAGCTGTAAGAGTGGGAAGTGATGAGAGATTTGCACTCTGCGTCCCTGGCTTGTTCCTCAGAGTGTGAAATGGTGAGGCGGGAATTGTAGAGATTTGCAATTCCTCCTACCCTTCTGGTTCTAATGTGCACGATAAGGGTGTAGCTCAGGGGAAAGGCCTTGTGTCTAGTGGGTCGTAAGTCCTGGGAGAACCAGATTTCTGGGATGAAAAGGATGTTGGGACCTTCAGAGGCTATAAAGTCGTATATATTGCATCTATTTTTGGCGACAGAGCTGGTGTTGGCTAGGATACATGAAAGTCTAGTACTAAAATTGGCATTTGCTATGAGGGGCGAAGGACTGCGTAGGGGGACTATGTGGATGGTGGTGGCTGGCCACAGGTTGGGGGAGCAGAGGTGGGTTGGTGAGGGGGTGGGTGAGGGTTGGCGTGGAGTTGAAGGGAAGACTCAGATAGGGTTCTTTTGTCTTCTCAAAAGCCTACGCTTTTACCTAAGGACCAATAATCTGGAATCTAATCCTGAAAAGCAAATGATTGTCAATCTCTGGTTGTAGGGCCAAACCTGGGCATTTCAAATGGTCAATCGATGGGGCTAAAATAGCCGAAGTCGACAGTTTGAAATACCTGGGCTATTTCATCCGAGGTGACAGTGGCTTTGTTGATTTGGATACAAAGATTGTCCCAAAGCTGATGCCCTGTTTGGCTCAAATGCACAGGATTTACATCAGATTCTTCAAATTCTCCATTTTGCTGATGTTGCGATACTATGTGAGCAAAGTGATACCCTCCCTACTCCATGGATTTTAATTGTTCAAGATAAATTGGAAGGCTCTACAAAATGTGGAGGGTACTGTCTGGAAGAAATGTTTAGGCCTTGCAAGTTTCTTACCATTTGTATTAAAACAAACATGAATTTCATATTCAATCTTGGAGGTTCTTTATCTCTTGGAACAAACTAAAATTGTATCTGTAGATTTTAAACCCTCCCCCTGACTCCCTTATGTACTGACTTGAACTTCTTGATGCATTCAAGATAGTCAGTAATTCTCAACGAATTTATATATGATTGTGAATCCATGCTGTCTGGCTGGTCTCTCCAGAAAAATGAACTTCTTACTAGTCCTGACAGTCTTAAAAGAAAAGCAGGGCTATTGGAATGGAGTCGAGATCAGGTGGTTATCGCCAATTATAAACTTCAAGAGTATGGGAAAATGTACTCAGTCACTATCCTGCCTAAATATCTTTGCAAATTTCCTAGCCCAATTTATCACTATATCTTCATGCGCTTTATATTTAATCTATTGGGCACCCTAGAGAGATGGGGACCGATCAGGAACATTTTGCCTCATGATCAGCGCTGTAGACTTTGTGGTGACGATTCCTCATTAGCAACCCTAAAGCATTTTGTGTTAAATTGTAGTGAAACGCTCAACCTAAGAAGCGGACTTCTGGGTAAATGTGCTCACTGCATTGACTCCCTTTCTTGAGAGGATTTCTGGCATAGGCTTAAGTGGACATCAGATCGCCCTAACAATAGCTTTGGTCCAGAGCATCCATGACCTACTGGAGGAAAATGTTTATTGGTTGAATGTTTGTTTTAAGTGTTATATGACTGAATAATCAATGTCTTTCTTTGATCTTTCTGTGGTTTTAATGTATACCAAGCGTCTTGGATATATGTATGTTTAATGGTATCATTTTTTTATGAATGTATAAAATGTTTACTACAAACTGAACACACAATTAAAAAAAGAATGATCATGTGCTATATTTTAACTCTGTTCTGGGCCCAGGTGACATGGTGTACTCTCTTTTAAATTTGGTATAGTTAAAAGCAGCAGACCTTTTGGCAAAGAGCACTTATTGTAGCAGGGGTGCTCCGTACATAGCATGCTGTACATAGAATAATGCACGGTGTGGGGTCTGACATAAAAAAGTTGAAACTAGATCACCGAAGCTAGGACGTGATTGGATTTGAATGATTTGGATTTTCTTTCACTGCACACCACATACAGCAGGATCCAAGCATTGGGCGGGTTGTAGCAGGTAGACAGAGGAAGGTGGAGGACCATGTACCTGGTCATGCTTGGCATGAGTGCCTTAAGGATGGAATGCGACCTCCTCGCCGGAGAATGTGAATGCGAGTTAAGGTGGGAGGAGTGCACAGAGAACCGGCATCTGCAGAGGCGGTGCTGTACTCATTCTGCAATGTCTAACCGTTAGGGCACAGCAGTGCCAGAGGCATGTATGTCGACTTGGGATCCCTTCACTGCTGCTGGGGACTAGAAGATGCCAACTGAAGTGCCTTATGGTTGGGAAATGTATCGCTCACAAGGCATTGTGCCTCACCTTCCCAATCCTAGAAAGCGGCTGCCCAGCCCGACTACCTACATCAAAAAATGCATTCCTAAAAGATTCACCCTAAATAATCTTACAACGCCACAGCTAGTAGGTCACTAGCAACATTAAGAGCCAAACACTGGAACAGTTGCCCCCTTTGCCCAACCTCTGAAAGGAATTAAACTACGGGAAATTCAAGAGACCTGAAATCATGGGCCACTGAACACATTTCCTAACCATAAGGCCTCCCACCTGTCAACTTTTCCTAGCAAAGCTGTCCCACAGGACGAACTACCCATCGTAGCACCTGCTCCACTCCTCTGGTACTTTACCAACATCCACTAGCACTTCTGTTTTACCTCCCGTGGCCCTACGAAAGGTTATCTGAATGTAGGCCCTCCCCGTCATTTCTTTTAAGTTCTAAAATGTTCGATGTCAATCATAAATGTACCCAAGTGCAGTATATATTTCATGAACGCATTGCTAATGATTGCTCTCTTAATGTTGTACCTCTGTCACCTACTTTTATAGGTCACATATCCACATTACATGCAAGAATTTCCAGACCCTGCAACAAGAATCTTGGAGTCCTCATCTCTGTACTTTTTGCATGTTTAAATACCTGTTAGTGTTTCAAAGCGACAATACCACAAGTTGGCCCTCTATAAAACTACCAAGTGAAAACATGAAATAGATACACTTTCGACCAGTGCTAGCACATTAGTCTAAATGGGTGCAATGTATATTTCATTATATGACGAGGAAGTGATAATGATTGGTATACAAACCCTTCCGTCTGCAGTCCAAGGATAGGCGGGGGAACATAAACATATGGCAGATGGAGGAATCCACAGCTGGGGTGCCAGGTTTGGGGCCAGCTTGTATGGGTTTCGGCCCTACGTCTTCCTCTTGGAGACATAGCAATTCAGTCTTCATCAGCTTTAGCTTTTGGTCCTTCAGCCTCTCTGGGTGAGTGCATTTGGCATAGTTGCCCAGGTTCCGGTTTCTTGGCACCTGCAGCATTGTGACTAGAGTTTCTATCTCGCAGGTACAGTTCCAAGGGTTGTCGTAAAGACGTAGGTAGTTCAGACGAGGCATATATATAAAAACCTCCTCGGATAAAACCTTAATCTGGTTGTGTTGAAGCAGTAAAGTGGTGAGTTTATTTAAGCCAAAAAAGGCCTGGCTCTCGATTTTCGATATGTCATTCTGCTGCAAATCGAGGCTTTTGAGGTTTTGAAATCTGGAAAACATATTGTCCTTCAATTTTCGTATCCGGTTTCTGGCTAACAGCATATGTATCAAGTCCTCGGGCCAATCCGGAAGAACTGTAGTCTGTTTTCTCTCTTGGCAGTCCAAGTATTTTTCTTGCAGATAAGTGTACACATCACAAGGGAGGCCTGGGGCGTAGCGCTTGACCGTGCTGGAGCCTTTCCTTGAGTTCTTCCCTTTGCCATAGTTCTCTCGGTTTCTCTTCGCCTTCCTGAATTCAGCTGCTCTGCAGAATAAAATGAGTACTATGAGGGTGACCACTCGCATCCTGACATCCAGCTGGCCCCGTTTAGTGCCTTCGACAGCTGGAGCAGCCCAAGGATGCCTTTGAAAGCCGAATTCAGATGGGCCTGTCAAGTTTGGCTCAGGAGTGATGAGGCACAGCTGGGGAACGTGAAGCCCTGTGTTGGAAGAAAAGAAAAGGAGAGGAGTGAGTGCATGGCGCCAGGAAAGAAAAACTTTCCAAAAGTCAATTCTGCACAGCGGCTGCTTTTGGGTGTCACACTTCAAGTACAGAGACAAAATCTCCTTAGGCACAGAGCATGTTCCGTGTCAGGTTGTTTATGCTCATCTAGTCCCCCGTGTACTGTGAAGGCTGCAGCTTGAGCCCAGCCCAGAACGTGAGATAGACATTTTTGTTTGTGTGTATCTTTTCACCCAATCTCCCTTTTGTCTTGCTTTCTCTTCCATTCTTTCTATCTTCTCCCCATCCATCATCCGCCAATCTTATCTACTTTTCCTTCCATCCATCCATCCATTTTCCATACATCCATCCCATTGGCCATCCATCCCTCCCGCCGCATCCTTCTATTCACCCTTTATCCAGCCATCAATTCTCGCTCCATCCATTCATCCCTTTATTCATGCTTTTATGTCGCCATCCACTTTTTATCAGTTTTCCACTTGTTCTTGCTTCCTTCTTTGGCATCTGCCCTTTCATTGCTTCCTATCCGTGTTCTTTCTCGTCTATCCTTTCCAGCCCATCACCCTTTCCCCTTCCTTCCTGTATTCTTCTTCTTTCCCTTTTTCTCATTCATTTTAACTGTTCGTCTTCTGTTCGTTTACCCATCCAGCATCTTTCTTTTTGTTTCGTTTTCCTTCCCTTGATCCTGTCATGCTTTTGCTATTCCTCATTTCTTCTCTTTCCCTTTCTTTCTTGTGTTCTCTTTTTCTTACTCCAAATCAGCTGACCAGCCAAACCACTATTCATGCAGGGCACCGGTTAATTCTGACCTTTTCACTGGAAACGTGTAATGAACAGCTCAAAAAGTGAATAGCCCCATGGCAGCATTTCAAAGATACTTTTAAGCGGAACAGCTACATTTTGGAGTTGCTTTCCTTTGTTAGTTAAATTTGGCAGTTCAGTGTGCTTGGTTGAAGGACCGGTTCTGGCACCCTAATGGAGATAATATTTTAGTTTTCTTGCTACCATGGTTTTATGGGTTTATACCAATGCTAGAGGTTACCACCTCAACACGATCAAATGCAGAGTCGTACCTGATGAACTTGCGAGGACCAGGCTTGCCGCAGATCGCTGCACTAACCCTTGCCCCAGTTGGCAGTAACAAGCTGCTGGAGACTGCAGGCCTACAGCCCGCCCAGAGGAGAGCCCACCGGAGGAATTTAAAATGTGCATTTTAGCACGTATGGTGCAGCTAAGCGCTGTCCAAAATGAGTCGAAACATAACGGACCACGATTAACCTCTGTTGGAT
This sequence comes from Ambystoma mexicanum, assembly GCF_040938575.1. Classification (NCBI taxonomy): domain Eukaryota; kingdom Metazoa; phylum Chordata; class Amphibia; order Caudata; family Ambystomatidae; genus Ambystoma; species Ambystoma mexicanum. The sequence continues at coordinate 87,745,470 of NC_090936.1, read as the reverse complement.
GCGCTAAACTAGATGCTGTACAGGTGGAAGAAGCGTCCTATGGGTGGGCGCAGTGGCTGCGCACCTCTTTGTGAATCAGGGCTGCACTGTTATTGAATCGACCGCACCCAAGCGAAACCCATTTGTGCATGTACCTCCTTTGTCTCTCAAATGCCTTTTTAAATTAAGCATGAATGTGTATGTCTGGTTCAAACGTGCTAACGTTTCAATAATGTTCTTCAGAGCACCAAGATGCTGAACATTTCCTTTCCTGCTTTCCTAGAATGGATTCTACACACCCAAAATGGATGAAGCGTTCGCTATGGGGGTTTTAAACTGCAGCACTGGGAAAGACTGGTTTTGTTTTGGCTATTAGGTAGCCCCACCGAGAAGATTGGACTAATGCACTGGAGCACAGGAAGGAGGGGGATGGGTTACGAGGAGGGGCGCACAAACCCTGTGGGGTTTGGGGTTTTACCCACCCCATGACCATTCCCACCCAAAACATACCCTCCTGGGATCTTTGACCTAGCTCTACCATGCAGAACATCAACATTGTGCTCTGTATATGAGGCCTTCCAGTGTTTTTTTACAAGCATTCTTCCGAGACATCATAACTTAATAATGCATCTTTATTATGTTTAGAGCTCAATGACCTTTATCCTAATATAAAAAATACAGATTTAGAAATCGATTAATTCAACATTAATAATAATTTAGCATTTATAATTTAGCATTTATATAGCGCTACGAACCCTCAGGCTGCTTATTATTACCCACGGTGTGTGGTGCTCATGTATCGACCTCAGAAGGATGAAAGGCTGAGTTAGGCCCTGCCGGGGTTCGAACCTGAGATGTCAAAGCAAGCGCCCTACTCGCTGTACTATCGGACCGGCATGCATTACATACATTACTTGCATAATCTTGCATTGTATTACTAATTTAAACTTTAAAACAATGTCATAACACAAGACAGCAAAAACAAATAAACATATACCATAAATAAATAACTAAATAAACACCTGCCATACTAATCTCAGTCCCATAGTGTACGAATGAATACATCATAATATAAATAATATCAAAATGATCGTAGCAGCAAATAATCTAGTTATACCTAGTTAAAGAAAACCGAAAAACGTGCGGAGTTGAGATTTGCTTCTAAGTATCCTCCGGTCATCAGAGCTCTAATGGTTAGGAAAATTAAGTTAAAGTACACAAATTAGGTAAAAAATCACCGCGCAAATTTGTATCAACACGATGGTGCAGTCATGTTGAACACATTAGCAATCAAGAATACTGCAAAAATGTGGGCCATCATCAACTGTGCCACGGGGTCGTCACAATTGGCGGCACAATCAAACGCGGTGTCTGAACAAACTTGGATACAGCATTTTCTAATTTTTACTCTGTTCCACAAGGTGCCGCACCCTTTGATGCCTCTGATCTGAACGGCCAATTCAATCTTGAGTTTGATCATGAGGACATTCTCCTTCTTATTAAAACAGCATCCAACTCCAAAGCAGCTGGACCTGACCGATTATCAAATCACACCTTAAAGTTGCAGCCAGAACTGTGGGCATCGATATTGCACTCTACCTTCACAGCAATCAATGCAGTACAAGCTATTCCTGGAACATGGACACATTCCATCACTGTTCCGATATTCAAGAAGGGTGATCGGCAAGCACCCAGTAGCTATCGTCCGATCTCCCTTCTTGATGTTCCAGGAAAAATCTTTGGTAGATTGCTATTGAAGAAATGTAATGCTTGGTCCGTGCAGGCACAAGTAAGAGACAGTTATCAATCTGGTTTCGTCTCTGGTTTGGGTACAATCCCAAACATAATGTGCCTAAACTTGATCAAAATGCAGTATGCTGCTAGAGGCCAGCCACTATATCTGGCGTTCATTGATTTTTGGGCAGCGTTCGATTCTATTGATCGGGCGCTGCTCCACAAGAAACTCATAAGGTATAAGTGCCCAAATTCCCTTGTAAATCTGTTGATGCTACTGCACTCAAATACCACGATGCAGGTACGCCTAACGCTTGAAGGCTTACTATCTGCCCCTATTGACACTATGAGAGGTCTAAAACAGGGTTGCCCGTTGGCCTCAAGCTTATTTAACTTTTTCATCTATGATATGGGAGACATCTTCGGTACCATCTGCTGCGATCCTCCGAAATTAGGCATTGACAAAGTCAGCTATCTTCTTTACGCAGATGACCTAGTACTGCTCTCGCAAACACCATATGGCCTCCAGCAAATGTTAAATAGGCTAAACCAGTACACGATAATCAATCATTTGCAAATAAACACAACTAAATCCCAAGTACTAGTCTGTCACAATACTCTCAAACGTAAGAAAAAGAAATATGCCTGGACAATTCAGGGCAAGGAACTTGTGGTAGTAGAACAATATAAATACTTGGGTGTCATCCTCACCAATTCCGTCACGGCAAAGATTGAGACTTGGTAACTACGAAATAAACTTCAAATCTTGACCTACCAGACGAGGATTCTTGTTGCCAGATTTGGTAAATTCTCATTTAAACCTGCATTATCTTTTTACCAAATGAAGGTAGTACCAATATTATTATATGGGGTTGAAGCAGGAAATCTACGAAATCGTTTATACTGGGACAGATTAGAGGGTAAATATTGGAGACAAGTGTTACAACTACCCAATTGCACTCCACTACCTATGATACGCTTTGAGTTGGGTGTACTATCCCTGTATTCACAGATACTGTGGAAAATGTGTGCCTTATTGAGGAAATGTCTGTTGAGTCTTAATGTACCGAATGTATTGGGCATAGTAGCACAGTACATGCTCGCAAGCTCTACTGGATTTCCTAATAGGTGATGTACACTACTGTACAACGTAATGGCTGAGGCTGCGGTAAGCATTGAGACATTGGTCTCCAATCCAGATTTAGCAAAAAAAAAATCTTTGAATATGACTGGATTGGGAACTTAGCAGCTTGCCGAACCTATAAAGATTTCGATATTGCAGTTTTTGGCTAAAAAAAATACAAAGTTATGGCAGAATACTTAAACAAATGCCCTTCACCTCATATACGACGACAATACATGAAAGTTAGATTTAATTTATGGCATACCCGCGATGTATTACAGAGGAGAAATCTAATTGCCCCAAATGAGAATTTCTGTCGATATTGTTTAGATCTACAACAAACAAACTCTTCAACATTTGGTTGCTGCATGTCCCTGTTTACAGTCGATGCGTACAAAACTATTTCAAAATGTAATGATGTTGTTCTCTGAGTTGGATGAGGGCACACTTTGGAAATTCCTCTTTACAAGTCCAAGATTGGCTGTAAAGATAGCAATTGTACACTTTTTGGAGGCAACTGTGCCAGAATTTGCATGTACAAAAATGACAAAACTGTTAGAGAGTAAAATTCTGTCTAGCCAAGAGAAAAGTATTTTAAGTTTGGAAAACTTTTTTTTGTATAATGATGTTATGTAAAATGTAATATTTTATCTAGATGTGAAAACAAAAATGTTAAATATTTGAAAAGTTGTTTTTAGCAACTAACCAAATAAAAAATAAAAAATAAAAATAAAAAGTTATACAGTCTAAATAAATAGAATGAGATGAGTAACTGGACTAACATCCCAGGCAGGTGTTGTTAACGATGGGCAGGACTAGCTAGGAAGTTTTCCAACTGTTCCAGTTTTTTATATTTCTTTCCAGATGTTAAAGCAATATGCATAGATTTGTGTTCAATGTTCATAACAGTACCGCTAAAAGCTTTTGCTCTTAAAACTGTTATTTCTTTTTAAATTATTGATTTGGTTAAATGAACATTTTTAACCTTTCAATATAAACAAATGACATAACAAAATTACAATTGTGTAATTTACAAGGACAAGGAAGTAATGAAATACAATACAAATGTATATTTTATACAGAATCTTTGGTTCATAAGTCAGAGAAGGACAGAAATAAAAAAAACAGTGATCTTAGCATATATGAAATAGAAATAGTGAAAAATACAGTGAACAGAGCACACTCATACTAAAGTTTTAAAAGATCACGTGACTCATGTTTAAACTTCGTTCTCGCTTTGCTGTTGGGTCAAATTCATGTTAGACCTAAAAGTGGTAATTCTAAAAATGTCAACATTGCTAAGGTGACTGTAATTCGACATCCACTGAAAAAGGAGACCAATAATATTTCAGGCGTTAAAATGTTGAGATTATTAAACAAATGCCGGGCAATTGGTTAAAATATGCTTTAGTGTTTCTGGTTCAGAAATGTCCATACAGTGCCTGCAAGCTCTATTTACCGGGCATGCCTTTGTCCTGGCTCCTATGTGGTTTCTCGTAGGCATTAGATCAAACCTGAATCTAAGGAACATCGTTCTGTATTTAGGGGATGGGAATTTTAAAAGATATAATTCTGGTATATTCAAGGGTTTTAAAATGAAGTGTCTGTTCTTAAAACTTAAATATTTTTGAGACAGTTGCCACGTTACTTGCCAATCATATCACTACAGGTTTTTATTGGCTTTAGTCGGATTGTTAAACAGTAGATTTTGTGAGATGTCTGCAACTTTTATGTAGTTATTGGCTAAGCGTAACCAACGGGAGAAAGAATTATCAGCATTAGGTATTGCTAATTTGGCTATAATTGATAATAGGCACTCTGAAGTCGGAGCTAGCAAGCTTTTAGTATTAAGGTTTTTCAAATTACTATACTATTAAGTGGCTTTAGACCCATTTCATACCTTATGATTTCCATCAGTTGGCTAGATGGTAACACCAGATCTTTTTTCCAAAATAGGCCTTCAAGCCTGGTCCAGTATTTTGTCCCTTTATACATTCTAGATTCTGCTCAGTACATAATAATTGTTATCACTTTTTGTTAATAGAAGGTTAAGACATGATCATAGGAACTTTTTCCATATTTTTTGTGTATTAATCTCGCTTGTGATACTGCTGTTCGTAACTTTGTTCTTAATTCATGGTGATACAGGAGATCTGCTGGGTGGTTGTTCGTGTTCATCCCCAGGTAACGATACTCATGAACTACTTCAACAGCAGTCTGGTAGATCATCCATTGAAAACTGTTTTTGTTTAGACTTGATACTTGCACAGATTAGAATTTTTGTTTTTTCCATATTAACAGCGAGTTGGTTTATTTGGGCATAGCTTTGTAAAGCGGAAAGCAAGTTTTGCAGGCCTTTTGGGGTTTTTGACATCAAGACCAAAACATCTGGATATATACAACAAGGGTAGCGAACATAGGCCTAGTTTGGGAGTGTCTGTAATTATAGTCTTGAAAAAATGTCCAATATCAGAAATGAAAAAACTGAATATGGTTGCAACCCTGTTTCAGACCTCTCGAAGTTCTTCTTGGGTTAGCCTCACTTGAATTGAAGTGCTTGAATAAAATTGTATAATTAAAGCATGTACGTAAGCTGGACACTTTGCTTTTTCAGTTTACCAAATAATAATTACCTTGAAATCGAATCAAAAGCAGTTTTGAAATCAATAAAACCCATGGAGATGGTGTGCCCTGTATACTGATCTCTACATTTGATTAGCGACAAGGCTAGCAAGCTAAAAGAAGTCCCTAAATCGGGTATCAAGCCTGTCTGGAAATTATCCATAGGATGGTGCTCTAAGACCCAGTTTGTAAAGTCTCTCAATAATAGGCGGGCAAACATTTTCCCTGGTACATCTAGTAAAGCAAAGGGCCGATAATGTTGTGGTAGCTGCCGATCACCTATTTTGAAAATAGGAATGATTACAGATCATTTCTAAGTAGGTGGTATTTTTGCGATTATGCAATATATTAAAAAATATATTATAAAGAATATCAGCCCAAGCGTCAGGGTGTGCCTTTAACATTAGATTTGTGAGACCATCAGGGCCAGGAGCCCTGGAGCCACTCGATTTAGTTATTTGCAGGAGGATGCCATCTCAATCAAAAATTAGAGTATCCTATGTCTCCCAGATGTTAGATTGGATAACCAAATTATTACTAGATTTACCATACAGTTCTTCAAAATATTTGATCAACTAGATTCCTGAACCGCATTGATTTGAAAAGGGAGTTGATTATCATTGCCATGCCTGCGCCATGGGCGCACACATTGGCAACCATCATGGACTATTTGTTCATTTTTCTTCAGAATACTCTTGGAACAACCCCTATTCACACTTTGGTACTTAATTCCCATTTGCGTGACTTTGGTGCCATCTTATATAACTCAACTAACTACATGTACCACAATGCACCTTGCTGCAGCTATCAATTCCTGGCCATTCCCATTCGTCAGCATTGGAACCACAATCCCCAGAAGCCCTAGGGATCAGTGCTGCTTCCACCATCTCAGGACCAGAGAGGGAGGAGGCAGATTGTATTCCGGTGTGCTGCTCCAGGTGCTGCCAATTAGCCTGCCGCAGTACAGGGCAGGGCGGTATTTAAGCAGCTGCCTGCAGGAGCTCAGTCTCTTGCATCAAGAGTCCTCCCAACCCCTTTTTGCCTTTTGTCTTCAATTTGTATGCTGTTCCTGCTGCTGCATTTTCCTGCTTTTGTTCCAGTGCTCTTTCTGGGCTTCCTGCCTTGCAGCCTGCTACACCCTGCTGCCTACAGCCCTAGCCTTTTGGGCTCCCTGCCTCACAGCCCTGCTCCTCTGGGCTTCCTGCCTTGCAGCCTGCTACACCCTGCTGCCTACAGCCCTAGCCTTTTGGACTCCCTGCCTCACAGCCCTGCTCCTCTGGGCTTCCTGCCTTGCAGCCTGCTACAGCCTGCTGCCTACAGCCTAGCCTTTTGGGCTCCCTGTCTTACAGCCCTGTTCCTCTGGGCTTCCTGCCTTGCAGCCTGTTACACTCCGCTGCCTACAGCCATAGCCTTCCGGGCTCCCTGCCTCGCTGCTCTGCTCCTCTGAGCTCGCTCCTTGCTGCTCTGCTCCGCTGGGCTCCCTGCCTTGCAGCCTGCTACTCTCTTCTGCTTTCAACCCTGACCCTCGGGTCTCTCTGTCTCTACGCCCTGTTCCTTTGGGTTCGTTCCTTTGGGTTCGCTCCTTGCTGCCCTACTCCTCTGGGCTCTCCTTCTGCCGCCTACTACAGCTCTCAGTCCTGCTCCTCTGGACTCTCTGCCTAGCAGCCTACTACAGTCCTCTGCAATCCACTACAGTTTTTCTGTACCTTGTACCATTTGGTACTGCGGCCCTGCTTCCTTGTTTGCAGCCCCCCTCTTTCCTGGCTGCTGCTCCCTTGCTCTCTTCCTTGGTTGCAACCCCTTGTTCTTGATCCTTGTCCTTCTCTTCCTTGTCTCCTCTGTCCTCCCCTTAAGTTTACCCATTTCTATTGTGCTGTTTCTTCCTTCATTCCCTTCAGCTAGATTTCTCTTAGACTTCCTTGTCCCTGGTTATTTCTGTTCTTGTCTCTCTTGTGTCTTATGTTGATCCTTTGTACAGAGCTTGACTGTTGGTTTCCGGCAGGCAACCTCTGCCCCTTCCCTTGTCGCGTTTTCTGTTTAACAGACACCCACAGCTGTTGTTCCCAGCCATGAGCAGACAGAGTGGGCCTCTGTAATAGTAATCCGTGCAGAAGGCTGGAGTTTCCAAAGGTCCGTGGAACACTCTCTTTCCATATCTGCATACACCCCAAGAGGGAATCCAGTTTGTTTGTATCTTTGTATTTCCTGCCCCTTTCTGTTCACAACTACAGTTGCCTACTTTTCTTTCTTGATGAGTTTCCTGCTGTGTGTGTACTTATCTGTCACCTTACATCAGCACAGCCACCCAAACCCTACCTGGGGGCCCTCTGCCACTCTTGACAGAGTGCCATCCTTGACAATCATGCAGGACGCTATTTAACGTTGCCTCATTTGACCGCTATTCTTAGAAACAATGGTGTTAAGCATATATTCACCATCTTTCTGCAACATACTTTTATAGGCGGCTACATAAGAACCCAACACCTTCACATGACCATACTCACGACATTCCGTCAATAAATGTTGAGCAGTTTTCTGAAATCCTCCTAAACCACAGAATCAACATCCCCTCCCCTCTTGTGGAATTCCCAGCACTATAGCTTAATGGTGGCTGTAAAACAGCACCTCATGTAATAACAAGCATTGGCAATGCCAATAGCTTTATTGGCATTTACTGAAATTATTTGCATTGTTCATTTATAGGTACCAGGATGCAAGGATGAGGGTGCAAGTTTGTAAAGGAAGATTCGATAAGGGGCACAGGTGTTGTTGAGATGGATTTCTGAACTCTGCCCTTATGGGCAGAGGTTCAGAAGGCCAGCCTAGTTTCTTGGAACAGGGTAACCTTCTGGACAAGCCAGACAATTCAAGGTAGCATTGGCAGTGGTCAAAACTAGGTCTCAGGAGGAGTGAGAGTGATCGAAGGCCCACAGTGAGCACACACAGTAAACAACACCACAAATTACTCTATCAGGTGTATATATCAAAAATACATATACATTTATTAAAGCCTTTTAAATCAAACACAAGATGAAACCACAATAATATTAACAGTTCTAACACAACCACATATTAGGAACATATATACAGTAACTGTTTTCCTAAAGCAATATTAAACATGTATGAACCCAGAACCTGTAACAGAAGAGGGTCAGACAGTGCAAATGTCTTTTAGGCAATTCTTCAAGAACCCGAATCCTAGCTAATAGGCAGTCAAATCCCTACGAAGTGTGGAGCCTTGTGCTCCAAAGTACATTTAGCGCGGCAGCGCTCGATTGTGTGTTAAAATAAAAAACGGGTCTCTTCATGGGGCTGTAGTGTCTCAGTAAGGGTGGTGAGGCGATAAAGAATAGAGTTCCACTATTCGAGGAGGGTGAGGAGGGTCTCCACAAGAGGGCAGAGCGATTTCCAGGAATCGGAAATAGGATGGTAGCTCAGGCAACCCTAAGAAAAGAGAGTGGCCCTTGGGGGACACTTGTACATAAGTCTATGCATGTGCCAGGGACCCCCGGTAAGTGTTGCAAGTACTAGCTGACCCTCAACGCAGTATGGACCAACCTTCTTCAGTCTAGTCCAGTTCGCTCGCAGGTTCGAGTCCAGCAGTTGCGCGTCCCTCTGGCTTTCAGGGGCTGCGTTCCAAGACCTCTGTCTGTGGCGGGATAGTGGCCTTTTCTCCACTTCTGGGGAAGGGATCGGGCCAGTTCCACTGCAGGTCGTCTTAGGGCAAAGGAGGGCACAGCAGCAAGGCACCCACCTAGCTCGTCGCCACAGCGGGGCGACACAGGTACCGGGTAGGCTCGGGTTCGGGCAGACTCTCCTAATTCCAGATTTAGGAATGCTAGAAGTAGGAAAGTCAGTGGGAGAGTGCCTTCTACCAAGAGTTTACGGTTCCCAAAGTCTCAAGTCAAAATTCGAGACAGTGGCGGTTCCAGATCAAAGGTCCCGTATGAGCTGGTCAGTTCACTGGGCGGTCCAGGAACACTTCAAGAAGGGGCTTGTTTACAGGTTAAGCAGGAGGTGCCGAGAGTAGAGTAGTTGGTCTCACTACTCCAAAGGGTCGAAGTGCCCTTGCAGGCCTTCTGTGATCAATGAGAAACAGGGGCTCTGACGGGACAACAGCGGGTTCAGGGTGCCAAACCTTTGAGCGAGTCTCCAGCGGTTCCACGGATCTGTTTCTTCGGTTCAGGATACTTGGCTCCTTTACTAAGTTTGGTGAGAACTCAGGAGATCGACCTAGAATGGGCATAGAGTGCCTTCTCTTATCCAAAGTTTGCTTTGTGCCAAAACGAAGGGCATCCAATGGGAGATCTGCTCAAATTCAACCAACCCAGGATGTGTATTGGAACTAGACAGCTCCAGCCCACATCCTGTGCGCACACACACAAGGCATGCAGAAGCCTGCGAAAACCTCGGGTTGCGCGGGAGCCTCCATGACCAAATAAGGAATTTCCCGGGTCTGTTCAACCTGGGGAAGGCAAAGGGACAAAATGGCCAAAGGACAGAACAAAGGACTTCGTGGCATGTCCATTTTAGGCACTGGCCACTGTCCTGGGCCAAACGCGGTAAGCGCGGTATGGACCATTGAAAAGAGTCAAAATGCTTTAAAAAGTAACTGCTGCCACCAGCTCTGTCCTGGGCACACTTGTACATTCACCAAACATCCTTCGAGGGTGTCTAGGGCCTTAAAAATGAAAAAGATACCCCAGCGCACTGTACTGGAAGTTACATTGTGCGCTGATAAAAAGTTACCAAGAAAAGGCAACAAAGTCTCCCAGTTCTGACAGTCTCAAGGGCATGTCAGTTTCCCCCTAACGAGATGAGCAAAAGCCCAGCGGAGTACAGGAGAAGGCTGGGATGGTCAGACAAAAGCAGAAAGTTGGGGGTTCACAACTGGATGGAAAATTACACATGAATGGAAATCTTTCCTAACAGGTGTGCATGAGAATGAGAAGGAAGAAGAATAGAGCAATAGCCTAATATGAAATAACTGTAGCTGGGAAATGGAAAGCTGGGTGCCCGACTTGCTTTTTTACAAAGCTGCTGATTTGAGCAACTATTGTTAGGCAACTTCTCATTGGGCAGTACCCTTTGCTATGCCAATCAGATATTCTCAGTTCAGAACTCCCATTCCTTCTCCCTCCCTCCCTCTTCTGTAACAATGGTTTGTCCATTTTGTGGCAGAAATTTGCAAAATCCAAAAATAGGCATACACTTCAATGGCTGGAAAACTGAGCGTAAATAACGCTGCATGCCTGGGACTAAGCTACAGAGGGAAGTCCATTATGTAACAAACCTACACGGGCAATAACCATGCATCTTCCAAATAAAATGATAGGTTTTTAGGCGATTACTACATTTTTTCCAGCAAGTGAAACATAAATTGATCAAGTATTTGCTCACCCGTTTGCAATTTGCATGTTTAGATGAAAAACACAGACTTTTATTTATTTTAATTTTTATAGTGCGCCACTCACCCGTAGGTCTCGGGCGCACATATAACAAGAAACAAACACAGACAACAGGAGTCAGAAGGAGCAGGAAGGAGGGTTCGACTAAACCAGGTTGAAAAGGTGAGTCTTAATCTTTTTCTTGAAATCCGGCAGAGATATTCTCTTTTTTAGGTCGGGAGGAAGTGCATTGCAGACCAGGGGGGCTTGAACATTGAAAGAGGTGCCACCAAACCCTTTAAGCTTGAATTTGGGTTGATGAAGGCTGGCCTGATCTGCTGAGTGAAGCGAGCGGTAGGTTAGGTACACCTTGGTATGCTCACAGAGATAAGAGGGGGCCTGAAGATTCAGGCATTTGTGACACACTGTAAGGGCCTTGTGGGTGACCCGATGTTTCACAGGGAGACAGTAAAGCGCTCTCCTTGCATTAGAGATGTGAACACGTCTTAGACATTTGGTGGCCCGGACTCCCCCATTCTGAATGCCAGATTTGCCTTGGAAGGGCCCAGAAACAGACTGTTACAGTGATCTAGGGGTGAGTTAACCAGGGCTGAGGCCAGAAGGGACATGTTCCCAGGAGACAAGAATGGGCGGATGAGGCCAAGAAGTTTGTTGATATAGCCACTGGATGCTCGGAGGAGGGCGACCTGGGGTTTCATGGTGAGTTCGGCATCGAGCATGACCCCAAGGGTCTTAACACTCTTTGCCACTGGGATCATGGAACCTGCAATATTAAAACTTTGAAAATCTGCAGGTATTGTTTTTAACCGTGACAGTGAGGCAACAATCAGCTCAGTCTTAACTTTGTTCAGGACCGACGCATTGGTTGTCATCCAAGCCTAGATGGCACCGTAGACCATTCTAATGGTTGCCATATCTTGCGTGTGAACACCCGAGAGTTTTAGGACAACCTTGGTGTCCTCGGCATAATTAGCATACTGGACACCCAGGTTATCAAGGAGTATCAGAAAAGGCAAGATGTAAATGTTGAAGAGTTTAGGCGAGATACAGGACCCCTGCGGTAGACCTCAGGGGTGGAACCAGCATCATCCACAGTGACTCTTGCATTGCAAGGTCCCAGGAAGGAACCAACCCACCGAAATGGCAGCCTCAGAGCACCCTGCTACCTCCTGCAGCCTATCGAGCAAGAGGGAGTGATCCACAAGGTCAAAGGCAGCGGAGAGGTCCAGCAGCATCAATAGGGCAAGGTGACCATCATCCACAATTATGAAGAGGTTGGACTTCAAGTCGAGAAGGGCCGTCTCAGTGCCATGTCTGGCTCTGAAGCAAGACTGGCGTGGACAGAGAATATTTGTGGCTCTGGAATTGTAAGAAGTCTGCTCAGTCCAGCACTTTAAGCAAAAATGGGACATTCGTGATGGGACAGTAATTTCCAGTCTTACAAGGGTCGAGACTACTCTTTTTAAGAAGTGGCTTGATTCAGGCCCCCTTCAGAAATTGACATACTAGTCTCTCGAAGAATGAAAGATTCAACAACCTAGTGACCCAAGGAACTAAAATGACTGAGCACTTTTTCAACAGCCTTGAGGGACAAATGTCCCTGTGGCAGACAGTGGGTTTCAAGGCACTTATGATTTTCTATACGTCATCCTCGGAGCAGGGAGAGAGTGTAAACTCATTGATCTTGAGGGCTGGTGTGGGCCTGACATTAGATAAAGGGACCGAGATATCCTCCCTAGAGGGTGGATTAGACTTCCCCCTCAACGCCGATGGCCTCCTGATGTTTGAGTATTTTTTGTTTGAATTCATCGTGGATTTCCTGATACCACTTTGAGTCCTTAGTGGGAGTTTAACCTACGACTGTCTTGCCTTCAAATTCCTTCCCAATTGTGAAAAGCTCATTAGAGCAACACTTAGCCTGGGAGATCCTATTGTTGAAGGTAATGGCTTTATGCCAATTTCTTTCTGCTACCTGTTTAGCATGTTTCCGATATGGAATATCCTGGTTGAATCAAGCATTCTCTGGTCTAAAGAGGAGCAAGAAGATTTACAGTTTCATTCAAGGTTCCCTTAAGAAAGGAGACTAATTCGGAGGGCTTGTGAAATGTTTCAAGCCCAATAAGCTTAGCTTCTAGAATGGGCAATAGATTTAGTGCACTGCCTTTGTTTTACATTTCTTGAGATCGTGGTATGACTGGGAATAACATTAGTCCTCTTGGGAGGGGCAGGAGGGTGAACAAGAGAGGAGACAAGGAAGTGATCGGACCAAGGGCACACTCGGATATAGATGTCAGATACAGACAAGCAGTGTGAGAGAATCCACTCCAGAGTGTTGCCTGCGATGTGTGTGGGTTTGCCCACTGCTTGGTAATACCCTATGAAGCCTAAGGCTGCTAATAGAGAGTTGTTCCGTTTGTCAGAGGGGTCATCTGCCCAGAGGTTAAAGTCACCAAGGACGATGACAAAGATGCTAGATTTGGTAAGTTTGTTTAAAAGACTGATTAATTATTCCTCAAAGTAGGGCATGACTCTAGATGGTCGATGCACTGCAAGTATGGTAAGAGAGACTTTGTGGATTATTTTGATTTTTATCACCAGGCACTCGCAGTCATCCCGGGCCTCGCATGAAATCGGATGGCAATCCAAAAGTCTGTTGCAAAAGATTGCCACCCCCCACCCTTTTTGCCCTGCCAAACTTCAATTAACCTTTTAGCAATCCTTAGATGACCATGTATAAGCGATGTATGACTTATCATTTCTTGTTCTTCCCAGAGACTCCTCAGGCCATTTCACGGAAACATTGCGCTGGTGCAAGTGCAATTTTACACGATGACAAAAGTTGCCTTGGTGAACGTGTGTTGTTTCCATACATTTTTTGCAATATGATTATTTTCCCAGATGCAAACAGCATACACAATAGCACTGGACCCCTGCAAAGCTTCTGTAATATGAGCCCCGGTCGTCTCCTTACTCTGTTTATGCCACTCTAAATTCCCTGTAATCTCTGAGATCTATTTCATGTTCATTTAAACTCCTATTACATTGATTTCCTTTCCTGACTATTTTTCACACCAAATGGGGCGTTTGTTCAAACTGTTATCCTTTGTATCCAGTGATGAATGTACATATTGTGTTGTTGGAATTTATTCCAATTTTAGAACTGTCCCTGCCCCCCAACTGACCTCTTTCTTCCTAAATGCAAACTGTAGTGTCGAGAACCCCGTCTGGAATGCTAGTCCCAGGGTCGCTTTGCGGGTTACTGTACCAATTTTAAGATTAGGCTGCAATTACAGATCTGCTGTTAAGCTTGTGGCGAAGATGAAAGGGTTTTGCCCAAAGCAGATTGTTGAGAGAAAAAAGAACGAAAAACTTTGCTTTGAAGGGCTGTCGTTTCGTGTTCTATTCGTTTAAATGCACAGCGCAGAAAGCAGAACAGTAGGCACGCTAGTCACGACAACAAAGCCCACACGTGGAGTCCTAGAAGAGGAAGGATGCGGGAAATTCCTACCTTGAGTGGTGCTGTCCATTAATGTATAGTTATTGTAGTTAATATAAAACAAGCTGTTAACTCAGCATTTTATAGGACCAAATCGCTGTGTTTGCTATTCCCACACATTGCATTGGAGATCGGCGCAGTCCTTTAACTAACCAGATGGTTGTTGTGTGGCTATAATGAAATAAGGGATCTGTACTATTTTGATTCGAAAGTGATTTCCTGCGTTTGCTTTTCACCGATATACTTTCTTCAACTGTATATAGTACAACAAAAATACATTTATGGAGTATTTTTAACGATAATGAATATAGAATAACAGTCAAAGAACACATCCTGCTAGCAACAGCAATTAAAACAAAATAATTACTGCAGTCATTTGAGATTGATGAAGCTCATATGCTGCAGTCCAAGCTGGCAATGCAGCAGTTAAGACCGAAGCATGTCTGAGTTGCCTGTATTCCCTGTCAGTTTGCTCTGCACTGCTCCCATTGGTTGCCCAGAGCAATGTCAGGTGCTATGGTGAATGAAAACCGCCCAACCATTGTGTGTTGTTCATTTATTTAGGGAGGGTATGCTCAGACGTGTGTACTTAGCTCGTTGTATAATCGGGAGTCAAGCTACCCCTCAGTGATATAGCCCAACCAGGCAAAATCTGTCTGCTTCTTCATAACAACATAAATTTGTATAATGAAATAAATTTCCAACTTTCTTATGAATTTAACACAAATCCAAAATGGGTGCCTGTATGTCCAACACGTTTTAAATAGTCAACTATACTGCTACGTCCCGTCCCCTTTCCTCCATACTGTATGTTCTGTTTCCCGTCCCTCGCTAGGGACGGGAAACGGAAAGTTTTTCACCAGAAAAAATTGTCTTCCCCTTTAAATTTAGAGCATGTGCTCCCCTGACTCAGCCCACCGGCGCCACTCCCCAGTCCTCTTTTCCACTTTGATGGGGAGCGGACTGCTTTCACCAGTGCTCCTGGGCTAGGCCTCTGGCCTTGTCATTCCATGCGTTCTTCCCCGGGATATTTTCTTTTTCCCTTTTCTACATAGTGTAAGGAAGTCATGGTGGCAACAGTAAAGACAGACACAAGTGATCACAGTTCAAGGGTGTTTATTAAACTGTATAAATGGGTGAGAAAAACGCCTAATCTAAACCTAAATCTAAGATGGGGGCAAGCTACGACCATCAAATAATAATAAGACAATCCTAGTGGCGTTTTGTCAAATAAAAAAGGGCCTATACTAAAAAAAACTATTGCCAATCCTTACCGCTAAGTTACAAAATAGTGTGGGATAATGTTCACCAGAAAAGAAAGAAGTGTTCACAAAATAAGTCAGGATGGTATTACTGGAGTCTCCCTTCCTCACATTTTTAGCACGGGATAAGCCGGGACTCTTGAGCACAGCACTCTCCTGGGCTTCTTCAGCACAAGTTTACAGTTAGTTTCCAAAATAGCAGGGCCTACTGTGACTAAGTCTCTTTTACACCCATTCTCTTGCCTTAGGGGACCTGGTGTACTATTAACAATAAACAAAAAGTTCCTTTCAGTAATTTTCTTATCAGCTAATTTCCTTTCACCCGTGGATCCCCCTCAAACGGGCTCCGGTCCTTTTTGTAACCTTGGCTTCCCTCAGTCGGGTTCACAGGTTTCACACAGTTCACTTATTCATAATACCTTGCAGGATTCACTTCCCTTAGCTTTTTCTAGTCCCCAGTCCGGCTTTCTCTCAAGCCCTTAGTCAGGCTTTCCACATTTATTGTTCATACAGTGTTTCCCTTAGCTGGGCGCACAGGCCTGTTTCACACTGTCACAACTTTGGTAATGGGTTAAGGACTTGTGATTGTATAAGCGATTTTGGCTCCACATTTGTATGACCACCTTAACTCAGTTTGCCGGCCTTTCCTACGGCCTCTTGTTACTATATTATTCACAAGAAAAGGGGACCAGCCAGAGTCTTTCGTATGGACGCCCTTGTGGCGCCGGACCACTCTGCAGCTGGTCTTTCCCTCGGTTTTAAAGGTTCAGTAGTACACAAGTTCTTTGTTTAATAACAAGTTGCCATTTGCAACCTTCGCTCAACACTGTCTGGTTATCTATCGGTTCTCCCTCCGACTCACTGGTTGTGCTGAACTCCTTGTTGTTTCTTGTCTCTGGATTCAAGGATGATACCACGGTAGCAAGCGTACCTCCCCACCTCGGATATCAGTGCAGGAGGGTCCTGTGCACCGTTGACATCGGTTACACCACACGTCAGCTGTAGTTCCCGGTCTTATGATTCCTTTCACGGAGGCTTTGCGGGCTTGGGTTGAAATGGGCAAGGGCACTTCCCTACTTGTTGTCCTTTCCGGTCTCGCCGCCTTTCTTCTCCGTTTGAACTGCCGTCCTGGAATAGCTGCCTCCTTGTGCTCTCAAGCTCTGCCTTTTATCCCTTTGGGGAAGGGAAATGGCCGTCAGATGTGTGTAGTTATTGTCAATTGCCTGACTCTGCCTGACCCTTGTGTTGGGACACGTCAGGTAAACGGCTCTAGTGTTATTCTGTTGTCTTTCACAGTGTAAGAAAGTGTTTGTGTTGGAAGGGGCCGGGGGTAGAGCTTCTAAGTATCCCACAGGGGAGGATGGGGAAAAGGTGTTAGAAGGAAGGGGTTACCGCATCTCGCCTGTCGGTGTCCCACTTCCACTCCGCAAAGACCCCTCATCCAGGTGACCCTCCCCCACTGGTCCACCCCCAGGAACTGGATACAATAGCGTTGGCCGTGTCCTGGCACCTGGATGACCGATCTCCGGGGACTAGCAGGTGAGACACCTTCAGGTTTCTCACAACAGCAATTATCAAAGTAATACTCTGTCCTTTGGTGCCACACTCCTCCCTGGTGCATGTCGACGACGGTGGATTTCAGCTGGTGTGTGGCCTACAAGGGTTCCTTCCCCATGTCGGATCCTCACACACTCTGCCTCCGGTACCTTGGCCCCAACCACAGCTGGGATGGCTATTCTGCGTGCGACACACTGACCCTGCGCTCAATGACGAATCGTTTAGCCAGGTGGAGGGAGCTATTCGAATGATCACCACCAGAAGACATCAAGGCATATGTAAGGAGGAAGTCCGGGCCTGAGGTAGGTGCCCTGTTCTCCTCTGCGCCCTGCAAGGGCGACTCCTTCCCTGAGAAGCGTCCAAGCAGGAGGGGCCTTCCAGGTCCTTAGACAAACAAGGGGCCTGAGGCTCTGAGAGCTACCGGCCAACAGGCCGAAGGAGCATCATACCGGTCCCACCGCTGAGGGGCCGCAAGGCTTTAGAACTGGGATATCCCCAAGGGGCTCTGCTCTAACACCGAGCTCGCTCCCGAATGGGCTTTTATAAGCAGCAGCAGTGAGATGCAGGGAACGTCCGAGCCTTTGCTCTTAAGCGTGCAGGCGGAGACTTGGCCCATCTCATCAGGCATCATGCAGCAGGCACGTGGCGCTGGGCATGACAAAATGGCCGCCAGACCAGACAAGATGGGTTTTTAAAAAAAATCTTTTTATTGAGGTTTTTTAACAAACATAACAACCCCCAACTTCTCCACCTCCCCTCCTCTGTGCTGCCATAATCCCTCTGGCAGTCCCTGACCCCTCGTCAAGTTCCATTGAGGTCATGCCAAGTCCAGAAGCCTGAGGCGTTGCGGCCGCCAACCAATTCCAAAATCGTCTCTCAGAAAGGAAAGAACCTCACCCAACTCCCTCGCAAAAGTCTGTACTGCATTGTTCATCGCATATGTGGCCCATTCCAGTGCAACCAGTTCCCAGACTTTACGCAGCCAGTCCTGAAATGATGGTGTGTTTGGACTCTTCCATCTCTGGGCGATAAGTGTCATCCCAGCTAAGGTGAGCATTATCCGCGCTCTCTCCCTCCCCTTAGGATCAACTGTCTTTTCTTTTGGCCGCAAACCCAATAAGGACCATTCTGGGGGCATACATCCCCGCGCCCCAAACGCCTGTTCCATTGCTTGGTTGACGACTGACAAGAAAGGGGCTATTTTGGGCATCGCCACCAAACATGTTCCGCAGTGCCCTCCTGCCCACAGCCCCTCCAGCATAGTCCTGTTGACTCGGGGTATATCCTGCGTAAGCGCTCTGGAGTATAATGCCACCCAAATAGAATTTTATACCACATTTCCTGAGTTTGTGAAGCTCTCGCCAGTTTGGGAATTTTTCTCAACAGACTCTCCCATTCCCTCTTTTCTATCTCCCTGCCCAAAATACGTTCCCACCTTTCCATATATGTCCATTGTGGTTTTAAGGTGGCTTCGTCAAGAATTCTGTACAGCTGGGAGACTAGGCCCGTCGAGCCGTCATTGGTCATGAGGAATTTTTTGAAGGGGGTCGGAGATTTAGTTGCCGCTTCCTTATTGCTGGGATGTAGAAGCCAGTGGCGAAGCTGGGAGTATCTTAATCTCTCTCCCTCTACTACTGCAAAATCCCTTTTGCAGTCTAAAAAGGTGCTAATTTCCCCCCTATAAACATATCTCGCATCCTACGGCAACCCCCCTCCCGCCACCTCTTGAATGCCCCCCTCTCAAACCCGGGGGCGAAGTCCCCATTGTTAAACAGTGGCGTGAAGGGGGAGGGAAAGGTCGTGATGCCTTTATGTTTGACTAGCCTGTCCCAGTTATCCGCCACCAATTTTGTGATGGAGCTCTCGTACATCTGGCTTGGGCGAAGATGCCTGGGTAACCATAGCACCTCCCCCAAGTCGTGCCTCGCCACTGCCCTATCCATTTTAACTCAATGTTTACCTTCCTCCTCCCGGAGCCATTCCCTAATCACCCGTAAATGTGCCGCCTCGTAATATTGGCGGAAATTGGGTAGGGCTTATCCCCCTGTATTCCTTGCGGCCATAAGTTGCTGCCTACTTACCCTAGCTCTTTTCCCCTCCCATATAAACTTATTAGTAATAGCTTGGAGCTCCCTAAAGAAACCATCCAGAACCACTTGGGGGATTGCCTGGAACAGATAGAGTAGCCTCGGCAGAGAAACCATTTTAATAGCCGCCATCCTCCCGAACCAGGACACTCTCAATGTCCTCCATTTGTTAAGATCCTTTTTAATTTTTCCCATAAGGGGGGAGTAGTTAGCCTTGTACCAAAGATGGGGTGATTCTGACTCCCAGGTATGTAATCCCCCCCGGACGTCAAGCAAAAGGCGTTTATTTCTTTAGTTCCTCCCTCTCCTCCTTCCCTAGGGACAGGTCCATCAATTCTGACTTATTCATGTTTATCCGCAACCCTGACGCAGTTCCAAATTCCTCTAGTAAAACCTTACCATGACTGCTAGATTGTATAGGATTGGTCAGGGCGAGCAACATGTCGTCCGCGAAGGCCGCTACCTTATGCTGTCTGCCTCCAAATGGGATGCCCTGTATTCTGTCCGATTCTCGGATAGCCTGGAGCAGGGGCTCCAAGTAGATCGCATATAGCAGGGGCGACAAAGGACACCCCTGTTTCGTACCCCTCTGAAGCTGGAACGCTCTCAAGGTCGAGCCATTAACCACCACTCGTGCCCGCGGACCCTCGTAATTAGCCTTTACCATTTGCAGAGAAGTGCCCCCCAGGCCCATTCATTCCATAGTCCTAAAGAGAAAAGACCACTCCACCCGATCGAACGCTTTTTCAGCATCAAGCGAGAGAAGTGCTGCTGAGGTGCTGGTTTTCTCCGCCTTTTCCACTAGATGTGCTACCCTCCTTATATTGTCCGCTGTCTGCCTTCCCTTAATAAATCCTGCCTGATCCTGATGTATCAGGTCCGGAAGACGCACCTCAAGCCTATTAGCTAAGATCTTACAGTACATTTTTGCGTCCACATTAATGAGCGCTATTGGTCTGTACGAGGATCTTTCAAGGGGGTTCTTACCCGGTTTCAGGATAAGAGAAATTTTGGCCTCTTGCATGCAGGGTGTTATGTATCCGCTATCCTTAAAGGAGTTGAAGAGATAAGTTAATTGGGGCACCAGCACTCCGGCAAATGCCTTATAAAATGATGCCGTAAACCCGTCTGGGCTGGGAGCTTTGCCTGTTGGCATGTTCTTAATCACCCCTCTCACTTCTTCCTCTGTTATCTCCTGATGTAGACCCGTCTGCACTTCCCCCTCAGTGGTATTTAAGCTTATCTTGTCCAGGAAATTCTCCTGAGCCTGAGCGGAAGGATTCTGGGAAGTGTATAGAGTCTCATAAAATGTAGCCATCGCTTCCTGAATATCATTCCGTTCGTGTGAGCCTATCCCCTGAATTAGCGTTTAAGGCCGTGATTGTTTCTTGAGGTCGTCCCCCGAAGCAAGTGCGCCAGTAGGGCGTCAGATTTGTTCCCTCTAGCATAATATTTTTGCCTGACCAAGAGTAGAGCCCCCTCTGCCTTTTTTGTGCGTAGGATCCCAAATTGTCCTACTGCCCTCCTGTACTTCCTCTGGTTTTGCCTACTTGGGTTCCCAGCTACCTTATTCCTCGCCCCCCTCCACCTCTGCCTCCAGCCGGTTCCCCAAGGCCTGCAGCAGTTTATCCCTTTGTGCTTTAACTGCTATCAATTCTCCCCTCATACTGGCTTTAAATGCGTCCCACCTCAGGTCTTCTCCCGTGTCCCTCCCTTTTGTTGTTATCAAAGAACTCTCTCATCTTACCCTCCATCTCCTCCCTAATAGCAGGGTCCCTCAGCATATACTCTGGGTATTTCCAGCCCCCCCAACTCCCAACACCTCCCCCCTAATTCCAGCTGCATAGATAGTATTTTGTGGTCCGCTATACCCATGGGGCCAACCTCTATTTCCTTAACTCTTCCCACTAGAGCGGCAGAGATCCAGATATAATCAATTCTGGACTGTGTCCTGTGAACTTCGGAGAGAAAGGTATACCCCTCCCTATTCCCTTTGAGTTCTTTCCAGACGTCCCTCAAACCCATTTCCGCCATTCTATCCCTCAGACCCAACAAGGCCACTGCTCCACCCCCCCCCCCCAACCTGCTCTCCTGGTCCCTTCCGACCTATCTTTGGCTTTATCCCAGGCTATATTAAGATCACCCATTAGAATTATCTGCCCCCTTGCCCACTCCCCTACCTTCCCTAGGATATCCAGAGGAAGAGATCTTGTCCTGAGTTGGGTGCGTCGATGTCCCCTGTTGTGTACATCCCCTCTCCGATTTTACCCCTCCCAAATATGAATCTGCCCTCTTCTTTGCACCTAAGCGTGTCCTGTCGACCGTGCTCCTCACGGCTACTGCCACCCCTCCCGCCTTCGTGTGACCCGATGCTTGGAATATTTGCTTAAATCCCCTCAGCTTAAGTCGGCTCTGATCCTTACGGAGCAAATGTGTTTCCTGCAAACCCAAAAAGTCAGTTTTTCCCCGGTTTGTGAACTGCTCCAACTTTTTTCTTTTCAGAGGGGAGTTGAGTCCCCTGACATTATGGGTTACCCACTTGAATCATGGCACCTCTCTCGCTGCCGCTGAAAGTATCCCCCCAGTTTTTCGCCTCTATCCATTTTCGTCCGACCCGGTTGCCGGGAACGTTTGCCGCATCTATTACACCCCTAGAACCGCACCCATGGAGATTCACATCCCCCATAACGCCCCCCAACCTCCCCCTGAAGACCTGAACTACTGGTCTTTCCTTCTCCCCCATCCCCTTCACAGGCTTTTTCGCCCTTATTGCTCCCATGATGTTTGCCCAGAGCCCCTCCCCTCCCCCTCAGAGCCATATACAGCTTTTTTGTCCACCACCCCTCAAAGTTGACCACTACCCAAGTCAGTTCTCCTCAATCTCGGCTCCCCCTCCCCCTCCCCCATTGGCTTTGCCCCGCCTCCTCCACCAGAAGGCCTCCAAGGCGCGGACTTCCTCCTTTTCCCCTCGCCCGCTACTGACCATTCTCAGGGTCTAAGTCTCGTCCCCCCTCCCTTCTCGGGTGAGCCGCCCAGGCCCGCCGCAACCCGATCACAAACTAGCTCCTGATCCAATTCAACCTGCAATAAATCTGCTCCTTCCTGCATCGTTGTTATGCGCTTCTGCGAGCCCGCCCACTCAAACAAGAGTCCAAATGGGAAAGTCCACTTATATTTGATTCCTCTTTCTTTGAGTTTTGAGGTCAGCGGGCTCTATTAATGCCGCTTCAGTAAGGTGCTGGGGGCGAGATCTTGAAAAAGCTCTATCCACTGTTCATTAAATGCTAGCAGCTCTTTTTGCCTGTCCTCCCTGAGAACAGCTTCTTTCTGGGTGTATTTTGTAAATGCGGCCAGCATGTCCCGCGGTCCCGTTTTCGGGTTCCTATTGAGGTAACCCACTCTATGGATCCTATCGAGCTCTATCTTATCCAGATCTGCAAAAACTCTCTGGACGGTCTCCTTCAGATCCCGATCCTGTACCGACTCCGACTCTTAGCTTCAGTCTAATATTGATCCTTCGGGATCTGTTTTCCATATCTTCCATTCTTAACTCCAGGTTTTGCGTCGCCGTGTCCAACCTCTCCATTGCTTCGCTATTCTCCGTTGTTTCCCTGCTCATCTCTTGAAGGCCTCTCTCAATTATGTCCGTTCTCTCACCCAACTGCCCTACTTCCTTCTTGATATGATATGATATGGTATTTGTAACGCGCCTATACACAAGTGTTCTTAATTTCAGCCATTGCTTGGTTGATGTCAGATCTCAATTGAAATTGGTCCTGGAATGTTCTGCTCAGAGAATCCTGTAGGGAAAACATCTCTCCTCGCAGGTCTTTGCGAGATATTTGTGTAGCCCCATCTACGCACTCCGAGACGTGCTCCTGTCCCAGTGGGCCCCCTTGCTTGGCCCTGTGGCCATCAGCGGAGTCTTTGTTTACCCACAATGATGCGAGAGGGCCTGACATGTCCGCCTGTGGGACACCGCCTTTGTTTGACTTATTTTTGCTCTTGGCCGCCATGGTCATAGGATGCAAACCTGTATGAGTGGCCTAAGAGTGCCGCCTTGATCAACCAGGTATCCCTTGCAATGCTTCACCCAGAGCAGTGCCCTCGGTCTTGGCCTATCATCCCCAGTGTAGCAGTGGGGACTAGTTGTGCTTTTATAACTCTTTATAAATCTTCGCTGGACTTAGCTCGGGCCCGATGACCATAATATCTTGAGTACCGCCGCGGGGTCTAGGTGAAATTGCCTCTGGGGGAGGCGTGCTTGGCCAATTCTGCACAAAGAGTGCCCTTAGGGGGGTAGCTAATGCCCTTGCTCGCACTGAGCTTGCGGACCCCCTCCGGGCCTGCTTATAATAAGGGGGGGGGCGATGCCAGTCTCCCCCCCACCCCAGGAATCAGTGCAAGGCCCAACGGACACCCAGGTGGTGGGGGGAGGCGCACCAGACACTCCTGCGATCAGCGGCCCACAGGACCCCACCCCCACCGCCGCCCCCCACCTCCTCTCCCTGTCGTCTGCTCCTCCTCACCTCGAGCCCCCCGCGGGCCAGATCTTTCCCAGTCCTCGCTCACAACCACCTCCTTTCGCCGATGGCCCGCTTTCCACAAACGCGGACAGAGGCCCGACACCTCCTTCCCGCAGAGGCAGGGGCAGCTGCAGCAAGCCTCTCCGGGCCGGGACCCGGTCTGCCAGGTCCCCCTCAGGGATCTGGAGCCTCCGCGCTGAACGTGACTCCTTCAGCAGAGGGGCCCCGTGCTGAGGCGGCCCTCAGATCCTCCCTCCTCTCGCAGCTCTCCAGCAAGGCTTTCTCCGCACTGGACCGGCACGGACGCGCAGTGGCAGAGGAGGTGCTGCACTCGGCCAGCTCCGCGGCTGCACCAGGAGGCAAAGTTTCTCAAAGTTTCTTCTTCGGCATACAGGAGGGGCCCAAGCGTCTCGCCGAGGCCGCCTCACCGCCAGGCACTTTCCTCCACCAGGCCGCCGACGGGCCACTCGTGCCGCCTCCCCTCCCCCACAAGCCTCCGTCGCCGACAAGCCTGCGTCTTCATTTCTTCTTTGTCGCGAGTGCCCACTGGGATCACGGGCCGCCGCACAATATTTTCATGTGCCCGTCTGCCTGGGAGGGGTGGTGGATCTGCCTAATCCAGGATAGGAACGCCGGAGCGCCGTCGACACCCGTCTAATCAGTGTTGGCGGCCATCTTGGAATCCGACAAGATGGCTTTTAACTAACAATCAATTATTTACTTTTTCTTTAGTTTGTTCGAATGAATCTTCATAGCAACATACATTTGTATAATGAAATCAACTTCCAACTTTCTTATGAATTTAACACAAATCCAAAATGGGTGTCTGTATTGTGGTCTAACGCGTTTCAAATAGTCAACTATTCTTCTTCATGGAGATACACTTTGGATTTTATACAATTGAATTAGATATATTTATAATTAGTACCCGGCGCGGGTGTTTCTCAGTGTAGCGTTTGCGAGCATTACCCGACGGTAAGGCTGCACACGCTATTGCGCATCCGTAGCGCCGGTGTTAGCTGGTTTTTTGTGTGTTTTTTAGGCCACCATGGAAAGGGAGAAGGGACTACGTGTTGTCCCTGCTTCCTTTTTAATGGTGGCCATTTTTTTTGTTAACATTTTTTTCAATTTACTTGAATGGCCATGTAGGATTGGGCTTTTGATCGTTGTAACCAAAAGCAGGCCCACCCTTAAAGAGTACATACACGCTTTGTCCGTAAAGCAAGTTTATTGTACAAACAGCCGGGAGGGGTTAGATGACATCAAAGAGTCAAACTCACCGGTCTTCCCTAACCACACAAAGAACATGTATCTTATACAATTTGCAACATTTAAAACACTCCAAAAGGTTTTGTTACAGTCAACTCCCCACACATGATTGGTTAAACCTATTCAATGTACCCATATTCCCTTTAGTTCCCACACTTCTTATTGGATACATTCATCTAAGCACATCCTCTTTAACTTAAAATTGCATGTTTCATATTTACACTACGCCCCCCTCTGGGGCCTTTCCATCTATGGTCATAGTCCCATCTCCTAGTTACACAGTTTACACAATTTACAAACAATTTCAAATATCACAGGTTCCATCTGGTTAGAAACCTTTACCCATACTTGTGACGCACACGGCCATTCTATGGACATTCCATTGATGTGAAGAGGAGGAGAGCGAACACGTTTCCTTTTGATCTATTGTTGCTGTTTTTATCGCCCAAACATGTTGGTGTCCACATTTCGTTCTAAACTATGTGACTTACCATTCCAGCCCATATGACCCCAACCAACACCTTGACAACTCCATTGAAAATCCATGATCTATCGGTGCTTCTTCCGAAAGAAGCCCGCATCAGGTGTAATTGTCCAGCCCTAACAGGTGATCGGAATCCTCCTGTGATTCAATAACAGACTCCTATATCCTTACAGAGATTGCGTCCCCCCTTCACAATGCACCTAGAGCATAAAAAAAGACCTGTCCGAAACTGACCATCTGATATTCATCGCAACTGCTGCGGTCTTTCCCCCAACCTTGTAAAACTAGTTTTTCAGTCACAGAGTTCAATTGCCAAACCCAGGTTTTTAGCCAGCGCAATTCCTAACCTGTCAGAGAACTCTGCGGCAAGACAGATCTGTATATTCATACTGCCCAAAACATATTTCCCTAGAGACCCGCATGCGTGTGTCCCTATACATGTATGTTCAGGACTACCGCATCCCCTCACACTGATTTTCCCATAGCAAATCTCTTACCTTACATACACATGTAGAGCTCCCTGCTGCCTGACTGTTAAGCACTATGTGGTATGACACACTTATATTGCGTTTATATTGAATCAGCAGTTTTGACACTTATCTTGCTGTGCACACAATTCGAAAATGTGTCGGCTAAAACACAAACACAAAAAATAACGCATATGCCTAATTAGAACTCTTGAAATATTATCAAATATATTTTTAATTAGGAGAGTAATTTTATTAAAACAAACTTATCTATTACCAGCCTCTATTACCAACCTCTTAATTGTTGTGTCAATCACGTAGTCAGTTGCCAATGTACCTAGGATAGACTCAAGATTCTTAGTTCTGTCACAGAAGAACATAATGTTCCAATATCACTAAATGACTATGTGCAGCAGCATGTTCACTGAGCGCTGTACATCACGATACTCCAAGGTAAAGGGTAAAAGCCCTTACTGTGCTTCAGTGGATGTCTGGAAATGTCATATTCTAAGTAAAAACCAAGTTATCCTATTTAAAAACAACCAAGTCAGTCAGTCAGCTATATGTACTACAAAAAGATCTTCAATTTATATTTATCCCTTATGATCTATATACCACTGCATGCATTTGCTTACCTTAAGTCAATGTCATCCGTGCCCAACTGGAGTCAAATTCCATGCATGGCAAAGCAACTTGCGTTTCTGCTCTTATCGCTACAAATACTTCCAGCTTCACCCCACACACCTGTGGTGTCAATGGAGTGATGCCATCAAACATTGTCCAGACTTGTTAGTGTGTTCATATACTATGTAATAAGAGTGCCATCTTAGAGTGTAGTATGTTTCATTACTTTCTAAGGTTCTAATACAGTAAAGTTCTCAACTTACTTAATTTCCTGCCTACTAATAGTGCCAATATGTCCTAGTATTTGAATAAATATCATAGAATGTTTGTATTTTGTTTATTTGTATAGCGCTCCAAGCCCGGGGGCATCTGGGCGCATTTCTTACATAACATAGGTTACAGACTTTACAATAACACAATTCTAGTTTACAAATTTACAATAGCAGGATTACATATTTACAGGTGTACAATTCTTGCATATGCTGAAATGCAAGGTTGCGCTGATACACACTTTTAGTGAGATGCACTAGGTTTATCTAGAGAGCAGATATAAGGCAAAGGGTATCTAAGACTCTTGGGCAAGTAGCCACATTTTTGCATTTCTCCTAAATGGATGGTAGGAAGGTTCAGTACTTAAGGGTATAGGTAAAGGTGTTCCATAATTTAGCTGCTAGTACGGGAAAGCTGCTGCCTCCTTCCTTCTGAAGCTTGAAGCTAGGGATTTTGAGGCCATGTGCCTGTGCAGATCTGGTCGGACGATCTGAGGTGTTGCGTGAGAAGTTATTGGTCAGGTATCTCAGCGCTAGATTCGCGGGACACTTATGAGTAAGTGACAGGGATTTGAAAGCAATCCTTTGCTTGACCGATAGCCAATTCAAGATGCGTCTAGAATCGGAAATGTGTTGGGATCTGGGGATATTTAGTGCAGACCCAATGGCCTTGCTTTGTAAAACGTGCAACATTTTTAGGTTCTGTTGCCAAGGTAGAGTGCGTTGCAGTAGTCTAATTTCGAAAAGTACTAGAGCTCTGGCGATGGAGATGCAATTGGATGTGGTTAGAACCGGTCTGCATGCCGTAATTAATTTTCATGTGTACGCTGTTGAGGAGGCTGTGGCATTAATTTGTCTTGATAGTGTTAGAGAGGAGTCTTCGTAGATGCCAAGTGTTTTCACATCTTTGGAAACCCTGATGGAGTTATTGTCTATAGTGAAAGAGTCGCATTGTTTGTCTAGTCTGTTGAGTTTTAGTTTGGAGCATAGGAGGAGTAGCTCTGTCTTATCGTCATTGAGACAGAGTCCGTGCTTAGCCATCCAAGCCTGTATAATACTGTAGATATCATTGAGTACTTAAGTGTCAGTTTCATAGTCTCCGGTGATGGGTATGAGTATCTGGGTGTCATCTGCATAGTTAGTGTAGGTGACACCCAGACAGACAAGATCATCGAACAGGGGCTTTGTGAATACATTGTATAGGGTTGGAGACACGCATGATCCTTGTGGGACACTGCACGCGACTAGTGCAGGCTCATTGATCTGTTAATAAGGAAGGACTGGGTCCAGGTGGTGGCTTTAAAAGAGAAGGGTGCTGCTGAGGTTAGATGCCTGCAGGGGACCTTTGGTCTACTAAGTCAAATGCAGCTGACAAATCTAATAGGAGGCGGGCAAGTTTGTCTTTGTCTTTTCATTCTTCAATTTGGGTTTTAAGGTCAATCAGGGCCGTTTCCGTACCGTGTCTGGGCCTGAAGCCTGATGTCCAAAGGCCAAGGAGGTTGTTTATTTCTAGGTACTCTTGAATTTGCAGATAGGCTGCTCTATCAATAATTTTCAATAACAATGGAACCTTGGTGATTGGTCTATAATTCGTGGGGATGTTGGGGTCTAGAGTCGGCTTTTTAATAGTGGGAGCACCCACTCGTCTTTTAGGTTGTTAGGGACTATGCTTGTTTCAAATGAGGGGTTGATTATGGACGTGATCAAAGGAGCCAGTTCCTTGGCTGCCTCTTTAATGATAGGAGCAGGGCAGATGTCTCCCTGACATCTTGAAGGTTTTAACTTAATGATAATGTCCTCTACCTCTTTGGTAGTGTAGTGAGAGGAGAAAAATTTAATAAATTGTGAGTTTTTAGGAAGGGCTCTGAAGTATTAGGTTGGGATGTGACATCGCAGAGCGTGAGTTTTTTGGGTTCTATTTTGTTTTGTACCATCGTTATTTTGTTCAGTAGTGCTGACTGAATGTTACGGCACCAAGTGGTGTCTTAGATGCAGGTGACTGGCGGTAGTGCCAGGGATTCCAACTCTCTAAGTATGTTGAAGAGTTCTTTGGTGCTTGATTTAGCTTAAATGATACAGTTGTTGTAGGTTTCTTTTTTAGTCTGTAGAATCGTCTCTTGGTAGTTAAGTGAGGCTATTAGAAATGTATCTTTGTTAGGGCGCTGTTGGATCACTCTTCCAAAGTGATTCTGCATTTCTTTTAGATTTGAGCAGTAATCTGAGTTGTGGGGTGAACCATGAGTTTAAATGCGTGAGAGGTTTGGCCTTGTGCAGTTTGAGGTGCAATAGTGTTGATGGCTTTAAGTAAGGTATGGTTGAATAGGTCCACTAAGACCTATTCCTAAATGTGAAATAATAGCGATTCTTATATCTATGCTACTCCAAATTGTTCATTCTAAATTTTGCTCCCTTAGGACGTAAAAATCATTCTGGGTTATACAGTAGTTTAAATCGCATTATCCAATTAGATTCCTTCCCCGGTTCCATTTATGAAATAATCTCGATTTTTATATGGAAGCCTATGGACAATTACAGGGGCCATTTTGGAGTGGTGTCAATTCCTGTACATTGTTCACATTTCCTATAGATTCTTCATTGCTTTTCCAACAAAAATTCAACTTCTGATGTAAAAACCTGTTTGGAATAATTCAGTAGTTTATATCTCATTATCCAATTAAATTCCTTCCTCAGGTTTTATTCATGAAATAATAATCTTGTTTTTTTATGCAAGCATATGGATAAATGCAGGGACCATTTTGGAATATTGTCAATTCCTATACATTGTATACATTTCTTATTGATTCTTCAGTGTCTTTCCCACAAATGTTCAACTTTGGATGAGCTTTACAAAAAACATGCTAAATCCCAATCTAGTTCAAGAACCGTGGTGCCATTGTGTCCAATTTCTTTATCCGAAACAGTTCTCTCTGTAACAATTGTTTGATTAATATTACCTCCTCTTTTTGGAAAACACACAAGTTCCAATATAACAAAACCTAACTCTGCAATTGAGTCACTTTTTCCCCAAAATGTGCTGCAATGGAGGATGTGCAATTCTTAGTTGGTATGTTCGATTTATGCTCACACCACCCGATATTTACTTTTCTTGAAGTCATCACTGCATAGAACAATCTGCACAGGCATTTAATTCCGTAAATAACATACTTAGTATCACAGGTCAAAGAAAGATTTAGTACATTATTTTTACCAGTGCAGGGATGTTGAATCACATTCCCTGTTATCAAGTTATTGCAATTTATGGATGGGGTTGTACCGTTGTAAGTAACCTTCTTTTTGCATTCCAATGTATGTGCCACATATACTAAAGCTTCTTATAACAAATTGCTCTGCTTAGATGCAAAAACAGAAAAGAAAATGTATTTCCGTATCAAATTATAAAATATTCCGATTTCCTGTGATCCAGTCTGTCATTTGTTGACTCTGTTGGAAGAAGGTAGTGACGCATACCAAATTGGGAGGCTCCTTCCGGTAACTCTTACCTAGTCACATTTTCCAACTTAGCGACAGCCCTAGTTACAATTTTGTCATTATAGTTTCTTAATTTGTATTTCTTTTGGAACTCCTGTTTTTTAGAGTCAAATTCACTTTCTTCTGAAATGATCCTTTTATATCTTGTAAATTGACTGTAGGGATTTCCATTAATTCAACTTCTGGGGTGAACACAATCCCCTCTCAGTATATTATTACGATCAGTCAGTTTAGTATAGATTGTGGTCTGTAATTTTTAATCCTTAACATATAACAGTACATTTAACAAATGCATGTCCGACTTACTCATCTCATAAGTAAATTTGATACGAGGATGAATGTGGTTCATATTTTCAAAGAAACCTATGAGAACTTGCTCATTAACTTTCAATACACCAAATATGTAACCGATAAACCTTTTATAAAATATTAATTTATCTTGAAAGAGAGCATTCGATACAACATATGTATGTTCCAAATAATACATACAAGTATTAACATATGTAGGGGCAATACATGCCCCCCATAGAAGATGCAGATATTTGTAAGAATAACTTTTATTTAAATTGAAAAAAGTTATTATTGAGAATCAATTTCAACAACATAAATACAAAAAACATATTTTCTCACGTCTTCCGATCTAAGTGAAACTCGATCCCATCGCTATGTGGGATTGAGGTATAGAGGCTAATAACATTCATAGTAAATACTATGTATACATTTATTCCAGGGTTCCAATTGTTTTAACAATCTTAAAAAATGACAAAATGACCATGATTGACACAGCCATTAAGAGGTTGGTGATAGACGAGTTAGTTTTAGTATAATTACTCTCCTAATTAAGAACATATTTGATAATATTTCAAGAGGTCTCATATATATCTCATTAAACTGTAGAAAATCCAAAGGGTATCTCTCTGAAGAAGAATAGTTGACTATTCGGAATGTGTTGGGCCATAATATAGACACCCATTTTGGATTTGTGTTAAATTCATAAGAAAGTTGGAGTATTGAGATTTACTGATTCCCTTGTACAAATGTATGTTGTTATGAAGAATCATTGGAACAAACTAAAGAAGGAAAGTAAATAATTGATTGTTAAAAAAGAAATCAGATATGTAGATTTTTCTTTTGATAAGTTTAGTAATGCATTTTATAGTAGTGAATATAAGTAAAATTCAATTGAAGCAACTTAATTCCGAGTAGATGATTTCATATATACTTTAAAAAAAAAAGTATAGCAAGCTTTTTATTAGCACGATGGAGAGCTCGGGAGATGAACCCCAAGATTTGGGATTGTAGATTGTTTATTAGTACCTCACCAACAGCCCTCACTTCACTCAGGAACTTTAACCGGGTCCCTGAGCCGTAAACCCAATCAGTTTGGGGATTATTGCTTAAATACCTATTTCCTGTGTAGTTATTGATTTATATACAGTTCAGGACACTCAGGACCCCACCTGTCATAGAGTTCAGTACCCAATGATGGGCATTAGTTATTTCTCCAAGCCAGCACCTCAGATCCTGAACTCTGAGCCAGGCCTTTTTAGGTTCCACTGATTCTCTAGATCGTGTTCTGGAAGGGCAAAGCTCATCATATCATTCTCTGTTGGCCTGTCCTAGTATTTGAGTAGTCCGGGCCTTTCTGATTCAAATGGTGCCAGGGATAGGACAGTGTAAGCCTTGAAATGTGTGTAGCAACACATTATACATATATGTGTATATATATATATATATATGTGTATATATATATATATATATATATGTATATATATATATTTCAGTGGTGAACAGCATACTGAGAAAAATCAACAAAAAAAAGCTGTGCAGGTTGTTTAAAGTAAACAACCTTTATTTCATAGTTAGCAGTTTAAAAAAGAAATCAAAATATCCTAGTCGAGTTGTTGCCAGATGGCAGCCTGAAGCGTTTCGCCACAACCTAGTGGCTTGTTCACAGTTACTCCTCCCGTTGAAGTTCGTTTTAAAAC
Organism: Ambystoma mexicanum; assembly: GCF_040938575.1. NCBI lineage: Eukaryota > Metazoa > Chordata > Amphibia > Caudata > Ambystomatidae > Ambystoma > Ambystoma mexicanum. Next base: position 87,713,086 of record NC_090936.1, on the reverse strand, counting down.
CAAATACTGCAGTGATAACCATAGTAAAGGTGACTTACACAATCCACACCGTAACTAGTGGCCATGTTTGTTTGGGCCAACAATGTAATTAACAGTGCATACATTTGCATATGATCTGAACCTATTCAGTTCTTTATGGGTATATATATAGAAATATGAATTTTTCCATATATATATACTCATGGTTAGAAATGAAGGAAGAGAGTTTTGAGAAGAAAACACAATTTTTGCCGTTTCTAATGAAACATACGCATTCGTACCAATAACGTATCATCAAAACCATGGTAGTTAGCTGAAACCTCCGTACACAATTAAGTAGCACACTCACTATGCAATACAGTGTTGATGTTCCACGTTTCTACAATTGAACAATAAATAATGTTCTTAGAGATTAAAATGCGTAGTGCTTTCCAAAACGTCATATTTAAGGTGCAAAGTGCATTCCAAAGAATTCAAAAGGTTCCTAGGCCATATGCGGCTATGAAAAGTGCATAGTGCCTCAACAATCTAAAAATATATATGCCTGCACTTCAATGTTATGTCTGGAATCTTATGTGTATATGTCCATACATTTGATTATACTGGGTATTGTATTAGAATCACTAAATCGGAGCATATATATATTATCATGAATGTGCTTACAGTCAATACAAATGACTTCAGACATGTTAATATGTCATAATCATAGCAAAATGAAGCCACACATGTTGCATAACAATTATACTTCTAAGATCATCAAGAACCGTTAATATCACTTCCCAGAAGGTTACCATATAATACAATAAATTAACATCATGCACTTCCATAAAAATATCACATATCTTATGTTGTCAACTAAAACCAATTGTATTATCATACGACTTTAAATCTTTCTTTCAGAAATTAGTTAAACCTTAACATCTCATAAGCTGGAGCCATGTAGTCTCTACAATTTGCTCCCCACACAGTCGGCACAACCTTCCCTTGTGTGGAATCCCCAGCCTTGACCCGATAATCTCTAAAGAAGGTGCCATGTTAAACTTAATATTTAGATAAGTCCTAATAGCATTTGTTGGGTAAACAGTGATGCACTAGGCACACAACTTCTTTGCAAGTAATAGCCCAAGTATTCCCCACTATTTACTTTAGTGGCTAACATAACCAAGGAGTTTTCAAGATCATAATTATGTACAATTCTTCTCACCGTCTGCTTGTACACAGTTTTAGAACATTGTGCTGGATGTACATCTAGAATTGTGACCCATTGCTGCTTATAATACGAAAGTATCTGTATCATGATGGAATCATGTGACCACAATATGTGTGTGTGTGTGTGTGTGTGTGTGTGTGTGTATATATTTCTGAGGCTTGTGGAATCTGCTTAGATCACATGCTGTGCATAGGCCGACATCTAGTGGAAGCTGCGGAGTATTACAGTTTGTTTTTCGAAACTCGAAAATGGGCGTCGACACAGGGCGTGCCAGTAATACTATCCCTAGTGTGACGTCCACTGTACCCAAGATCCCTCACGCCTCTAGGATCCTCAGATTGTTTTTTTCCGCCATACTGGTCGGAAGCATCTTGCGGAGTCCCCTGGCCTTAGCCATACTTTTGCTAAAATTATAAAATTATAATAATCTATTGACATCCTTCCCCACCCCAACGTCGAACTTCGACACTCGACGCCGGCTGGAGAAGAAATCGACCATCGGCTGCTGCACGACGGATTTGGGCCTCGGCCCGGGCCTGGTAGGCCGCTGGCCTCGGCCCTGCAAGTAGGGAGAGTGGGGGGTGGTACATACTCTACACTCTTGGTATATAGGTACACCTTATATATTTCCTACACTTATCAGCCCGCTGCCTCAAGGTGCGTAGAGAGGGTACCCCTTTTCAATTCTGCCCCAAGTGCAACCGCAAATACCCTTGGGTCGACAGGCACGCCACGTGCAATCTCTGCTTGCCGAGAGACCACCCCGAAGCGAACTGCAGAGCGTGTAGTAGGTTTAAACCTAAGACACTTAAGGACCGTTCGACGAAGCGTTGGGCCCACCACGCCAGGCAGGTGGCCATGGCAGCGGAGGACGCCTTCAGCGATGGCAGCAACGCCGTACTTTCGGACGGCGAGGGCATTACGGCGTCGAAAGACAGCCGAGCGCAGGTCCCCGAAGGTCGTCCGGCAGGGCGGCTATGGGGAAGACCCCCGGCGACGCAAGCGCTTCACATACTACACACACTAAACACATTAAGTGCAACCGAGACTCGACGACGTCGGATTCTCGGAAAGAGGCACAGACAGAACGGTCCGACTCGGTGTCCTCTGGGCGCTCTCGATCGAGATCGCCGCATGACCCCAGGCAATCATCCACTCTGGCCAAGAGTGCCTCGCTCCCTAGGCTAACAGAACTTCGATCGTCGGAAGACGAAGACGACTTCCACCCCCAGGCCGCACTCCAGGAGGCGGAGCCCGCAATTAAAACCAGCGAGGCCCCACGCTCGAAGGACAGGGACATCTCTCCCGATCCTCGACGCCAGGCGTCGAAGAACTCCGGAGCCACTAAGGGACAGGGAAAACATTTTTCTACGCACGGGGAGGGGGGAAAACAGCAGAAGAAACTACCTGCACATTCTTCCACACCTGTGAGACAATCCAACCCCCCTAAACAGACAGACAAGTCCAGGTCTGCTGATAGGTCCACAACCAGCAAGGCTACTCAGGATAAATCCCATAGACTAGCTGAGAAAGTCATTCCCAGTTCCAAAAAATGGTCCAGTGAAGACATAGATAGGGTCATGTCAAGAATGTCTTCCTTGCCTGATTTTTATGATAAAAATCCTGAACATTTCCTCTCGTATGATCCACAAGGGGCCACACCCTCAGGCTCTACTGATCCTATCCCCCCCGAGTAAGAAGGCCCGGTTTGAAACCCCGATGAGGTCTGAACCCTTCGAGGTACAACCTTACGCAACACCATACTCTCGGTATCAAGGAGAGGCTTCCTTTGGTGGAGACCAAGAGTTTGATATGATAGAAGAGCAAACCGGGACGGGATACTATGGGGATGATGAGGACCAGGATGAAGAAGAGGATGACCCGGAAACATACAGAGTAGATTCCCCGGTAGAGAACGAAGCCCCGGTTACCGACTCCCCGGTTGATAACCAACCCCTCCTAAATGAGGTTCTCGCTCGCGCAGCAGAACATTTTCACATTGACACCCAGGGTGTACAGGAGGAAAGGGACTTCGCAGAAGAGTTAGTGGGAGAAAGGAGGCCGGTTGCCCAGACCATCCCTATCCTTAAATCCATTCAGCGGAGAATAGATCCGTCCCTGGTGAACCCAAACCTCACCAGAGCAGTCAATCCCAGGGTTGAAAAACTTTTCAGGGCAGCTCAGTCTGACCCTCTCTATATAAGAGGACATCTGAAGCCAGACTCCCTAGTTGTTACCAACACTCGTAAGAGGGCTGAAACACCCTTGTCTTCGTCAGAAGCTCCTCCCGACAAGGAGAGCAAAAAACTATACGGTTTCGGCAGGAAGGTAGCCTCAACGTCCGCCTATCAAGCAAGGATTGCTAACTCCACCACCCTGTTGGCCAGCTACAACTGCCATCAGTGGGAAGAAGTCGCGGCTCTCATAGCCTCTGCTCCTGAACTGTTAAAGGGCCAATTAGCTCGGATTTCCGCAGAGGGTAGAGCCGTGTCTGGTTGCATTTTGAAAGCAACCTTCGACGCCGCGGACAACGCAGGCAGATTGATAGCAGAAGGTACTGTTATCAAGAGACATGCGTGGTTACGGCAGTCTGGTTTTAAGACAGAAACTCAGGCATCATTGTTGGACAAACCGGTGGAAGCCGATCTGTTGTTTGGGAAGGCGGTCGAAGACGCACTGAAAAATGCCAAGGACGAATACGAGACACTCAAATCCCTTGGCCAGTTAACCAATAAACCCCCCAACCAGAGAGGGAATAGTAATTTTCGTCGCCCACGCGGCCAAAATTCCCAGAGAGGATCTAACTATTCCCAGGGGCAGGGTACACAGTGGAACAACAACCAACAGTCTACCCAGGGTTACGGCAGAGGTAATAGGAGAGGTCGTGGTAAAGGCAGAGGCAGCCCCAGCAAGGGAGGCGGCACGCCTCCACCAAAGCAGTGATGCTCAGTTCAGGGTCCCTTCTCACGCAACCCCAGTAGGGGGACGCATTTCAAACTTCACCCAGGCTTGTCAACAGTATCCACAGGGTACTGTATAGAACTACTACAGCGTCCCCGGAACCATCCTCCACGACAAAAAGTACACTCCCTAGAACATCAGAAGATTCTCCTCGAGGAGATCGCCATTCTGCTAGAAAAGGACGCAATAGAACTCGTCCCGGGACACCAGGTAAACAAGGGTATTTATTCAACTTACTTCCTTGTACCAAAGAAAGACTTGACAATGCGCCCAGTATTGGACTTACGGCCTGCCAACAAGTATGTCAAGCCCCAAAAATTTCGTATGACCACGCTACAAGAGGTAATCCCCCTCCTAAAAAAGGGGGTTTACATGGCAACCTTGGATATGAAAGATGCTTATTTTCATATTTCCATGCTCCCAGCGCACAGAAAGTACTTGCGCTTCAAGGTGGACAGTCGCTTCAAGGTGGACAGTCGCCACTACCAATTCAAGGTACTGCCCTTCGGGATAGCTTCAGCACCAAGGGTATTCACCAAGGTACTGGCGGTGGCAGCTGCACACCTACGCAGGGAGGCAATCCCAGTGTACCCTTATCTGGACGGCTGGCTCATAACGGGGGAAACCCCAGGAATTTGCAGGACAAACCTTCAGAGGACTATCGACCTCCTCCACGAATTAGGCTTCTCAATCAACGAGAAGAAGTCAAGCCTGGTGCCAAGCACCTCAAAACAATTCCTAGGAGCAATCCTGGATACACAGGAGGGGTTGACCTTTCCTTCAGAAGAAAGAATTCGGAATATACTACTGCAAATTCCGCATTATCAGTCCGGTCAACAAATAACGGTACGCAAAGCAATGCGGTTACTGGGCATGATGGCGTCATGCATTTACCTGGTCCCCCACGCGCGCCTGCGCATGCGTCCCATGCAGGAATGGTTGGCGAAACAGTGGTCTCAGGCAAGTGGTCAGTGGGACGATCTAGTGGTCGTTTCGCCAACACTGGTACAAAGCCTACACTGGTGGACAAGAGAGAATCTCGCAAAGGGGAAACCCTTTTACGATCCCGAAGTACAGGCAGTAGTCACTACAGATGCATATCTGACGGGGTGGGGAGCTCACCATCTCCACCACACAGCTCAGGGTCTCTGCTCTCACTCAGTGGCCAAGAACCACATCAACCTGCTAGAGCTTCTGGCAGTATTCAGAGCGCTTCAGGCGTTCGAGCCCTATCTACTAAACCTGTCAGTGCAAATCCGGACGGACAGCACTACAGCCATGTTCTACCTGAACAAGCAAGGAGGGACTCGCTCGCCAAATCTGTCCAAGCTTGCCCCAAAAATCTGGATATGGGCACTCAGACGGAACATCTTCCTGTCATCGCAACATGTTCCAGGGGAGCTCAATTCCCTAGCGGATGATTTGAGCAGAGACTCCCTCCCAGAGGAACACGAATGGGTTCTTCACAGAGAGGTCGTAGAAGATCTCTTCTCTCAGTGGGGTTTCCCCACTATAGACTTATTCGCCACAAGCGAAAACAAACAATGCCCAGGATTTGCATCCAGGTTCCCCCAACCAGACTCCCAGGGGAACGCCCTGTGGATGAACTGGTCAGGGATGTTTGCGTACGCTTTTCCACCAACTCCTCTCATCAGGAAAGTGGTGAACAAGATGAACAAGGAATCGATGACGTTCGTCCTAGTTGCTCCCATGTGGGCAAGACAACCGTGGTTCCCACACCTACGAAGGATGGCGGTGTGCGAGCCCATCAAACTTCCAGCCTGGTACAACCTACTATCCCAGCACCAAGGTCAAACAGTGCACCAGCAACCCAACTCAATGAACCTGGCAGCATGGCTCCTGAGGTCATAGAGTTTGGACATCTCAATTTGCCACAGAGGTGTATGGACATCCTAAAGGAATCTAGGAAACCAAACACAAGGCACTGTTACTTTGACAAGTGGAAGAGGTTCGTTATCTGGTGCCAGAGTAGACAAATCAACCCGGTTGATTGCACTCCTTCCAACATTGTTACATACATGCTCCACCTGCTAGATGCAGGATTGGTTTTTAACTCACAAAGTACACCTGGCAGCCCTCTCGGCTTACACCACTTCCCATAGCAAGGTGTCGTGGTGGAAAGTACCAGTAGTTAAAGCCTTCATGGAAGGAGTAAAGAGACTTCACCCTCCTATTTCAAACCCACCGCCAGGGTGGGACCTTAATGTGGTGCTAGCCAAGCTCATGGGCCCCCCTTTCGAACCCATGCATAAAAGCAGTCTCAAACACCTGACTTATAAAACGGCCTTCTTAGTAGCTATTACTTCTATAAGAAGGGTCAGTGAAATTCAGGCTCCGTCAGTGCAGGATCCCTTCTTTACTGTCCATAAAGACAAACTGGTTTTACGTACACACCCCAGGTTCTCACCTAAATTTATATCAAAATTCCATGTAAACCAGTCCGTAGAGCTTCCGGCTTTCTTCCAGAACCCGCAAAGCTCTGCTGAGGTGAAACTACACACCCTAGATGTGCGTAGGGCGGTCCTCTACTATGTAAATAAAACAAGACCGCTAAGGAAAACAGATCAACTGTTTGTCTCCGTAGCTACAGGCAGAGAGGGGGATCGCGTCTCTAAAGGTGCCATCTCGAAGTGGATTATTAACTGTATCCAGCTGTGTTACTCACTCTCTGAAAAGACTCTGCCTTTCACGCCAAGAGCCCACTCTACTAGAGGCATTGGGGCCACTCTGGCTTTCATTGCAAATGTTCCCCTTGACACCATTTGCAAAGCAGCTACTTGGAGCTCTATTCACACTTTTACTCAGCATTACTGCATTGACACTCATTCCAAGGCAGATACACAAGTGGGACAAGCGGTTCTAAGACACTTATTTGCTCATGACCCTTCTCACATCCCACCTCCTTCTTCTGGTACTGCTCGCTAATCTATGCACAGCATGTGATCTAAGCAGATTCCACAAGCCTCAGAAGGGATACATTACTCACCGTAATCGTATTTCTGATGCTTGTATCTGCTTAGGTTCACATGCGACCCACCCTTCCTCCCCTCCGAGAGAAGGCGCATGATTGCTTGTAGTCTTACCTTTCTGTCTATCTGCTTGGATTATCTGTACTCACGCTACTCCTCATGCTTCCTCATGTCAGAAAAAATACAATCTGAGGATCCTAGGCGCGTGAGGGATCTTGGGTACAGTGGACGTCACACTAGGGATAGTATTACTGGCACACCCTGTGTCGACGCCCATTTTCGAGTTTCGAAAAACAAACTGTAATACTCCGCAGCTTCCACTAGATGTCGGCCTATGCACAGCATGTGAATCTAAGCAGATACAAGCATCAGAAATATGATTACGGTGAGTAATGTATCCCATATATGTATATATATCCTTGTAGTTATGGTTAAGTTGCTGTTTCCATAGGAAGAGCACTTTTTGGGCAGTTTATAACTTCGCTCCCCTGAACGAATCCTCACCAAACTTTGCAGAAAAAGTGTATGGGCCACTCTGATTTATTTTGCAAAGTTTGGTGATGTTCGGTCGGGGGGGCAAAGTTATAGGGGGGGGTCCCAAAATGTCTTTTTTTCCCATAGACTGAATGGGGGAAAAACTGTGCACGCCTACAGCCCAAACCGCTGGACGGATTTTCACCAAATTTGCGGCAGGAGCAGGAGCTTGGTCCCCACAGCGTGCTTTTGTAAATTTGGTGACAATCCATCCAGTAGTTTTCTTTGAAACAACGAAAAAGTAGGTCTAAAAAAATTAGTGATATCCATGTCCGCTCTGCGGTCACACTTCCATGTTCGCTCCGCGGACAAGATACCGATTGGCTAAGGGGCTGGTGTCCTCACCGCGGACACGCGACTTCTCTGTCGATTGGCTGCAGTGAGACGTGTTCTGCGTCAGATTGTTTGGATGTGCCCAACATCTTGTATCCGCCGATAGCGCAGCGGCGACCAGCGGCAACATGTTATTTCGGAACCTATTTTGCTGTGTCTTAGTGCTTGGAGGGGGTTCACACAGTAAGAGATGGGTGAAAAACTGTATTTGTTCAGGCGATAGGTGTTAATGATGTATTCTTTATGCACGCCTTGTTCGGAATGTTTGTGCGCACAGAAAATGAGGGTTTCGATAAGGGTAGTATTTCAGTCCGTGCTGCGCACAGGCACCTTGAAACTGTTCTAAGGACATGCGTGGTGTTAGCGACCATTAAAATTGAGTACATGTCGTTATTACATTAGTTTTTCCTATGGGTGTGCTATTGATTAGTACGCCGCCATGGGTGTGACATGCTGCAGTGGTTGTGGCCAGGGCGGGCCAAGAGTCTTGGATGCATGGCTGTAGGCTGTAGGCCGAAGGCCATACTTCCAAGTCTGTAGGCCCTGGCCACAACCACCGCAGCATTTCACAGCAATGGATACACCTGTAGTATTGATTATCGATTAGATGGTTGTGGGGAGTGTGTACAGTCTTGGGTGCATGGCCGAAGGGCACGCACCCAACAACAAAGTTAAAAGCACTGGAGATATAAGCCACTGCACGCCCACACATTGTAATATCTATGGACATACAGCTAGGAGTCTAGCCTCTTGCTAGAACAAGAGAAGCATACCACACCTATCGATGCAACTGTACTTCCGCACATCACTCGGGTGGTTGTGGGCAGGATTTAGAGTTTTGGGTGCATGGCTGCAGGCCGTACGCCACACTTCTAAAACTCTAGGCCCTGGACACACCCACATATTAGAAAGGCATGTTAGTGGCTGTGATGTTATGGTGAAGTTGCTGTTTCCATAGGAAGAGCACTTTTTGGGTGCATTATAACTGTGCTCCCCTTGGACGAAGCCTCACCAAAGTTTCCAAAAAAATATATATCGGACACTCCGAATTTCTTTGGAAAGTTTGATGATGTTTGGTGCAGGGGGGGATTATAAGGAGGGCTCTGTTTTCCCTTTAGAATGAATGGGGGAAAACGTTTGTGCCCGGGGATGTGTGGCGCTTTCCCGGATTGGTTGTGGAACAGCGTAAAGTACGTTAGCTTTCTTATGTGCCCCCGCTATCTTTTATTCATGTTTTGGTGTATGCGGACATCGCCAGAAACACATACAAAACAAGACAGCATTGCACGTGTCACACTTCTGTAATACTATTTCACAAGGTGACCTTTCAGGTGGGTAGGATGGGATGTGGGAGCATAAACTGAAAAAGTGGAGTTTTCTTGTCACCAAAGTCATACGTTTAAATGGAAGCTAGTGCTCACTGTACCACTACCAATTAGTGCGTGCAGGTTGAAATGTTTTTGGAATTATATTGCCGTCAGACTGGGGTCCTAAGTTTTGAAAACTAAGGCCACCATCGGCACTCTTTGCTGGAAACAGCGATTCTACAGGTGTATGGGAGTAGCGGTTCTCAATTGGATTTCAATATGTTGATGCCAAATAAGAATGTATCTGGCTTCTGAGTGAAGGTCGCATGAGTTGCTTTTTTGGTTGGACGCTCAAGACGCCCATGCATCCGATTGAATGTATAAGGGGCAATTGTTTTTTGACCTTGAGAGAAAGGGAAAGCTTTGAAGAAATTCACGGCATGAAAGGGTCGAAAAAAATAGCAACTGATAAGGTAATGTTTTAAAAAGTTTGTAAGGGACATGCAATATCAGTCCACGAAGATTCTTCGATGTGAACACATTGGTGTCTGACTTGCAGAGAAAGAATGGAGGCAGTAAATATTATTTAAGTTTACTTTTGCCCACTGTACAACGAACCACGCTTTATTTTTACATTACCGAAAATGTAATTGTGCCAATATAACTAACGTATTATCTTTCTGCGCTGTTACATTTTTCCTGTAATATTGCAGAGTGCACAGGTTCCGTTTTTTGTGTATCAGTTTGCACGTTCTTTTCGTCTTGTTTGCAATCACGAGACGTAATATTTTGTTTATTGTCCATTCATTTTGCTTTCATAACTGCATTATCGTCTTTCTGTGTAGTTGGCATTTTTTGTTCTCTTACGGTGCATTCAGAATCTCGGCATTTGTAGCCTTTTACTATAAGTACACATGGTCATTAGTAACATTTCAGTAAAATGTCATGTTTGACCAGTTACATTTATGTATTACTTTGAACATTTTTTGTGTCTTTTTTAAAATGTTTTGTTAGAGGTTGGTTATTTACACGTATTTTCTGTAAAGTTTCCCGCCCAGGTACATATTGCCATACTGTCCGTGCCATGGTTTTCAGAACATTGTTATAATTGCATTGAAAATGGAATTACTGCGATGGTCTCTGACAGTTTGTTGTTAAATAAAGCTACTTTACAAACTCTAAAATGTTCACGTTTTTCTTTTACAGTCCAGTCTGTTATTTCGAAATGTAAGTTATCAGGTTGTACATCGCTGTATGTTTATTTACAGGTTCTGCGTCACGTAATGTACTTGTGCTTTTTGCAGCCTACCATGGAAAGGGAAGAGGGACTATGTATGAAATAACCGCCTTCCCTTTCTATGGTGGTCATCTTGAAAAAGGATTTTCTTTGTAATCCGACCCACCAAAGCCGCCCCAGATTATAAAAAGTAATCCTCCTTTTTAGTAGCACACGTTAGTGCTTTGCAAATTTAGACTATTACTCGCAAAGATTATTGTGTCTATATATTTCATTGAGAAATATGCAACAATTTGAGTGTATGCAATTTTTTTTTTCAATAATGAAAATATCCAAAGACTTTGTGTCCCACTTCAAGAGGGTAAAACTAGCACTGGGATGAGGAAGATCACTTCAAAGAAACAAAGTGAGCGGTCTAGTTTATTCCAAAATGTTAATTGTCAAAATGGACAAAACAGAAAGGTGATGGCTGGAAGTTTTTGAATTAATCATAACCACGGGCAAAGCTCTGGGCAACCCTCCAGACCATCGTTTTTCAGCCTGCCAAGCCATTACAGAAGGGGAAAAACCATATGCAAATCAGTCTTGGTCCTACCCCAAAAGGGGCAGTCCAGCCCAAACTGAAGGTCACATCCCTTCTGCACGAGACCACAAGCATCCCCAGACATGTTTCAGCCTTGTTGGGCGTCATCAGTGAGGAGTAGCTTGGGTCTCTAGGCCCGGCAGACTCGTCAAATTGTCAAAATGGAGACAGTAGACTGGCGCAGGAGTTTAAAGGAAGTTCAGCTATTGATATTGATATTTTATTTCTATCGTGCTCGTACACAAGTGTTTGAGCGCAAAACAGATGAGAGAGAAGCCTAAGCGAGATGAGTCTCCAGATAACAAGTCACGAGAGAACAGGTCTCTGAGAAGCCACAGCGGGTTGGCTGCACCAAGTGAGCAGAGGGAAGCTGAGCGGTAAGCCACGGAGCAAGGTCTGGAAAAGGCAGACAAAGGTCCAAGCTCGAGGGACCGAGTGTGTTGGTGCTGATACTTACCTCGAGGCTACCCAAGCTGCGGTGAACCACTTAGAGCACAGGACACAAAGCCGGGAGAGGAGAGACTCTGCCTAAAGCGCTGCAGAGCCTGCCTCTCTCAAAGAAGCTGTCGGAGCCTCAGCGAGCAACACAGTGACTGGGTAAACACTGGTACTGTTCAAGAAGAAGAGAACAGGTACACAGGTTTACCAGAAGATGTTAGAGGTCTGGGGAAGCTTAAGAGAGGGTCTGGGACCCAAAAATAAAATCAAGGACAGTTACCCACTTGGCAGTAGAGTAAACCAAGGAGGAGTAATGCACCCAAAAGAGTGAGTCTGGGACCCAAAAAGAAAACAAAACCAGTTGCTCACTTGGCAGCAGAGTAAACCAAGGGGGAGCAACGCCGCTGTGCGAGTCTGGGACCCGCACCCGAAAGAGAGGGTGTGGGACCCGAAAGAAAACCAAAGCAAGTTGGTCACTTGGCAGGAGAGTAGACCAAGAGGGAGTAACGCCACTATGCGAGTCTGGGACCTGCACCCAAAAGAGAGGATCTGGGACCAGAAAGAGAATCAAAACCAGTTGCTCACTTGGCAGGAGAATGAACCAAGATGGAGTGATGTTGCGGTGCGGGTCTGGGACCTGCACTCATAATCGGAAACCAAGGTCCAAACACAAGAGGGTCAGCGTCCCTGTGAAAGAGACATTTATTGAGAATTACTCAGTTTGACAAGAGAAGACACCCAAACCATCTTTGCAAAGACAATATTGAGAAATACCCAGTTGGGCAAGAGTGGACGCTAAACCATCTTTGCGGGTCTGGACATGCACCCACATAAAATATTGAAACCAGGGGAACAACAGACCATGGGGATAATAAAGTGAATACTATACTTGAATCCGGAGTCAATAGGATATAAAGACTGGATATATAAGAGACTTTACTTTATTTGTGATCCAGCCCCTTGAAAGAACACTATTTAAGGCTAGGGTAAAGGATCACTACCCCAATCTGTGGTTTTGAACATTTGTTTTCATCACCTTGCTACCAGTTAATCTGGGTACTTTGCTGTTTATTGGGAACACTAAGAGCATGGTTTCATTTAGTAAAGAGTACCTTTGTACAGTTATCTAAGGATGCAAGTGTTAGGGACAGAAGTAGGTTTTTGGTCATGATAGTGACAGAACTTTTGCTTTTGAACTTAATGATATTTTCATTAGTTTACTTTGAGGCAGGGAAACCCCATCATAGTATTTAGAGATAGAGAGGCATTTTTCCAACCTTTTTGCGTTAATAAAGGTCTTCGCCCAAAATTATATCACCAATGTGTCATTCTGCAGCCTTACAATATTCAATGAAAAAACCTTAGAGTTAAGGTGCAGTTAAGTTGTGCCGATTTAACGCAACCAAATCCTCGAAATTCAGTAGATGTGGGAAGTCACGACTAGCTTAACTCGGCACGCTCCCGTTGATGTCCCCCATTATGCCATTTTGTATGTCATTAGGAATCCCTTCTCTTATAATACGTATGTGCTCATGGGCCTTGCAACGGGAACGTGGCGAGTTAAGCGAGTCATGACTTCCCACATCAGCTGAATTTTAAGGGTTTTGTTACGTTAAATCTGCACAACTTAACTGCACCTTAACTAAGGTTTTTTCAGTGAATTTCAAGGGTTTTGTTATACCATATTTCTTTTTACAGGCCATTAGCCATGGCCTTCGGCCGTGTCCACTGCACATGTTCCCCCAAATGTTTCTTTTGGAGCCACTAGTCGTGGCCACTCTACATGTCTTTTGGGCCCACTTGCCAGAGCCTTCGACCGTGCCCACTGTATCGTTTGAAACGCTACCTTTCTTTCCAGCTCACTAGCCATGGCCTTCATCCATGACCATTTTCCCCGGCCTTCGGCTGTGGCCCCTTTATATGTTGCCCCAATAATGTTGCCCCAAAAGATTTCTTCCAGTCCCACTAGCCATGGCCAAAGGCCATGGGCAGTGCCTACAGCCTTTGGCCGTCACCACTCTAAATATTGCTCCGATAGGTTTCCTAAACAGGCCCACTCATCATGGCCAGTGGCCCTGGCCATCAGCCATGGCCACACCACTTGGTTTCGGTTGGGCACACCAGCCACAGCCTTTCGTTGTGGTCCCTTGACATGTTGCCCCAATAGGTTTCATTGGGGCTCACTAGCCAACCCAGTGAATGGGAGTAGATTGAAAACAGCATTGTGTTACTTTCTTAATAACTTTTTCATTTTTTATCAAATCTTTCCAGTCTGGGGAAGCCTGTGACAAACATTTTGTTTGCAAAATATCAGCCAAATCCGGCATGAATGTCAAAAATTATTAGCAGTTCAATTGTCGGGTTTCCTATAGAACTTGATACTCACCTATAGTGTGACGACTGTCGCACTATAATATATATATATATTTATACACATTCTCTTACAATGCCTGTGCTTTGGGAACTGAGCATGCAAACAACCATCCTTATGAGGCCCTGCTAAAAGGTTACACAGGAGGTTTGGCCCTGTGACCGCAGGGGAGTGACTAATATCACAGCCATTTTATCCTCACATGCTGAGGTTGTGTGACTCATTATATATGCTTCAGTGTTAGAGACATTTTTATTTTAGGGGGATTGTTGTGAAAAATGTAAGTTCAATTGTCGGGTTTCCTATAGAACTTGATACTCACCTATAGTGTGACGACTGTCGCACTATAATATATATATATATTTATACACATTCTCTTACATTGCCTGTGCTTTGGGAACTGAGCATGCAAACAACCATCCTTATGAGGTCCTGCTAAAAGGTTACACAGGAGGTTTGGCCCTGTGCCCGCAGGGGAGTGACTAATGTCACAGCCATTTTATCCTCACATGCTGAGGTTGTGTGACTCATTATATATGCTTCAGTGTTAGAGACATTTTTATTTTAGGGGGATTGTTGTGAAAAATGTAATTCGCTCCAAGCCCAGTTTGCATTATGTATTAGTGATTCAAGCAGAGATAAAGAGGAGTAGAGTCAGCGACTACCCAGGCCTAAGGCGTGACAGGGTGTCGTAATACTCCTTGCAGGAGAGCTAGGAGAATACTAGCTTGAAAAAGAGATCACCGTAGAGTTAAAAAAACAGGAAGATTTATTTTGACAAGAAGACATATTTACAGAATACTTTATGTGCCGTGGCACATAATGTATGCATACTTGAAGTACATTTATAGTCTGCATATCGGTGGGTTAGTAATCAATAAATAGTGACAAAACTATTCCATGTATTGTTTACATTCACAATACATTAACATTGTCGACACATTAATTGGTGTTTCTGGTTCGGTAGGTTACAAAGGGCAGTGGCTGGATGAAATGGAGCAGCGCTGCAAAGTAGAACCGAACTGTCTTCAGGACATCAAGTCGTGGTCGGACTTAGTTAAGTAAGATGGGCGTCATCCTACAGTTCAAGAATGGAGAACGCATTTAGATACGGTGATGTAAGAATTGACAAATAATGAAAGTGGAGCTGCAAGGAGTCGACCTACCATGTGCAAGTAAGTTGACGCCATGGCGGTGGTCTTGTTTGCCCAGCTGTTGATTAATATGGCTGGGGGGGGGGGTGGCAGTCTGCGGAAGTCAGATGCCCAAATCTATTTGGAGGGGGTCAAAAATGACAATACGGTAATTGGCGGTTGGTTTAAAAGGTTGGGGTCCAGGTAAGCTCTTGTCATGCGTGGGTTAGTGATTAGTTTTCGAGTAAGGTCCATCTAAATGAGTGACCTTCGTGGGTTTTGAGTGCATAAATAAGGCAGATAACTGTGCTTATGCGGTTGTTTACAAGAGTCGGCCAAAGAGACGTGACTAGCTCAGAAAGTGTTTAACAGTGCATCAAGGTGCAAGGAGCTTAGCCGTGACTGTGCGTTTGGTGCAGGAGTTGGAGAGGACTGTTGTTATAATTGCCCTGTGAAATTGTAATGGCGGCCGAGGGCAGGTGACTAGGTCATAATGAGTTAGAGTGGATTAACATTGAGACGGGGATCAAGGAGTGAGAGAGTCCAGACGCTTTGTGCATTAGCGCTGAAAAAATGGGAGTGAATCAAAAAAGGTGAGCGGACTAGTTCTTACCTGTGCCGAATTGAGAAAGAGCTGTATCACTGCAGGCTGTTTGTGCGCATGTGTGCCCTGGAGGACAGTTATTTAACCAGAACGAGGCTAAAGCAGGGCACGATCGCGCATGTACACAAGGGCAGTGTCCGAGTGCTAGTGTGCATGCATAGCCTTGGGGCGTCAGTCCTCAGGCAAACCAACGTCAATAGTGCATGAACTTGTATTTAGACACAATAAATACTGGTTGTAGAGAACAACAGGCATAGTGATGTATGACAGCATTTTGTATGTGAGCTGGTCATAAAACCAGGGCTGTACACTGTTTGAAACGAACATGAGCGTGTTTTTTGTCATAATAGTTAACACAAACGTCATCTCATCTGGAGACCTTAGGATAAACAATTCTGATATTGCAGAAAAAGGGGAGAGACCCAATGGTGACTTTGTTGTAAAACATCCGAAACATGAAATGTATAAGCGAGGTAAGCGAGAGTCATCAAAATAATCATACCATGAAGGAATATGTAATTGGTGTGGCTGCAATGTCATAGTTGTAAAGCATCTGAGCATGAAAAAACATGAAAAATCATGAAAAAACACACATGCGGGGTAAGAGAGAGTCATCAATGTAACAATACACATGATTGGGGCGGTTGCAAAAATGGTACATGTCTAAAGGACCGATTGCGGTTTTTTGGAAACAATCGGTGCAGACTTAGTGGTTACAGGAAAAAGTATTGCAACAGATTTTACATTCGGCTTAGCTTATCGCATTGATGTGGGAACCCTGATCTATTTGTTGAAGAAAAGGTTCCATTCAATGGAAATATTCAAGCCTTGTCTGACAGAGTCAAGGCGGTAAATCCATTTTTGCTCAAGTTTGCGAAGGGCAAGGTCTCTATTACCCCCACGGAAGGGGTTGCCCACTGTTTGCAGTATTGTCCAGAAGATATTGTTGTGGGTATGTTTCATGGCTTTGAAGTGTGCCACTAGGGGTTTGTCTTCTACTTGGTTGTGTATTGTTACATTGATGACTCTCTCTTACCCCGCGCGTGTGTTTTTCATGTTTTTTCATGATCTTTCATGATCAGATGCTTTACAACTATGACATTGCAGCCACACCAATTACATATTCCTTCATGGTATGATTATTTTGATGACTCTCGCTTACCTCGCTTATACATTTCATGTTTCGGATGTTTTACAACAAAGTCACCATTGGGTCTCTCCCCTTTTTCTGCAATATCAGAATTGTTTATCCTAAGGTCTCCAGATGAGATGACGTTTGTGTTAACTATTATGACAAAAAACACGCTCATGTTCGTTTCAAACAGTGTACAGCCCTGGCTTTATGACCAGCTAACATACAAAATGCTGTCATACATGACTATGCCTGTTGTTCTCTACAACCAGTATTTATTGTGTCTAAATACAAGTTCATGCACTATTGATGTTGGTTTGCCTGAGGACTGACGCCCCAGTGCTATGCATGCACACTAGCACTCGGACACTGCCCTTGTGTACATGCGCGATCGTGCCCTGCTTTAGCCTCGTTCTGGTTAAATAACTGTCCTCCAGGGCACCCATGCGCACAAACAGCCTGCAGTGATACAGCTCTTTCTCAGTTCAGCACAGGTAAGAACTAGTCCGCTCACCTTTTTTGATTCACTCCCATTTTTTCAGCGCTAATCCACAAAGCGTCTGGACTCTCTCACTCCTTGATCCCCGTCTCAATGTTAATCCACTCTAACTCATTATGACCTAGTCACCTGCCCTCGGCCGCCATTACAATTTCACAGGGCAATTATAACAGTCCTCCCCAACTCCTGCACCAACCACACAGTCACGGCTAAGCTCCTTGCACCTTATTGCACTGTTAAACACTTTCTGAGCTAGTCACGTCTCTTTGGCCGACTCTTGTAAACAACCGCATAAGCACAGTTATCTGCCTTATTTATGCACTCAAAACACACGAAGATCACTCATTTAGATGGACCTTACTCGAAAACTAATCACTAAACCCACGCATGACAAGAGCTTACCTGGACCCCAACCTTTTAAACCAACCGCCAATTACCGTATTGTCATTTTTGACCCCCTCCAAATAGATTTGGGCATCTGACTTCCGCAGACTCCCCCCCCCCAGCCATATTATCAACAGCTGGGCAAACAAGACCACCGCCATGGTGTCAACTTACTTGCACATGGTAGGTCGACTCCTTGCAGCTCCACTTTCATTATTTGTCAATTCTTACATCACCGGATCTAAATGCATTCTCCATTCTTAAACTATAGGATGACGCCCATCTTACTTAACTAAGTCCGACCACGACTTGATGTCCTGAAGACAGTTCGGTACTACTTTGCAGCGCTGCTCCATTTCATCCAGCCACTGCCCTTTGTAACCAACCGAACCAGAAACACCAATTAATGTGTCGACAATGTTAATGTATTGTGAATGTAAACAATACATGGAATAGTTTTGTCACTAATTATTGATAACTAACCCACTGATATGCAGACTATAAATGTACTTCAAGTATGCATACATTATGTGCCACGGCACATAAAGAATTCTGTAAATATGTCTTCTTGTCAAAATAAATCTTCCTGTTTTTTGAACCCCTGTCACGCCTTAGGCCTGGGTAGCCGCTGACTCTACTCCTCTATATCTCTGTACCTCTCAACCCTCTAGAGTCAGGCCCCCAACAAAAAAGAGGGTTCCGCCCATATTTTCTTCCTTTAGTGATTTAAGCATTCAAAAATATTGTTTATTTTTATGTTCCCAAATGCTCTGTTTTTATGCATGGCAAGCTGGAAACCTCAGCCATGATATGTGTCCCTTCCCCCTTTCTCATAACGGGTATTTCAATGGAGTACAATAGGAGTGTACCAGACTGTTCGTCTTGGAATGGTAACTTTTAATCAGAAAATCCGTTGTCTGGTTATTCTAGGTTTTGATAATGTGCTTTTCTCAGGAAGGTGAATTCGTTTTGCAAGTACAATATGTACTGGAAGTGATTAGAAACAATTAAGTTTGCAATGTTAGTGCAATTCAATAATTAACATTTTTTTAAAGCTGCTTTTGCAGTAACTGTCAGCTGGGCGGTCTCTAGCACATATGTACCCGACTACACATTTCTTATGCACATAGAAGGTGATAGAGCCAGACAGAAAAAGAGTGGCAGAACAGTTCAGGATCATTGTATGACATGCTTGATACAGCTGCTTCAAGTATAAAGTCTAAATTACTTCTGCAAGTTGATACATTCACATAAATACTTGAATTTCAACTGCAAACAGAACCACAACTTTTAAAAATGTTCATGACTTCTTAAATGTACACTAAATTTCTATTTTAGGTGAATGCAAGAATCTGCAGGACTTAAATGTATCAGAATGCGAAGGCTTAAATGTAAGTAATGGATGTTTCTTTGCAAGTTTCCATTCTGTCTAGAACCCCTTTATTTATATACCAAGTCACAAAATTATAGTCTCAATATTTGTTTTGGAACAACTGTGAGCCAAAACATGATGTCCTGAATATGATCTACATGTGGATTCATTTTCGAGATTACAGTTAACCTACGCTATGGAAAAAGCATACTCATGCTAAAATGTATATTAAAAGGGTAAGCACTTTTGGGAGGGACACATTTTCACTGCATAGGCATTCTACAATCATTTGCTTACTTCAAGCAAACATGTAGCTTCCATTTATGATGAATGAAGACTAGGTCTAGCTGCATCAGTTTGTCTTATGAAACAGTGCTGACTTTTTTTATTGAATTTGTGTAAATAACACACACTTTCTTGAAAACATATTGAAGAGACCCAATGTTATAGAATATGTCCATGTTTCAAGTTAGTACAAATATTTGGTAATCTTGTGTTTGGCTTTTCCAAATCCTCAAATGCTCTGGTATTTCAGAAGTCAAGTGAGCGAACAAGGGGTTTTGGCAGATCTAAAAGTTCTGGCAGTGGATAAGAATCTGAGTCTGTGGCAGAGGCCACTAAAAGAGTGTCATAGTGGCCAAGCGGTAAAACATTCCTTTTGGTGCTTTGGACCCCTGCATGAGGCCCAGTCTCAATATTATCTAGAAATTAATCAACTCCAAATGGTTAATGAAGAGCGAGTTACATAAGGCTGGAGCTAGCAGGTGTTGCACTCACTAGTGAGGAGCATGGCAGGTGTGGCATAGATGAAATTGATTTGAAATGTAGAACACAACCCTATAACAAATGAAAGCAAGCACTGTGCCTACACTAGATCTGCTTGTACCAGGGGAGAGGGACAATTGGTGATTGCTGCACTAGAGCGAGGCAACAGAACGTGTGGAAGTGAGTAGATATCAGCCCTCCAGAATGAAGAGTGTGTTGAGTAAACCACTCTAAGACAGAAGAATAAATATGTCAAAGGAAATCAAGAATGTATAAATGAATCCACAACACGTTGCTTTTTAGCCAACAACTGTCATCTTCAAGCTCTGCATCAACATTTTCACATTTTCTTCACATATAGGGGATTTTTTCTAACAAACATATTTCTGAATCAAAGGCAGGAGCCATACTTGCCCAACTTTATGATCCATGGCATTCTGAAGAGACACTAATTATAGCTTATCATACACAAACTATCACTTATGATGAAGCCCTTATCAAAAAACTGGTGCGGGATGCTTCTACTTCCATTAAATGTATATTGATTTATAGACCATCAACTTATTTTTAACCAGCGCAAGTGGGGAACTTGCCTCCTGTCTCAACTGTAGTCATAACAATGTGATTAAACTAGAAGGTAGCCATCACTCAACGATGGCAGCTCGTTTTTAGATGCATTTGTAGTATCACACAGTACATCAAACAAATAATTTCAAAGAGTTTGTAAGACCCACAATTAACTCAGCAGGTCTGCAGATAGAACGTTGCCAATCCATGCCTTCTCGAATGCAGAGAATTCATAGTTGGAAACTAAGTTAAAGAAGCATTTTTCCCTGGCAAGAGATTCTCACACCTGGAATAAAATATTTCTGTTTCACTGTGCCTCTCACCTTCAACCTCCTTCCTCCCACAATTCCTCAGCTATCTTCCCATAATTACTCAGACAATATTCAACTGAGTACCAACTAACATTACTGAAAACCTTCCATTATGCAAGCAAACCACCTATTGCTAAACTCATTGAAAACTGAAATACTCATCACAGGGAATGCAGTCCATAGAGCTCTTACTAAAGGGCCTGAATAATATGTCAGTTCTATTTACTCCTTTCAAAGTCAAGAACATAGAGTTAATCATGGACCAGAACCTCTCCCTTGAGCCTCAGATCACTTTGGTGGCCAAACATATACATGTTCACCTAAACGTTCAGAGGAAAATGTTCCCGTATTTATCATTAGCGCAGACATATACCACTTTCAAAGCCACTTTGACGAATTTGAGGATTTCGTCCCTTTTTCCCTGGGGAGACCTTTGCCATAGGTTAAGGGCAGTGCGCCCACAGAACAATAATCCGACTTGCGTACCCCAGAAGTGCCTACGCAAGTGCCGGCAAGGAGCGTTACTGAAATGAACTGATCTGACCACCGCCGCGTTGTTTCTATCTTCCATTACAAAGACTAGCTGTGTCCCTGCCCCTATTACATGATTCACTTGCTGTTAAAAGGCACAGACACGCGCCCACAGAAGTGCCTTCGCAAGTGCCAGCAAGGAGCGTTACTGAAATGGACGGATCTGACCGTTGACACGTTATTTCCATCTTCCATTACAACGGTGTGTTTGTTTCAATACCTGTGATTCTCTGCTTCTGCCTCTGCTCACACTTGTTTGGACTATTGTTTGACTTTGTTTGGACTATGCTCATATTTACTGATACTATTTACCGGTTACTCCTTTCTGCTTTCTTATTAGACTTGCTGTGTCCCTACCCCTATTACGTGATTCACTTGCTATTAAAAGGCACAGGCATGTACCCCTGCACACGCGCCCCCGGAAGTGCCTACGCAAATGCCAGCAAGGAGCCTATTTGCCGGCTTTGCAGGCGAGCAGGCTGTAGTCCACATGGTATATTTCTATACTTTGGTAAGGATTTAACTGTCTTTGTTATTTCTGTGCTAGACTCTGCAAGGACAGCTATGAAACACAAAATAAACATAATCGAATGGGACCAAAAACAAGGAAGTGAACTAGGACGGGGGAGTGGATGTATGATAACATACTGTCAGCGCCCCTCGTCTTTACTCCTGTTAGAGGGACAATGAAGTTAGCTTTGGAATTGCTGCTTGCCCCCTCTCCCCCGACCTCCATGGATTTGGCTATGCTGAATCTAACGGAGGGTGAGGCATCAATGCTGTTGATTGAATCTGGTGAGACCGTAAATAGCCCACAGACAATAGAGGATGCACCTCCACGTACTCCTCTATGTACTCCCCAAAGGGATCGAGATGCGGATGGTGGGAGGTGGAAATTCTATCAAAACATCTCCCCACCTCCGGGATCACAGGAAAATTCCCTTCTGGCTCTGTCCCAATACCCTATGAGCCAAGAGGAAGAGTGGGAAATAACCTCTGCACAGAAGGATATATGGGAACCAGGGGACAGTTGGAAGGCGGGGTCATCAGGGTTGGTAAATTCACAAATTCTTGCAGAACTTCTGCTACACTCATCACTAAAATTAAAACCTTAATTTTGGCTGTTGATAAGCAATGTTGCAATCATGTTATTACTGAGAAACTAAGATGTGAATCAAGAGTTACAAACACAGAGCATATTATGGTTCTGGGGGATCTCCCTCCCATTGATTATGGTGATTTTCCACCTCTTTCACCACACCAGACCCTAAAGAGAAACCCAAAAACGAATAATGGTGTAGACGTTAATATACCACAGGAGATTAACAACGCGGAACCGGAGTGTTCCTCTTCACCAAAAACTAAACATGGGCCTATAAAGAAAAACAAAATAACAGAGGCAAGGAAAGGGTCAAAATAAAGCCTCTAGGAAAAATTGGCGCAACTTCATTAAAGAAGATTTGGCTGGGACGGATATAGTTTCCAATTTGGACACCTCGGGGGAGGAGGCTATTTTATGTAAACGGGTTGGGGGTACGCTCGCCACCAACACGATTACTGAAACTGTGACGAAAAAGGGAAAAACTAAAAACCAAAAGGGGAAAACAAGAGGGTGTGGGGGGCAACAGAACAAAACAAAAATTATTCAAAAGGTAGCCTGTTAAATTTTTTCACCCAAAAAGCTGTGATTGACCTAACAAGCAATTCTGGCAGCTCCTCAGCAGCTTTGGCCACTGAAAACACAAAAGCCATAAATGAGACACTGAACACTAGTTTCGGAAACACTATATGGGCTACTGTAAGGGAGAAGGAAATGATCCCTGAAACGGGAGCCATTACGATTATTCCACCTATGAAAAAAGTAGATTTCGGAAGCTTATCGCCCGTCTCATATGCTCGGATCTTTGGGGATAGAGCCAAAACACACTTGGGAGAAACTGGGGCACAGAAATATGGGAGGAAGGCACCTTGCCCCAACACTCAAGGTGGAACTGAGATGACTGGAAGCAAGGTTCAGTTAGTCGTTAACAATGAACAGCCTCCAGTGTCAAAACATTTAGAAAAGGAAAGAGGTGTCCTGAATTATAAACCAAGGAGTGTTTGCACATTGGGACGCTTACCTGCTTCTTGCTTTTCCACAGCACTGCGAGCGCTGCTCTTGCTGGGAAAGCTCTTCTGTTTCCAGCGCCCTGCTTCCTGGAGGAGGCGGGACCGATTGGCTGCACGTGACCAATCACGTGACCTTACTCGAGGATAAGAACTCGCTCGAGCCGACCTTGCGGTGTGTCCTGAATTATAAACCAAGGAGTGTTTGCACATTGGGACGCTTACCTGCTTCTTGCTTTTCCACAGCACTGCGAGCGCTGCTCTTGCTGGGAAAGCTCTTCTGTTTCCAGCGCCCTGCTTCCTGGAGGAGGCGGGACCGATTGGCTGCACGTGACCAATCACGTGACCTTACTCGAGGATAAGAACTCGCTCGAGCCGACCTTGCGGTGTGTCCTGAATTATAAACCAAGGAGTGTTTGCACATTGGGACGCTTACCTGCTTCTTGCTTTTCCACAGCACTGCGAGCGCTGCTCTTGCTGGGAAAGCTCTTCTGTTTCCAGCGCCCTGCTTCCTGGAGGAGGCGGGACCGATTGGCTGCACGTGACCAATCACGTGACCTTACTCGAGGATAAGAACTCGCTCGAGCCGACCTTGCGGTGTGTCCTGAATTATAAACCAAGGAGTGTTTGCACATTGGGACGCTTACCTGCTTCTTGCTTTTCCACAGCACTGCGAGCGCTGCTCTTGCTGGGAAAGCTCTTCTGTTTCCAGCGCCCTGCTTCCTGGAGGAGGCGGGACCGATTGGCTGCACGTGACCAATCACGTGACCTTACTCGAGGATAAGAACTCGCTCGAGCCGACCTTGCGGTGTGTCCTGAATTATAAACCAAGGAGTGTTTGCACATTGGGACGCTTACCTGCTTCTTGCTTTTCCACAGCACTGCGAGCGCTGCTCTTGCTGGGAAAGCTCTTCTGTTTCCAGCGCCCTGCTTCCTGGAGGAGGCGGAACCGATTGGCTGCACGTGACCAATCACGTGACCTTACTCGAGGATAAGAACTCGCTCGAGCCGACCTTGCGGTGTGTCCTGAATTATAAACCAAGGAGTGTTTGCACATTGGGACGCTTACCTGCTTCTTGCTTTTCCACAGCACTGCGAGCGCTGCTCTTGCTGGGAAAGCTCTTCTGTTTCCAGCGCCCTGCTTCCTGGAGGAGGCGGGACCGATTGGCTGCACGTGACCAATCACGTGACCTTACTCGAGGATAAGAACTCGCTCGAGCCGACCTTGCGGTGTGTCCTGAATTATAAACCAAGGAGTGTTTGCACATTGGGACGCTTACCTGCTTCTTGCTTTTCCACAGCACTGCGAGCGCTGCTCTTGCTGGGAAAGCTCTTCTGTTTCCAGCGCCCTGCTTCCTGGAGGAGGCGGGACCGATTGGCTGCACGTGACCAATCACGTGACCTTACTCGAGGATAAGAACTCGCTCGAGCCACCCTTGCGGCGTTAAGCCCGTGAGGGGTGAAGGGCGCTGACTGTTTAACGACTGTTTAGCGCTGGTGGCGCACATACCCTGGAAAGGTTGCTGTTACTGCTGTCAGAGCGGTGATAGCGGATTGGGGTCTGTGGAGTAAGACTTACTTATTTTTCATCCATTTTGTTGCATATATAATCACTTGGTTGTTAAACGTGCCGAATGAAAGGTATAACATACACGCTGACATCTGGGATGCCAGCTAATATTGTGATTACAAGAGCCTCTGTGAATCTTAAGCCTGTGACCCCTAAAGCCTCCCCCGTTACTATTCTGAAAAAAAAATTAGGAGGTGCAACTGCTGTGACTCCCGTGAGTAAGAACCCTACTAGTGATATACGAGGATTTTGTACGCTAAGGGGTGACCCAGATTTAACCTTTCCCACGTGCGTTGAAAAACAAACTTTGAGCCCGGTAAATATGGGTGGAGGGATAATTGCACCGCATGTGGGTTCTGTGAATTCAAATGTGTCGATTTCGGACACGATTATTGTAAATGAGATATGCTCTACTCAACGCGATCTCGAGAGAACTGAGGAGTGCCCTTTAATCGATTTAACCACACAAAATTCGGTAGTTGCATGTAGAAACAAACTAAATGATACCAATAAGGAAGACACTAATGAGGGTGAGAATAAAGATATGCAGGAGGAGATGGAAAATATAACTGCTATAAATAAATCTAATTTGGACGACTCTATTAATGAGATTGTGGTAGATGACCCTGCTTTGTTGGAATCCCCAATTCTCAACGACAGAACCAAGGGCAATGATGGTAGTTTATATGGATCCCCAAGCCTTTTTGATCACCACACACAATGCCCTAGAGATTTGACATCTTCCTTTGTCTATCCTACACCACGTGCACCACATAAAAAGATTGTTCCGAGTATGGGAATCACAGATGGTAATGGTGGACAAACTGTACACGGCTCACTGGTGGAAATAACGCTGAATGCCATAAATATCTCGATTATGTCCCTTTTTAAATTGTTTGAGACCTTGGATGCAAAGATAAGTCAACAAGCTGTGCAGATTGAATTGATCACCCAGAACCTAGACAAAATATCTAGGTACATTGACTTAGATGATAATAAGTCACCAAAGTCAATAAAAGATATTAAAAATAAAAACTGCGCACAAATGTCATCCGATGTAAAGGGGAAGCATGAGGTGGAGAATGTGGTACCAACTTTACCTATTTTTGAGTCTATTATATGCCCTGTCACATCCAGTGACGATGAAGTGCATTGTAGCCCTTCTAGTAGCGGGATAGTGACTGTGGAAGGTTGTACCTCTGTTAAGGTGAATGCAGATAAAACTGCTGTAGATAATCGAGGGTATGACTTTGGTGTGTATAATATGTTTGACTCAAGAACCAATGTAAGATCCAAAGCTAACACTATAACTAAAAAGAAAACTAAAAACCAGAAGCAGGCCTTGCGACCTTTAAAGGCCGCTACTAATCAATTCCTGAAACGTTTACAAATTACTTCGAAAAGTAAAGAGGTGGGGGGAGGTGGTCTAAAAGTGAATCATACTAATTTAAGACAGGCTAGAGAACCGGTAGCTAGCCAATCTGCGAATGCTGTATCCCATAACGACTATGTTCCACTAGATGATCTAGTGGCTCTGCTTGCAAAAAAAGGTTCCGAGGATCAATTGCGGCTGCAACAAGCTGCTGGTAATACTACAAACCATGAAACATCTTGTATCCCACTGGCTAGTACTATAGTGATAAACCACACAAAGAATGATGTTATAACAAAAACTATAAGTGCGAACCCTCCTCCAGTGAGAGAACCTTCACCGGATATACTAAAAGATATTAGAGAGACCATACAGAACTCGGTTGATGAGTATCTAAGACGGAAACAAGATCAGACCCCTGTGATAAACCCTGTAGTGGAGGGCCGCAAAGTGTCATTCAATAGTAAAACTACAGTGTATTCATCTGATACAATACAAAATATTGAGAGAAACTCGGAACCAAACCAACGACTTGAAATGGAACGGCTAAGTGGGGGAACAGGAAAGAAATTAAAACATGCCCTAGACCCGAAATTATATCACAGATTTATCCTGAAATGCCACCCCGCTCCCCATATATCCTATGACTTAAACAGAACAAGTGTGTTGATGATATTTGAAGACATTGAAGAGTTAAGAGATATCTCTTCAACTGATATTCAACAAGTTGAATTTTTAAATGAGGAGAAGCTTGACGTTGTCCGATTGTGGATTTCATCCAACCTTGTCAGAAATATTATATGGCAAGCTAGGATGGAACTGTTCACAATGGGTTTTTTGCTAGCAGTTGATCCTACAATCTTATCGACTAACATGAACTATGAACAACTACAGGACCCAAATGATAATATGGCTGGTAGATCCCTAAATATATATTGCAAACAAAACTTACTGGATCAAAATGAGATGGTAGGAGACCTGGGGAAAAATGATTATAGACCGAGTAATAAAAGATCATAATACAAGGAGCGGCGAGATGACATATTGACCCTGGTAAGTTGGAATACCTGTGGTCATGGCCATCTCTCTGCAAAAGATAGCAACGATCTTAATAACTATGATATAATAGCCCTACAAGAGACGTGGCTGGTGGATTGCCCGGTATGGAACAATCATGAAATAGCATTTTTGGCAGCCAGATCAAATAAGAAAGGACGTCCATCCTCTGGGTTACTAATTGCTATTAAAATGGGGAGGGGCCTGTCAATTAGGCCTTGGGCAACCCCGAATATATTTATGCAATTAGTTAAAATTCTCTACCCCGGAGGATGTTTGGCTCTAATTAACATCTATCGTAACCCAATGGGTATCTCGGATAAAATCTTCATCAAAGAACTGGAGAATTTCTTTAACTTGATTCTTATGACTTCTGAAATAACAAATGTCATTCTTGTGGGAGATCTGAATATGCAATGTCTGACAGACAAAAAGTCACAAAAACGCCGCATAAATGAAATATGGGCGGATTTGATGTGTGAGCGTAATATGCTGATGCTTAATGGTGCGATACCTGGTGATACACCTGCTAGTGAGACGTGGCGTAGAGGACTTAGTAGCTCCACAATTGATTATATTTATACGGACAAAGCAATGTTTCAAAACATTGCTTCATTTAAAGTGTTAACACAGACTGTGAGCGATCATCATATGCTAACCTTGAAATGGAACTGCTACAAAGAACCATACAATCTAGAAAAAGAGCGGTATGCCACCAATTTGATAATAAATAATTCAAGAATAAGGTTTAGGTGGAATAAATCTACCTTGAATGAGTTGAATGAGGAGTTGCTGGGTAAACAGATGGGGAACAGCGGGGTAGAAGAACCATACAACGTCACACTCCAAATGTTCAAACTGCACTCTTCAACACGAACTCATGTGTACTTTGCACCTAGACACAGTGCTGACGATCAGGTTCGGAAACGTAAAACCTTACTGAGACGAGAAAAGAGAATGGCATTATCACTGCCGGTGAACATCAGGTTCGAGGTCATTCGTTCACTTCAACGTGTATACACGGCTTGGATTCGTACTCGTCGATGTATCCTTTACCAGTCTGATGGTGAAGAAATGCTTAAGGTGATTATGTCAAAAAATACAGCCCAAATTTGGGTGTTGCTTAATGCTGCTAACCATTTGGAACAGGGCCCGGTTCAGATAAACGGTGTAACTGAAACACTATGGATCAACTACTACACAGAACTTTACGCTGACCCTGAAGTCAGACAAAACAGCCCCGTGATACCATGTAATAGCGTGGAATTATTACAAATATCTAGAGAAGATATATTAGGATTTATCCTTAGAGCATCCAACTCAAGGGCTCCAAGACCTGATGGGTTAACTAACTACATGATGAAGCAGTATCCGGAACAATGGGCTCTGATCCTATACAATATCTTTACTTATGCCCTACAATCTAACAGTATCCCAAAGTCTTGGAAATCCTCTGTGGTAGTGCCCATTTTCAAAAAAGGTGACAGGTCTAAACCGGCGAACTACAGACCGATCGCACTCTTGGATATACCTGGGAACATTTTTTGCAGGTTTATTTTACGGGACTTTAACAATTGGGTAAAAATTTGTGACAAGCAAGATCCGCATCAAACAGGGTTTATACGTGGCATGGGAACATCTATAAATCTGTTATCAATAACAGCTTTAATACAGCATCATAACCTCCTGAAACAATCATTATTTTTTGTGTTCGTCGACTTTAGAGCGGCGTTTGACTCAGTGGTTAGATCAATATTATTTGACAAATTAACCCGAGAAAAATGCCCTACATACTTAATTAGGTTGATAAGTATGTTACATTCAGAGACCAGCATACGAGTGAGGCTAAATCTACAAGGCCTACTATCTACTAATATTCCAACTTATAGGGGTCTCAGACAAGGCTGTATACTTGCGGCCACTTTGTTTAATTTTTTTATTTCTGATATATGTAAAGCTTTCAAAGAGGTTATTTCTGATGCGCCGAAATTAGCAGGCAAAGCAGTTGCAGCCCTACTATATGCTGACGATTTGGTTTTGATTTCGAAAACCCCTCGTGGCCTACAAAACCTGCTCGATGCACTTGCTAGATATGTCACTGAGAATAAGTTAACCGTGAATATGAATAAAACAAAGATAATGGTCTGTAACCCGAACTCAAGTGGTACCCTAAACAAGAAACAAAAAGCGTTAAGGTGGTGTTTACAAGACCATATACTAGAGATAGTTCCACAATATATTTATTTAGGAGTTATTATTGATGGAGCAAGTAATAAAGCATATCTACTAAGTCTCAATCAGAAGTTGAACATGATGATCTCACAAGCTTTAATTATTCAAACCAAATATGGTAAATTCACTATTACACCTGCCATAACATACTTCAAACAGAAAGTGGTTCCGGTATTACTCTACGGAGCGGAAACAAAACCGTGTATAATGAGAAACACATGGTTACGCTTTGAGAGTAAATTCTGGAAACGCATCCTGGGTTTACCAAAATGTGTACCTATGTCTTGGGTCAGGTATGAATTGGGGTTAATATCATTATATGCACGCTATATCTGGCAAATGATTTCATTGTACAGAAAATGTATTTTGGCGCCCGGTAGGCATAAATTGATTAATACCCTTGCCGATTACGTGTTTACGACTAATGATCAATATATGGTGAAATGGCGGCATACTATAATTGAAGCTTTGGCCGAAGCGGATCTTTCCCTTGATGACCTCCTTACAAATCCAGACAGGGCCAAAACTAAGATATTTCAGTATGATTGGTTACGCACGAGGGAGATTTGCCTGAAGTATCATGATTTTCCCAAAAATGCATACCTGCTTAAAAGGCATAGTATTGTGGAACCATATTTATTTAGATCACCTTCAACTGATCATAGAAGACAATTTTTAAGAATACGCTTTAACTTATGTGAAACAAGGGATCTAAAAGCAAAAAGGAAAATGATAATGAAGGAAGATAATCTATGCCGTTTCTGTAAGATAAATGATCAACCTGAAACCCTACGGCATCTCCTTACAGAATGTCAAATCCTTAAACAGCAACAGGAGCTCTATTTTAAACCACTGCTATATGAAAACACCCATATTACAACAGAATCTCTTTGGTGGTTGATCTATTGCGGGCACACCACCGCTCTAAGGCTCGCTACCATTGCTCTTGTGAAGGATTTGAGACTGGATATTGATCAAGAACTGACAGAACCCAAGATCTAACTATTATGATAATCATTAGTGAGGGATATATGTATAGATATGGTTGTATGTGTACTTTTTATGTGTACTTTTTATGTGTATTTTATGTGTGTATTTTTATGTATTTTCTGTGTGCACCTTTTATGTGTATCTTTTATATACAATACTACAATTTTATAAATATGAATGAAGATGAAATATTAATGTGATATTGTAAAGTTGATTTAGTTCAGCTATAACAATAAAATAAAAAAAAAATAAAAAAAAAGAGGTGAGGACCTAGTCCTGGAGCATATTGTCAGAAGAGTAATGAAACAACTGATAGATGATCTCCAAATTGCAAAAAACCACCCACGGGACATAGCGAAGGCGCAACCTCCAGGTCCTATAGGGATTGAAATGTGTAACGTGGTGAATCATGCCGACATGCCGCTACCAAATGCACAAACAGAAACGGGGAGGGGGCTTTTATTGAGTCAGAATTGGACAATAATGCCACAAATCCCTGCTTTGAGGGAAACATGGGAAATGGTTATCAGCATGATGTGCAACATTCCAAAGGGAATAATTTTTCTGAAAAAAAAACCTATGACCCATGTAGCGGCATCGAGGCCTACCTCACCCAAAACAGTACAAAAAAGTGACCTGAATCGGGTGCAATGGGGAAAACCTTGTCACCCGGACCATCCGAGTATACTGCTGTATTATTTGTTTGATTATGGAGGGCCATAGTCGCTAACCAGATGATGGCGAATCTTGGCCCTTATGATTGAAATTCCAGCCTTGAGAGTGCTCTCCTCTGCGGTGTTGAGATGGATTTCTGAACTCTGTCCTGGAGGAGCAGAGGTTCAGAAGGCCAGCCTAGTTTCTTGGAACAGGGTAAACTCTGGACAAGCCAGACCAATCAGGGTAGCGATGGCGGCAGTCAAGACTACGTCTCAAGAGGGGTGAGGGTGACCGAAAGCCCGCAATGAGCACACAAAGCAAGGACGCTTACAAATTACTCCAGACAGGTGTTATATTAAAAATATAGACACATTTATTCCAAGGCCTTTGTAACATCGACCACAGTAAAGAATCACGGTAAAACTCCAATAAACCAACACATCACAAGCAATACAATATAGATACAAGACCAAGGGGTCTAAAGAGTTAGAAGCACAAAATATGCAGACCACCTAGATGGGGAGGAAAAAGGGGCAGTGCAAGTAATCGTTAGACCCAGTTCGACATCAGAGGCCACCTAACTAGAAGGAAGTCCGAGCCCTACGAAGAGTGGAGCCTTGTGCTCAAAAGTACCTGCACACGTGGGTGCCAACGGGCAACGGAGAGTCTCTTTAGGGAGATCAGGCAGTTCAGAGAGGTGAACAAAATGATGATGAACAGTTCCCCGCTACTCAAGCGCGGCCTCCACTTGTGGGCAGAAGCAGGGCGCGAGTGCGGAAAAGGGTTTCTTTTTATGACCGCGGTGGAGAGCCACAGGCTCCTGCGGGAGGGTGACCGGTTAGGGTATTGACTACTCACCAGTCCCCGATGCAGGCAGACCCAGGCTTCTCCAGTTCCGTTTCGGTACTGGCAGGTTCAGATGCGATCAGCAGGATGTCTCGACACCGTGTAGATTCCGTGACAGCAGGAGTTAGGGTCGAGGGTGTCCCAAATGCGGCGAACACGCACAGGTTTGTTACCACAGCAGGGCAACTCGGCAACCGCAGGTATTCCGGTCCCGAAGCACACGGCTCAGTTCAGACCTGGGAATGCCAAGTGTACGAACCGTGTGAGAGTGCCGAGGACACGGGATTAGCAGTAAGCCAGACGGCGGTGACAGAGCAAGCCTGTGTAGGCTGGTCAGTCCACTGGATGGCCCAGGGACGCTTCCGAAGGCTTACGTACAGGATTTGGTAAAGATGCCGAGAATAGTTGTTCGAAATATTCTAAAGGGTCGAAGCGCCAGTACAGGCCTTCTCGTTCGATCAGAGGCGTCTCACAGGACAGCAGTGCAGGGTGCCAAATCTTCAGCGGGTCACCAGCAATTCCTCGACTCAGCTTCTTAGTTGCAGGATACTTGGCTCCTTATCCTTTGTTTGTGAGAACTCAGGAGATCGACATGGTAGTGGTGTTTCCAGCCTCCTCTTATCCAGAGTTGCCTTCGCGCCAAAACAGAGAGGACCCAATGGGAGATCTGCTCACAAAACACTCATACCATACGTGGACCTATCACGGACCACGGTGGTTCGAGGCATTCAAGATACTCTAGACTCTCTGGCACCCAGGATGTGTATTGGGAACAGACATCCCAGCCCACATCCTGGAGGCACACACAAGGCATGCAGAAGCCTGCAAAAGCGTTGTGTTTCACGGGAAAGTGCATGACCAAATAAGGACTGCCCCGGGTCGGCACGACCTGGGGGAAGGTGAAGGGGCAAGACGGTCAGCGGACAGGACAAAGAACTTCGTGGCATGGCCATTTTGGAGGCCAGGCCACCCATTTGGGCCAAATGCGGGAAGCGCGGTTAACATGGCAAAAAGGGGTTCAAAACACAAAGAAACGATAGCTGCCACCAGTCCTATCCGTGACACACTTGCACATTTCATGATAAGTCCAGCGAGAGTTTCTAGGGCCATTGGAATGACTAGAGACCCAAGAGCGCGGTAATGTAAGTTACGGTGTACTCTTGTTTCATGTTGCTCAAAAGCTGCAACATGAGGAAAGGACTAAGGGAAACGAAGTCTCCTGCTACTGACTGTCTTAAGGGCATGTCAGTTTCCCCATAAGAATGGAGCGAAGGCCCAGAGGAGTGCGGCGGAAGGCTGTGCTTCTCCGTCAAAGTCTAGATCAGGGTGTAAAACAACAGCAAAAAGTTTGGGGGTTGCCACATGGAAGGGAAATGACCTACAATTATGAAATCTTTCCTAACACTCGCCCCTCCCAGACTAAGGACAGGGGGAACTAATCCACCCCTGGATGAGTTTCTTGTTCAGGTTGGTTAAACATTCTGGACAACCCATCAGCATTGCTATGTTGGACACCTGGCCTATGCTCAATAGTGAAGTCCAAGCCTTGCAGACTTATGGACCACCTAAGCAACTTTGGATTCTCTCCCTTCATGTTCATTTGCCACTATAAGGGCTAATGGTCAGTTTGCACAGTGAAACATTCTTTCTCTACTGTGGACCATCTGAGCTCTCTGTCCTTAAGATGGCGACTAATTAAACCAATAGGGTGTTCCTTACCCTTCTCATCTACTTGTGATAGTACAGCTCCTATCCCAGTGTCGGAGGCATCTGTCTGTACAATAAAAGGTCTTTGGTAATCAGGGACCCTGAGAACAGGGGCCTGGCACAAGGAGTCTTTTAAACCATTGAAGGCCTTCTCACACTCGTCGGTCCAAGTTAACTTCTTGGTTTTCTTCGGAGTGGTGAGAGCAGTCAGAGGGGCAGCTATGGTGCCATAGTCTGCCATGAAGTTGCGGTGATACCCCGTGAGTCCTAAGAGGGTTTCACTTGGGTCTGTGTAGTGGGGGTAGGCCAGTCTTGTACTGCTTGTACTTTACTGGGTAGAGGCTGTATCCTCCCTCCACCTACTTCATGTCCAAGGTAAACCACGGAGCCTTCTCCAATCTGGCATTTACTAGCCTTTATGGTCAAGTGTGCTTTCTGAAGAGCCTGTAGCACAATCCCGAGGTCTTCCTAGGGGGCGCTGCTGAAAACTGCTATATCATCCAGATATGCAAGACAGAATTCATCCAACCCATTTAACACATGATTCACAAGCCTCTGAAAAGTGGCAGGTGCATTCTTCAACCCAAACGGCATCACCCTGAATTGGTAAAGACCGTCTGGAGTTGAGAACGATGTCTTCCCCTTGGCATGTTCTGCTAGGGCTATTTGCCAATAGCCTGCAGTGAGGTCAAACGTGCTGAGATACTTGGAGGCACCCAAGGTATCCACCAGCTCATCTGTTCGAGGCAAGGGGTATGCATCTGTCTTAGTGACAGCATTCAGAGCCCTGTAATCCACGCAGAACCTCAATTCAGAAGTACCTGCCTTTGGAACCAAAACCACAGGGCTGGACCAAGGACTACTAGAGGGTTCAATCACCCCAAGATCTAACATTTTGTTGACCTCTGTCTTAATGTAAGACCGTACTTTGTCTGACATTCTGTATCCTCTACTTTTGGTAGGTACGCTGTCTCCGGTGTCTGTTATGTTTGCACCAAGGTGTCAAACCAGTGGACTGCGAAAACAGGGGGGGAAATTGCCTAAGCAAACTTTTCACCTCAGCCTGCTGATAAGAAGTCAGGTGAGGGGCCACTCGGACACCCTCAAGGGAGCCATCTGAAGGACCGCTTTGGAACAGGTCGGGGAGAGGTTCAGACTCCTCTTCCTCAACATCTGAAGCCAGTAGCAGTGCTGCGATTTCGATTCTTGGGACGAAAGCCGTCAGCCTATTTGCATGGAACACTTTTGGAGCCTGTCCAGGCCTTCCAAGGTCCACTAGATAGTTGACCTCATCCAGGGGCTCCACCATTGTGTAAGGGCCTGACCATTTATCCCGTAAAGCTCTAGTCCTTATGGGATTCATGATCAGGACTTGCTGACCAGTTGTAAAGTTGATGAGGGAAGCTTTCTGGTCGTACCAATGTTTCACCAGCGCGTGTCCTGCCTTCAACTTGTCACTAGCCAGACCCATCAGAAGTACCATCCGTTTTCTGAGCCCTAATACATAGTCTACTACGTTGGTAGTAATGGGGGGAGTGGGCATCTCCCATCCCTCCTTGACTATGGCTGGGGGTCCCCGCACAGGGTGACCAAACAGAAGTTCGAAGGGGCTGAAGCCAACACCCTCCTATGGTACCTCTCGGTAGGCAAACAGTAAGCATGGTAAAAGAAGATCCCATTTTCTTCTTTGGGGTTCTTCCAGAGCCCCAATCATACTCTTTAACGTTCTGTTGAACCGTTCCACCAGACCATTGGTCTGGGGGTAGTGTGCAGAGGAGAACTTGTAAGTGACCCCACATTCGTTCCACATAGCCTGCATATACTTTGACATAAAGTTGCTGCCTCGATCAGACTCAACTTCTTTAGGGAAGCCAACCCTAGTAAAGATGCCAAGTAACGCTTTTGCAACTGACTTGGCAGTTACAGTTTTTAATGGGATGGCCTCAGGATATCTGGTAGCATGGTCGACCAGCACCAGGATAAACCTATTGCCTGAGGATGTTTGCGGGTCAAGGGGACCAACAATGTTGATCCCTACCCTTTCGAATGGTATTCCCACAACTGGGAGTTGTACCAATGGAGCTTGGATTGTTGAGCCACTCTTACCAGATAACTGGCAGGAGGCACAACTCCTGCAGTGACTTTCTACTTGCACCCCCATCTTGGGCCAGTAGAAATGCATGGATAACCTTTGCTTGGTCCTCTTAATACCAAGGTGACCAGCAAGGGGCACTTCATGCGCCAACTGCAGGAGGAAGGGTCTTACAGCAAGGAGAACCACCAACCTCCTATGGTCTCCTTCTGTAGACTCTGTGGGCTCACTATACAGGAGTCCACCTTCCCAATAAATATGATGCTTCCCAGGCGGTTCACCCTCAAGCTGGGAGCAGACCTGTATCCATAGGCCCTTAGGCCTTCCAGAGCTGGGCACTCACGTTGGCCTTTACTGAACTCTTCCCTGTCAGGACCACCTTCTACTAACAAGTCTTTTAGTTCAGGATGGTCATTGGGGTCAAATACTTCAGGTATCGCCGCCTCCTCGTCAGGTCCGGCCGATTGACCAACTTCCTCCACCGCAGTGGTAGGTGAGTTCGGGGGAATATTTTCTTTCCCTCGTTTTGGTTTTGTTACTCCTTTAGCCTTGGGTTTCCCCCTTGGCTGGGGCTGCGCATTGGTCTTGGCCAATGCTGCCCGTGTTTGAGACCTTGTGCAGGGTCTGTCAGCAGTGTCTCCCACGAGCCCTAAAGCTCTGAGATCGTTGCCCAACAAGTCCTTTCCTGGGAACACTGGATACCTTCAGTCACATCCCACCGCTGTACACCAATTTGTTAAGATGGATTTCTGAACTCTGTCCTGGAGGGGCAGAGGTTCAGAAGGCCAGCCTAGTTTCTTGGAACAGGTTAACCTCTGGACAAGCCAGACCAATCAGGGTACCGATGGCGGCATCCAAGACTAGGTCTCAAGAGGGATGAGGGTGACCGTAAGCCTGCAATGAGCACACAAAGCAAGGACGCCTACAAATTACTCCAGACAGGTGTTACATTAAAAATATAGACACATTTATTACAAGGCCTTTGTAACATCGACCACAGTAAAGAATCACGGTAAAACTCCAATAAACCAACACATCACAAGCAATACAATATATATATATATACAAGACCAAGGGGTCTAAAGAGTTAGAAGCATGAAATATGCAGACCACCTAGATGGGGAGGAAAACAGGCAGTGCAAGTAATCGTTAGACCCAGTTCGACATCAGAGGCCACCTAACTAGAAGGAAGTCCGAGCCCTACGAAGAGTGGAGCCTTGTGCTCAAAAGTACCTGCACATGCGGGTGCCAACAGGCAAAGGAGAGTCTCTTCAGGGAGATCAGGCAGTTCAGAGAGGTGAACAAAACGATGATGAACAGTTCCCCGCTCCTCAAGCGCGGCCTCCACTTGTGGGCAGAAGGAGGGCGCGAGTGCGGAAAAGGGTTTCTTTTTATGACAGCGATGGAGAGCCACAGGCTCCTGCGGGATGG
Source organism: Ambystoma mexicanum (assembly GCF_040938575.1). Classification (NCBI taxonomy): domain Eukaryota; kingdom Metazoa; phylum Chordata; class Amphibia; order Caudata; family Ambystomatidae; genus Ambystoma; species Ambystoma mexicanum. The sequence goes on along the minus strand of NC_090936.1, from coordinate 87,675,786 downwards.
TGACCGGTTGGGGTATTGACTACTCACCGGTCCCCGATGCAGGCAGACCCAGGCTTCTCCGGTTCCGTTTCGGTACTGGCAAGTTCAGATGTGATCAGCAGGATGTCTCGACGCCGTGTAGATTCCGCGACAGCAGGAGTCAGGGTCGAGGGTGTCCCAAATGCAGCGAACACGCACAGGTTTGTTACCACAGCAGGGCAGCTCGGCAACCGCAGGTATTCCGGTCCCGAAGCACACGTCTCACTTCAGATCTGGGAATGCCAAGTGTATGAATCGTGTGAGAGTGCCGAGGGCACGGGATTAGCAGTAAGCCAGACGGCGGTGACAGAGCAAGGTTCCTGTGTAGGCTGGTCAGTCCACTGGATGGCCCTGGGACGCTTCCGAAGGCTTACGTACAGGATTTGGTGAAGATGCCGAGAATAGTTGTTCCCACTATTCTAAAGGGTCGAAGCGCCAATACAGCCCTTCTCGTTCGATCAGAGGCAGAGGGGTCTCACAGGACGACAGCAGTGCAGGGTGCCAAACCTTCAGCAGGTCACCAGCGATTCCTCGACTCAGCTTCTTAGTTGCAGGATACTTGGCTCCTTATCCTTTGTTCGTGAGAACTCGGGAGATCGACCTGGTAGTGGTGTTTCCAGCCTCCTCTTATCTAGGGTTCCCTTTACGCCAAGGCGGAGAGGACCCAATGGGAGATCTGCTCACAAAACACTCCCACCATACGTGGACCTATCACAGACCACAGTGGTCCCAGGCATTCAAGACACTCTAGACTCTCTGGCACCCAGGATGTGTATTGGGAACAGACATCCCAGCCCACATCCTGGAGGCACACACAAGGCATGCAGAAGCCAGCGAAAGCGTTGTGTTTCGCGGGAAAGTTCATGACCAAATAAGGACTGCCCCGGGTCGGCTCGACCTGGGGGAAGGTGAAGGGGCAAGACGGTCAGCGGCCAGGACAAAGAACCTTGTGGCATGGCCATTTTGGAGGCCAGGCCACCCATTTGGGCCAAACACGGGAAGCGTGGTTAACATGGCAAATAAGGGGTTCAAAACACAAAGAAACGATAGCTGCCACCAGTACCGTCCGTGACACACTTGCACATTTCATGATAAGTCCAGCGAGAGTTTCTAGCGCCATTGGAATGACTAGAGACCCAAGAGCGCGGTAATGTAAGTAATGTTACGGTGCACTCTTGTTTCATGTTGCTCAAAAGCTGCAACATGAGGAAAGGACTAAGGGAAACGAAGTCTCCCGGTACTGACTGTCTTAAGGGCATGTCAGTTTCCCCGTAAGAATGGAGCGAAAGCCCAGAGGAGTGCGGCGGAAGGCTGCGCTTCTCCGGCAAAGTCTAGATCAGGGTGTAACACAACAGCAAAAAGTTTGGGGGTTGCCACATGGAAGGAAAATTACCTATAATTATGAAATCTTTCCTAACAGCTAACTTCCGACGCTTTTCGTCGTTTTCAAACAGGCTCCGACGCGCGCAACGAATCTTAGATTCAAATCCTCTTCCTGGAAACGAAACGACGCTCGTGCGGCATGCAGACAACGTATTAGGGTCCTTTTCTTTAATCTTTCTTGAAAGAGCTTAGCGCGAGACGACAAAAAAGGAAACGCTTGCGGCAAGTTGATTTGTTAAAAACTATATACAGAGTTAGTACATTAACAAATATATTTAACTCCATAGATCTCGCGCACGCCTGTTAGTTTGTTTACATGCGCATAAGCACAACGAATTCAGTTCCATTCAACATGCGCATGCTTGCTGTTTTCTAAATGGCTCACACAGAACTTCTCTGTTATTGGGTAATCTTTAACTTTTGAATGTTCAGATAAATCAGACTAAACAACTCTTATATATCTAACGTTCAAAATCTGAACTATATTACACCATTTGGCTTAATAACTTAAGTATGGAAAAACTTAACTTGCTTCATCTGTATTTGCTTCTCTGCTTCAAGGAAAGACCCAAACATCATAAGTCTTCTGTAGATTGGATTTTCTCTGCGTCTTTCTTTGGGTCTAAGTTTTCTGGAATACTTTAGGAATGTATTCACTGGACTATGGAAACTGCGGCCTGCCTCTTGGAAAACTAGAATGAAAGGCAGTTTAGAACTTTTGTTAGAATTCCAGACTACCTCACAATCCTTGTCCTCCAATCACTGCTGCTGAATGAAAACTCCATCTTGCTTTGGGGAAACAAATGCCTCCTGCAAGTTTCATTAAGGAATGTTTTCAAAGACTCAAATCAATCCAAAACATTACCCAAACACCTCTCTGCTAAAACCTACATTTAAAGTGTTTTAAATGGTGAACCTAAAAATGAAAATCTACATGAATCTTTTAAGTGAGTGCTTTTGGTAAGTATGTGCTTTTGAAACTCTCGAAATGTACCAGGGAATCCTGACAGCATCTTAGCGGAAGCCAGATCGCCATGGTATGGAAGACCGACACAGGACCCAGAATGGAGGCATGGTGGGCCGAACTGAATCGTTGGGCATTGGCAGAGACAGTAGTATGGACCAGCGCAGTACAGAAAGGGTCCAGAGAAAGTAGCGACAAACTTTTGGCTTGGAACATACTCCTGCAAGATATGCTGGGATCCACAGAAAGCAGTGATCTTGACGACCCTGATGGGTCGGAAAGCATGGTTACAAACCAGAAAGATCAAGAGGAAAGCCCTGACACAAACATCTAACCAGCTGTGGGTGCCATCCGAACATTGGTTCATGGGATTAGGCGTATGGACATGCAGCCAGAACGAATACCCGAAAATGGTCTACAGAGAGACGTGCAAGCGCCACGATTATCACAATTGTGAGAGACTCCCCTCAAGCAGTGCCGTTTATGTTTGCTACAGTGTTTGGTGTGTTGTTGTTCATATTCAATATTAGAAAATACAAGAAAGAATGTTAAAAGAAAATAGTTTGCCAGGTTGGCACAATAATTTATTTTGTTATTTACATTGACATATGTGACTCTTTCATTTAATTTTTGATGCACATACTTCAGTTATAAAATCTCTGATAATATTGCTTACACTTTTGTCTGCATGACAGTTGCGTGTGTGGGGTGACTCTGTTGCTCTACATGAGAGGCATGGTGCCGTCATCACTTATTGTGGGGTGTCTGGTGTACATAGGCTAAATAAACGCCATGTTGGCCACGTGTGGAAGTGGAGCTTCGCCCGATTGAGTCAACATGACATGTTTTTTCTTCTTCACTCAAGTAATGCTTTTTGCATTCTCTAGCTGGTTTGCTGTAGAATTTATTTGTAAGCATATTTATATATTTTGTCATTCTGCTCCCTTGAATAGTGTGATGGCGACATGTCAAAAAAGGGAGTGGGGGGCTGAGAGGGATCCTGTCACCAGCACCCTGATCTACCTGGAGCAGAGTACGTACATTGGTACCCCTTTCTCTAACCAGATGCCTATCAACCTCTGCCCTGACCATGTCTTTTTCTATTCTTCCAAAAAGTTGACCCTAAAGATGCTTTTAATTTGCAAAGTGTGCCCTTTGCTCTTGCCCCACTTAATGCTTGACTTAATCCTTGATTTTACATTTTTCATTATTTATCTACTTATCAATTCATTTATTACTACCACGTGTGCGGCTTTATTAGGTCTACTGGCTGGTTAGTCTGGTTGTAGGCCGGTGGACTGTAGCTAGCTGTATTAATCAAGGCATCCTAGGCTGTAAGGCTGCAGGGACACACTCTGCTGGGAACCCTAAACGCCTAAAATCAGCCAAACTGTTGAAGGATTATTTCAGGAAGGCTATGTTTGCTATTGAAGCCACAATTACAGAAGTAGAGGAGGCCATTATGACCAAAACCATCCACACAGTTAAAGTTAACCGTAATGTCGCAAATACAGTTAGTAACAGAGGTGTTGCTATGGGGGGGCTAAGGGGGCTATAGCCCCTGGTCTTTTGGTTGTAGCCCGGATAGAATCTCAGGAGCTACAGCCAAAAGGCTAGATTGACCCCAGTCCCGACAGTTCCGACATCAGCGTAGCCCCGGGTCTTTTCCAGACCTAGCAACACCCCTGTTTAGTAATATTGGTTGTAATAATAATGATATCATCATTACACCTCAGAATGATGACTCTGTAAAGGAGAACCCTACCAAGCAGAACCTCCATGGTCTGATAACATCTACACCATTAGTTATTCATACCTCCGCAACTAAGCCTTTCTCAGTGCCTGATTACCCAGGGGTTTGAGCTCCTCGAAGTAACCTGTCAAAAGCAAAACAGACTGCAAGGGCCAATACGCCATATTTCATCAAGACACTGGCAGACTCTAATGTTAAAACTGCTACTAAGAGGCATGTGATAGGAGTATACAATGGAAGATCATTTGCTGATGCAGGGAGGAAAGAACGGGACCAAACCGAGCAGAGTAAGCTGTGAACCGTGAACACTGTGTTAGAACGGCTATATGAGCCGGACGGAGGGATACAAAGTGGAGAGAGAGTGAATCTCGTACTGTGTATTTGACAAGAGAAGCAAGTTGAACAGTTTATCGGACAAGAGTGAACCCAGCCGAGGGTTGTTCACAAGGAAAAATTGCATAAAAGAACATTAAGACTAGAAAATTGCAAGCTGCAGTTGAAAGGCTGTAGTGAACCTGGCGGAGGGAGGCCTAAATTGCGAGCACGGATCCGAGCCCGACGGAGTGAGGTGCTAGGGGCGAAGAGCAATTGCCCAGGTGCAAAACTACCAAAGGAACTTTGTTGTTATGAATCAGCAGACCTTCTAAGGCAAGAGACTTTTGCAGGAAAGAGACTTAGCCTGAGAAGGTTTTGATACTGTCGAACTGGAACTGTGAACCTCGTGCTAACAAGGCCCAGGAGTGTGCTGTGCTCAGAAGTCCAGGCTTGTCCCGTGCTTAAAACATGGGGAAGGGAGATGCAGCCATACCATCCCGACTTATCATTTTTGTGAACACTTCTTTCTTTTCTGGTTAACATTATCCCACACTCTTTTTGTAACTTGGCAGTAAGGATTGGCAATAGTTTCTTTTTAGTATAGGCCCTTTTTATTTGACAAGACGCCACTAGGACCGCTTTATTATTTGATGGTCGTAGCCTGCTCCCATCTTAGCTTTAGGTTTCGATTAGGCCTTTTTCTCACCATTGCATAAAGTTTAACAAACACCCTTGAACGGTGATCACTTGTGTCTGTCTTTACTGTTGCCACCATGAGTTCCTTGCGCTGTCCTTTGCTTTGAAGTACTGGGGTTTTCACCTTGTTTAGACACTGCCTCCTGCATTTTATGTTTTTTAACAGGTCTCTCTTCTGCCCTGGATCTGTGGCAGGATAGGGTCGCTTTTCAGAGGGAGTTGTAGCTCTGACACTCCTTGAAGAGCCTGCTTCCGAGGCTGGGTAAGTACCTTCATTCAACCAACAGATTAGGAGACACTTCCTGCCCTTGAGGTTTTTATGGGAGAACCATTGACAGATTTTGAAGTCCTCCGACAAATGTTTGGGGTAGAGGCAGTAAATGCAGTCCGGGTTCCTGTCTCCTTCATAGACGTTCTTCAGGCTGCAAGTTTCACAGGCCCTAAACAAGGACTTGTTAGACGTCGGAGTTTCCATGGTCGTCGCCGACGTGTAAGTAGGATAATCGTACAGTATCTATGTTTTTTATTTTTTTTATTTTGGTTTTATTGATTTTGAAACAAAAAATGTAAGCATTTCACTTGTTACAACTCTATTAGCATATGGTTGCATCAAAAGAACAAAATTAGAGTCTCATTATACAGTAGATCGTCGTTGTATTTGTTTCCGTTCTCTAGTTGTAACAGTCAATATAATATAACCCATACCCACCCACCTCCCTCCCCTTGGTTGGGCAGACATCATTGCGGCATCTTTTCTCTGTTGATATGTTAATAGTGGGTAATGTTCAGCCCACTATTGTGAGGTTTCCTTAATTCTTGGGTCATAACTGTCTCGTATTGAGGGTTTTCAGATTCTTTGTTTTAATTAGGATCCTGTAGTGTCCTCGGATTGGGAGTCCGTCGTCTCCGAAAGGTGTTTGCCTCGAAATTCTGACCATAAGGTCTCACGTTGCGACGCTTTGTTGTGTAGGGAAGCCGTGATCATTTCCATTGTGTAGATGTTGATTGACAAGTTGATCCATTCCTTCTTACTTGGGACCGTTTTGGATTTCCATTTTGTTACTAGCAGTGCACGGGCTGCGAGTAGTAGCTGTGGGGCAAGACCCCTGAGTCTAGTCCATTCATCCTCGTCTTTTTCCAGTCCGAAGAGAACCAAACGTTGATCAGCGTCTCTTTGTATGCCGTCTATGTCCTTGATCCATGCCAGGACTTCCTCCCAGAATACCTTTATGTATGGGCAGCTCCACCACATGTGCCAATAGTCGGCTGTCTATCCATATTCTCGCCAACATCTCGGGCTCAGTGTCTGAAACATCCTAGACAATTTGAGTGGGTCGTATTGCCATCTATGTAGGAGTTTATTGGCATGTGATTTATATTGACTGGATAAGGATGTTTTGGATGCAGTTTTGCACATCATTTCCCATTGTTCGGGATCTATCTCCTCTCCTAGGTCTCTCCCCCATCTGCTTCTGAGATGTTCCGTGGACCAGTTGCCTGCTTCGATAAGTTCTTTGTACATTACAGATATCAAACCCTTCATTTCAGACTTAGAATACAAGAGTTGTTCGAATGGGGAGAGTTCTCTCTGCAGCTTTTCTTTCCATGCAGATTTTGTGAGGACTCCTTTTATCTGAATGTATTGGAAGGTGGATAATGGGCCTATCCCCAGGGCTTCAGTTAGGTGTGGAAGAGTTATGAAGTTGTCTTTTTTCTGGAGTTGCCCTACCCTTTCGAGGCCCGCCTCGTACCAGGATTGGAATCTTCATACTTCGCGTATGTGGTCGTTTATGCCAGGGGACCATAAGTGGCTAAGTGGGGACAGCCAAGTGGTGATCTTGTTCATTGCTTTGCCTGGTTGCTAGATGTTCCAAATGGTACTCAGTATCGGGTGGCCCTTAATTTTCTGTTGTATTGTTTTGTAAGGGGTCCATAGCCATTCTGACACTGTGGCCGGCGAGAAGTAATGATTGTCCATGTGGACCCATTGGAGGTGGTTGTGGTCACGTAAGTGTGGGATAAGGATGCATAGTTGTGAGGCTTTGTAGTATGCTCGCAGGTCGGGGAGACCTACTCCTCCTTTGTCTTTGGAAAGCGTCAGAGTGTCGTATGCGATCCTCGCCTTCTTCCCCTGCCAGAGGAACCTAAGCATACGTTTTTTGGCCTCTTCAAAAAACGCATTTGGTATCTCGATAGGTAACATCTGGAAAGGGTACAGGAATCGGGGGAGGCATACCATTTTAATGGCGTTAATCCGACCTAACCACGAGATCGTGAGATTGTTCCACCTTTTCAGGTCGGCCGAGAAACTCTGGAGGAGGGGAGGAAAGTTAGCTTCGTATAGATCCGTTAGGTTTTTAGTGATCTGGATGCCTAAGTATTTAAGCGCAGAGTGTTCGAGTCTGAGGCCTAGGGGCAAAAACTTGGTTTCATTTTCCTCTTTCGTTCCTTGCAAAGGGAACAATATTGATTTAGTCTTGTTCACTTTAAATCCAGAGAGTTGGCCATATTCTTCTAATAGTTGCAGAGCATGCGGGACAGATACAGAGGGGTTGGTAATGTGTAAAAGTATGTCATCAGCATAGAGTGCTATCTTGTATTCTCTCGTTCCCAATCGCATGCCTTCTATTCTGGAGTCGGATTGTATATTTTGGGCCAGGGGTTCTAGGGAGAGCGCAAAAAGAATTGCAGAGAGGGGGCATCCCTGTCTAGTACCACGTCCCATTTCAAACCATCTGGAATATTCCCCATTAACAGAGATAGACGCCTTTGGGGATGTGTATACTGCTCGTATTCCTTTCCTAAATCTCGGCTCTATCCCCACCTTGCGAAGGACTGCCCTCAGGAATTCCCACTCCACTCTATCAAAGGCTTTTTCTGCGCCTATTGCCAGTAGGGCAGGGTCACCTGGTAGTTCTGGTGATGAGATGGAGAGTTTTGCGCATGGTGTCAGCCCCTTGCCTACCCAATATGAATCCGACTTGGTCATTGTGTATGAGATGAGGGATCAGTACTTCCAGTCGGGCGGCTAGTACCCTGGTATAAATTTTGGCATCTAAATTGAGCAATGAAATTGGGCGGTATGAACCACAATGTTTGGGATTCCTTCCCTCCTTTGGGATAACTGTTATGAGCGCCTTCGTAAAGGAGTCGGGGGCTGTCCCTGTTTCTAGTATCTCGTTAAAGAGCTCTGTCAAGAATGGTCTTAGCTGGCCGCTGAAGGTTTTATAAAACCCAGCGGTATAACCGTCCTCTCCGGGGGATTTGCCTACGGTTAGTCTTTTAATTGCCTCTTGGACCTCCGGTTTGGATATCGGGGATTCTAAAAGCTCAGTTTCAGAGTACGAGATTTTGGGCGTGTCTATCAGGGAGAGATGGTGATCTGTATCTGATTGTCCTGGGGTCACTTCCGAGGTGTACAGCGCCTCGTAGAAGTTGGCAAAACCCTCTGGGATAGTGTGGAGGGGGGGGTCGTAGGGTTTCCTTCAATTATCTCTTTCACTTTTCCGCTCTCCCCTTTGCTCTCTGAGTCTGGCTGCCAATAGTGCGTCAGCCTTGTCCCCCTTCTCGTAGAATTTCTGTTTGAGGAATCGAGGTTTGCGCACAATTTGTTCATGCTCCAATAGTCTTAGTTCTTCCCTTTTACGTTGTGCTATGTTGATGTTGTTGCGATCCGTGCCCAGGTGTCCCCTGTTCTCGCTTTCCAATTGGCATATTTCGGACCTAAGTCTGTGCTCAATGATCTTTCTCTCTCTTTTCTTGGTAGATACTTCACGTATCAGGATGCCTCTCCACGTGGCTTTATCCGCCTCCCATATTGTCTCCTTGGAGACTTCACCATTGTTGTTTAGTTTAAAGTATTTCTCAATTTCAGTTGCCATTTCAATTTTAAATACTGCATCTTTCCACAGGCTTTCATTACAGCGCCACTTCCCTCCTGAAACAGTTAAGTCTGCCCATCTTATATCTGACAGGACCATATCATGGTCTGACCATGTTATCGGAATTATTTCTGATAGCGTTGTGGTATCAAGGAGGTCCTTGGTGAGGTACAGTAATCGATCCGGGTAAATGTTTTGTGCGGATTGGAGTAGAATGTATAGCCTCTTTCATTAGGATGTTTGATAATCCACACATCTTGCAGGTCATATATCTCCATATGTCGGAAAGCCCAGTGCGATCACTTCTCGTTTGGTTTCTTATCTCGGGTTGCCTGGTTCCCAGTCTTTGGTCGGTTCTGCCCATTGATTAAAGTCTCCTCCGAGAACAACTTGGCCAGATGCTTCTAACATTATTTTGGGTATTGTCTTCTCTAGGAACTTGGCTTGTCCTGCGTTGGGAGAGTATATTACTGCGACTGTTACTTTAACCTTTGCGATTGTCCCAGATATCAGGAGGGCACGCCCGCTTACGTCAGACCAGCTCTTATCTACTTCTAAATTGATTCCTTTCTTGATCAGGATTCCAACCCCTCCCTTCCTGAGTGGGCCAGAGCCCCAGAATTCCTTTCCCCCTCTTTTTCCTAGTATGCCTCTCTCCTCCCCCTTGGCGAACTTTGTCTCTTGTAGAAGGAGAATGTCAATTTGAGATCTACGGAATTCCCTTGCCACTAGTGATCTCTTGGTCGGCGAGTTGAAGGCTTTCAAGTTAAGTGTTCCTATCCTAAGGGACTCCCTACGCTTCTGCTCTTTTTTTTTTTTTCATTTAGTTTATAGAAACTTTTTGAAAATGTAAAAAAAAGGAAAGAGCAAACAATGCAACTTATCACTTTTTGTCCTAATTCTAACCTTTAAAATTACTCAAATTTCCTCTAAATCCTTTGTCACATCACTCATCTTAAATCATATTATACTACTCAATGTTAAGCTAATCAGTGTCTCTTGCATCTTTCACATGGATCCTCGTGGGTCCTTTCTCTCCTACTCACGAGCATCACTGTTCAGGTATATGGGCTTGACTCTAATTGGTTTTGAATTTGTTCCAAGAATCGCATCATACCAATCATCAATGATTTACTTTCTCCAATGTGAAGTTGTTTCCACCAATCTTCGGTGTTATACGTCCGGAATGAACTCCTCACCTTCCCCAAACAGTTCTCACGTTGCACCCTCAGTTCCATACAAGACAACACCAGATGTTTTAAATTTTCATCCTCCTTTGTGCAAAATCTACATTTTGAGTTACTTTCAGGAATCATCCGTTGATGCCTTAGAATTTATTTCGTTTCAAAGATATTCAAGCGGAACTTTAAAAACAGCCTTCTTAAACGTTTACAGGGTGATAGCATTAGATATTTTGGAAGTAGATTACGTTTTTTTAGCTTCAGATGGTGTATTTTGCATAGATTTGTGGGCTGATCTTATCTCTTCTATATCGATCCAATCAAGGTCTAGCAGTTTTCTTTTCACTGAGTTTGGATTGTACCATAGGGTGCGTTCATCCGTTCCTAGTTGATTTAGGATCCCTTTACATTGATGTTTCCATTCATTTAGCGCCGATTTCCTTTGTGTCTTCTCTTCCGCCAAGATTTTAAGAGGAGGCAGGTTTGCATCTTCATATATTTTTCTGAACAATGGCAACTTATTCCATGTGATTCTCGCATTAAGTGTGGAGATCCCTACTTCATATAGTACATTGGCAGTCGGCGTACTTTGAGGAATCTGAAGAACTTTCTTCCAGAAAAAACCTTTGTATCGTGACCATAATTTGTGGTCGCACCCAAACATATTCTCTGCCCCATAGGTTAAAGTTGGGGAGACTTTGCTCTGGTAAAATTTTCTTACTGGATCACATGAAAATTTTCCAGATCTTTTTTGGATTATGATGCCTTGCGAAGTCAGTTGTTTACAGTTGTTTAGAAGTTTTTTGGCCATCGGCTCATCATTAATGCTGGAACGGATGATTGTCCCTAGGTACCTTGAATGTGGTACTTAGTTCAGTTTTTTCTCCCCAAGCGACCATCCTTTTCGGAACTTGTTCGGATTTCTGCCTCTTTTGTTTTCAAGTACCAAGATTTCTGATTTGTCCGCGTTGATCTCCAATCCCAGATCTTCTAAGAAGATTCTTAGCGCTGTCAGTTTCCGTTGTAGGCCAATTGGTGTACGATCTAAGATCACCATGTCATCTGCATACATGATATGATTTATCTCGATTCCATTTATCCGCAGAGGGAATGACGCCACGTTTGCTAGGGCGGTACAACTTCTGATATATAGAAGTTGAATAGGGTTGCCCCTAGTGGGCAACCTTGTTTTACGCCTCTCTTTGTTTATATGGGGTTCGTTAGATTTCCTTCGCTGTCCAGACGCACTTGAATGTAAGTGTCTGAATAAAGCTCTTTGATGGCTTGGATAAGGCTTACTACACCCCCTTTCCATAAGGCTGTTCCAGAGTGTCTCTCTGTCCACCCCATCAAATGCGTTCGCCATATCGATAAAAGCGAGATATATTTTTTGGCCAGATTTAATTGCTTCAATTTTTAGCAGGTTCAAAATTAGCAGATTAACACCACAGCCCGCGCCTTTAACGAACCCAGACTGACGGTCATCGTAGATCTTCTCCTTTCGAATCCACGTATTACGTTGTGTAAGTAATTGCGATGCAAATACTTTTTCCACTACGTCAAGCAGGGCTATTGGCAGATAATTAGCGGGGTTTTCCCACGGCTGGTTCCACTGAAAGTTTGCGGTACTCAGAGTTTTCCTTTTTTTAAATAACTTTGTATAGTGCCTTTCCCACTCATTTTCGGTTACCATATTTGATACTATCGCCTTTTCGGAGTTCATTACTTCATTTATTATGGACCAAAAGCCCTTGGAATTCCTTTTGTTTAGGGCCTTCAGCATTCTATCCTAAGGGACTCCCTACCCTTCTGCTCTTCAATTGGTGCCATTATCAGAGTATTTCGGTTGTGGATTTGTGACCCATGTCAAGTAGATATAATATACATAAGGACTCGCGTCTTCTTGAGTGTACTTTTGTGTTGCCGATAATGCTTCATCCTCTGCACATTTCTTGTCTGCCCAGCACCCCCACCCTCCACCCTTCCCACATTGACGGCGTTCGTGCGGACCCAGGTGAAGACATGGGTCCTGCATCAAACCACCTTCGGGGTCCGTTACTTCACGTCCCCAAGATTATTAGAACATCATAGTCTTGATTGAGGCCCCTTTTACATCCCTCCTCCGTTTACATGGCCCGAATCTCTTTTGAGCCTGTACATCCTTTCACAGTTCAGGTCATGGACATATGTATTAGAATGTATGTCATCTTACCAGTGTTGCAGTTCATCGGTTCTCTCCCCCTTGGAGGGGTATTACCTCTCCGAAATGTCCTCGATCCCCTGACTCGTTTCCTTCTGGGGCCCTGTATACGCCATCCTCTTCCTTCTCGACGTGGGTCTCCCCGATCGTGTTCCCCTGTGCTTGGTCCAAGGAGGTCAGAGATGCACGCCTTGATCTCCCCCTCTGAGCTTAGCTTGATTTTGTTTCCATTGTATTCGAAGGACGGAGAGAAGGGGTATCCCCACCTGTATCTTATGCTCTTTTCCTTCAGATGTTTGGTGAGGGGCCCGCACATGCGTCGGAGTGCCAAGGTCATGGATGATAGGTCCTGGTATATCGAGATTTGGGATCCTTGGAGGGTAATTGAATCGCTGCTTCTTGCTTTCTCGAGGATCCGTGTTTTGTCTTGAAAGCGGTGAAATCGAGCAAGGATAGATCTTGGTCCGCCTCGAGGCCCTCCGGCTCTGTGTATCCTCTCTGTTTTAGGTTCATCAACCGCGTCGTCGGCAACTAAGAGTTTGATGATGTCATGCAGGGTGTTCTTCAGGTCGCTCTCCAGCTCCCCTTCTCGTTCCGGGATTCCGAAAATCCTCAGGTTGTTCCGTCTCTCCCGGTTTTCCAAGTCATCAAGCTTGAGTTTGAAGCTCTCTTCACGTTGCTCCAGTTCGGTCATCCGCTGGTCCAGTTGTGCTTCTAGGGTGTCTATGGACGCTTGATTGTTCTCGACCCCTTCCAGCCTCTCCTCCATGGTGTCTAGGCGTTGGGTGATCTTGTCAATTTTGGAGCCAATGCTGGCACCCATATTCTTTATTTCGCCCAGCAAGGCAGCAATGTCCCCTTTGGTAGCTGCTGATTCACTCACTGAGGTATTTTGGTTCGCCATGGTAGGGTCACAATTTTCGGCAGGAGTCGAGACGTAGGAGAAAAGTAGCTAGTTTATCCCTTATGTCCATTGGTTCTCCCGGAATTCTGTGGTGTTGCCAGTGCTGTTCGTCAGGGAGATGGGGTCGGGGGCAGAGGAGGCACACGCCCCTGAATCGGGGGCCCAACCCTCTGCACTCCGACGTCAGTGGTCTCGGCTAGTTCGTTAGGCATTGGGAGGGGTGTCCTTGGTGCGTTTGTTGATATGCCCCGAGTATGGATGGCACAGTAACGCGTATGGGTCACCTTGGGTGCCCTTTAAGCAGTGTCCGGGTCAGCCGACGCTTTGGGGATGTTTTCCTCTTGTGCGAGGTGCGGAGGTAAACGTTCGTACCTTCCCGAGTTCTTCTTCCGGACTGGGTATGCCCATATGTAGGGGCCGTGGCGCTTGCTAGTTGCAGCTGGCGTTGTTGTGGTGGCACGAAACACTCTCCCCCGCGATATTGTGTGTCCTTTAATTTGTTCTGCTGACCATACTAGCAGACTGTGTGAGTGGGCCGCTGTATACACTCCAGGAAAGCGTGTCTGTTAGCCGCGTGGTCCTCTGGAGGATCCAGCACGCGTACTTCTCGGGTTGGGGTCCCGGGCCCCGTGTCTATGTGCTCCTTAAGGAGTCCGTTCGCTACTCACATGGGCGGGTGGGGAGAAAGGGAAACCCCCGTCCGGGTCCACGCAGCCGGTCAGAGAGAGGCCAGCGGTCCGATTAGGGGATGCGGGGCCAGTGCGCTGTGGGAGCGGCCTTATGCCGTTAAATGCCTCCGCTCCCTGGGTGGAGGAAGGGGTGAGAGAGGTCCGTACCGCTGCTGGGCGGTGATGGCGCACCACCCGCTGTTCACGGGGTGGATGGGGAGCGGAGCGAGGGCCTACCGTCTCCCCACTCAGGCGTTGTCTCAGGACCCAGTCCGATCACGCTCTTCCGAAGCTCCGCCGACTCGACCGAGGTTGCCACGTCCCCTTTGCGGCAAGGAACGTCATCGGGAGTATGAGCTTCCTCACAGGGGTTCAGATTCCTTCAGGCGTTCTTCGTTAGTCAGGCTCAAGGTCCGCCCCCGACCGTTGCGCAGATCCCTCCGAGCGGGCAGCGGAGCCGCTATGCGTGGCGTATTTTTAAAGGGCGTATATCTCAGGTTTGCAGGGGTCGATTTCGATCGGGTTTTTGATCGACCGGAGGGGGGGTCCTCAGCTGGCAGCAGACCGGTGTAGAATCTTGGGGGGGTCGTTAAGGTGGGGGCTCAATCCCTCCTAGGGACTCAGAGTAGCGGAGCTCACGCGAAGTCAGACCACATCCGCGCGCCCCCTGGTGGCCAGTCGAGTATCTATGTTTTTGTAGAAAAAGAATTAACTTTTATTATTTAAAAAGAAACTTCTCTCTATGGAGAGACGAACACGAGAATTCCTACCACCAAAGAAGACAGTTGAAATCTGAGGGGAAGCTGCAGGGGCAGAGCTATGCACTCGGCGTCCTATTGGTGGTGACCAAAATCACCCACAACAATGTGGGTAGGACTCTCAAGGTGTCAAAGTTTTCCTTTAGGAAATGTATTATAATATAAGTAAGCAAAGATTTCCAGTGTGTCGACTGGCAATATTCACAGCATGTGAATCTATGAAAGATACTTTCATGCGGGAGAAATGGAGTTACTGGTAAGAAACTGCTCCCTCCTTCCCCGCACAGCTCAAGGTGTACCATGGAGGGTCGGTTCACCTCTTCAATAATCACAAGGAAGCATGGAATTGGCTGGAAGCGTAGATCCTGTCTGCACCAGGGCCTAAATTGCCGGGAGAAAGGCCATGGCCGGAACCTGAGTGAGTGTCATCTCCAGTGGTGTTTGAGTCGCAAACAGCGGCCTGGGTGCCGCTCCAAAGACGGCGGGCAACGGTTGAACTTACTGTTAAGTGGACTTCACCTCAAGCATAGTTCTAAATAATGGGGTTACCGTCCATCGGCGGCACCAGGCGGGCGACTGGGGCTCGCACTGGCTGTTTTGGTGGTTACCCCATACATGGTTGACCTTGTTCTCTGGTGTAAGTTCGACACAGGACTAGGGCGACAGGTGCTTCAAGTCGGGGAGGTGGAGGGGGCGGGGGGAATACGAGGCGGGGGTACTAGGAAGGTTTTCATGGTTTTGGTTTGCCTATCTTGCGTGAGATATCTACAAGAGGATATGGGGGCAGGAACGTTGTGATCTGCCAGTAGTAGGGATGGGGGCAATTTACATACGGCTCGCCACTTGATACAAATTCTCAGGGATGATGGCGCATGAGGGGGTGGTCTCTCTATTAACATGGACCGTGATTGGGCTGTGCTCCAGCATAAAGCGGAGACTGGTGTTGAAGTTTCTTAACAGATATTCACCAGGAATTGCACTCCTTCCAGAAACACATTTAACCAGAACTACAAAATTGCTTTCATGCTGGTTTCTCAAGGGCAGCACAGGGCACTTTAATACTCATACATAAAAGGAACCCCTTCAAACTCAGAGACACAATCTGACCCTTGCAGGCAATTTGTTTTGGTGAAGGGGGAACTTTGCAGGGCTAGCTGGGGCATTGTGGCTATTTACGCAGCCCCCCCCTTACACATGTACTACTGAATGATCTCCAAGCCCTGATACTATGCGACCAAGCTGACATGTGGGTGTTGGGGGAGACTTTAATGAGGTTATGGACCGGAGTCAGGACCAAACCCATATCAGCAGTAGAAACCCGGATCTCCCCTCTAAACTGTATTCCTTTGCCACAGCAATGGATTTGGTAGACACATGCATGCATCTGAGCATGGGTACTCATTCTTCTCTGGGGCACATGCTTCTATGTCACGAATCAACCATTTGTTTTATCCCACACCGTATTGCTCACAGGCTTCTCTATGCAGAATTTCTGGGCAGAGGGATCTCGGATCACTCTCCATTACTCATTGAGCTCAAAAGTGGGCATACAAAGCCCACAGCGATGTGGGGTCTAAATACATACTATCTGGACTTCCCCTACTTCACAGAGGGATTGTCGCACTCAACGACAGAATATTTCACAATTAATGATGGGACAGTTGACAGTCCAGTCACCCTGGGGGAAGGCTACGAAGCAGGACTCAGAGGGGAGGTGTTCTCGCTGGAGTCAGCGAAACGGAAGCAGCCAGCACAAGTGGCGGAGGAAGCAGATTTAGCATCTATTCTGGGTGAAAAGGAATTTCTCGCTTCGGGGTGCCCGCTTTACAGGAGGCTTTGTCTACAGCACAAGAGTCACTGCCCAATGTGGTCTTGGACAAAGCTAGACTGACACCCTGGGCTGTACGCAGATTCATGAATCGAGTTAAAGCGGGCAAAATGCTAGCTTGGTTGGAACGTTTATGTAAAGGCGATACAGGATGTTCATGGATCGGCTTTAACAGAGGATGCAGAAATTGCAGAGGCATTTCCCGCATTTTATGAGACACTGTACCACCCCCCACAGGAGCTGTCCTCAGCGGATGGGCGAAATGTTCTTGACTCAGTGACCCCCCCATGTCCTGTGGAGGTGTGGAAGCGACTGGGGAACCAGGTTATTGGACTTTTCCATCGCCTATTCACACAATGTAGGCAGGACGGACATCTCCCCCCGGACCTTAGAAAAGCGTGCATAGTAGTCCTCCACAAACTCAGGATACCGACCAAGCATTGCGCATCTTACAGGCCGATATCAATTATCAATGGGGAGGCCAAGATTTTGGCATGAGTCCTGGCTAACCTTATCCTTGGGGTAATAGGCTCTCTGATCCATTGCTGGTATTTGCCTTCTAGATCTACACGCATGAATCTCCGGAGGGTGCGTTTTGCTATTAGGCAAGCTTCCCTGATACTAGACCCATTAGAACCTCTATCTGTGTATTTCGTGAAAGCTTTTGACTCCATCTGCTGGGATTATTGGCCCAATGGGCAGAGGTGTTGCTAGGTCTGGAAAAGATCAGGGGCTAAGCTAATGTCGGGACTGGCGGGACTCGGGGCTAGCTACAGCCTTTTGGTTGGAGCCCCTGAGCTTCTATCCAGGGCTAAAACCAAAAGACACAGGGCTATAGCTCCGTCAGCCCCCCCTTAATAACGCCTCTGCGCATGGGGCTTGCGGACAATTTCCTGATTTGTCCGCCTGCTCGGCAACTCCCCTGAAACAGGTGTTAGCTTCAATGGGATATCCTCCAGGACCTTTCCCCTGGGGCGGGGAACGAGACATGGTTGCCCTCTCTCTACCTTACTCTTCACTTTAGCCATAGAGCCGCTTGTGACCATGGCCTTGGCTTTTGGGGGTGGAGAGGATCGGGTCTCGTTATATGTTGACTACCTTCAGTTTACATGAGAAAACCCCCGGTCGACTGTCCAATGGTGACCCAAATACTCACAGATTTTCAAATACAGGGAGGGGATGGGGCAATTCCGCGGGACTGCCTTTATCTGATAGCTGATGTCTCTGGCTTAAAATATTTGGGCATTCAGGTTAGTGTGCGTCTTCCTCTAGCTCAATCTCCACCCAGTGATGGATACATTTGCTGTAGACATGGTGTAGTGGCAATCTCTCCTTTTGGCTCTATTGGGTAAGGTGGCTCTCCTCTAGATGTTGATACTCCCTAGGTTTCTCTATGCATTACAAAACGCTTCACTCCCTGTTCCTAACAAGGTGTTTGCTAAGATAAAGGTTTCGTGGTTTGTTGTGGGGAGGGAAACAGCCATGTATTGCTCTTAAAACGTTGCAGCGCTTAGTATGGAAGGGAGGAATAGGCCTGCCCAATCTGTAGAGATACTGCTGGGCTGCACAACTAGGCACAGTGAATGACTGGTTGCATGGAGACCCCAGGCTTCCCCACATTGCAATAGAAAAGGGATGGATGAGAGGGAAGCAGCCTAAATAAGTGCTGTATGGGGGCAGGAAAGGGAAGACGGTCCTCCCACTAATGATACAACACACCAGACAGGCATGGTTCGATGCACACAAACGCATAGGGTGGTGGGGTAGACCGACCCTGGATTAACCCCTCTGGAACAATGCACACCTAGCTGTGCTACTGAAAATTGGACACTTCAGAGGCTGGGAGGAACGTGGGATATTTGCCCTAGCTGATGTGGTGTGTGAGGGACAGCTAATCCCATTTGAGACACTGCAAGACACGTACAACTTGCTAAATAAGGAACAGTATAGGCATATGCAACTTGCCCACGCTATGGGAGCCCAGTTTCCATCCCTGGAACGGATCCGTAAATGCTCACCCCTTGAAGCTAATCTCCTCCCCAAATGCATTGCTTCCAAGATAACTTCTACCCTATATCAAGTACTAACAGCGTTCGGGACCAAGGAGCTGACCCAGCTAAGGGAAAGATGGGAGCGGGATATTGGATTGTTGGACCCCGAGGAATGGGTGGAGGCACTCATGTTTCCACAGGAGGTTGGGTTATCTGTCAGACTCCCAACTAATTTGATACAAGATACTACACCGTGTGTATTACTCTTGAGCGGCACTAGTTCAGTGGGGGTAAAGTAGACAATGATATGATATGATGATATGATAGGTTATTTATAACACGCTTAATACCCAGAGGTTTCTAAGCGCGGACGCGGGGTTCGAACCTGTGTTGTTCCGTGTCGTCCTGCTTCCAAGGCGAGCACGTTGCCGCTGAGCTATTCTCCCGAGACCCACTCTGCGGTGCGGCAGATCGGGGGGTGCACCTTTTTCCACATGTTATGGGAATGCAAACAAATTCAAGTTTTGAGTGGGGGGAAATGTATTTGCAAGCTGACAACACTACTAGATTCTCAGGTGCCTCACGACCCAAAACTAGCATTGCTTTGTATTTAGGGAGAAATAGGGTACACGAAATGTGAAAAAGTGTTTTTATCTGCAAAAATTGGGCTGACGAAAAGGATCATTGCAGCATTGTGGGGCTTAGCAGGTCGCCCAAGGCTGAGTCGTTGGATTGCTTAGGTGGACAGGTGTATGTCCCTGGGGAGAACAGTTTACAATGCAAGGGGTTGCTCCCCAAAATTTCAGGAAGTATGGGGTAGGTGGGAGGGGGAGGGTTGAAGAGTATTATTCTTTTTGCTTTTGCGGCGTATTCTGTAGGATGGTGGACTGATATCCATTGGGGTCTTTTCTCTACTGCTATGTTATATGTTGTTATGATCATCCTTAGACGAGGCCTATCATGCAATGGCATATGTTTTTTTTCTCCTGTTCTGTTATTAATTCAAAACAATAAAAAGGTTAAATAATATTTAAAATAGGCCTCCGAAAGAAGGGTGGGAATCATGGAGAAAAGAAAACTAGGTAGGATGTTCATCTTAACCGATGTCATCCGACCAAACCAGGATAGTGAAAACTTAGACCAACGCAGAAGATTATTATTATTTGCTTCTTGTTACGCGCCAAATGCCCATAGGCCTAGATCTGCCCACACTGTTTGTAATAGGGGCGCAAAATTCAAAGCGAACAAGTGGTTAAGGTATCCAGAAATTATGATTCCCAAATAAAACGCAGAGTTTGCCACCAATATAGCATTAATATCACTAGGCCTCTTCTTCAACTTCCTTAGTCCCCAAAAACATCAAAGACTTGGCTCGATTAATCTTTAAGCCTGTGAGACGGCCATACATCTCAATCTCTTCCATAAGCGCACTGAGAGTCCCTCGAATCGGCCAAATAAACTAAGATGTCCCCTGCAAAAAGAGAGAGCTTGAACTCTGCCTGCCCACAAACAATACCCTAAATATTGGGTATCATCAGTGGCTCAATTGCAAGCGCATATAGCAATGCAGACAGCGGACACTCCTGTCTTGTACCCCTGACAAGTGAAAACCCCTCAGACAGGACACCATTAGCTGTAATACAGGCTGTCTGATTTCTATATATCGATGCCACCCAATTCTGTAAGTTGACCCCAAACCCATATCTTTCCTTGGAGGATATGGACAAATCACAACTGATCCCCATGAATCAAAGAGGAGAGTACGCCAAACAACCTATTACCCAAAGTCTTTCCAAATATTTTAACATCAATATCAAGAAGGGAGATGGGTCGATATGACCCACGAAGCAAACAATCCTTCCCATCCTTGGGATTGACAGTGATGGTGGCCCACAAACATTGTATCAGCCAGAGTGGAGCGGAATAGTTTATAGAATCGAACAGAGAAACCATTGTCTCCTGGCACTTTACCACTCTTCATGGACTTAATTGTATTAACCACTTCAACTGTAATTGGTGCTTCAAGACTGCCTATCACATAGTCAACCTCAGGATCACCAAAGTATCAAAATAAGCCTCCACTTACCACCGACTACCCTCACACTGGTACAATATCTCATAAAATTGCTTAAACAGTTCTATAATTTCCAAATCTTTATACGTAATATCTACCCTCAGTATATGAATCATACCGACCCTTCTAGAAGCCTGCTGTTTCCTCAACCTCAAGGCCAAAATTCTGTCTGCTGTTTCGCCCATTTCATAATATTTTTGTTCGAGACACTTGAGCTTCCACTCCATCTTGTGCATCAAGAGAGCCCTCAGTTCCGCTTTAAGAGATGAAGCTCACATGATCTTGTGGGATTGACATCTCTCCCCCGGACTCCAGCATGTAGTTTTCCTATCTTGTCCCTCAAGGATAATTCTTGCCTTTCCTCTCTCTCTTAAAATATGTCGCTATCCATATCAGGTCTCCTCGTACAGTGGCCTTAAGCCCATCCCAAACAGTAGCCAAACTAACTGTCCCATTGTCATTAAATACAAATATTCCTTAACGTTTAATAGTAGCTCCACCCCTCCCCCCTCGCCAAGTCATTACATGTACAGCGGCCTCTTGCTCTCCTTTCCTCCCCAATATCATTCCGAACATGCACTAGATCATGGACTGACCATGGAACCCCGCAAAGGTCAACCCTCAAGAACTGATGACCCACTGCATCGCCCACCAGAATCATATCAATCCACAAGAAATAATCGTGAGCTGCCAAATAAAAGGTATAGAGTGGACTTCCCACTTGAAGGGCTTCATGCAGAGTGCCATTTAGCTCCTAAAACCTCCTAGAGACCCTTTCCTGTTCCCTAGGCATCTGGGATGATCTAGAAGATGATCTATCTCTCCTAGGGTCCAGCACCATATTAAAGTCTCCACCCACCAATAGGAATCCCTCCACAAACAGCCGAGGTTTGTGACACACCCCTTCCCAAAAACGTAACTGACCTTGATCAGGGCAATAAACCAATCTCAACGTGACACTCACCCCCACAATGGGAGCCCTTTAGAAAGTGGTAATGTTCTTCTCGATCCATTAACATCTTTTCCATCTTAAAATTACAGCTCCCGCAATCAAAAAGGAAAACACTCTTTTCTTTTGGTGTCTTGACACAAAATAAACCTTCTATCCCTCCCCACTTCATGGAAGGTTCCTTTCTCTGAAACAGGGGAGTCTCTTGTAAACATATCACATCAAATTTTAATCTCCTGAACTCTCTCATAACCAACAACCTTTTAGTTGGAAAATGTAGACCTCTAATATTATAGATGCCTACATGGAGGCCCCGATTCATATCGGTCATCATGTCACACCTTTGAACTCTCCCAAACAGGACTTCCGCACCCTTGTGGTAAAACCCCTCCCCGTCTGGCCCACAAACCCATCAGTCTTCCGGCTAACACATACAAAACAACTCAAAGGAAAAGCACACAAATTCCCCATAAAGTCCCCACCCTCCCAGCCCAAGGCGTTTGACTCCCCTCTTCCTTCATCCCAGATACAGAGCTGAACCACCAGTGCTTCAGCCTCCCCCTTTATCGCATCTCCTCAAGATCCCTAACCAACAGAATTCCCCAACCAGAAGGCAAAAAATCTTCAAACACTTTCGCCACACAGGTCAGTAACCAACTTAATATCGACCCACCCCCAGCACCAAATCACCCCGAACATCATCAGGTTGTCCAAGCCCCCCAAGGGAAGGCATTATATGGCACGAACAACAAAAAAATCAAACGTCCGCAGTCACTTCTTTGGAGACTGGGTGTTGAGCTTTTTAAACTTCCTGGCGCCTTTGATCCGCCTTCGTCCACTTCTCCACCCAGGGGCCTTCTCGCCACCCCCTCAGCAAGCTACCCTATGTCCGCTACAATCAGATATAAGGAGTTCCTCTGTAACCCTTCATATTTATTCCTCAGTAGTCCAGGCATAATGGATGCCTTCCCACTCAAATGCAATGAAGAACGAGAACCCCCACCTATAACGCACACCCTGCTTCTGCAGCCACTGTGTGAGGTTGGAGCACTGCTTATGCCTGGCCAGCATGAAAACCGAAAGGTCCTGAAAGCCGGAGACTTTGGATGATCCCAGCACATCTTTGTCATAAGACTTTGCTTTAGTAAGAATCTTCAATGTTTCCACATAATAATGGCAGCTGACCAAAACCGATCTCGGCTCCTTACTTTGACCTCCAGCTCTATGAATTCTCTCAGTGGTCACAGAGAATTCCCCCCCTCATCCTGAAACAGGACACTAATGACTTCTTGCACCCTCGTCTCCGAGGCCATGATAGACTCACCATCTCGCTCTGGGAGACCAACAATGTGCAGGTTATTGCTCTGCTCCCCGTTTTCAACCTCGTCCATTTGTAGTCTCATTTCTTCCCTCTGACTCTCAAGAGCCAAGATCCTAACGCTCAACTGAGTTTCAAGTACATCAACAGACCCCTGAGCAGTCTCCAAACATACCACTCTCTCGTCCAGCAGCTCCAACGTCTTGTCCATTTCATCCAATCTGGCACCCAGATCCATGCAAATACCCTTAAGTTTTGCAAAATTTGCTCCAAGCTGAATCCACACCCAAAAGGATAAGAGGCAGACATTTGCAGTGTTTAATAAAAAAATAATTCAGGAGGCTCCAGAATATTAGAGTTTTTTAACAGAAATGGGCAATTCCAGGATTTCATCAGTGTCATATTGCTAGGTTCCAAGAACAGAGAACAAAAAGGCACTTATGTATTATAATAACCTTTTAATTTGTTTTCAATATTTATATTTAATTTGACTAAAATAATGTGAAGTTTAATGAAAAAAAAGAAACATCTTCCGAAGTTCCATGGTAACTTGCCATGCATTTAATTTAACTTTAAATAACACTGCATTTCTATTTCGCTTGATATAAGACATGCCTGTGCAAATCCCTGGATTCAGCTTGGAGCAAAGCCCCATACTAAGGAATTTTCATCACCAGACAGATCATGGGTAGTGAGGCCATAGTGAACGACACACATAATAATGAGGCCGCCACCGAAAAAGCTACATGTCTGCATAATGAAGGCTTGGGCCCTGTGCTGCCTGTAACTATCGCTGGAGCTCATTTGAGTGGACCTGCTGGGGGAGCTACTGACCATATTGTCATCATGACTGTGATATTGGGAACCCCACCCCGATTGCCACTCTGACAGCAACCACTGTGGTCCACAGCAGCTTCAGATGAGTTATCCCCTAGCCATCGCCATCTGCTCCCTACCGAAAATGATGCACTAAGGGGAGGGGGATTTCAATGCAACCCAAGATGGTCATACCCAATGAGACCTTATGGCTCTTCAAGTCCATTTATTGTTCACAGAGGCCATACTTAGGGTCATTGAAGGGTGGAGCAAATTCTCTGAACGAAAACAGGGAAAATGTGTCAGAGTGTATGTGGGCCAAATTAACAGGGAAGTTTAGCAACATTTTGCCACCCAGTGGAATATTTAGTTCATAATCACCTGCGAGCAAGGGACAGAAACCCAACTCAAACCAGCTCAATCGGAGTGAGGGGGGGCCCGATTAAAGAGTGCTATTGCAGGACTGTGCTGGCTGACCTTTTGATATTAAAAAAACATGTTTTATCCTTGGTTGAAGTGGTCGGTAAAGGAGTGAGCAAAAGAGGGTCACTGTATAACAAGGAGGGAGGAAACATGGACTTTGATAATTTGCTGGAAGCTGGATCGTCTTTGCCTGTAACCTCCCCTGTTTACATTAACATCCGTGCCATCCAGGATGGGAGGGGACCTCCCAAAGAAACTGCAGAAAGAATCAATACCACAATGGTTTTAGCGGGTGACGGGGCATTGGCAATAATAGACCTAAACGGCTGTGACCCGGGTTGGAACATCCAATCTTTCACCCTGCCCCCGTTCCCCTACCTAACTGACCAGCTTGAAGGTGGATAGGGCACAATGGGTGAATAATATATCTCCCGAGTCAACAAGCAAGCTGGGTCATGTTTCTCTTGCCTCCACTGCTAAAACTAACAGGCCAATTGTATCTCGGGTAGAAGGATCAATATACTTGCATGGGGTCCCCAAACTGGCTCTAAGTCATCACAAACCCAGGGATGCCCTTTTGGATAAATGAATCTATGGGCTTCGGGTAGTGAGGGGTTGCCTGTTTGTAACACAAGAACAAATCATAGGCTTTACCAGGATCAGCCAGCGGAGGCGCGGGGGGAGGAATGGAGGAATGCCCTCTACTCCATCAGAATTAATCTCAGGGATTCAGGCATGGCCGAGTGCATACTGAGTTTTAATAGGAGGTGTCACCCCTGTTAAGTAGTATAATAGAGCTCAGTGCTCTCCCCTGGAAAATATGTTACAGTGGCCTGTGCTTTTGGAACAAATGCTATTCCTCTGGGGAATAGGCCCAGAGGTGTCCCCCTCTGTCCCAGATCTTTACAGCAGACGATTAATTAATACCAGTGTGACTTTTCCCAGACCTTTGCTGATCAGTCCCCGTCATGAACTAAGCTACCCATGTGACATCATTGGGTTTCAGTGTCACTGTGCTCAATCTGGTGTAATTTATAATTGAATGAATTGTTTTTGTTATATTTAATTGGGATGTTTTATATTTGTTGTGACATACTTTTATGGCTTTACGCCTAAATAAAGTTGTAATGATGATTCATCACTTTCAAACTAGTTTTAAAGGCTACCTCCATTAACGTTCAAAGAGAAAAAATGGACCGTTGTGGCACACCCTAGTAAAAGGGATATTGATTAATCACGAGGATATTGGTTAAGGAGAGTGATAAGAAGGAAAGTAAGTGATTTTGAGGTGCAGAGGAGAGAGGAACAACCTTGACACGTAGGCTGTATAGAACAATGGGAGAAACAACTAAGTTCCCAACTTGGGAACTCACGTCCCCTGCACACTTTCTAATATCTGGAAAACCAGACCAGTAATTGATTTTTGATTTAGACAGTATTACATGCGTTGTTTTTCTGAGGGATTTCAGAATAGCTAGATTTGTAAAAAACACAATTATTCAAAAAATAGGCTTGCAATCAAATGTAGTCACAAGGTTCAATCTTCATTTTATTCACAATGTTGAAGCTGTGGAGGGCCCAACGCGTTTCGAGTGGTTCATCACTCTTCATCAGGGGCAGATCAAAATTCTAGAAATAGATATGTACAGTCATATTTATATAGATAATTTGGCATCGTGTTAGCAATCAACAGTTTACCATAAAAGACATTATAGTTATTATGAAGTAGATTCTAGCGGATAAGGCATATCTTAGTCCAACTGGTACTTTCACGTCTGATGAAATTATAGGCACCCATTGCCCAATAAAGAAAATGTCACAACCATTCAATAATCTTTGAACTTGTACCCATTAACCCAATTAGGGCAAAAAAGGAACGTTGTATCTATTGCATTACTTATTAGAGCATAGAACAGTCAATTTCATGGACTAATCTTGTGTTTATTATACATGATAAAAAAGGATGTCTGTAACTGGATTCTCTGATGTAACCGGGAATACAAGCTGCGCGCTATAAGACCTAGGGCCTATCTGAAAGACAGGGATAAATAAATAGTAAACATCGTGTCATCCACGCTCTAAATAACTAAACACCCCGAAGGGTGAAAAGGTGACTTACAAATGTCAGCAAAGTTGAAAAGATTTGCCGAATGTTTTTCGTCAGGTTGATGTATTCCAACGGGTAATAATGTCCTGAAAAACCCATCTATGGAGGCACCGCGACTTGCATGATAGCAGGGCTGTGGCCAGATTCTAAAGAGAAAGATAAAGAAGAACGTATTCCCCAAATGAATATGGATAATAGTAAGTGTAGGGTAGCCTGGCTGCTGTCTATAAGTAAAAACATCCGAGCTTACCTTCAGCTAAAAGCGCGACAGAATGGTAACAGGAAGCCCGAAGTACGTCCTGTATCATCCTCGTCGCCATTTTGGAATTCATGACAAAATAAGTCAGTGACGTCATTACGCGCAAGCGCGTGCGACGTCACTAACATAGTCCTAACAGGATCAGCCGTGTCTGTAAATGTATATTATAACGTCTAAAAGACATGGTCTAAAAGAGGTAATGATAATGCCTATTAATGTTATAGGCTATGTTTCCATAAATGGTTTGCGGGAAGATCGCTGGGTCTGTTTACATTGTGACGTCATCACGTATGCGCGTGTGTGATGTCACATGTCAACAAAGGCGAACATATCAAGGTACAAAGCCTTAATGTCCAATGTCGCTTCCATAGGTAAAAAATAGCAGCTGACCCATTCAACAGGCAGCTGTCAGATAGTGTCTTAACATAATAACCCGATGTATGCACGTACATTATATACCGAAATGTTTGTGAGCATTTCCTTGAACTAATTGAAAGTGCCGTGGTCACAATTGCATGGAGTAGTAATTAACAGATTAAAAAAATGTCTTTAGACTACAGTATCATGCTAAGAAGGCTTAGAGAACACGCCACGAGTGATGTACATTATTGTGACTGGTTAAAAGAAGGTCTTTCATGGTTAGCAAAACATGTCTAGTTCTAGATCCTAAATATATGCCGAAATAGACAAAAGTCTACGTCCCCAGAGTGTGAATAAGGGGTAAGGCTGCGTATAGACAACCAATAACTGTAAGGGAGCAGTCTATTAGATAGACAGTGTTAGAATGGAAAGTTCTCAGAGGAGGATTATCAATTAAGAATGCACTCTGACTTAGTCTGGAGTTGTTCAGGCAACAGTGGGTTATTAATAGACAAAAAGTCCAAGATTGTGAAGGTGGACAATAAATACATACAAGTCACTCACTATCTTATCGCTGTCTTTAACATTATAACAATTTCTATGTCTAGCCATAGTCTAGTATTAGTTAATTTTAGTGACAACTGCAGGAGTATTCATAGTGTAGAACACAATTAATTCTCATTAGTTGTTTGTTCATAACATGTTTTGCTGCCCATCAGTGGTTCGCATTCTTAGTAGTTCGTGATATTTATCATTGGAATTATGTCCAGGAAGGAACACAAAACAAAGGGAGAGACAACGTATTATCTGAGGAAAGAAAGTAAAGACAGTGTGACTCTTGGTTTGATGGTTAAAGTTTTAGATAAAAGGACCCAAGTAGTAATCCTCATTCAAGCCAAGAGGGGACATTGCATCTAATTTATGTATCCAGTAGAGTTCTTTTTGGGCAGGAATTTTTGGTAGATCACCGCCCCTTGGGAGGGGGTGGACTACATCCAATATTGCGAATCGCATCTGTGAGATGTTATGGTTGTTGTCCCGAAAGTGTCTGAATACAGGAGATTTAAGGTTTTTGGTTCTTATCTGCGATTTGTGCTCCGTCCACCTTTCTTTTACTCTTCTACTTGTTTTTCCCACATACTATTTCCCACCTCCATTAACGTTGCCAGATGCTAGCTAATTTTGGAAGTACATTGGGAGCCGTCACATCCATCAAATTTCAGGTCCCTCATAAAACTACATTTAACTGAAGTCATGGGACTACTGAAAAAGAACATGAAACTAGTCTGGGCATGTATTAATATCTTCAAAGAGAATTCTTGTGTGATGCACTACCAGTGACCTATGCAGGCCGAAATCTGCATTTATTTAACTTACAATTTATGTCAAATGTAACAGTAAAGTTACATGTGTATATATCTTATCCCCAAAATATAATCAGATGAAAAATCATATCTTTATAATGGAATATCATATTTACTTGAGAAAAATTGTGGTTTGTATGTAAAAATATGCATTACTGCCAATATAAACGCTGCCTAGTGTATAATGATAAATACTTTTCCTATCTTTTACATTTTTTATCTCCGTGAATACACAACACGTGGACAGGTACGTCTTGAATTGTTCCTTCTGACAAATAGATTCAAATGATTTTTATTCTATTACTCCCGTATATTCAATTCCAAAGTTATATCCTATAAAAGAAAGCCTCACCATAAGATTAGGAGTAACATTCGCCACCCACCTTTTCTGTCATGGGGCTCAGAGGTAAGAGCACCTCCTTTCAACTCACAAACCTTGGGTGGAGTTTTATATATCAAATAGTTTGCAGACAGATAGGGAAAGCTTAGAAAGAGATTGGAAAAATATATGGGGGAATATTTTCTGGATGCAATTGGAAAGTGATGGCTGGGGAGAATGGAGACAAATTGGAGACTTCTTTCTAGTCAAGTTGGAGAAAGAAGCTCTATCAGAGACAGATGAGCAGGTCATATATTGGATATTGGTTTCCAGACAGGCAGCCGAAAAGGGACCTTGCTAATGTGGAAATCTCTCTCTCTCTATATATATATATATATATATATATATATATATATATATATATATATATATAAGAGAGAGAGAGAGAGAGAGAGAGAGAGAGAGAGAGAGAGAGAGAGAGAGAGAGAGAGAGAGAGAGAGAGAGAGAGAGAGAGAGAGAGAGAGAGAGAGAGAGAGAGAGAGAGAGAGAGAGAGAGACCCCCACAGACCCCCCCCCCCCCCCCCCCGACGATTCCCCAAAAATGAGAAGCCACCTTTAAAATGCAAGCAGAAGCTCCAATACAACTCCACATTTTCTCCAGAGTGGTTGAATCCAAGGAATAAAATGGCTGGGAGAAAAACAGGGGGATTCTAATTGACAGAGGGGCAGTGTAATACAATAATGGCACTGTGTATTTGAAACTGAATGCAAGTGTTATTCCATTTTCAAAAAGCTCAATGCTTTTTTGTATTGGAAAGCACAGTTTAACACTGACAGCATTTTGTGCAGCTTAAATTCAGATTGTTTTTGTAAAATTAAGCACCATGGAAAATATAATCTGTGTATCTTGCCGACATAGAATGACACAGACTAAAGTGCCACCATGAAACACTTGTCAGGTGAAGTATCATTTGTCGTTGGTGGAACCCATAGTTATAAAAGTGTTGGGCAACAGAACGTATGTCAGAGGATTAATTCTATTTAGAGAAAGTCTTGGTAAGTGTAAACTATGTGCAATCCCTTATCCTGAAGTGCACTTGTAGACCTATGTGCAATGTGAAGGGTCAAGGATGCTTTAATAGTGTACCTTTTACATCTCCAGCCCAAAAGTGGTATATTTGAAGGCAAATTAATAGATTGAAAGCTGTGCACACACATAGGTTGGAAAGCAAGTACTCTCATTCTGTCAGTGTGGAAAATGAAGACTTTCCTTTATGTATGTAATGCCTCATGTTGAAATGTTTTGGCGAAGGTAAGGATTTTGAGAGATATTTATTGGCAAGAAATAGAAGTGTATTTAGAATGCTTAGCATCTTTTAGAGTATAATATATACATATAATTGATTATGGAAACGAGTGTGAGTGAACTAGGGAGATTCATGCAGGCAGGTAAACCTTTGTTATGTTGGCCAATTGTGTTTGTGCCTAAAGCATTGTGGTGAGCTTCCTGGCATAAAGCTGGAGCCCACATTTATTTTTATTTACTTTTCTTCTTTTAAATAAATTCAAGGTTGCTTACAAAACTGTCTGTTCCTTGCCCAGATTTGTAGGTTTGAACTGGATGAATGGCACATGAGATTAATGATTCCACCCTAGCGAAACACATACATTAATTCAAATAGATTTTTTCAAAGTTGTGGTGAATACACATACCGTAAAAGTTGCATGGTTGATGAGAGATCTTGAAGAGAATGTATGTGTTATAGCTCTAGCGCTATTTACGCATCTTCTAGGTTATTTCCTTTCCATCCATTCCCACTGTGGTAGTGGGATGTTAATGCTGTGTGTTCCTTCTGCGATGTAGGCTGAACAGTAGGGGGAGAATGAACCGCGAAGGGAGGGCATCACGGAGGTCAGCTTCTCACATTTGTCATATGAAATTAAACAATTGTACTTGGATAAAGAGGAATAGAATCTCCCATCTAAGTGGTGAATAACAGAAGAGGAGGACGATTACAATCAGAGGGGTTCAAGATATAGAAGACCTCCAGAACCATATAAATGGTGCAGCCTTGTTATAGATATGTATGGCAGACCTATGTTGTGGGCCTCAGCCAATGGTAGATTTGTATCGGCAGGCCTAAGGTGGCATGACGTATTGGATACGGCTCAGCCACTGGTAGATTTGTACAGGCAGCGGAGCATGGCTTAGTGGAACATTGGTTAGCTTATCTGTTCTGTCCTTTTGTGTATATTTGCAATGTGGGTTAGTGTATCAGGTGTTTGTAATGGTCTTGTTGTGAGAAAGGGGTATGTGGTATCTGACTTTCTGTTTGTGGTGTGTATCATGTCCTTGATGTTGTGTTTTATGTAGAATGTGCATGTGTCGCATAGCATGAGTCTGGTTTGTTTAGGGAATAACATGCAGATAATGACAGTGTTAGTGTCATTGGGCAGGAAGCACTAATAGCTGGATGTATAACTCAGGGGTCTCCTAGGAAAGTTCCTTTTTAACCTGCCGACCTCCAGATAGATATAGACATTGTGTGTGCAGACACTGGAGGGTACATTAGAAGGTATTACCCAAATTGACCTTCTACAATTGACCTTTTGTCCTAATTGACCTAATAATAGTGGTCCTAATTGACCTTCTGCGCAATTGACCTTTACCTTTATTTAACTTTTTATATATATATATATATATATATATATATATGTGTGGGGTGGGTTTTGGATAATAAATAATATAATGGGATTGGGTAGTGGGTTGCGGGGGTTATTGGATTGAGTGGGGGTTTGCAGGGGGTTCCCCCGCATATATGTCCTAATTGACATTCATTTCACGATCAATTGTGCAGAAGGTCAATTCTCCCGCGATCAATTGTGAAAAGGTCAATTAGCATACATCCCATTAGAAAGAACCAATGGTGCTCCACAGCCTAATCTGTGCCTGATCAGACCATAGTTAAAATACACACCATAAATGGGTATGACTCTTACTGCAGCGGAGACAACGCACACACAATTACAAGGGTGGTAGGTAGCATGATGTTTGGTTGCACATAGGAAAAACTGTACAAAATGATGGCAGGCACATTTGCCTAGGAGAATGTCAGATGTTAATAAAAACATTGTCCTGTATGTGGTGATCAGTGGTCAATCACTGATGTTGTATGCAATTCAACACAGGTTCATTTACACCTGGAACACTGAAAAGAATTAATCCAAACAGATACGCCAAGCTGTGTGCATAACGCAATGCTCACAACTGCACAATACTCAAATGTCTTAGTCCATCATTATTCCGCTATTATTGGAAGTGAATTCCACAAATACTGTCAAAAGAAATCAAATGTGAAACGCATGGCAAATATGCTAGGAGATATGTTATTACAAATTATAGAAGACAAGCTGAGTAACGACATGGCTGCTTTTTTTTATTTTTACAAATTGACCTTCTTGCAATCATAATCTTTTTTTCCCAACAATATTTATGGGCAGAATTCCCAGATACTGCCGAATGGATACAATAAACTGAGGCCTTAAGAAGTTACAAGAACCTTTATTATAAAGAAATAGATGCATTTTGTGGCATAGGCCTAGATGGAAAGTAGAGCAATAATTAATTGCTCTACCCGTATGAGCCAGCTGGCTGCCCTCCTTGTCCCTAGATCCTCTCTTTTCTGCTTTTTTGATTGTTATTTTTAATCCTCACTGTCTTTGAAGTTTGTTAGCTTAGAATTGAAGAGTAATATGTGCTAGCCCTGGGGTTCAGACAAAAGCATAATTCATCTGTGAATATTTTGACTACACTGAATCAATTTTCGGTTTTTGGATTGTTCCCACTGGTTAATGTTTTTTCAAATTAAAGTTTTGACACTGTAAACAAAATGTACCTCATGCAAATGCTTATGATTGTGTGCTTACAGCGTGCTCATATTTTGTATTTGTTTTTTTAAACAAATTAACTAAAGAACAAAATGCATTGGATCCTTTTTAGATACTGCACACTGGGAAAACCTTTATCAAATCATCATCCCTTTCTGCACATGCATTATATCAGCTGCATAAAGTAATGTAATTGGGATGAGGCTACATACTACAATTAAAACACACTGGGAGCCATTTTTGTCAAAGTAGTGTATTATAACCGTGAAATTTTTGTGGATTTATGTGGTGGGTCGGGCACAGATAGCAATTCCTGAATCCTCCACCCCACCCACTCCACCAATAAAATCAAACAGCATCTCCTCTTGCATTGCAATTTTGATGCCGGCAG